>NC_139395.1:33485000-34085000 GCF_054392235.1 Sus scrofa | reverse complement strand
ATTGGAAACAAGTATATGACCTATCAGTAATAATGAGGACTAATAATAGCATGCCATCTAGGACTTTTTAGAGATCATTAAAATGTAGATATAGATTTGTATCCTGATTTGACTTATTTTGTGTGCAGTTATATTTATCTTAGGCCATTTAAAATTACTTTTGGGGCAGTTTTAATAAATAATTTATCTTAGACCAAAAAAAATTGTGACTACTGACATTTTGAGAGCCAAGAAGTCTCCAGTTAGCCCACATGTCAAAATGATCTTATACTTTAAGGAAGCTGTCAGCATAGTCACCTTCTGATTAACTCACCACCACTCTTCCAAAGACCTGGGGGCTGATGAGCCTATAGGTAGTTCCTCTTCCTAAATTTCAGGTAAAATGGATTTCAGTTCAAGCTGTGGCATCATTAACACCCTTAGGTGTGCCAGCCATTATGGCAAAAGTTTCTTTACCAAGTGATGCTGCATGGAATAGCTAATTGTCGAACTTCGACAGAAGTTGGATAACAGTTCAAACGTACTCTTGTATCACAGAGTCCAATGAAAAGCAAGAGAGATTGTTTTTCCGCTTGGCTGCCAATCGCTGTGCCTCTGATTCCTGTATTCCTTTCTACTTCACTTTTGAATTGATCATAGAGATCAATATTTCCTCCTTTTTCTCCTCCCTCCCCCATTTATCCACTGTAGGTGTTCAGCATGTTTTTGGAGACTCTAGTGGACTTCATACAAGTCCACAAAGACGATCTTCAAGATTGGTTGTTTGTACTGCTGACACAACTACTAAAAAAAATGGGTGCTGATTTGCTTGGGTCTGTTCAAGCAAAAGTTCAGAAAGCCCTCGATGTTACAAGGTAAGAGTTTCTCCTTATATTTCAAGTTTACTCAACAGTAATCAAGAATATTTAGTTTCTGTGTTAAAAATTCAGATTTCTGAGTCCTTTCAAACCATGTAGACTGCATGAACTCCATTTGAAAATTGTTAATGATGGCAGCTTACATGGTATATTTGATGCAACTAATGGTCCTTAGTTCAAACACTGCATTTAATCTATAAAAAATTTTATTAACATTGGTTGAGTAATTCAGGGTTGTATTTTATTTTAATTAAGATGTATCTGAAAAGTAGAATTGAAGATTTTATTCGATCTAATGTTAAAATATTTTCTAAGTTTAAAAAGAATGTTTTATTATGCATTCTTTTTTCAGAAGATTTTGAACCAATGATATATTTCTACTTTCTTGTGTAGATTGTTGAAGTGACTTATTTCAAATATCCATTTACTAAGTTGAGGTGAGTCTAGAATTCAGATATTAGGTATGGAAACATCTCTGATAATGTTGAACTTTTACTGGATACGTTTTTCTGATTAAATATGTAACTGAGGCAAGAAATCATTATTTGCCATAGTGTTGCTTTTTAACCTTCTGCAGGGTTAAAAAAAAAATGTTCAAATTCTTCTGGGAGTAGCTTTTATTGTATTCTTTACCACATAGACTATACCACATACAGATACTACTTCATGCATGCATTCTGAATGACATTGTGTTTTTGTGTTAAGCATAATCTTTTGTTAAGTTTGCTAAATGCTTACTTACTGACTTAATTTTGATTTTGTTTTGCTGTGTTCTTTTCTTATTTCAGAGAATCTTTTCCAAATGATCTTCAGTTCAATATTCTAATGAGATTTACAGTTGATCAGACCCAAACACCAAGCTTGAAGGTAAAAATTTGGGGTCTTTTGAAAACATTGTAAAGAATTGAAGTATTTTATTCATGAAGTTATGTTAATACTTGTATTTCTGTCACATGAGAAGCTGTTCAATCAGTGGATTTTGTTTTTATAAACTTTCAGACAGTCAAGCCAGCACTTCGGGACCAGCTTCACTGTTTTTGGAGCTCCAAGGTTTTTTTGGTTTTGTTTTAATCTGCCTTATATCTTTTCTTAACTCTCTACAAACTGCAGTGTTTCAGATAATATTTGTATGCATCTATATATTCAACTACTAACCCTTTGTAAGCCTTTAAAGCATGCACAGATTTGATTCCAAATGTTATTCAATGCCAGGCTATCTTTTGGAGAAGCTTACTGGAGAGACATTTAGAAGGCAACAAAAGTATGGCCATCTAACCCTAAGCTGTTATGCAAAATTGCTCTATAAAGTCTTATCTAATTTTATGTTTGTGATTTCCCAATATTTGTTTTTTTAACTTTTGAAGTTTGAATAGATATTTTGGGCAAAGTGACAGTTTTGCCTACTTATTTCAGTAAACGAAAGTTTTTAAGTTTAATCTCAGTGCTGCTGTTCTCCAGTTCTTAAATGAAACAATAATTTTCTTTTTGCAATGCAATATTTCTGATGTGTGCATAAAATTTAATTCAGGATTAACTTTTTCAGCTGTCATTAGCACACACTTTCTAGTTAATTTATGTGAAAACTAGGGTGATTCCTAATTTTAATTGAAGGAATTGGGACAAGATGGCAGAGTAGAAGGACCTAAACTCACCTTCTCTCACAAAAACACCAAAATTATAACTAACCACTAAACAACCAAATTTTGATTAAAAAGAACTGTTTAACATAAAAGAAATAATTTAAAAGATGTGCGCCTGAAATCTTTACTAAGATGTTTCTTAGTGAGTTTTCTTAAATGAGATTAAAATCAGGGAAATAACAAGCATATATGCATTTACAAGCCTTGTCTTTTTCTGCTCTGTTCTGCACGAAATATGTTTCTACAAGCATTTTTGCCTAGGATTGATTTTCCTTTAAGTTTTTGAATATGATTTTGCCTTAAAAGCACAGTTATATTTCATACCAGGGTTGACTTAAACTCAACATAGCATTTTTTTCTCAGAGCTGCTTTGTGAAAGAGGTTCCATCTGTTTTGATTTTTAAAAGTGACCTGCAGAAGAATGATCCACTTGATATTATTGATAAATATTTTTTAAACTTATTTATCCAAGCCATTGTGCTAGGTATTTCTAGGAGTATAAAACATTTTTATCATTATTGTTTATGATACATGATAAACTGTAAACTGTGCTAAGAGTTATGATTTAGGTACTGATGGTATTCAAGTGCTGTTGAAAATGTATATAGATTAAAAAATAAAAAAATAAAAAAAAAGAAAATGTATATAGAGCTGTTTCATGGGCCAGTAGAAACGGAGTTCTAAACCATTAGCTTAAGAAATAAGAGCCATAGGTCAGTTGATAGAACAAAGTTGCTGAAGGCCTGAAGAAAAAGACAGTGCGAAATAGATAATTAGCTTCCCTATTGGAAAATATACTGGTCATCAAAGAATGTTTTTTCTAAAAGCCATATATACATATATATGTGTGTTATATAAAAACATAATATATATGTAAATATATATATATACACACATTATATTATATGCACACACGTAATGCTGTAGCGGAAAAGCATTCTTCCGCTAATGAATTGATGTTTTAGGATAGCAAGGAGAAGCTATATTGGAGCTATACCTTATGCTGAAAATAAAAGTAATGTTCAGGAGTTCCTGTTGTGGCAGAGCAGAAACAAATCCACCTAGTATCCATGAGGATGTGGGTTCGATCCCTGGCCTCACTCAGTGGGTCAGAAATCTGGTGTTGTCTGCGAGCTGTGGTGTAGGTCGCAGACACAGCTCAGATCCCACATTACTGTGGCTGGGGCTGTGGCCGGCAGCTGTAGCTCCAATTTGACCCCTAGCCTGGGAACTTCCATATGCTGAGGGTGCGACCCTGAAAAGCAAAAAAAAAAAAAAAAGAATCCAGAATGTTATGTGCTGCCATAATTTAGTTGGGCCTGCTACTGCAAAATCTACGATAAATCTCTTTCCCTCTCCCCTATACATTTTACTCAGGATGGCTTATAGATTCATTCTTGTTTTTAATACATTTCTTAAAGTTATAGCTACTTCTTAAAGTTCATTTATTATGAAATGAAACATGTAAGTTGATGACTTCTGTCTTTTTTTTTTTTAAACTGGAAGCAGAAGGGGGAAAATGTACAAGAGTCAGAACTTTATTTTAACATATACACCTATGTTATTAACTTGGGATATTACTTCCCAGAGATTTTATTTGAACTGAGTAAAAAAATAGCATCTTAAGATCAATGGTGGTATAGAGGGATAAGGAACTGGTGTTGTCACTGTCACCGCAGTAGCCCAGCTCGCTCCTGTGGCACAGGTTTGATTCCTCACCCAGAAACTTGCACATGCTATGGGCATGACCAAAAAAAAGATCAATAATAAGGGAAGAAAGAGCATAGAAAACCTGATTACCTTATTCTTTGACAGTATTTTTTCAAATTTGCTATTTTAATCATATATTTAAATCTTCCTTTTTCTAAGTCTGCAAATCAGCATTTAATAAACGTTCAGCATCAGCTATATCCAAGGACTGTGCTCTATGCCAGGTGCCATTTTTAAAGAAAACTGGTAGGAGCTCCCATTGTGGCTCAGTGGAAACGAATCTGACTAGTATCCGTGAGGACGCAGGTTCCATCCCTGGCCTTGCTTATTGGGTTAAGGATCCAGCATAGCTGTGAGCTGTGGTGTAGGTTGCAGACGCTGCTCAGATCTGTCATTGCTGTGGCTGTGGCATAGACCAGCGGCTACAGCTCAGAATCTACACCTAGCCTGGGAACTTCCATATGCCTCAGGTGCGGCCCTAAAAAGATAAATAAATAGCACTGGTAAAGTCTTAGAAAACTGTTATTTAGCAGTCCTAGAGTTTCAGAAGATGTGACTTTGAAAACAGTGGTTCTCAAACTTTTTTCCCCAACATACCTAAGAAAGTAGAAATAATTTAACAACAGCTTACTCTAAAGGTAAAGAAAGCTGCATCTGAGAAAGAAGCATGTTTGCTTTGCATCACCTCCTACTGGGGGTGTGTCTGTGTGTGTCTGTGTCTGTGTCTGTGTCTCTTTTTTTACGGCTGCACCCACGGCATGTGGAAGTTCCCAGGGTAGGGGTCGAATTGGAGCTGTAGCTGCTGGCCTACACCACAGCCACAGCAACATGGGATCCAAGCTGCCTTGCATCTGTGACCTACACCACAGCTCACAGCAATGCCAGATTCTTAACCCACAGAGCAAGTCCAGGCATCAGACCAGCGTCTTCATGGACACTAGTCCAGTTTGTTACCACTGAGCCACGGCATGAACTCCCATCTCCTGCTAGTTTTGAAGCCTGTATCCTACCACACACTTAGCCTCGATGCAACCCACACATCAGGAATTCCAGGGAGAATAAGACTTTTTAAACTCATATGTGACAGTTCTTTTATACAAATAAGTTGTGTTTCTTCTCCAGTGATACTTGTGTAAAACTTTTTTTTAATACCTCATTTCCAAAATACTTTGGTTCATTTCTCCAAGAGCCAAATTATACTCAATTTATAAAGACTGGTTCCCAGGGATATCTAGACAAAACTCAGCTCTAAGCCCTGAAGGAGACTCCAGAAGTGCCTAATCTTACCAAGAGACTTCAGCAGTTGTTCAGACGGGGGAATAAAACTTTTTAAATTCTGCCTTGTGTGAAAAAAAATCGCATTATCACATACTTGTACCTCCAGTAGGTAGGTGATTATATAACTTCTCTTTTGTTGTTGATACTTTTTCATTTTGTGTTTGTCCAAAGAATAATCACAGAATTATTTCTGAAGTGTTCTCATTGCCCCTTAATGACCAGCTGATTGCCCTTTCTCATTGTGCTTACCTCTGCAGGTGAAGGTTGCTATCCTCAAATACATAGAAACTCTGGCCAAACAGATGGATCCAGGAGATTTTATAAATTCCAGTGAAACTCGCTTAGCAGTATCCCGGGTCATCACTTGGACGACAGAACCCAAAAGTTCTGATGTTAGGAAGGTATGTTTTAATTTAAGGTTTAGAAGATAAATTAGAAAAGCAAATTAATAATTTTGTATCATCAGTGGAGGAAGCTAATATTTTCAGAATGTTATCAGTTAGCATAGAGTTATTAGTCTAGCAATATGTGGACCTTTTTAAAGAAAATCTTCTCCTTTAAATTTTATCTAATTAATGAGAGTACAGCTTTCAAGCTTAGAGTCAAAAATAGCTGCCCTTGCCACAATCCTCCCAACCTGTAATCTTATAACCATCTAAAATATTTCAAATTTTTTTCCCTTCCATTTACTTATGTATTTCAAGTAAAAGTTTCAGCTGTTTCCTGATTTATTACTTTTAAGTGTTATCTGTTGATCTGTTGATAGATTTAACATTATGTATCTGTCTTTCTGCCTTTATAAATGAAGTTTTTGGTAATCAATAGAATAAATTTAATTTGGTATAGAAGGGAAGTATTCACTCCTATACCATATGTTTTATTAGTGCCTCCTTCCTTACAGAAACTGTTTGCCCTAGTGTTAATAATTTGCCTTAAAAAAACTTTTTTAATTTGAAAAAATTAAAACAAAAAAGGAGTTCCCATTGTGACTCAGCAGAAATGAACCCGACTGGTGTCCATGAGGATGTGGGTTCAATCCCTGGCCTTGCTCAGTGGGTTAAGGATCCAGTGTTGATGTGGTGTAGGCCGGCAACTGTAGCTCCAAATCACCCCCTAGGCTAGAACTTCCATATGTTGCCAGTAGGGCCCTAAAAAGCAAAAAAGTAATAATAATAATCTGCCTTAAGTATTCGTTCGTAGTTTTAACATCTCCACCACATGCTAATTGCTGATAGTTTCCATATGCTCAAAAACATAGGTTATTTATTTTCTGGAAAGTTCCTTTCTAGACCCTACGTTCTCTCCACCATCTTTTTTTATCTAGGGCCACACCTGCAGCATATGGAAGTACCTGGGCTAGGGGTCCAATCAGAGCTTCAGCTGCCGGCCTACGCCACAGCCACAGCAACACCAGATTCTTAACCCACTAAATGAGACCAGGGATTGGACCTGTGTTCTCTTGGATACTAATTGGGTTAGTTGCCACTGAGCCATGATCGGTATCCCTCTTCACTATCTTTCTGAGACTTTTCTTCAACCTTAGTCATTTGTTTCTTGCATGCTATTGCTGCTCTTCCTTGATGGGTTATTTCCTTCAATATTTGCTATCAAGGAGTACATAGGATATAAGTTTTGTGATCTTTATTTCTAATTATGAACACTTTACCCAACAACAGCAGAATATTCATTCTTCTCAGGTGCACATGGAACATTCCCCAGGATAGACTATATATTAGGCCATGAAACAAACCTCAATATTTTTTTTAAAGGATAAAACAGTATATAAAGTATGGTCTTTGTCCGCAATGGAATGAAATTATAAATCAGTAACAGAAAGAAATTTGGAGCATTCCCAAATCTGGAGAAATTAAACAACATGCTCCTAAATCACCAGTGGATCAGAGAAGAAATCAAAAGAGAAATTAGAAAATACACTGAGATGAATGAAAATGAATATATGACATAACAAAGTGTATGGAATACAGCTAGAGCAGTACTTACACGGAAATTTATAGCTGATAATACCTTAATAAAAAAGAAGAGAAACATCAAATCAATAACTTTACCCACCCCCACAAAAGTAGAAAAAGAAGAGCAAACTAAAGTAGGCAGAAAGAAAGACATCATCAAGATTAAAGCAGAAACTAATAAAATAGATAGTAGAAAAACTTTACAGGTGAATTCTACCAAACATTTAGAGAGGAGTTAACACTGATCCTTCTCAAACTATTCCAAGAAATTGAAGAGTAAGGAACACGTCTGAACTCATTCTGTGAGGCCAGCATTACCCTTATACCAAAACTAGACAAAGATGTCACCAAAAAAAAAAAAAATTATAAGCCACTATCACTGATGAACATAGATGCAGAAATCCTCAGCAAAATATTAGCAAACCAAATCCAACATTACATTAAAAGTATCATATACCATAATCAAGTGAGATTTACCCCAGGGATGCAAGGATTTTTTGATATCTACAAACAATTATTGTGATAAACCACATGAAGAAAGTGAAGAATAAAAACCAAATGGTCATCATTGTAGATGCAAAAAAAGCTTTAGATAAAATTCAGTATTCATTTGTGATAAGAAAAAAAAAATCTCTCGAAGGTAGGCATAAAGGGGACATACTTCAACATAAAAAAGCTCACATAAGACAAAACTTCAGCTAACGTCATAATGGTGAAAAGCTGAAAGCATTTCCTCTAAGATCAGGAATAAGACACAGATCCCCACTCTCACCACTTTTTTCAACGTAGTTTTAAAAGTCCTAGCCACAGTAGTCAGAAAAGAAAAAGATAAAAGGAATCCAAATTGGAAAGGAAGAAGTAAAACTGGTACTGTTTGCAGATGACATGAATACTATATATAGAAAATCAGAAAGATGCCTCTGGAAAACTACTAAGGCTCATCACTGAATTCAGTAAAGTTTCAGGATACAAAATTAATATACAGAAATAAGTTGCATTTCTATACACTAGCAACAAACTATCGGAAAGTGAAATTAAGGGAACAGTCTCATTTACCATCACATCAAGCAGAATAAAATACCAAGAAATAAAACCTACCTAAGAAGGTAAAGACCTATACTCTGTTAAGACACTGATGAAAGAAATTGAAGATGACACAAGCAGATGGAAAGATATACCATGTTCTCAGACTGGAATAATCAATATCCTTAAAATGATATTACTGCCTAAGGCAGTCTACAGATTCAGTGCAATCCCTATCAAAAACCAATGGCAGTTTTCACAGAACAGGAAAAAATAATTTTAAAATTTGTATGGAGGAGTTCCTGTTGTGACTCAGTGGAAACAAACCTGACTAGTATCCATGAGGACATGGGTTTGATCCCTGGCCTCACTCAGTGGGTTAAGGATCTGGCGTTGCCATGAGCCGTGGTGTAGGTTGCAGATGAGGCTTGGACCTTGTGTTGCTGTGGCTCTGGTGTAGACTAGCAGCTGCAGCTTCGATTTGACCCCCTAGCCTGGGAACTTTCATATGCTATGGCTGTGGCCCTAAAAAGAAATAAATAAAAAATTAAAAAAGACAAAAGTGAAATTTGTATGGAAACACAAAACACCCCAATAGCCAAAACAATCTTCAGAAAGAAGAGCTCCCTGACTTCAGGCTATATACTACAAAGCTACAATCATCAATACAGTATGGTATAGTGGTACACAGATAGAGGTATAGATCAATGGAACAGAGTAGAGAGTTTAGAAGTAAACCTAGAAATTTACGGTCAGTTAATCTTCAATGAAGGAAGCAAGAATATACAATGAAGAAAAGACAATCTCTTCAATAAATGGTGCTGGGAAAGCTAGATAGCTCTGGGTAAAAGAATGAAATTAGAATATTCTCTAACACTATATGCAAAAGTGAACTCGAGGAATTTAAGACCTAAATGTAAGACCAGATACTATGAAACTGCTAGAGGAAACATAGGCAGAATGTGGTCTCTGGCATGAATTGCAGCAATGCTTTTTTGGATCCGTCTCCGAAAGCAAAGGAAAAGCAAAAATAAACAAATGAGACCTAATTAAACTTAAAAGCTTTTGCACAGAAAAATAAACCATTGACAAAAGAAAAAACAACCTATTGATTGGGAGAAAATATTTGAAAATGATTAAAAATGGATTAATAATCAGCATATCAAAACAACTCAACATCAAATTAAAAACCAATTAAAAAATAGAAGAACTAAGTAAACATTTTCCAAAGAGGAAATGCAGGTGCCCAACAGGCACATGAAAAAGATGCTCAATATTGCTAATCATCAGGGAAATGCAAGTCAAAACCACAAGGAGATGTCATCTCACACCAGTCAGAATGGATATCATCAAAAACAACACAAATAGCAAATATTGGTAAGAATTTTGAGAAAAGGGAACCCTTGTACACTGTTAGTGGGAATATAAATTGATGTGGCCACTGTGGAAAACAGTATAGAGGTTTCTCAAAAAATAAAAATAGAACTGCCATGTGACCCAGCAATTTCACTCCGGGGTATATATATCAAAACAAACAAAAAACCAAAAAACCCTACTTCAAAAAGATACATTCACCCCAGTGTTCATAGCAACATTATTTATAATTGCCAAAATTTACTTGGAAACAACCTAAGTGTCCAACAACAGATGAATGGATGAGGATGTGATGTGTGTGTGTATGTATATATAATATACAATATATATATAATATGTATATTTTCTATATATATAATGAAATACTACTTAGCTATAAAAAAGAACAGAATTTTACCATTTGCAGCAACATGGATGGACTTGGGGGTCATGAAATATAACCTTAAAAATTGTGAATCACTACATTGTATACATGTAACATAGTATTATATATTAGATGATTAGTATATATCAACTGTATTTCAATTTAAAAAACCAGGAGTTCCCATCATGGCTCAGCAGTTAACGAACCCGACTAGCTTCCATGAAAATGTGGGTTCAGTCACTGGCCTCTCTCAGTGGGTTAAGGATCTGGTGTTGCCGTGAGCTGTGGTGTAGGTCAAAGATGCAGCTCAGACCCCGAGTTGCTATGGCTCTGACGTAGGTCAGTGGCTACAGCTCTGATTGGACCCCTAGCCTGGGAACCTCCATATGCTGTGGGTACAGCCCTAAAAAGACAAAACAAAACAAAACAAAAAAAAACAAGCAAACAAAAAAAGATTAAAGCAGGAGTTCCCGTTATGGCTCAGCAGTAATGAACCCAACTAGTATCCATGAGACACGGTTTTGACACCTGGCCTCACTCAGTTGGTTAAAGGATCTGTCATTGCTGTGGGTATGGTGTAGGCAGGCAGCTACTGCTCCAGTTCAGCTCTAGCCTAGTAACTTCTATATGCAGTGGGTGCATCCCTAAAAAGACCAAAAAAAAAAAAAAAAAAAAAGATTAAAGCAGGAACTCTCCCTGGTGGCTCAGCAAGTTAAGGATCCAACATTATCTCTGCTGTGCCTCTGATCACTGCTGTGGTGCAAGTTCATTCCCTGGTCAGGGAACTTCCATGTGCCTCAAGTGCAGTGAAAAAAAAATTAAAAGATTAAAGCAAAAATTAATAAAATACAGAGTGGAAAAACAGTAGAGGAGTTCCCTCTGTGGCACAGCATGTTAAAGTTCCGGCATTATCTCTGTGGTGGCGCAGGTTTGATCCCTGGCACAGCGTAGTAAGTTAAAAATTGGTGTAGGTTGCAGCTGTGGCTTGGATTCCATTCCTGGCCTGGGCACATCCATATGCTACAGTTGCCACCAAAAAAATGAAAAAAAGAAAAAAATAGAGAAAGTCAGTGAAACCACAAGTTGATTTTTCTGAAAGATCAACAAAATTGACAACTTTTTAACTAGGTTGACCAGAAAAAAAAAGAGAAGACTCAAATTTCACTAGAGTTAGAAGTGAAAGAAGGAATATTATTACTAACCTGATAGAAATAAAAAGGATTGTAAAGGAAGGCTACCAAAAAAATGTATGCCAATAAGTTAGTTAACTTAGAGGAAATGGACAAATTCCTAGAAAGACACAAACAACTAAAACTGACTCAAGAAGTCAATAGAACAAGTGAAGAGATTGATTTAGTAATCAAAAAACTACCTACAGAGAGAAGCCCAGGCTCAGATGACTTAACTGGTGAGTTCTACCAAATATTAATATCAGTTCTTCACAAACTCTTCCAAAAGATTAGAAGAGGAAGGAATACTTTACAACTCATTCTATGGGGGCAGTTTTATCTTGATAACAAACCTAAACAAAAAGATCACACCAAAAAAGGAAGATTACAGATCAGTATCTCCTATAGACTTGGACACTTTTAATCCTTAGCAAAATACTGGCACCAAATTCTGCAAAACATAAAAAGAGAATTATATGGAGTTTTCCCTGTGGCACAGTGGGTTAAGAACCCAGCGTTGCTGCGACTGGGGCATAGATCTAAGCTGTGGCTTAAATTCAATCCCTAGCCAAGAATTTCCATATGCAGCAGGTGCAGCTAAAAAAGAGAGCAAGCAAGAATTATACACTAAGACTGAGTGGTATTTAATCTAGGAATGCAAGGGTGAATTAACATCTGAGAGTCAATTGTAGTATTCCATATCAGTAATTAAAAGACAAAAACCGCATGACTATCTGAATAGAAAAGACATATGGCAAGATCTAACATCTTTTCATGATTTTAAAAAAACAAAAAACCTAAACAAACTAGCAAGTGAAGGGAAGTACTTCAGCCTAATGCAGGATACCTATAAATATCCACAGCTACTTTATGGTGAAAGATTGGATGCTTTCTCCCTAATATCAGGAACAAGACATGGGATGTCTGCTCTCATCATTTCAGTTCAACATTGTAGATGGGTTCTAGCCAGGGCAGTTAGGGGAGGAAAACAAAGAAAAAAGAAAGAAAATCCAGATTGGAAAGGATAATGTAAAACTACTTGTATTCACAAAAGATATAATTTTATATATAGAAAATCCTTCAGAATCATTAAAAACATTACTAGAACTAATAAACCCATTCAGCAAGATTGCAAGATATAAAAATCCCTAGACCCAACTCAATATTTGTCATACCTGGGGCTGACAAATATTCCTCTCAGACCCCACCTTGTTCTAATCTTTCAGGGAGGGGAATATTAATCTGAAACCACAGAGCTGCCAAGGGAAAAATTAAAAATCTAGCACTTAGGGCAGATTTGGTAAAATGAAGAGTGTAGACTTTAGAACTAAACTGGCTTGGGTTTAAATATTTACCCTCTCACATTCTATTAGGTTGAATCATATGAAAGTGCAGATATTCAACCATTTTTTACAGTTTCACCTAGTCTCACAGTATTCATCCTGTATTCTCAAAGGAAATCATTTAACCTAAGTTGTAGTTCTTTGAGTGCTTACAATCAATAGCTTTCAGGGATACTGCAAGATTTAAATGAAAATGTGTTAATAAAAATACCTGACGTATAGGAGGTGTTCAATAGGCATTAGTTTTTCCAAAGGTAGTAAGATGTATGAATCATAGGAAGAGATGGGTATTTCTGGTCAACCCTGAGTTTAGGGACCTGAGAAGGATTAAAATGAGGTGTCTTTAGATTTTGATGGTGGGGGAGGCTGTGTATGTATGGATATATGGAAATCTTTGTACCTTCTCTTCAGTTTGGCTGGGAACCTAAAAAATAAAATCCATTTAAAAATACGGAGAAACTGACCCCCTTGCTGTACAGTGGGAAAATTAAAAATATATATATTAAAAAATTAAAAAAAAAAAGGAGAAAAATTTTTCGTCTTTTTTTTTTTTTTTTTTTTTTTTTTTTTTTTTGTCTTTTTAAGGATGCACCCGAGGCATATGGAGGTTCCCAGGCTAGGGATCGAAATGGAGCTGTAGCTGCTGGCCTAAGCCACAGCCACAGCAACGCCAGATCCAAGCCACGTCTATGACCTACACCACAGCTCATGGCAACGCTAGATCCTTAACCCACTGAGGGAGGCCAGGGATCCAACCTGCAACCTCGTGGTTTCTAGTTGGATTCGTTTCCACTGTGCCATGGCAGGAAATCCCTGGAGAAAAAAAAATTTTTAAATCAGTTTACAAAAATGAGTTGTATTTCTAAACACTTGAAATGAATAACCCAAAAACAAAACAAAACAAAAAAAACACACAATTCCAGGAGTTCCTGCTGTGGCACAGTGGGTTAAGAATCTGACTGCAGTGGCTTGGGTCACTGCAGAGGTGTAGGTTCAATCCCTGGCCCAGCACAGTGGATTAAAGGATCCAGTGTATGGGGTGATAGATGCTACCTATTCCATTTGGAGTGGATAAGCAATGAGATCCTGCTGTTATAGCACAGGGAACTGCATCTAGTCACTTATGATAGAACATGATGGAGGATAATGTGAAAAAAAGAATATGAATATATATATATATATATACACACACACACATATATATATACATATATATACATATGTATATATACATATATATATGTGTGTGTATATATATATATATAACTGGGTCCACTTTGTTGTTCAGCAGAAATTGACAGAACATTGTAAATCAACTATAATTTAAAAAAAAAAAAAACCTCCAGCGTAAGTCACACTTGGCTCAAATTCAGTTCCTGGCCCAGGACCTTTCATATGATGCGGGTGCAGCCATAATTTTTTTCTAACAATAAAATTTTTTAAATTCCATTTAAAATAACATTAAAAGAGTAAAATAGTAAATTTAACAAAGGAAGTGCAAAATTTTTTAGTAGAAACTATTAAGCAATTGAAAGAAATTAAAGGAAATTGAAATAAATGGGAAAACAACCCATGTTCTTGGATCAGAAGACTTAACATTTTTAAGAGGCAGTACTCCCCAAAGTAATCTACAGATTCAATGTAATCCCTACCATAATCCCAGCTGGCTTGGTAGAAACTGACAAGATGATTCCAAAATTCATAAGGAAATTCCAAGGGACCCATAATAGCAAAAACAATCTTGGAAAAAAAAAAATAGGACTTCACACTTGCTTATTTCAAAACCTAATATAAAGCAAATAATAATTAAGACAGTATGAAACTAGCAAAAGAATAGACATAAAGACCAGTGAAATAGAATTGAGAGCCTAAAAAGAAAACTATGGCAAATTCTCTCTCCCTCTCCATTTTTTTTTTTTTTTTTTCTTTTTTTGGCCAACCCTCAGCATTTGGAGCTCCTGGGCCAGGAATCAGATCCAAGCTGTAGCCATGAACTAAGCTGAAGCTGCAGCAATGCCAGATCCTTAACCCACTGTGCTGGGCCAGGGGTTAAACCCACATCCTAGCGCTCCCAAGAAGCTACCGATCTCGTTGTACCACAGTAGGAGTTCCTCAATTTATTTTTGACAAGGGTACCAAGACCATTTGATCAGGAAATTCTAGTCTTTTCAACAAATTGTTTTGGGTCAATTGAACAGCTACATGTGAAAGAATAAAATTGAACCCTTAACTCATAGCATATACAAAAATTAATTCAAAGTTATCAAAGACTTAAATGTAAAAGCTAAACCAACTCTTCAGACAACGGGGATAGGAGTTCCCTTTATGGTGCAACAGAATCAGCAGTGCCTCTGGAGCACTAGGAAACAGGTTAGGTCCCCAACCCAGCACAGTGGGTTAAGGAACCAGCATTGTGCAGCTGTGGCATAGTCACAACTGTGGCTTGGATCTGATCCCTTGCCCAGGAACTCCATATGCCATTGGGAAGCCAAAAAAGAAAAAGAGGTGGAAGGGGAATAAATCTTCATGACCTTGGGTTTGACAATGGATTCTAAAACTAGATAAATTAGACTTGGTCAAAATTAAGAATTGGGCATATTCCATGAAAAGAAATACTGGTCTGCCTATAGAAACCCTTGGTATGTTTTAAGTAAGGGAATGATATGACCTGATTTATGTGTTTAAAGATTATGTTGGTAAGTGTGACAAAAATAGACAAATGTGGAGTTGTCTGGTGGCTCACCAGGTTGAGGATCCAGTGTTGTTACTGCTGTGCTTTAGGTTGCTGCTTTGGTGTGGGTTCAATACCTGGCTCAGGAACTTCCACATGTCACAGGTGCTTCCCTGCCCCCCCAAAAAATAACGAACTGTTGCTATGTTATTTAAGGGAGAAGAGGGTAGGAGGAGTAGGGCTGATATTGAAAGGAAGCTAAGTTTCCGTCTAAAGTAGTAGGAAATTATTGGAAAGTGTTTCTAGTTGATAAATTATATAAGCATAATTTCTAGTTGATAATTATATAATGTGTAACAATCAGAAAAACAGCAAGCATTATAGAAAAGAACACTGCAGAGCTGAACAGAGGAATTGAGAATTATAAAACCTTTTCTAAAAAGCAGTTTATTTTTTTAAAATCCATAAGTTTGTATTACTTTATTTAAAGACTGGGGAAAAAAATTTTTTTTTCCTGCTTTTTAGGGCTACACTCGAGAGGCATATGGAGGTTCCCAGGCCTAGGGGTCCAGTTGGAGCTACAACTGCCGGCCTACACCACAGCCACAGCGAGGCCAGGGATTGAACCCGCAACTCATGGTTCCTGGTCAGATTTGTTCCTGCTGTGCCGCAGTGGGAACTCCAAAAGACTGAGAAAATTATTTTTAAATAAATGTAAAATGTAACTAATAAAACAAATGTGACAGAAGATGGCAGAATAGAAGGACTGGAACTCAACTTCTCTCCTAAAAACAACAAAATTCACAACTAAAGACTGAGCAATCTCCACCCAAATGGACTGGAAACCTTAAAAAAGATACCCTACTCCAGAAGAAAAAGAGGAGGCCACATCAAGAAGTAGGAGAGGTAACCTCACAATATAAACAACCCCATACCTCCTGGGTGGGAAGCTCCACAGACTGAAAACTAACTGGTTCACAGAGGCTCAGCTAGAGGAGAGAGAGTTCTGACCCCCACATCAAACCCTCATGTGCGGGGATCTGGCACTGGGAGAAAGAGCCCCTGGAGCATCTGGCATTGAAGGCCAGTGGGGCTTGTGTGCGGGAGCTCCACGGGACTGGGGGAAATGGAGACCCCATTCTTAAAAGGCACACATGGACTTTCAAGTGCACTGGGTCCCAGGGCAGAGCAAGGTCTCCATGGGAATCTGGGTCAAACCTGACTGCAGTGCTTGGAGGACATCCTGGGAAAACAGGGGTGAATGTGGCTTGTTGTGAAGGAAGGACAATGAAAGCAAACCTCTCGGGAATATTCAGCAGCTGCCTTTCTCTGGAGGTGGCCATTTTGGTTTCCCATCAGCACTGAGAAGCCCCAGGCCAAACAACAATCCAGGTGGGATCACAGCACCGCCCCTCAGTAAACAGGCTGCCTAAAGACCCCCAGCCACACAGCCACCTCTAATCTCACCCAGAGACTAAGCCCCACCCACCAGAGGGATTAGAATCAGCTCCACCTACCAGTGGGCAGGCATCAGCCCCTCCCATCAGGAAGCCTACAGCAAGTCCCCATACTGACTTCAGCCACAAAGGGGACAGACACCAGAAGTAAGAGAGGCTACAACTCTACCATCTCTAAAAAGGTCACCACACCAAAAACCTATAAAAATGAAAAGGGAGAGAACTCTAACTCAGATGAGGGAGAAAGGAAAAACCCCAGAAAAACAGCTAAGTGATCAGGAGATTCTCAGCCTCCAGGAAAAAGACTTTAGACTGTCAATGCTGAAGATGATGCAAGACGTTGGAAATAAACTGGAGGCAAAGATGGAAAACTTACAGGAAACACTGAACAAAGAGATACAAGATATAAAACTGAAACAAGAAGAGATGCAAAATACAATAACTGAAATAAAAAACTCACTAGAAGCAGCTAACAGCAGAATACAGGAGGCAGAAGAATGAATAAGCGAAGTGGAGGACAGATGAGTGGAAATTACAGATGCAGAACAGAAAAGAGAAAAAAGATTGGAAACAAATGAAGAGAGTCTCAGAGAACTCTGGGACAACGTGAAACGCAACAACATCCATATTATAGGGGTGCCAGAAGGAGAAGAGAGAGAGAAGGAGACAGAAAAAATATTCCGAGAGATAATAGCCGAAAACTTACCTAACATGGGAAAGGAACCATTCACTCAAATCCAGGAGGCACAACGAGTACCATATAAAATAAACCCAAGGAGCAATACACCGAGACACACATTAATCAAACTGACCAAAATTAAAGACAAAGAGAAAATACTGAAAGCAGCTAGGGAAAAGAAATAACATACAAGGGAACCCCAATAAGGTTATCAGCAGATTTTTCAGCAGAAACTCTGCAGGCCAGAAGGGAGTGGCATGATATACTTAACATGATGAAAGGAAGACACCTCCAACCAAGATGAATTTACCCAGCAAGGCTCTCATTCAGATTTGAAGGAGAAATCAAAACCTTCTCAGATAAGCAAAAGCTGAGAGAATTCAGCAACACTAAACCAGCCTTACAACAAATACTAAAGGAACTTCTCGAGGCAAAAAAGAAAAGACAGCAATAGGAAACAAAAATGCCACAAATGACAAGGCTCACCAGTAAAGGTATATATACAGTAAAGATATGAAATCATTCATGCACAATTATACCACCAAAATCAGGAATCATGAGAAGAGGTGGGTACAAATGCAGGACAGTGGAGATGAACTTGCAATTAAGAGAACAACAACTTAAAACAATCTCATATACATATAGACTCTTATATAAAAACTTCAGAATAACTGCAAACCAAAAATCTACAATTGTTACACAAACAAGGAATCTCTGGAGAAGAAATATATCTCATAGTAAATGAGTGCATAATCCACCATGAAGGGGGTCATTTGACATCATTCTTGGAATGATGAAGTCTTCTTAGATCTGATTCTGATTTCCTCTCCATCAAAGAATTTATGATAATTATAATTAAAGAATGCAAATGTACAATTTTTTAAAATGTGACATTAAAATATAAATTCACAGAAATTAAGCTCTTCATCAAAAAATACTAAAGTGTAGTTCCTCCCGTGACCTGACCTAGTGTCCCTGAGAATGTGAGTTTGATGAGAATGATGAAAGGAAAAAACCTCCAACCAGTGGCCTCCTTCAGTGGATTAAGGATCTGGTGCTGCTTCAAGCTGCAGCATAGATTGCAGATTTGGCTTAGAGCCGTTGTTGCTGTGGCTGTGGAATAGGCCTCCAGCTGCAGCTCCAATTCAACCCCTCGCCTGGAAACTTCCACATGCCGAAGGTGCAGCCTAAAAAGAAAAAAAAAGAAGAAGAAGAATAGAGCTATTGCATTTTAAATCATGCAGTTTAAACCTGTATTGTTTGGGAGTTCCCATTGTGGCTTAGCAGGTTACGAACCCAACTAGTATCCATGAGAGTGAGGGTTTGATCCCTGGCCTCACTCAGTGGGTTAAGGATGCCATGTTGCTGTGGCTATGGAGCAGGCCAGCAGCTGCAGCTCTCATTTGACCCCTAGCGAGGAATTTCCATATGCTGCAGGTTTGGCCCTAAAAAAAAAGCAAAAACAACAACAAAAACCACCTCTATTGTTTTATGCAGAAAGAGGCAAATAGATCAGTGGAACATAAAAGAGGGTCCAGAGAAACTAAAGTTTATGTAGAAGATTAGTGCATATCATAAAGGTGTCAGTTGAGTCATAAGGAAAGGATACACTGATTTGGAAACAATTGGGCTATCTCTAGAGGGAAAATAAAGCTAATTCATTTGCTTAAATTAACTTGAGATCCCTTCAATGTTTCAGTTCCTAAAACTGAATCATAAAATTTTGTTTCAAAATGCAGATAGCTTTATGTAAGCACTGTTAACATGTTAAGAGTGCATACCCACGCAGTATATATTTTATTCGTAACACAATGGGCTTATGTTATTGCTATTTTATCATTTTTTTTCCTTCAGCAGTATCTAACAGTCCTCTCCCAATCTCTTCATATATAGGCCTGCATCATCTTTCAAGGCTGTGTTGTGTAGTAGCCATTGCTCCCGTATAACATAATTTAATCATTCCTTTCAGAAGGTCCAGAGAAACTAAACATAGAGTTATGTTGTATATAAGATGCCATAAACATAGAACACCTAGGTTTTCATAGAGTAAGATCAGAAAAAGGAGTTCCCATCATGGCTCAGCCGTAAGGAACCCGACTAGTATTCATGAGGATGCAGGTTCGATCCCTGGCCTCGCTCAGTGGATTAAGGATCCGGCGTTGCTGTGAGAGCTGTAGTGTAGGTTGCAGATGTGGCTCGGATCCTGTGTTGCTGTGGCTGTGGTGTCGGCCAGCAGCAGCAGCTCTGACTTGACCTCTAGCCTGCCACATGGGTGGCCCTAAAAAGAAAAAAAAAAAAAAAAAAAAAAAGGATCCAGAACAAGATATGCACATTTAGATACAAGTCATGATCATGAACTCTTTAGGTTTCTTTCTTCTCTTAATTAAATTTCTATATAATCTGGATTTCGCAATTTCGCTTTTAATAACTCAGTTGATTATTTTAGAAAAAGAAGGGAGGAGTTCCTCACTGTGGTAAAATGAGCTAAGAATCTGACTGCAGCTGCAGAGGTGCAGGTTTGATCCTTAGCCCCTCGCAGGATCTGGTGTTGCCACAGCTGCAGTGTAGGTCCTCAGATTTGATCCCTGGCCCGGGAACTGCCATATGTTGCAGGTGCAGCCATTGAAAAAAAGGAGAAAGAAAGAAATTTGTTTCTTAACTGATCTGAGTGATCTTTGTTTTGTTCCCATTTCCACAAGACATTAGACTAGTTTTAGCTTCAAATTGTAGATTGTCAAGATTAGCTGCTATGAGAGAAGAGTAGGTATGACTAGTTAATTTAAGAGTCATAGATTGGAGTTCCCTGGTGGCCTAAAGGTTAAAAGATTTGACATTGTCGCTGCTATGGCTTGGGTCACTGCTGTGGCACAGGTTCAGTCCCTGGCCCAGGAATTTCCACGTGTTGTGAGCGCAGCCTGAAAGAAAAAAAGAATCATATATTGAGGAAATGAAAATTAAAGTGCTAAGTTGCTCTTGATGGGCTTTGTATAACTTCAAGATGTACTTCCTTATTTTTAATCCATGTTTCTTCTTGTAATCATTTATCAGGAGAACTGCAGTAATAATGTATATTGATAGAGTAACTCTAGGAACCATCCGGTTGATTTTTACCATTGATCATTAGGTCGTATTGTTTTTATTCTTCCAGCAAAGAAAGATGGCCTTGTACTATTGAACAGAAATGTTGAGTGAAGAAATTGGTCTCCTTCAAGTAACCAAAATATATTCATCTACTTCTTGTCTGTGTTTGTTTTCTAGGCAGCGCAGTCAGTCCTGATTTCCTTATTTGAACTCAATACCCCAGAGTTTACAATGTTATTAGGAGCTTTACCAAAAACTTTTCAGGATGGTGCTACCAAACTTCTTCATAATCACCTTCGAAACACTGGCAATGGAACCCAGGTTTTTTTCAGTTATTTTCTTGACCCTTGTATAATGTGATGGTTGGTTAACAATAATTGCTATCTTTTACATGAAGTAAACTTGAATCCAAATGTATAATTTTTGCATCTGCATTGGACAGCATTTCCTGAACAGAATTAAATATTATCTTGAAGAGAGTCCTTAGGCTTATCGTGTTTATTTTCTAATTTGGTGTATATTAGGATGGTAGTGAATGGTGAGCAGGATAGGAACAAGAAAAGCAAGCTGTAGCAGAACTTAGATGAGGTCATCAGCTTTGCAAGCCATTAGAATTAGGCCATCCCCTTTAGATGAACCAGTCATTATTTGAGGACCAGAAAAGATGACAAATAAGGCCCAAGGAAAATAGTGCTTTAAAGGATATGTTCACATGTATTAATTACAGGCTTGTTGGTCCTTAGATATTTGGATGATATTTTTGTTTTGGAGAGATAAGATCTCATTTAGTGTTATATCTAAATGGTACTGAACCATTTACATAATGTGCCTAAAGAATTGAACTTGAGTTTTAAAAAAACAGAGAGATAATTTTTATAATAGATAAAGGAGAAAGTAGATGCCTTTATGGCCAGCCTAAGGTAAAATCTAAGGGGAAAACAATCTGAGGATAATTTCTTGGGATCAAAATCAGTGTTTTAAAAGGAGAAGGATTAGGAGTTCCCTTCATGGCTCAGTGGTTAACCAACCCGACTAGGATCCATGAAAATGTGGGTTCATCCCTGGCCTCGCTCAGAGGATTAAGGATCCAGTGTTGCTGTAAGCTGTGGTGTAGGTCACAGATGCAGCTCAGGTATGGTGTTGCTGTGGTTGTGGCATAGGCCAGCAGCTGTAGCTTCGATTGACCACTAGCCTGGGAACTTCCATATGGCACGAGTGCAGCCCCCCCCAAAAAAAAGGAGGATTGTTTCATTATTCCTTAAAGATAGGCAAATTACTTATATTACCAGATTTTACACCTTTTTTGTCTTTGTAAAAATAATTTGTAAAACAAACTCAAGGAAAAATAAAACTTGAGCATTAGTAATGGATACAGGAAGGAAATTGTCTCAGAATGGGAAGCTAATTTAAAGTTGTTAATTTGGAGAGTTCCCTGGTTGCTTAGCAGGTTAAGGACCTGGCATCACTACAGCGGCTCAGGTCACTGCTATACCATGGGTTGGATTCTTGGCCTGGGAATTTTCACATGGGAGAGACCAAAATAAAATAAAATAGTTAATTTGGCATCTTGTTTAATCTTTGAGGAAGAAGATATAATATCTGAAAGCAGGAGGTAGGTGAGGAGAACAAAAAAAAAAAGTTAAAAAGCTAGATTTCTGAATGGAAAGAATGTTTTCCCCTTTAAAAACTAGAGATAAGTACATGAATATTTAAAATTTTGACCTATAATTATGACTCTTTCATGTTGTTCAACTTCATGATTGTGTGGCTTCCTTAAGAGCCTTTTGGTTGAACTACCTGTTACATGGTAATGTTTCTTTGACTCTGGCAGGGTTCCATGGGGAGTCCTTTGACAAGACCTACACCACGGTCACCAGCCAACTGGTCCAGTCCTCTTACTTCGCCTACCAATACATCTCAGAATACTTTATCTCCAAGGTAATAAAAGAGTTATTTTCCATCATGATTTGTGTTTGCAGGTTCCCATTCTTTGAAAAACAGACAGTAATTCCAGGTGATTTCTACTTGACTTGAAAGATCTTAGACATAGATACTTAGTAAATTCACAAAAGTTTAACTTTGGGTGTTCCCATCGTGGCTCAGCAGATTAAAAATCCAGCTAGTATCTATGAGGATGTGGGTTTGATCCCTGGCCTCACTCAGTGGGTTAAGGAGCTGGCGTTGCCGTGAGCTGTGGTGAAGGTCGCAGACATGGCTCAGATCCTGAGTTGTGGCTGTGGCGTAGGCCAGCAGCTGTAGCTGCAATTTAACCCCTAGCCTGGGAAATTCCATATGCTGTGATTTGGCCCTAAAAAAATAATTCTCAGCCTTCTTACAAATTTGTGTATAGTATCTCTTCTTCAAGTGGTACCATTACTTTGAGCTAATCGCAGTGGTTAGCAAATTTTCTATAAAATACCACGTGGTATTTTAGGTTTTTCAGTCCATGCAGTCTTTATCACCTCTACTCAACTCTGCCTTTTTTTTTTTTTTTTTTTTTTTTTTTTTTGTCTTTTTAGGACCACACACATGGCATATGGAGGTTCCCAGGCTAGGGGTTCTAATCGGAGCTGTTGCCACCAGCCTACGCCAGAGCCACAGCAATGCCAGATCTGAGCCGTGTCTGCCACCTACACCACAGCTCATGACAACACCGGATCCTCAACCCACTGTGCAAGGCCAGGGATTGAACCCTCAACCTCATGGTTCATAGTCAGATTCATTTCTGCTGTGCCATGACGGGAACTCCTCAACTCTGCTGTTGTAGTATGAAAATAGCATAGACAATAGCTACATATGTAAGCATTGCTATGTTCTAAAACAATTTTATTTCTAGACACAAATTTGAATTTTTTATAATTTTCATGTGTCATGAAATGTTACTGTTTTGATTTTTTTTCTCAACTATATGAAAAATTCTTAGATTTCAGGAGTTATAATTTGCCGGTCCCTGGTTAGTCAGAACTTTTTTTTCAGCCTGCAAGCAGTAGCCTGATGTGTGATCTTTGTTCTCAGTCCAAGGGTTGAACCCAGGCCCCTGTGGTGAAAGTGCTGAGTCCTAACCACTACACCACCAGGGAACTCCTCAGTCAGAACATTTTTTTTTTTTTCCCACTGTACAGCAAGGGGATCAAGTTATCCTTACATGTATACATTACAATTACATTTTTTTTCCCCACCCTTTGTTCTGTTGCAACATGCGTATCTAGACAAAGTTCTCAGTGCTACTCAGCAGGATCTCCTTGTAAATCTGTTCTAAGTTGTGTCTGATAAGTCCAAGCTCCCGATCCCTCCCACTCCCTCCCCCTCCCATCAGGCAGCCACAAGTCTTTTCTCCAAGTCCATGATTTTCTTTTCTGAGGAGATGTTCATTTGTGCTGGATATTAGATTCCAGTTATAAGTGATATCATATGGTATTTGTCTTTGTCTTTCTGGCTCATTTTACTCAGTATGAGATTCTCTAGTTCCATCCATGTTGCTGCAAATGGCATTATGTCATTCTTTTTTATGGCTGAGTAGTATTCCATTGTGTATATACCACATCTTCCGAATCCAATCATCTGTCGATGGACATTTGGGTTGTTTCCATGTCCTGGCTATTGTGAATAGTGCTGCAATGAACATGCGGGTGCACGTGTCTCTTTTAAGTAGAGTTTTGTCCGGATATATGCCCAGGAGTGGGATTGCAGGTTCATATGGAAGTTCTATGTATAGATTTCTAAGGTATCTCCAAACTGTTCTCCATAGTGGCTGTACCAGTTGACATTCCCACCAACAGTGCCGGAGGGTTCCCTTTTCTCCACAGCCCCTCCAGCACTTGTTATTTGTGGATTTATTAATGATGGCCATTCTGACTGGTGTGAGGTGGTATCTCTTGGTAGTTTTGATTTGCATTTCTCTTATGATCAGCGATGTTGAGCATTTTTTCATGTGTTTGCTGGCCATCTGTATATCTTCTTTGGAGAACAGTCTATTCAGGTCTTTTGCCCATTTTTCCATTGATTGATTGGCTTTTTTGCTATTGGGTTGTATAAGTTGTTTAGGTATTCTAGAGATTAAGCCCTTGTCGGTTGCATCATTTGAAACTATTTTCTCCCATTCTGAAAGTTGTCTTTTTGTTTTCTTTTGGGTTTCCTTTGCTGTGCAAAAGCTTTTCAGTTTGATGAGGTCCCATGGGTTTATTTTTGCTCTGATTTCTATTGCTTTGGGAGACTGACCTGAGAAAATATTCATGATGTTGATGTCAGAGAGTGTTTTGCCTATGTTCTCTTCTAGGAGTTTGATGGTGTCCTGTCGTATATTTAAGTCTTTCAGCCATTTGGAGTTTATTTTTGTGCATGGTGTGAGGGTGTGTTCTAGTTTCATTGCTTTGCATGCAGCTGTCCAGGTTTCCCAGCAATTCTTGCTGAATAGACTTTCTTTTTCCCATTTTATGTTCTTGCCTCCCTTGTCAAAGATTAATTGACCATAGGTGTCAGGGTTTCTTTCCGGGTTCTCTATTCTGTTCCATTGGTCTGTCTGTCTGTCTGTTTTGATACCAGTACCACACTGTTTTGATGACTGTGGCTTTGTAGTATTTCTTGAAGTCTGGGAGAGTTATGCCTCCTGCTTGGTTTTTGTTTCTCAGGATTGCTTTGGCGATTCTGGTCTTTTGTTGTTCCATATAAATTTTTGGATTGCTTGTTCTAGTTCAGTCAGAACATTTTTGAAGGTGAAAAGTAAACCAGTTGTTAAGAGCCATGTACTCTAGGAAGTTCCCATTGTGGCTCAATATGTTAAGAATCCAACTAATATCCATGAGGTTGCATGTTTGATCCCTCCCTGGCCTTGCTCAGTGAGTTGGGTATCCGGTGTTGCTGTGAGCTGTGGTGTAGGTCGCAGATGCAGCTTGGATCTGGTGTTGCTGTGGCTGTGGTGTAGGCTAACAGCTGTAGCTCTGATAGCTCTGATTCAACCCCTAGCCTGGGAATTTCCATATGCTGCAGGTGTGGCCCTAAAAAGAAAAGAAAAAAAAAAAAGAGCCATGACTCTAGAGTTACTGTAGGCTGCCCTTGATGGTCAAACAAGGGGACATGTACTTTAGCCACTTGTAGCTGTTAGGTTTTGTTTTCCTAATTCTGGTTTAGAGCATAAACAGTCTCCATTCCTGTCTTTGTAAATAGCCTATGTAATTTTCTCAAATGTGTGATATTTTAAAACTATGCATAAATAATTGTCTTTTTCACAGTGCATTTGATTATGACACAGAAAATATGAACTCTGAAGATATTTATAGCTCTCTTAGAGGTGTCACTGAAGCAATTCAGAATTTCAGCTTCCGTAGTCAAGAAGATATGAATGAGCCATTGAAAAGGGAATCTAAAAAAGATGATGTCGACTCAGTGAGTATTTGAATATTCTTACATTGCTCCCTTTTTCATTAAGTTTTTTGTTTTAACTTTGCTTTCTATCATTTTGAAATATAACTGTCCAAGGGTCAGTCACTCAGTATTTACCAAGTGTCTGCCATATGCCAGGCCCTGTTCTGGGTCTCACATCTACAAGGCAGACTCACTGCCCTCGTGTTCCTTATAGATTTCTGGCTGGAGATGTGTACTATGGAGTTTGCGGTTAGAATGTGAAGTGAATCTGCTTTAGATTTAAGTGGTCAGGAAAGATTACATTTGCATTGAGACCCAAATAAAGCCATACAAGATTTAAAAGAGGAGAATTCCATGAAAGAAATAACAAGTGCAAAGACAGTTAGATGGGAGCAAGCTTTGTACAGTTAAGAACCAGGAGGTGTATTTGGAACGTTATGGAAGTGTGGAGGACTGAAACATGGGCCAGATGACATGGCTCTTAGGACAAAATAAGGTGGTTAGATGTTTTTTATTCCTGTTAATGCATAGTGGTACTGATTTATGCAGTTCGAGTTAAGAATGTTATGACCCATCTTTCTGACATTTGTGAATATTATTATTCAGTTTGTTGACTCTGCCACTATACAAAGAGCAATTGTTTTTTACTCTGCTTCTTAGACTTTTCTCTGACAGCTTAGACTTTTCTCAAAACAATCTATCCCACAACTTCCTGTGGAATCTGTAGTTTCTCAGTGTTTGCAAAATTGTGGAGCATTGCAGTGCTTCAGCAAATCTCTAAAGGGCTCCCTCTGCTTCCTGACTTCTTTCCTACTATTGTTTT
Source organism: Sus scrofa (assembly GCF_054392235.1). Taxonomy (NCBI): domain Eukaryota; kingdom Metazoa; phylum Chordata; class Mammalia; order Artiodactyla; family Suidae; genus Sus; species Sus scrofa. The sequence goes on along the minus strand of NC_139395.1, from coordinate 34,058,200 downwards.
TCTGCCCATGCCTATATGTAAACTGGATACCAAAAACCTACTTACCACTCCTTGTGTTTGAGCTTCCCTATCCCCAAAGCTAGTAAACTGGATCTACTAAACTGGTTGCCAAAAACCTACTTACCACTCCTTGTGTTTGAGGTTCCCTATCCCCAAAGCTGCATGTGGTAGCAATAATAGGTTAGTAAGAGTCACTGCTTAATTGAATCTTTTTCCTCCAAAGATGCATGGTACAGTGTCTGGAGCTCAAGCAGTAAATTCTGGCAGAAGTGAGATTGGCATTTACTAATTAGATTATTACTTCTAAGTCTCAGTGCACTCCTAAGGAAAATAGGGATATTACTACATACTTAAAAATTACTGTTGAAGTTCCTATCGTGGCTCAGTGGAAATGAATCTGACTGGTGTCCATGAGGACGCAGGTTAGATCCCTGGCCTCGCTCAGTGGGTTAAGGATCTGGTGTTGCCATGAGCTGTGGTGTAAGTCACAGATCCAGCGTTGCTGTGGCTGTGGCTGTGGCGTAGGCAGCGGCTACAGCTCTGATTGGACCCCTAGCCTGGGAACCTCCATATGCCACAGGTGTGGCCCTAAAAATGACAAAAATTATTGTGAGTATAATAAATCACATGACTCCACCCAGCCCAGACCTCTCTCTAACTGCCTGTTAGAACTCCTGATCTTTTCTATCTCAGTTGATAGCAGTGCTAATTGCTTAGCCCAAAACCTTGAACAGAACAGTAGTCCTTGTCTAATCTCTTTTTCTCATCCTGCCTACTCAGTCCATCAGGAAATCTGTCAACTCTATCTTCAAAATACACAGTCTACACAATAGACTTTTTTCCCTCTGTCTGGCCTCATTGCCCATTCCTTCACTCTGTTCTAAACACACACCTCTTTGCTGTTTTTTTTTAACTTACCAGGCATACTCTCCTCAGGGCCTTTGTCATAGCTGCTACCTCTGCCTTAAACACTCTTCCTCCAGATCACCCCATGGCCAGTTGCTTCACTTCCTTCCTTTTACTCAGATGGCTTCTCAGTGAGTCTTACTCTGACCACCATATTTTATCTGCAGCCTCCTCCCTCCCACCTTGGCACTCACAATTCCTTTAATACTGTACTGCCTCCCATACACTCATCACTCCTACTGTACCACATACTTACTCATTCATTATGGTTTTTTAATGTCTCTGTCCCTCCACTAGAATGTAAACTTTTTTTTTTTTTTTGTCTTTTTGCCTTTTCTTGAGCCCATCCCGTGGCATATGAAGGTTCCTAGGCTAGGGGTCTAATCGGAGCTGTAGCCACCGGCCTACACCAGAGCCACAGCAATGTGGGATCGGAGCCATGTCTGCAACCCACACCACAGCTTATGGCAACACCAGATCCTTAACCCACTGAGCAAGGCCAAGGATCGAACCCGCAACCTCATGGTTCCTAGTCGGATTCGTTAACCACTGCGCCACGATGGGAACTCCTAGAATGTAAACTTAATGAAGATAGTGTTTTCTCATTTGTTCACTAATATATTCTCATTGCCAAGAATGATACCTGGTGTGGAATAGGTACACAGTGAATATTTAAAGGATATTTGTAAAGCAGCTAGCTAATGGCTTGGCACATAGTTGCTCAGTAAATGGTGTTAATGGTGATATTTTGTTGGTAGTTGATATTTTGATAAGTTTGTTAATGAACGCAAACTACATCAGGCATCCTTCCAAAAGTTATGTGATTATTTTAGGCCTTTGTTTTAAATAGGCCTTTTTAAATTTGGTTTTCTTAGACTTTGTTGACATACTTCATTGTATAATCAACAACCTTAATGATAAGTATCTGGTAGTTTTTAGTTCTGTGATGCTATCTTTAACTGGCATGGAGAAGCTGTAGCTAATCACACTGTTTGATCAAGCCATTGGCAAGGAAACTATAGGCATCACTAGAGAAGGCATTCTTTTATGGTTCTTATTTGCCCTCATAGCTGTGGTTTCTTTACATCTTCTCTATAAGCTTTGACTTTTTGAATTTAAGTCTTAACTCATTTGATTTCCATTCCTTTTTTGTCGTTGTTGTTACCTTTTTAAAATAGCCTTTCAGCAGTAGGGAAATATGTTTTTAGTATTTTGAAGAGATATTTGAAAATGGGTTAATTTGCTCTGCCTTCCCCTTCCCTTTAATAGATGTGTGGCGGGCCTGGGATGTCCGACCCAAGAGCAGGAGGTGATGCTACTGACTCAAGCCAAACGGCCCTTGATAACAAAGCTTCATTGCTCCATTCGATGCCTGCTCACTCCTCTCCACGCTCTCGAGACTATAATCCGTATAACTATTCAGATAGCATCAGTCTCTTCAATAAGTCTGCCCTCAAGGAAGCCATGTTTGATGATGACGCTGACCAGTTTCCTGATGGTATGTCCTGGGTCATGCTGCTACTGTCTGTGTACTGAAGGAGTGGTTATCAATGAAGCAAAAGAAACATGCATCCTCTTTTATAGTAGCGCCCTAAAAAGTAAGGCTCTTTGAGGTGGGAATGTTCTCTCCCATCTTGTAAAAGTTCATTTCTAGTGGTTTGTTAGTTTACCCCAAATGAGAGACAATTAATCATCCTAAGATCATCCTTGAAATCAAGAAAACTTTAGTGATCTCCCAGAAACAACTGAAACCAATTGTAGCTTATAAATTTATTCTATACCTAGACACAGTTCACTTGGTTATTAATTTTTTTTTTTTTTTTTTGCTTTTTAGGCCCGCACTTGTGGCCTATGGAGGTTCCCCTGCTAGGGGTACAATCAGAGCTACAGCTGCTGGCATACACCACAGCCACAGCAACACAGGATCCAAGCTGCATCTGCAACCTACACCACAGCTCACAGCAACTCCAGATCCTTAACTCACTGAGCAGGGCTGGGGATTGAACTCGCAACCTCATGGTTCCTAGTTGGATTCATTTCCGCTGCGCCACAGCAGGAACTCCCACACTTAGTTATTAATTTTTATACCAGAATGCCAAACCCTTTTGAAGAATACCCTTTTTTTTTTCTTTTTCAGCCACACCAGAGCTTGTGGAAGTTCCCAGGCCGAGGATCAAATCTGAGCCACAGCTGCAACAAAACTGGATCCTTACGCCACTGTGCCAGGCCAGGGATCAAACCCATGCTGCCTCTGAGCCACAGCAGGAAAGCCAGAATACCCATTCTTTACTATAACCTTTTAAGTGTGAAGTCATAAACTCTTTAATAAGATACATTCGGGGACTGAGTATGGGAAAAACTACCATTAGGATTTGGAGCTGACTTAGATCTAAGCTCTCACACTTAATAAGCTGTATCACCCGGGAAGTTGGTTGACTTTCCTGAATCTCAGTTGTCACTAGGTTGGAGATGTTATATTACCTGCCCTACTGATCACAGTTTGCAGCAAGGTTTGGATAAGGTGTATAAAAACTGATTGTAAAGTATGAAACACAGCAAACATTTTCAGTGTTTTTTGGTTGTTGTTGTTTTTTCTGCCCGTACCCACAGCATGTGGACGTTCCTGGGCCAGGGATCATACCCAGCAATGCCAATCCCATTGGGCCACAGCAGGAACTCCTAGGTGGAGTTTTTTGAAGTATCATTTCAGATTAATCAAAAGCTTTAAAAAAAAACTGAAAAATAAAAGGAGTTCCCTTCGTGGCTCAGTGGTTAATGAACCCTACTAGTATCCATGAGAACGTGGGCTCAGTCCCTGGCCTCTCTAAGTGGGGTAAGGATCCATCATTGCCATGAGCTGTGAGGTAGATCGCAGAGACGGCTCTGATCTGGTGTTGCTGGGCTGTGGCATAGGCCAGCAGCTTCAGCTCTGATTCGACCCCTAGCCTGGGGAACCTCCATATGCCACGGGTGTGGCCCTAAAAAAAAAAAAAAAGGCATAAATAAATACTAAAGTCTGGGCACACTAGGTGTACTCACTGCTGTTGGAATATCACTATTCCCCCAGCTCTGTTATGTCATATGCACAGGTGCACACACACACACACACACACACACACTGATTTATATCTATTTCTATATCTATCACAAGCTCTATGTTTATACTAATAACTCCAATTCCCAGTCTGGCACCATAAGAGTAATTCTAGTTTCTCCCTTTCCATATTGACCACTCCATTTTTCCGACAGTGATGAATCTGACTTCCGTTATCTTTAATATATTTACTTATGTGATCAGTACTGCTGTATGCAGCCAGCTCCTCATCTCTGCCACCACCTCCTCACTTGCACGGATGCATTCCTCACCCTGCTGGGCTCTACCATTCCACATGGACACCATCACCTCCTTGGCCTCCTATTCCCATTGCCATCCTGCTTGGACTCTGACAGATCACACCTGGTGGCCACAACTTGAGGACACCATTTTACCCTGGCTGAGCTATGACACCCCATCTTTCCCACTCTCACACATGGAAACCCTCCTTACTCTATCCAAGAATCTGTCCCCAGGCCTGGTCATTTGCAGTTCTGACAAATTGAAAAGTTCTTCATTGAGTAATTGTGTTTTTGCCAACTGTCCAGAGACTTCATATATCACAAATATCACAGAGCCAAAATAATGACAACTTAGCAAGATCACTCCCTTGTTGTCTAATTCTCTTCTCTTTTCCTAAGGATAGCATTTCTTTTCCATTTGTTAAAGAAAGACAACTTTGAGAATTACATAACTGAAACCTAAACTGGGTAGAATATTTTTGAACTTGAGAACATTATTTCTTCATAGCATAATACTAGATTGACTTCCAAAACATAAGGTAATCCTTTTATGTTGAGTAAAGACTTTCTGAAGATGGGTAAACCTTCAGTTAAACCAAAATACAAGTTGTTTCAAGCTGCATATAGCAGTAGTTTTCATTTATTAAAACATTAATAAATTAAAACATTTTTAATAAAGATACATTTTTTCTTTTTTAACTTTGAGACGTGGAAGACCTTGTTTGACATTATTTTATTGTGAATATTGCTGATATTATCCTTTTTAATTTATTGACCTCTGTTTCTGGTTTTTTGTTTGTTTTCTTTTTCAGCTGCACCTGCAACATATGAAAGTTCCAGGCCAGGGATCAAATCTGAGCTGCAGCTTCAGCCTATGCCACAGCTACACCAATGCCAGATCCCTAACCCACTGTGCCACAGTGGGAACTACTCCATTGCTGTTTTGATTTTTCTTTTATGTCCTGTCCCAAAGTAAAATTTCTTTTTCTTTTTGTTTTTTTTTTTGTTTGTTTGTTTTTAAAATCTAAAACTTTTGTCAGGACAGAATTATTTTGTTCAAGTGAAAATATTTATAAAAGGAAATTGTTCAAAAATTATGAGACTCTTAAGTATCTCACTCAGCTATTTCCATATACCTTATAGACAGATACACATGTTAGTGATACATTTATCAAAATAAACAGGTCAAAAAAACACACTGGAGAAGTTCCCGTCATGGTGCAGTGGAAACGAATCCAACTAGGAACCATGAGGTTGCAGGTTTGATCCCTGGCCTCGCTCAGTGGGTTAAAGACCCAGTGTAATCGTGAGCTGTGGTGTAGGTCACAGACAAGGCTCAGATCCCGAGTTGCTGTGGCTCTGACGTAGGCCGGTGGCTACAGCTCCAATTAGACCCCTAGCCTGGGAACCTCCATATGCCACCGGTTTGGCCCTCAAAAGACACACACACACACACACACACACACATACACACACACACACACACACACAAAACACTGGAGTTCCTTTATGGTACAGCAGATTAAGGATCCAGCATTGTCACTGCAGCAGCTTAGGGTGGTATTGTGGTTCAGGTCCAATCCCTTGCCTGTATTTTCTGCATGCTGAGGGCACAGCTAAAAAGAAGAAGAAAAAAAAAAAAAAAAAACATACTGCTATCCACTTCTGGTTATGGCCTTTATAAAGTTTACCAAGGACTGTAATATTCCAGAATACCAGAATTTAGTGAAGATGATGCTGTTGTCCAGGGGACATACATGTTTCAGGCCCAAGTTCTCACTGAGACCCTAGGAGCTGGGTGCTGTTTTCCCATTTTACCGATAAGGAGACCAAGCCTGTACTATAATTGAGAGTATGCTCCTATTACACAAAGACTAAGAAACAGAGGTTTGGTGAAATTCCAGAGCCTGTGTTCTTTTCACAGGACCACAATGCCTTCCTCTGTGAGAAGAGGAAATGCAGTTAATTATAATTTTTTTTTTTTTTTCCCTTAGGGCCACACCTGCAGCATATGGAGGTTCCCAGACTAGGGGTCAAATCAGAGTTGTAGCTGCAGGCCACAGCCACAGCCACAGCAATGTCAGATCCGAGCCGCATATGCAACCTACACTACAGCTTAGGGGCAACACTGGCTCCTTAACCTACTAAGCGAGGCCAGGGATCAAACCTGCGTCCTCATGGATGCTAGTCAGATTTATTTCCATGACGAGAACTCCTGATTATACTTTATCTTAATTAGTTCAGTTTATCTCATTTGTGTAATGTAAACAGTTGGGTCTTTTAACAAATAATTTATGTACTTTCTTTGATATAAATTTTCCTGTCAGTCATCTCTCCAGATCATTATATGACAAATTATTTCTAATGATCTTCTAGAGTAATTACAAAGACTATATTCATGAAGAGAACTGAGTTCCTCTGAAAAGCATTTTCTTAAGATTTCCCTTTATTCAGCTGGAACAAAATACACTCTTATCAGAATGGTCCACTGCCATCTGTAAAATTCTGATAATGTAACATTGCAGAAGTGATTTTTGTGAGGTTTGTAGAGATGCATTTATCCTGCTGCAGTAGTTTTTTTTTTAATCCAGCAATATTGTTCTAATGTTGGTCTGTACACATGAAATTATTATGAGACAGTTTTTATTCTCCAAGTTAAGGTCTTATCTTTGAACTCTAAAATTTCTTCCTCTCCATGGTTTTGCTGTGCATTTTGCAGAGGTTCTTGATCTTCCAAAACCCTAATTTCATTCTCCTCAGTGATCATTCTTTCCAGACTATCCAAGTTTTTTTAATTCAGTAGTTCCATTTTGTGCTCTGTGTATAAGTGTTTGGGGGCCAGAGGTTTTTGGTGCTCTTTTTATAGTTCCATGAAAGTTTTCCTTAAGTTTTTTTTTTTTTTAAGGAGTTCCCTTCATGGTTCAGCGGTTAACAAACCCCACTAGGATCCATGAGGATGCAGGTTTGATCCATGGCCTCGCTCAGGAGGTTAAGGATCCGATGTTGCCGTGAGCTGTGGTACAGGTCTCAGACTCAGCTTGGATCCCCAGTTGCTATGGCTGTGGTTTAGGCTGGCAGCTGTAGCTCAGATTTGACCCCTAGCCCAGGAAATTCGGGGAATTTACAATAGAGGGATCGAATTGTCATCAGTTAAATCCAGTGATCATTATTGGTATACTAAAAATGTAGTGCCCAGATACTGTGAGCCTCCTGGCATGACAACATAGAAATGCATGCTGAAGTATGTAAGGATGAAATGATACCTTTGGGCTTTGCTAGAAATATTTCAGAAAAAGAAAGTTGGGGGCTGTAGGGGATGAAGATGATGTAAAAATGGTAAAAATCTTAATAATTGTAAAATCTGCCTGATAGGTGTATGGGGACTTATTATACAGTTCTCTCGCTTGTGATTTTTTTTTTTTTTTTTTTTGTCTTTTTAGGACCGCACCAGTGGCATGTGGAAGTGGCCAGGTTAGGGGACACATCGGAGCTACATCTGCCAGCCTACACCACAGCCACAGCAACACCAGATCCTTAACGCACTGAGCAAGACCAGTGATGAAACCGTGTCTTCATGGATATTAGGTTGGTTACCACTGAGCCACAACAGGAACTCCTGTGTATCTTGATTATAAATGGTTTGAAACTAGCATTGATGTTTTGGGAATGACAGATGGATAAGAATATTACTTTGTCATTTTTCTTCATTTTTGATTTTTCTTAGAACCAATTTTCCATCTGTTTTTCATAAAGTTATCATTCCCATACTTAGAAAAGTTGACCTATAAACTTATGGAATTAACATCATGTCCTTTTGACAGATCTTTCCCTAGACCATTCTGACCTGGTTGCAGAGTTATTGAAAGAGTTGTCCAACCATAATGAGCGTGTAGAAGAAAGAAAAATCGCTCTATATGAACTCATGAAACTGACACAGGAAGAATCTTTCAGTGTTTGGGATGAACATTTCAAAACAATATTACTTTTATTGCTTGAAACCCTTGGGGATAAAGAGGTAAATGGTAGACTGTGTAAACAATAGCCTGTTTTTCCTGTCTTGGATTGCCTGTCATTGCCTATTAATGAAACAGTATGCACTTTTGGAAATTGGGGAAATGAGATTTTATTGCTAGCTTCCACACCAAATTTTCACTATAAAGTACTTTTTCTTCTCGGCTAAGTACCTCAGTGGCTTTGAACCATTGACAACAGGAAAAATGAAAAATGTTTGACAGAATGTTTATATGAGAGCACTTTTTTTTGCATATTTGAATTAGCTGTTCAGAAGTAAAACTACATTCCTTTTTAATAGAATGTAGTTGATTCTTGATTTCTTTAAGAAGTGTAAGTTTTCAACTAGAGATGTGAAAACTTAATTATATAATATGCCACATACTTTCTGCAATTGTCTATGTTTCCCCCAACCCATATTAACACCCTTAAATTACAGAAATGGAAAACATAAAAGATCATCTACAATTAAAAAAATTAAAAACATTAAAATGTTTCTTCTTAGCCTACAATCAGGGCTTTGGCATTAAAGGTTTTAAGAGAAATCCTAAGGCACCAACCAGCAAGATTTAAAAACTATGCAGAACTGACTGTCATGAAAACACTGGAAGCACATAAAGACCCTCATAAGGAGGTAAGTTACCTGATGGTTGAATTATTACTTTATTCTCAGTATTTCTGATATTATTGCATGCAATATATAAACGTTTGAAAAGTACTCATATCAATCATTTCCTTAATGAACACTTACTCTAATGTTCAAGATAGTACCTGATTGAGATGCAAACATATATTCTTTTTTTTTTTTTTTGTCTTTTCTAGAGCCACACCTGCAGCATATGGAGGTTCCCAGGCTAAGGGTCTAATCGGAGCTGTAGCTGCCAGCCTACACCAGAGCCACAGCAACACCAGATCTGAGCCGCATCTGTGACCTACACCACAGCTTTTGGCTACGCCGGATCCTTAACCCACAGAGCGAGGCCAGGGGTCAAACCCGAAACCTCATGGTTCCTAGTCAGATTCGTTAACCCCTGAGCCACGATGGGAACTCCCCATATATTCTATTAAGTGAATTCTGGTGATATCATGGTCTTTAACCTAAAACAGACCAGGTCTAGGATATAATTAGTATGATTTCATTTCCCCCTTTAGACCATTTTTAGATTTCCTCTTAGAGTTTGCCAATCTTAACTTCATTTCCATTTACCAATAAGAATTTGTTTGTTTGTTTTTTTTTTTTTTTTGCTATTTCTTGGGCCGATCCCACGGCATATGGAGGTTCCCAGGCTAGGGGTTGAATCGGAGCTGTAGCCACCAGCCTCCGCCAGAGCCACAGCAACGCTGGATCCGAGCCACGTCTGCAGCCTACACCACAGCTCACGGCAACGCCGATCGTTAACCCACTGAGCAAGGGCAGGGACCGAACCCACAACCTCATGGTTCCTAGTCGGATTTGTTAACCACTGCGCCATGACGGGAACTCCAAGAATTTGGTTTTTAAAATAACTAATGAGGAGTTCCCCTTGTGGCTCAGCGGTAACAAACCTGACTGGTATCCATGAGGACGAGGGTTTGATCCTTGGCCTTGCTCAGTGGGTTAAGGATCCAGCATTGCCGTGAGCTGTGGTATAGATAGCAGACATGGCTTGAATCTGGCATTGCTGTGGTGTAGGCCAGCAGCTGCAGCTCTGATTCCACCCCTAGCCTGAGGACTTCCATAGGTTTGGCCCTAAAAGGACAAAAATAAATAAATAAAAATAAAATAACATAACTAATGAAGATAAGACTCATTGTTATTTTATTTTATTTATTTTTGTCTTTTTGCCTTTTCTAGGGCCACTCCCACAGCATATGGAGGTTCCCAGGCTAGGGGTCGAATCGGAGCTATAGCCGCCGGCCTACGCCACAGCCACAGCAACATGGGATCCAAGCCGCATCTGCGACCTACACCACAGCTCACGGCAACGCTGGATCCTTAACCCACTGATTAAGGCCAAGGACCGAACCCGCTACCTCATGGTTCGTGGTCGGATTTGTTAACCACTGCGTCACAACAGGAACTCCGAGACTCATTGCTATTTTAAAGTGGTAAATTATCTATAGGAGCTAGATATCTGTTAAAAGTTTATTAAATAAAATAATGAGAACAGCTTTCCTGAAAGAATCCTATAAACCTGTCTCACTTTATTTTTTTCTATTTTACAGCTTTATTTTTTTTAATTACTCAGTGAATTTTATTATATTTAGAATTGTACAACAATCGTCACAACCAAATTACATAGCATTTCCATCCCAAACCCTCAGTGTATCCTCCCGGCCCCAATGTCTCATTACTTTGTAGTCAGAATATCCCCACCACAACCAACAACATTGGTGAAATAACTATAAGAATTTTTATTAAAATCTCAGAAATAATTAGAAAAGCAAGTTTCCACTAGAGCCTGCCTGCAATTCCAAGGGAAAGCACCAGAGCAATAGCTTTAGGTATTTCTGGTAGAATCAAGATATTAGAGAAAGATAAGTCAAAAAAAGAAAGTTAAAATAGCAGTGAGACAGAGTTCCCATCATGGCTCAGTGGTTAACGAGCCCAACTAGCATACATGAGGATGTAATTTAGATCCCTGTCCTCACTCAGTGGGGTAGGGATCCTGCATTGCTGTGAGCTGTGGTATGGGTCGAAGACATTGCTGTAGCTCCTATTTGACCCCTAGCCTGGGAACCTCCATATGCTATGGGTGCAGCCCTTAAAAAAAAGGCAATAAAATAGTGAGACAAGATAGATTAAAGATAAATGTAAGAGCTAAAACTATAAAACTTACAGAAGAAAACATAGGTGTAAATCTTTGTTGCTTTGGGTTAAGCACTAGTTTCTTAGATATAATACCAAAAGCAGAAATCACTAACAAGAGAAAAAGAGTAAATTGAATTTCATCAAAATTAAAAACTTTTAGGAGTTCCTGTCGTGGCACAGTGGTTAACGAATCCAACTAGGAACCATGAGGTTGCGGGTTCGATCCCTGGCCTTGCTCAGTGGGTTAGGGATCCGGTGTTGCCATGAGCTATGGTGTAGGTCACAGACGCCACTCAGATCCCGCATTGCTGCGGCTCTGGCATAGGCTGGTGGCTACAGCTCCGATTAGACCCCTAGCCTGGGAACCTCCATATGCAGTGGGAAGCGGCCCTAGAAAAGGCAAAAAGACCAAAAAAAATAAATAAATAAAATAAAAACTTTTAGAGTTCCCATTGTCGCTTAGTGCATTAAGAACCCGACTAGTATCCATGAGGATGTAGGTTCAATCCTTGGCCTCGCACAAGGGGTAAAGGATCCGGCATTACCACAAGCTGTGGTATAGGTCACGGATACAACTTGGATCTGGCATTGCTGTGGCTGTTGCATAGGCCAACAGCTGCAGCTCTGATTCAGCTCCTAGCCCAGGAACTTCCATATGCCCCAGGTGTGGCCCTAAAAAGGAGGGAAAAAAAAATTAAAAACTTGATAGAGAAAGACAGATATCGGCGTTCCCGTTGTGGCGCAGCAGAAATGAATCCTGCTAGTATCCATGAGGACATGGGTTCAATCCCTGGCCTCACTGAGCTGTGGTGTAGGTCACAGATGCAGCTCAGATCCCTTGTTGCTGTGGCTGTGGCTGGCACCTATAGCTCTGATTCGACAGTAGCAGGAACTTCCATATGCTGTGGGTGCAGCCCTAAAAAGTCGAAAGGAAGGAAGACAAGCATCATGGTATCACTTATATGTTGAATCTATTAAAAATAATTAAAAGAACATTTATAAAATAGAAACAGGAGTTTCTTGGTGGCCTAAGAGTTAAGGATTCAGCCTTTTCATTGCTGTGACTTGGGTTGGATCCCTGGCCTAGGAATTTCCACATGTTTTGGTTGCAGCCAAAACAAAACAAAAACACAGAAACAAACTCACAGATTTCAAAATCAAATCGTTACCATAGGTAAAGCCCTTGGAGGGAGGGAAGAATTGGGATAGTGGGAGTAACATATACATGCTACTGTATAAGTGTAAAATAGATGATTAACAAGAACCTACAGTATAACACAGGAAAGTCTACTCAAAAGTTTGTAATAACTTATATGGGAAAAAAAATATATTTATATGTATAACTGAATCACTTTGCTATACCCCTGAAACTAATACAACATTGTAAGTCAACTATACGCCAAAAAAAAATGTTTTAAAAATAAATTACTGAAGTTCCCATTGTGGCTGAGTGGAAACGAATCTGACTAGTATCCGTAAGGATGAGGGTTCAATCCCTATCCTCACTCAGCAGGTCAGGGATCCAGGGTTGCCATGATCTGTGGTATAGGTTGCAGATTGAGCTAGGATCCCGCGTTGCTCTGGCTGTGGTGTAGGCCAGCAGCTGTAGCTCCAAATCAACCCCTAGCCTGGGAACTTCATGCTACAGGTACAGCCCTAAAAAGCAAAAAAATAAAATGTTAAATCTCCTAATATTAAAAAATATTTACCTTCTCTGAAAAAGTTAAAAATTTTTGTGCTTCAAAGGACACTCTCAAGAAAGTAAAAAGACAACCCACATCATAGGAGAAAATTTTTGCAAATCATTTAAAGAACTAACAACCATAATATATAAAGAACTCTTACAACTGAACAATGAAAAGATAAATAATTCACTTTAAAAATGAGGGGGTTCCCACTGTGGATGAGCAGGTTAAGAAGATGAGGATTCCATCCCTGGCCTCGCCCAGTGGGGTAAGGATCTGGCGTTGCTGTGAGCTGTGGTGTATAGGTCACAGATGAGGCACAGATTCAGTGTTGTGGTTGTGGTGTATGCCTTAGCTGTAGCTCTGATTCAGCCCCTAGCCTGGGAACTTCCCCAGGTGTGGCCATTAACAAAAAAAAAAAAAAATGACCGAAGGATCTGAGTTGACGTTTCTTCAGAGAAGATATACAAATGGCCAGTAAGCATATGAAAAGATGCTCAACCTCATTAGTTGTTTGGGAAATACAGCTAAAACCACAGTGAGATACCATACTTCACACACACCAGGAAGAATGACAGTAAGAAATGTGGATAAGAGACTTCCTGTTGAAGCTCAGAGGTTCCGAACGCAAGTATCCACGAGGATTTGTGTTCACTCCCTGGCCCCGCTCAGTGGGTTAAGGATCTGTCATTGCCATGAGCTGCGGTGTAGGTCACAGACATGGCTTGGATCCCACTTTGCTGTGGCTGTGGTGTAGGACCCCTAGCCTGGGAACTTCCATATGCTGTGGGTGCAGCCCTAAAAAAAAAAAAAAAAAAAGGAGGAAAGAAAGAAATGTGAATAAAGAAATGAAGAAATTGAAACCCTCTGAGTAATTCACTTTCCAGAAGCTGTGGCTGAATTTTACCGGAGAGTGAGCCAATGACTTTTTTTTTTTTTTTTGCCTTTTTTAGGGCCGCACTTGCAACATATGGAGGTTCCCAGGCTAGGGGTCCAATCAGAGCTACAGCTGCTGGCCTCTGCTACAGCCACAGCAATGCCAGGTCCGAGCCATGTCTGTGACCTGCACCATAGCTCATGGCAGTGCCGGATCCTTCACCCTCATGGGGTTAGGATCAAACCTGCAAGGTCATACATAGTTCCTAGTCAGACTTGTTTCTGCTAAACCACAGTGGGAACTCCATGAGCCATAACTTTTAAATCTGTATCTTCATCCCAATTTTTTTAAATACAGCTGGTGTTTATTAGTGGTGCATCTGTAGCATCTTACTGATGGCTTTATAAACTATGTAGTAGTTCCCTGGTGGCCTAGCAGTTTAGGATCCGGCATTGTCACTGCTGTGGCATGGGTCACTGCTATTGCCCAAGTTCAATACCTGGCCCACATGCTGCAAGTATAGCAAAAAAAATTAAAAACTATGTAGATAGATAACTTCTGGTTTAGTTATCCAAGTTCTGATTCATATAAGGCCTGTAGCATACCAATTTTTACAAAAGATAAAATTGACATTATTAGGCTGTTAGAGCTAAAGTTAGCCCTAGGTCTTATAACTTGCAGTGTATTTTCCACTATATCTTTCTCAGCATTTCTTACAGATTGACAGTGTTAAGTGAGACACTACCAAAATAGCAGCAAAAGCAATAATTTTTACATAGTTTCAAGACCATCTTTAGAGATTACAGATTCCAATAACAACATAGACAACTGTGTCTTCTTTTTTTTTTTTCCCCCTCTTTTTTTCTTTTTAGGGTTGCACCCACAGTAAATGGAAGTTCCCAGGCTAGAGGTCAAATCAGAGCGGCAACTGCCGGCCTACACCACAGCCACAGCAATACAGGTATCTGAGCCACCTCTGACCTTTGCTTGCAGTAGTAACACCAGGTCCGTAACCTACTGAACAAGACCAAGGACCAGCCCACATCCTCATGGATACTAGTCAGGTTCTTAACCCACTGAACCAAAACGGGAACTCCTATTTCTTCTTCTTCTTTGTAAAACCAGTGTCTTACCTTCCCCAGGCCTGATACAGAAGAAAATCATTGTGAATAGTAGGGGAAATAGCCTGTTAATTTGATAACATACTAATGAAACAATGTTTCTTATATTTTGTAATAATGTGATAAAAGGCATACAAGCCCTCCTGGAGCTAAGGGTAGTAGTAATACCAAGCAGGGTTTCTGCATGGCTGGTGCAGAGGCCTCCATTCATGTATAGTCCAGGGAAGCAGCCCCCATTCCCCATACAACTAGACCTCAACCTGCTAAAATTGATTTAATCGTTAGAGCAAGCCAACCTTAAGAGAACACAGAAGGAAGAGTGATGTAATAAAGACCCATGTATCCAGCTTCAGCAGTTAGTAACATTTTACCAGTTCTGTTTTATCTTTACCCCACTTTTTTTTGGCTGTGCTGGTGGCATGCAGAAGTTCCCGGGCCAGGGATTGAACCCAAGCCATAGCAGTGATAACACCAGATCCTTAACCCACTGAGCCACCAGGAATTCCTGTACCCTCATTTTTTATGTTTTTTTTTTTAACCATAGTATTTTCAAAACAAATCCCAGATACCATATCCTATTACATATTTTATGAAGTATGTACATCCAGGAATACCATCTAACATTTTACAGAATTACTTCCCAGCTAAATGTTGACCTCTCTGTTTTAGGTGGTAAGATCTGCTGAAGAAGCTGCGTCAGTGCTAGCCACTTCAATTAGCCCGGAGCAGTGCATCAAAGTGCTTTGTCCCATCATCCAAACTGCAGATTACCCAATTAATCTGGCCGCCATCAAAATGCAAACAAAAGTGATAGAGAGAGTGTCCAAGGAAACTCTTAACCTGCTTTTGCCAGAGATTATGCCAGGCCTGATACAGGTAAGCAGCAAAGCTTGGAGGAATAAGCTCCTCTTTGAGTTTCACCACATCGCTGTAGAATACTTTTCTCAGTGCCCGGAAGAGTGCTAACAAGGACTTTTCTTCCTAGGGTTATGATAATTCGGAGAGTAGTGTTCGGAAAGCTTGTGTCTTCTGCCTGGTGGCTGTTCACGCGGTCATTGGTGATGAACTCAAACCACACCTCAGTCAGCTCACTGGCAGTAAAGTAAGTGGTGCTGCTCTGCCCCAAAGATGGTGGCCATGGTTCTTCAAGGGTTGGTTCTTTGTTTGTGCTAAAGGGTACATTTGTTATTCAACTTTTAAATAGTCAGGTTTTGAACATCCCACTTACTCCTCTGACCACTGGCAGTTTAGCTGTTTGTACTTTCATATCTGTCACTCAGGTAAAGTCAGCAGTTTGTAAGGCAGTTGGTAAACGGCTATGATTGCAGTGCCTACAGCTTCTGGTTATTTATAATCCCAGCTGATTCCCCCATCCCCCCCACACACACACACACACAATTCCCTACACCACAGACTGTTTAAGAATAACAATAGGAAGTTCTCACTTTGGTGCAACGGGATCTGCAGCATCTCTGCACCACCAGGACGCAGGTTTGATCCCCAGCCCGGCACAGTGGGTTAAAGGATCTGGCTATTGCTAACCTTGAAATTCATTCTAAGGGGTGAGGATAAACTATGATTGTTGAATTATGGTTTATGGACCAGTTAGCAAGACCCTCACCTTCATTTAAAGAGTTTCCCCAAATCCTAACAATTGTCACTACTATAATGAAAATTTTTTTTAAGTAGCAAAATGTCATGAAAACCACATAATAAATAAAAAGGAGTTCCCATTGTGGCTAAGCAGGTTAAAAACCTGACTAGTATCCATGGGGATGCAGGTTCAATCCCTGGCCTTGCTCAGTGGGTTAA
Source organism: Sus scrofa (assembly GCF_054392235.1). Lineage (NCBI taxonomy): Eukaryota > Metazoa > Chordata > Mammalia > Artiodactyla > Suidae > Sus > Sus scrofa. The sequence goes on along the minus strand of NC_139395.1, from coordinate 34,041,661 downwards.
GGATCTGGCATTGCCACAAAGGCAGCCTGTGTCACACATGTGGCTTGGATATGCTGTTGCTGTGGCTGTGGTCTAGGCCAGCAGCTACAGCTCCGACTTGACCCCTGGTCTGGGAACGTCCATATGCCACAGGTGTGGCCCCAGAAAGAGAGAAAAAAATAAGTTAAAAAATTATTTTAAGAAGTTCCCGTTGTGGCTTAGTGGTTAACAAATCCGACTAGGAACCATAAGGTTGCAGGTTCAATCCCTGGCCTTACTCAGTGGGTTAAGAATCTGGCCTTGCCATGAGCTGTGGTGTAGGTCACAGGCGGCTCAGATCCCATGTTGCTGTGGCTGTGGTGTAGGCCAGCGTCTACAGCTCCGATTAGACGCCTAGCCTGGGAACCTCCATATGCCACGGGTGCGGCCCTAGAAAAGGCAAAAAGACCAAAAAAAAAAAAAAAAATTATTTTAAAATAAAAACGAGCTCATGTATATACCTTAAATTAAACACTTTTACTAGTTACAGATAAAGCTGTGGTTCTTAACCCTTTCTGTGTTACAGACCACTTTGAAGTTTAGGTATAATCTCATTCCAAGAAAAATAAATACATACAAAAAATTTTACACACAGTTTCAGAGAGTCTCTGAATCCCATGGACACCAGGTTAATAACCCTTAAGTCAAAAAGTTAATGTTAAAAAAAACAAACTTTAAATAACAAAGTATCTTCAGAGAAAAAATGTATTCTTATGTTTGGAGTTGCTTGTGGGGTGGGAGGTTAAGGACCCAGTGTTATCACCATATGGCACGGGTTTAATCCCGGGTCTGGGAACTTCCACACACTGCAGGCATGGCCAAAAAATATATATATATACATACATATATATATATATATATACACACATATTTATATCTCTCTTAACTTTTATTATAAGTTTGAGTTAGGATCTGTTAGTCTAGAATTATCTGTAGAAGAACTGAAATTCATCACTTTACTAGAATTCTAGGCAACCAGTAATAATGTTGCATATGAAGACAGTAAGGAAGTGGAAAAATATCTGAGAATGACATTAGAATTTTAAAAAAATGGAAAACAGAGTTAGATGTGCTTTGGTTAAAAACTATAAAATATAACCGCATATAGTAAGGACTGCAGAATGACACAAATAAATCAAAACCTTTTTTGTTTGTTTGTCTCTTTAGGGCCGCACCCACAGCATATGGAGGTTCCCAGGCTACGGGTTGAATTAGGGCCATAGTTGATGGCCTATGCCACAGCCACAGCAACGCCAGACCTGAGCTGCATCTGAGACCTGCGCTGCAGCTTTTGGCAACACCAGATCCTTAACCCACTGAGCAAGGCCAGGGATTGAACCCGCATCCTCATGGACACTATGTCGGTTTCTTAACTCTCTAAGCCACAGCTGGCATTCCTCAACGCCGTTCTTGTGAGACAGTCTTGTGTCCTGGAAGCCAAGTGCCTGGTTTCCTCTCCTAGCCCACTCCTTTCTACCCTTCTGATCTTAGGCAGGGATGGCACATTCTGTATCTGTTTCCTCATCTATAAAATGTGAGGATAGGGCATTTACTATTGTGGCTCAGTGGAAACGAATCTGACTAGTATCCATGAGGATGTGGGTTTGATCCCTGGCCTCTCTCAGTGAATCTGTCATTTCTGTGAGCTGTAGTATAGGTCACAGACACAGCTCAGATTCCATTGCTGTGACTGTGGTGTAGGCCAGCACCTGTAGCTCCAGTTCAGCCCCTAGCCTGGGAACTTCCATATGCCATGGGTATGGCCCTAAAAAGCAAAAAAAAAATTTTTAATTTAAAAAAATACAATGTTGTGAGGGTAAAAAGAGATACGGCAGCATACTGAATAGGATGTAATGCTCAAATGTTTGTCATCATTGTCATTGTTTCGTGTTATCACTATTACACTTTTTTTTTTTTTTTTTTTTTTTTTGTCTTTTTGCCATTTCTTGGGCCACTCCCGCGGCATGTGGAGGTTCCCAGGCTAGGGGTCGAACCGGAGCCGTAGCTGCCAGCCTACGCCAGAGCCACAGCAACATGGGATCCGAGCCACGTCTGCAACCTACACCACAGCTCACGGCAACGCCGGATCGTCAACCCACTGAGCAAGGCCAGGGATCGAACCCACAACCTCATGGTTCCTAGTTGGATTCGTTAACCACTGGGCCACGATGGGAACTCCAACTATTACACTTTTTGAAAAGGCATGCCAGAATACTCGGTCACAAACAAACTGAAACTTTAAAAAATTTTCTTTCTTAATTATCAGTGGTAATTGGGGCATAATAATAACTGTTCAGTTTAAACTATTTGATTAGGAGTTCTCTTTTGCTCAGTGGGTTAATAAGTAAGGATCCGGTGTTTTCGCTGCTGTGGCTCAGGTTGGAACTTATGCATACCAGGGTGCAGCCATAAATAAACAAACAAACATACAATTTGTTTAAACTATGATACTATTAGTATCAAAGAAATGAAGAAAGGAGGACTGATTTTGTTTATTTAAGTCTTAAGGACTAATTGGAAAATTTAACTCCCAAATCAAAGTTATACATCTGCCATGATCACAATGAGAACAGAAAGAGGAGAACCAATATTTTGAAACTCACATATGTATGTAATTTTTTTAATGAACATGTTACATTAACTTAAAGCCACTTACACAGTGACATATATTTGGCTTGAATCTGCAGATGAAGCTACTGAATCTTTACATCAAACGTGCACAGACAGGCTCAGGAGGAGGTGATCCCACGACTGATGTGTCTGGACAAAGCTAGTGAAGCTGATGGAAGTGAACCAGGTCTCTCAGAGAAAGGACAGACAGACCACCCCATCAATGAAAGGAAATTTTCAAGTACATCTTTTGGAACTTACATTGTTGCCCAGTTTTAGTTTTTTGTTTTATTTTGTATTTTCTGTAACAGAGGGCTGCCCTCAGTCTGCATGTAACTTTTATGATAGTTATTCCAAATTCAAGAAGAAGCAGTATTAACATCAGTTGATCAATACGAAGTAATTTTTAATCTAATTCATCATTTCACATGTTTGTACTTCTTTGTCTTCCCATTAACCTTTGCCAGTGTTACGATTGTATAAATTTTTTTTAAATGCTGGTTAAACAGGAATGCTTAAAGCTTTAAAAAGTTTAACAGTCTAACACATTTTTGGCCTTTATTCAAATGCAGAATAATATTTTTATTGCTACTTTGAGTTTTGTTCCGTATCATGTCCTATGCTAGAAATATTGAAATGATGTGAAACAAAGCAGGACTAATTTGAACTACAGCTGGACTCTGTTGGTGTGATTGTGATATATGTCATTAGTTGAAACTTCTTTGGGGTAATGTGTAGTTTAAAACTAAGACCTCAAGAAATGTTACAGAATCAGCCAGTTCTGTAAACCTGATGTTTGTTGGTTATTGATCTTGCCATCTTTATTTAAAACCATGTCCCCTCTGTAATTCCTTAAGAAAGCTGCACCAAATCATCAGCCTGTGTTTTTCTTGATACTTATTAAAATAGAAGGTTTCATTGCAGGGGTTTTTGGTTTGTTTATCTTTGTTGTGAATGATGCTTTTTCTTATTTATTAATATCAAATTCACTTATGAATAAACTTGATAATGGAAGCAGACAAAAAATCAAGTGCATGTGTGTCCTTGACCGTCTTCTGTTTCTCATTTAATAAACAAACTAATTACTGAGACATGGGAGTCAACCAGCGCTTTTCTTTAAATGGTGGAACCTGGTTTCCTTTTACCATGGAATTGTCTTACTTGAAAATGTTGATCCTGATGAGAGAGAAGATGGTGCCAAGGCTATTATCTTTGTATAATGGGCTCAAATTCTCTACCTCTTCAGGGCTAATACTTTTAACTGAGCTGCTGCCTATAGTGTCTTTTGGAAAACTACTTAAAGGGTGATTTTCTGTTACTTTTTAACAAATTTTTTTAATCACCTTTTGCTACACCTATTATTTTCCTGTGCAGCCAACTTTCAAAATTTACCAGTTTTGGTGAAAAGCAAATCAGATAATTTGGAACCAGGATACTAAAGATTTCTCATTTTGACTTTTTTTTTTTTTTTTTTTTTTAATCCTAACATAAAGTGAATTTGACTGGAAAGGCAAATAGCTATTAGGGAAGCAATTTGCTATTGTTACAGAGTGACCTGTACTTTATTTAATTGAAAAAAATGTAGAAATGTATGTAAAGAATTTTAAGAGGAGAGTACCGAATGGATGACTTGTCATAGGCTTTTACCTTCCTTTGTTTTTGTTCTAGCAGCAGGAAAATAGTTTCTCTATATTTCCCCCTTTACCTGTAACAGTTTTGTTTTCTGCTGTTAATTACATTGTGTATTTATAGTTCTATGCTTACTGTTGCGCATATACTGGCAATAAAACTGTACATAACATTACTTGAAAAAATTAACAATGTATATCAGTTGTTTTTCTGTCTCACTGTGTGACAACTCACCTAACTCATGACTAGTTGTTTGTTTGTTTTTTTTAATTTTTAAAAGTCCTGTATCAGTAGTATTCTTATGAATTGTAAGTGCCTCTGAGGAGAAAATATTTGTCAGGAGTAGCAACCACAATTTGATATATATAGCTCTATGCATGTATGTATTATAGCTTATACTTACAAAGGAAAGGCATTTTAAATGTTGAGCTCTTCTCAGTAATGTTCTATGTTCCATGACCTTTGGTATGTTTTATAATCATTTTGAATCTAAGTATTGATTTAATTTTGACCTCTTCTTTAAAGTCCTACTTTAACTACTGTTGACAACGAAATAGAGTGACTTAGGCTGACTAATAATGTCACTTGAAAACTTAGATCAAGCACCTGGCATCTAAAGGCAGGCACTCAAGCAGTAAATGAACTGAGTAACAGATGAGTATAGTTTAATGTGACATCATGAAAGCTAAGTCATGTTTAAAATTCTATACTTTCAGTGGATAAGACTATAAGAAAGTTATTGTTGACTCTTCAGATTGTTATATACAAGATACCTTTAATTCATTCAGCTATTAAAGAATGATGATAGGGAGCTCCCATCATGGGAACAAATCTGACTAGTATCCATGAGGATGCATGTTCAATCCCTGGCCTCACTCAGTGGATTAAAGATCCGGTGTTGCTGTGAGCTGTGGGTGAGGCCCTAAAAAGACAAAAAAAAAAAAAGCTACTGGCTAAATATTTTTCCTTCTGTTTTTCTCCCCAAAGCTAATTATCAATGTCATTCTTTTTTTTTTTTTTTTTTTTTTTTTTTTTTGTCTTTTGTCTTTTTAGGGCCACACCTGCAGCATATGGAAGTTCCCAGGCTAAGGGTCAAATCAGAGCTACAGCCACCTGCCTACACCAGAGCCACAGCAACGTCAGATCTGAGCCGCATCTATGACCTACACCATAGCTCAGGGCAATGCCTGATCCTTAACCTACTGAGCCAGCGTTGGAACCCTTGTCCTCACGGATACTAGTTGGGTTCATTAACTGCTGAGCCACGATCGAACACCACAGTGTCATTCATTTACTTGCACTACTGAGAATCAGTTAAAAAGCCTACAATTCCAGATTTTAAAATATGTTTGTTTCTTATAAGTTTTCAAAATCTATAGAACACTTTTGACATTTTCAATTAAGGTATGGTTTGAGCCTGAGGTTTCAAATTTGGAGTAAATTTGCTATTCCTTCATATTTTATTCTTAGAAACATCAGTGCAAAATGACTTTTACCGAGTTATATCTTATAGTTAAAAACTAAAATCTTCAGGCCAAACGTATTTGTAAATTCAAATGTTTCTTAGTATTCTTAGCTTAGAATAGCATTTATAGTAAATAGAAATGAGAATTAATATATTACTCCATAATACATGAGTTTTTTGGTTTTTTTTTTTACCTTTTGATGTCTTTGCTTCCTGTCTTATTTTAGTTCATTTTATTGCAGTCAATCAATACAGTTTTATAGGTCAGTGAAAAAAAGGTCTAGAATGAAGCTTTTAAAAAAATGTCAGTTCGGAGTTCCCGTCGTGGCACAGTGGTTGACGAATCCGACTAGGAACTATGAGGTTGCGGGTTCCGTCCCTGCCCTTGTTCAGTGGGTTAACGATCCGGCATTGCTGTGGCTGTGGTGTAGGCCGGTGGCTACAGCCCCGATTGGACCCCTAGCCTGGGAATCTCCATATGCCACGGGAGCGGCCCAAGAAATACCAAAAAGACAAAAAAAAAAAAAAAAAAAAAAAGTCAGTTCAAAAGTTACCCATCTCTACTGTGGAATATTTGAAAAATAATGGAAAACTGAAGGGAAGAATTATCTCTAATAGCACCACTTGAAGTGATAAATGTTGCTGTTTTTTGGAGTACTAAGGTAATTTGATTTAATGCTGAAAACTGTAAGGCACCATTGTTTTGTTAACCAGAGAATAACAAAGTTAATATTAGCTTTTTTTTTTTTTTTTGTCTTTTTAGGGCCGAACCAGTGGCATATGGAAGTTTCCAGGCTAGGCATCGAATCAGAGTTGTAGCTACCAGCCACAGCCACAACAATGCAGGAACTGAACCACGTCTTCGAACTATACCACAGCTCATGGCAACACAATATCCTTAACCCACTGAGCAAGCCCAGGGCTCGAACCCATATCCTCATGGTTACTAGACTGATTCACTACTGCTGAACCAAAACAGAAACTCCAGAATTAGTTAGTATTTTGAATGCTTCTGTTCTTCTATGCATGTATTTAACAACATGTTTTGAATATATTGTCTCTCTTTGTTTCTCTTTAAGATGACTTCTTGGAGTTCCCGTTGTGGCGCAGTGGTTAACGAATCCAACTAGGACATGAGGTTGCGGGTTCGATCCCTGCCCTTGCTCAGTGGGTTAAGGATCCGGCGTTGCCGTAAGCTGTGGTGTAGGTTGCAGACGCGGCTCAGATCCCGAGTTGCTGTGGCTCTGATGTAGGCCGGGGGCTGCAGCTCCGATTCGACCCCTAGCCTGGGAACCTCCATATGCTGCGGGAGCGGCCCAAAGAAATAGCAAAAAAAAAAAAAAAAAAAAAAAAAAGATCTTTTTTTGGCTATGCCCAAGGCATCTGGAAGTTTCTTTGTCAGGGATGGAACCCATGCTACAGCAGTGACCTGAGTCACAGCAGTGACAATGCCAGATCCTTAATCACTAGGCTACCAGGGAACTCTATAGGATGACTTCTAATGGCAGCAAAATATTCCTTTGTATGTATGCAACATAATGCCGGGTTGTTGATCTTCACTTAATATTCTTAAAACAAATAGCTACATCTTTGGTATATCTCGTTATTTTATAGTAGGCAGTTTTTTATATGTCTTTAATATAAAATTGCTAGATAAAGACATTGCTTGTTTAAAGATATACTTAAATAGCTGGGTTTAAACGTTTTGTTTTTTTTTTTTGGTTTTTTTTTTTTTGCCTTTTTAGCTATTTCTTGGGCTGCTCCCGCGGCATATGGAGGTTCCCAGGCTAGGGGTCGAATCGGAGCTGTAGCCACCGGCCTACACCAGAGCCACAGCAACGCGGGATCTGAGCCTCGTCTGCAACCTACACCACAGCTCACGGCAACGCCAGATCGTTAACCCACTGAGCAAGGGCAGGGACGGAACCCACAACCTCATGGTTCCTAGTCAGATTCGCTAACCACTGCGCCACGACGGGAACTCCAAATGATTTTTAAAATAGAACAGGAAGATACAAGAAATCTTTATGTGTATCGGAATTTCACTATCTCAGATTTACCTATGTTCATCTATGCAACAGATACCTGAATAGTTGCCTTCAAGAAAGAGGGAGAGCAAATACCCATGATAAAGTGTAGTGTATATTGTAACAGAGGGTGTGGATGGGAGCTGAGGAACAAGGATGGGGGCACACATGAAGTGTGACCACAGAAGGCTTCCCAGAAGAAGAGGTGATGCTTAAACTTACTCTAGAAGCTGAATGGGTCTGAGACTCTTTGGGGTTATAGGGCAGGGAAAGCAGAGGGAAGCCAAAGAGCAAGGCAGTGCTGTAGGAAATAAGCATTAAAGCATGTCACTGGAACTTTTAAAACCCTGATTTCTTCTGGTAAATGTAAAAAGTCTCCCACACTCTCTTTAGAATTCCCCCAAGACATCAACCCCACCCCCACCCCCAGAAATCTGTGCATCCTCACAATCAAGAAATCTTGGAGGGGAGTTCCAGTTGTGGCTCAGCCAGTCACCAAAGCAACTAGGACCCATAAGGATGTAGGTTCGATCTCTGGCCTTGCTTAGTGGGTTAAGGATCCACCTTTGTCGTGAGCTACAGTGTAGGCCACAGATGTGGCTCGGATATGCTGTGGCTGTGGCTGTGGCGTAGACCCGCAGCTGCAGCTCCAATTTGACCCCTAGCCTGGGAACTTCCATATGCCATAGCTGTGGCCCTAAAAAGAAAAGGAGGGAGGAAGGAAAGAAGGAAACTTGAAGGAAGTTCCTTGGTGGCTCATCACTTTAAGGATACAGTGTTGTCACTGCTGTGGCTCAGGTTCAATCCCTGGCCCCAGAACTTCTACATGCTGTGGGTGCAGACAAAAGTTTGGAAATAGCTTTTCTTTCAGTGTTTTAGTTCAAATGTTCTCTTTTGCATTACTCTGCTTTCAGAAATGTGATTGGTACAGTAGGGGCTGGCCTGTAACTCAAGTAGAAAGTGCTTAGAGGTGCTGCTTGTTGCAAACCATCCTGATGAGAAAGCTCTGTGTGCAGCCCCAGTCTCCCAAGCATATTTCCCCTTAAGAAAGTGTGAATCTGTTATTTGATTGGAACTGAGTGCAAAAAGAAGTTGCTTGACAACATATTGGTTGGTTTTAATCTAAAGCCAAATTTACATTAATTTTTATCACAGTTCCAGTCAGATTAGGAACTCAGATCACAGTTGGATTACATCAACGAAGAAGACACGTACTTTTTCTTTACCATCCTCCTAAAGCCGTGGTTTTGCCTCTGCAAGGTATTCAGCAATATCTGGAGGCATTTTTGGTGATCACACCTTGTGGTGGAGTGCCACTGACACCTAGTGAGTACAAGCCAAAGATGCTTCTGAATGTCCTCCATACACAGAATTGTACCCACCCCCCAAGCACCACACACAAACACACACACACACAAAAGTATCCAGCTTCAAATGTCAGTAATGCCCAGGCTGAGAAACCTTACAGTAGAGCCAAGGAGTTTCCATAGATAGCTCCACTGGTAATACAGCCCAGATTAAAAAGCACTGAGTCAGTTTCTTTACACTAATATATTTTTTTAATTAAAGTGTAGTTGATCTACATTATTGGGCTAATTTCTGCTGTACAGCAAAGTGATTTAGTTATATGCATATATATACATTCTCTTTTTTTAACTTATTTTTGTCTTTTTAGAGCTACACCCTGGCATATGGAGGTTCCCAGGCCAGGGGTTGAATCGGAGCTGCTAGCCTACACCACAGTCACAGTAACTCAGGATCCGATCCACCACAGCTCATGGCAATGCCCACTGAGCAGAGCCAGGGATCAAACCTGCATCCTCATGAATACTAGTCAGGTTTGTTAACCACTGAGCCATGACAGGAATTCCCTACATTCTTTTTCTTAATTTTCCTTTTCATTACGGAAATTTCATTTATCCTAGAAGATTGGCTACAGTTCTGTTTTTATGCTAGCATTGAATAGAAGGTAGGGGTCTAATCAGAGCTGCAGCTGCCCACCTATACCACAGCCACAGCAATGTCAGATCTAAGCCACATCTGTGACCAACACCACAGCTCATGGCAATGCAGGATTCTTAACCCACTGAGCCAGGCCAGGGATCAAACCTGCATCTTCATGGATACTAGTTGGGTTCATCACCACTGAGCATGATGGGAATTCCAATTTCTACTACTTGAAGTCGAGAATTTCCATAGAGTTAGGTTACTCCAGGTGTGTGACCGAGGAGACCCAGAAGAATAACCTTGAGATTGGTTGGCCAGTGTTATAAATTTGATATATAAGTATTGTATAATGCCACCTGTATGAGGTATCCAGAGGGTCAAATTCATAGAGACAGATAGTAGAATGGTGACTGTTGGACTGTGGGGAGGAGGGGATGGTGAGTTATTGTTTAATGGGCACAGTTAGTTTTCAATGATGAAAAGAGTTCTGGAAATGGATGGAGGTAAAACAATTTAAAAAAAAAAAAAGTTCTTTAAAATGAGGTGAAGGAGTTCCTGACATGGCTGAGAGGAAACGAATCTGACTAGTATCCATGAGGACGCAGGTTCGATCCCTGGACTTGCTCAGTGGGTTAAGGATCTGGTGTTGCTGTGAGCTGTGGTGTAGGTCACAGACGTGGCGTGGATCTGGCATTTCTGTGGCTGTGGCATAAGCCAGCAGCCACAGCTCCAATTAGACCCCTAGCCTGGGTACCTCCATATGCTGCAGGTGCGACCCTAAGAAGACAAAAAAAATAATAATAAAATGAGGTCAAAATACAAAAGTGATTAAGAACTCTATTCAAGACGTGTGCTTGCCAAGGTGGGTGGGGGAGGGAAGGATCAGGAATTTGTGGTTAGATGCAAACTAGAATATATAACATGGATAAACAAAAAGGTCTTACTATATAGCACAGGGAATGATATTCAATATCCTGTGAGAAACCATAATGGAAAAGAATATGACAAAGAATATCTATGTATAACTGAGTCACTTTGCTGTATAGCAGAAATTCACACAACATTGTCAATCAACTATACTTCAATTAAAAAAAAAAAACTGGTAGTTCCTATTGTGGCGCAGCAGAAACAAATCCAATTAGTAACCATGAGGTCATGGGTTCAATCCCTGGCCTCACTCAGTGGGTTAAAGGATCTGGCGTTGCCATGAGCTGTGGCGTAGGTCACAGATACAGCTCGGATCTGATGTTGCTGTGGCTGTGGTGTAAGCCGATGGCTACAGCTCTGATTGGACCCCTAGCCTGGGAACCTACATATGCCACAGGTGTGGCCCAAAAAAAACTCTGTTCACCACCTGATTACCATGAATGACTCTATGTTAAGATGTTTGGGTAAATAATATAGAATAATATATAATATCTATGGTAAAGAATATATACAGATATATACAGAGTATATGAAAGAACAGAGTAGGCAAATTGAAGCAACTCTTTAAAAAGTAGCTGCGTTGAGATGTGTTGCCTACGTGGATTGTAAAATTTCAATCATTGCTTTGTTTTCACCCACTGTTCGTTTTGTTCGTGATGTCAATTTCATGAATTCTGACTTCACCACTGGTCTATTTTTCTGAACCTGGCATATAAAAGCAGACCCACTTTGTCTAAACCCTGCCTCCTTTAAGGTTTATGTCACAGGTGGATCTACCACCCTCTGCCTCTTGTCAGCCATCCTTGCCTTCTCCTGTTGCATCAGGGACTTGACATCTGTACCAGGTAAGATTTCCTCATCTCGAGAAAGAGGTATAGTAGCAGAGTATAGGTTATGCAGTGAAACTGCTTAAGACAAAGTAACTCCACCACTCAGGCAAGTTAATCTCTCAAAGTTTCAATTCCTCATCTACAGAACAGCAAAAATAATAGTTCTTACCACGTAAGAACGTTGTGGGACTAAATGAAATGATGCCTGACACTCCACAAGTAAGGGCCTATGGAGGCACCGTCTTAAAGAGGTTGTAGCCATCTGACCAGTGCACTGAACTGCTGCCGTCTTCCTTTGGGTTCATTTATTTTACCCTCCTTGAACCTGAGCTGCTCCACGTGACTATCATAGATGCAGCATTTCATCTGCTAATTGCAGGGCTTTTAACATTCTAACTTTTTTTATTGTGGTAGAAAAAGCATGTAACATTAAATTTACCATTGTAACCATCTGTAAGTATACTATGTAATAGTGTTAAGTACATTCACACTGTTGTACAACCAGATCTCTAGTTTTTTTTTTTTTTTTTTTTTTGGCTTTTTGCCTTTTCTAGGACCGCTCCTGCGGCACATGGAGGTTCCCAGGCTAGGGGTCCAGTCCGAGCTGTAGCTGCCAGCCTATGCCAGAGCCACAGCAATGTGGGATCTGAGCCGCATCTGCAAACTACACCACAGCTCACGGCTAAGCTGGATCCTTGACCCACTGAGCAAGGCCAGGGATCAAACCCGCAACCTCATGGTTCCTAGTCAGATTCATTAACCACTGAGCCACAACGGGAATTCCTAGAACTTTTTCATCTTGTAAAATTGAAACTCTCTTTCCTGAATTCCCCATCCCCTAGCCTTTGGCACCCACCTGTCTGCTTTTTTTTTTTTTTTTTTTTAATGATTCTAACTACTTTAGATACTTCATAGAGGTGGAATCATACAGTATTTGTCTTTTGTTACTGGCTTATTTCACTTAGCATAATATCCTCAGGGTCCATCTGTGTTATAGCATGTGCCAGGATTTCCTTCGTTTTTAAGGCTAATATTCCATTGTGTGTATATGCTATATTTCTTTATCCATTTATCTATCAGTGGACATTTGGGTTGCTTCCACGTCTTGCCTGTTGTAATGCTCCACAGGCCTTTTTTTTTTTTTTAACAATTTGTGTGTCCCAAGCACTGTCCCACAATACTTGGAATATAACAAGTCTTAATACTTGTTTTATTAATGAATGCATGAATAAATTCAGTGAGTCTTTAGAATGGCCAAGTCTCTTAATAAAATTGTTCTATATCTTTTCATATCTGACTTTCATGGCTACTTTATATTTTTTCATGAAAGTACATAATCAATACTGTCTACTAATTGTTCTTTCCTATGTGTCAGGTTTTGTGCCAAGTACTTTAGATGCATTAACTTTTCATTCCAATCCTCTATGGCAGGTATTATTACTATCATCACCATCCCCAACTTACAGAAGAAGAGACTAAGACTTAGAGAATATAATTGATTTGCCCTAAGAGGTATAGCTCACAAGTCATGTAATGAAGTTTTAAACCCAGGGTAAGGCCCGAGATAGAAAACTTAACCTCTGTGCTATGTAAATGCTCTAGTTACTTTACATTGCATGTTTAAGGTCCCCCTCCCAACTTTATGAGTATTGGTGCTTTTTGTAAATTTTGGCCATGCCTGAGATATGTGGAAATTCCCAGGCCAGGAATCAAACTCGTGCCATACCAATAACAATGCCAGATCCTTAACCCACTAGGCCACCAGGAAACTCCTATTGGTGATTTTTAAGATTAAGAAAAACCCAACAACAACCTATGGCATTTCAAAACTGCTCCTTAGATATTTTGAATAACTGGAGCATAAAAATATTGAATTTCTAAAAATGTACCCATCTCACCTAGGGAAGTACTGAAGTACTCACACAATGTAAAGATAATATTCATAGTAGTTAAAGAAGAAGATGCAATTTCCCTACCTTCTATTTTACTGAAAGCATTGATAAAATGAGGCCTGATAATTCAACCCAAACACCATTTGTGTTGGAGATGCCTAATAACCCAAAGTGTGGCCGGGCAAGCCAGCTGAGCTCCAGCCCATCTTGCTAAAATAAAAACTTCAGATTTTACCATCCTTTCCAGTTGTCCTTCCTCTCTTTGCTTGCTCATCTTCAAGCCTGGCTGGTAAGACACATCTCAGGAAGACAGCATACCACAACCCTGAGGAGGGGTCATCAGCCCAGCCTGGAATACAGGTGTAGCAGGCTCCCCTGGGAATGTCTCCAAGAAGAGAAAAGAAGGATGGGGATTCATGAGTGATGTGATGAGTGAGTGCCTGGAGAAAAAAATCTTCTCAGACCTTGGGAGTGAATGTAGGTAATTTGACAAGCAAATGAAAACTATAATATACTATATATTTATTTGTGAATAATACCTACACAGGAGTTCCGTCATGGCTCAGCAGTAACGAACCTGACTTGTATTCATGAGGATATGTGTTCAACCCCTAGCTATGTTCAGTGGGTTAAGGGTCTGGCATTGCTGTCACGTACACCTGGGGTGCAGCCCTAAAATAGACAACAACAAAAAAAAAAATACACAGAATGATGGCAATAGTGAAAGCTGACTTTTCCCAAAAGCTGCTTTAGCTGTGATTAGGTAGGAGGTGTATAGACTCCTGAACCCTTACCTTCCCTTGAAGTAAACAGACGTAACTAGAACCACATAGCAGGACACATTGCTCAAGGTTGAAAGCATCTGCTGTGGAAAGTAGTAACCTCATAAGAAGGGATATTGGGCAGGCGACTGTGCTTTGTTGTAAACTTAGTAGCATTAATGGAAATTTTAAGCTATATTTTTCTATCACTTTGATTTTCTTGAAAAGGAAATGAATTACACTAACACTTCCAGATGTGTCTGTTCATGGTAGCAAAAATAATAACCACCAAAAAAAACTAACACGTGTGCATGATATATGATTTCTTTTTCTTTTCTGGCTTTTAGGGCCACACTCACAGCACATGGAAATTCCAGGATAGGGGTCGAATTGGAGCCACAGCTGCCGGGCTACACCACCACCATGCAACACCAGACTGGAGCCCCATCTGCAACCTACACCACAGCTCACAGCAACACTGGATCCTTAACCCACTGGGCAAGACTGGAAATCGAACCTGAGTCCTCATGGATACTAGCCAGGTTCATTTCCACTGAGCCACAACAGGAACTCCACAATATATGATTTTAAAGTGAGGGGGGAAAAGGGTACATTCAAGATTGCGAACCTGGAGGAGACAGGATTAAGATGGCAGAATAGAAGGACTGGAGCTCAACTTCTCCCATAAAACCAGAAAACCAACCAAATGCTGAACAACCTTCAACCAAATGGACTGGAAACTTTCAAAAAGATATCCTACTCCAGAAGACATCAAGATGGTAGGAGTGGCGATTACACAATGTAATCAACCCCATACCCACTGGGCGGGAAGCCCACAGACTGGAAAGTAGCTGTATCACAGAGACTCACCCACAGGAGTGAGAGTTCTGAGCCCCACATCAAACTCCCACGTGTGGGGATCTGGCACTGGGAGAAAGAGCCCCCAGAGCATCTGGCATTGAAGGCCAGTGGGGCTTGTGCGCAGGAGATCCACAGGACTGGGGGAAACAGAGACCCCATTCTTGAAAGGCACACATGGACTTTCACGTGCACTGGGTCCCAGGGCAGAGCAGAAGCTCCATAGGAATCTGGGTCAGACCTGACTGCAGTTCTTGGAATATCTCTTGGGAAAATAAGGAACGACTGTGGCTTGTTGTGGGGGAAGGACATTGGAGGCAAAGGACTAGGGAATGTTCATCAGCATGTGTTCCTCTAGAGGTGACATTTGGGGAAAATCTGGACCCACCCATCAGCGCTGAGAAAGCCCCAGCCCAAATAATAATCCAGGTGGGATCACAGCCTCACCCAGACACCACAGCACACAGGCACACAGGCACCTCTAATCTCACCCAGAGACAAAGTCCCACCCACTAGTGGGCAGGCATCATTCCCTCCCATCAGGAAGCCTACAGCAAGCCCCTGTACCTACCTGAGCCACAAGGGGGGCATACATCAGAAGTGAGAAAGACTACAATTCTCTTGTCTGCAAAAAGGAGACCACAACAAAAACCTGTAAAAATAAAAAGGCAGAGAACTATAATTCTGATAAGGGAACAAGAAAAAAAAAAAAAACCAGAAAAACAGCTAAGTGATCCAGAGATTATGAGGCTCCAGGAAAAAGACTTTAGACTGATGATGATAAAGATGATGCAAGACATTGGAAATAAACTGGAGGCAAAGATTGATAATTTACAGCAAACACTGAGCAAATAAATACAAGATTTAAAATGTAAGCAAGCAGAGATGCAAAATACAATAACTGAAATTAAAAAATTCATTAGAAGCAACCAACAGCAGAATATAGGAGGCAGAAGAACAAATAAGCAAGGTTGGAGGACAGACTAGTGGAAATCACTGATGCACAACAGAAAAGAGGAAAAACATTGAAAAGAAATGAAGAGAGTCTCAGAGAACTCTCGGACAATGTTAAACGCTCCAACATCCATATTATAGGGGTGCCAGAAGGAGAAGAGAGAGAGAAGGGGACAGGAAAAATATTCCAAGAGATAATAGCCAAAAACTTCCTAACGTGGGAAAGGAACCACTCACTCAAATCCAGGAATCACCATATAAAATAAACCCAAGGAGCAATACACCGAGACACACATTAATCAAACTGACCAAAATTAAAGACAAAGAGAAAATACTGAAAGCAGCTAGGGAAAAGAAACAACATAAAAGGGAATCCCAATAAGGTTACTGGCAGATTTTTCAGCAGAAACTGCAGACCCAGAAGGGAGTGGCACAATATACTTAAAGTGAAAAAAACCCCAACCAAGATTACTTTATCCAAAAAGGCTCTCATTCAGATTTGAAGGAGAAATCAAAAGCTTTACAGATAAGCAAAAGCTAAGAGAATTCAGCAACACTAAACAAGCTTTGCAACAAATACTAAAGGAACTTCTCTAGGCAGAAAAGAAAAGGCCACAACTAGAAACAAAATTACCACAAATGACAAGGCTCACCAGTAAAGGCATACATACAGTAAAGGTAGGAAATCATTCATTTATAAATATGCTACCAAAATAAGAATTCATGAGAAGAGGAGAGTACAAATGCAGGACACTGGAGATGCACTTGCAATTAAGAGACCAACAATTCAAAACAAGAGAGAGAGAGACTCATATCAAATATTCAGGGTAACTGCAAACCAAAAATCTACAATGATACACACACAAATAAGAAAGATCAACTCAAATACAACACTAAAGATAGTACCAAACCAAGAGAAGGAGAGAACAAAGAAAGAAAAAAGAGCAACAAAAACAAATCCAAAACAGTTAATAAAATGGCAATAAGAACATACATATCAATTGCTACCTTAAATGTGAATGGACTAAACGCCCCAACCAAAAGACATAGACTGGCTGAATGGATACAAAAACAAGACCCATATATATGCTGTCTTTAAGAGACCCACTTCACTTCTAGGGACACATACAAATTGAAAGTGAGAGGATGGAAGAAAATATTCCATGCAAACAGAAATCAAAAGGAAGCTGGAGTAGCAATACTCATATCAGACAAAATAGACCTTAAAAAGACAAAGGAAGACATT
The DNA here is from genome assembly GCF_054392235.1 of Sus scrofa. NCBI lineage: Eukaryota > Metazoa > Chordata > Mammalia > Artiodactyla > Suidae > Sus > Sus scrofa. The sequence goes on along the minus strand of NC_139395.1, from coordinate 34,024,497 downwards.
ACATAATGATCAAAGGATCAATCTAAGAAGAAGATATAACAATTGTAAATATATATGCACCCAAAATAGGATCACCTCAATATATAAGGCAACTGCTAACCTTAAAAGGAGAAAGTAACAATAACACTGTAACAGCGGGGACTTTAACACCCCACTTACAGCAATGGACAGATCATCCAGGCATAAAATCAACAAGGAAAGAGAGGCTCTGAATGAAGCATTAGACCAGATAGATTTTTTTTTTTTTTGTCTTTGTGCCTTTTCTAGGGCTGCTTCCATGGCATATGGAGGTTCCCAGGCTAGGGGTCTAATCGGAGCTGTAGTCGCCGGCCTGCGCCACAGCCACAGCAATGCGGGATCCAAGCCACGTCTGCAAACTACACCACAGCTCAGGGCAACGCCAGATCCTTAACCCACTGAGCGAGGCCAGGGATCAAACCTGCAACCTAATCGTTCCTAATCGGATTTGGTAACCACTGAGCCACAACGGGAACTCCCCTAGACCAGATGGATTTAATAGATATTTATAGGACATTCCATCCAAAAGCAACAGAATATACATTCTTCTCAAGTGCACACAGAGCATTCTCTAGGATTGATCACATCCTGGGCCACAAATCAAGCCTCAGTAACTTTAAGAAAATTGAAATCATATCAAGCATCTTTTCCGACCACAACACTCTATGACTAGAAATCAACAACAAGAAAAAACTGCAAAAAACACAAACACGTGGAGACTAAACAAATGCTACTAAACAACCAATGGATCACTGAAGAAATCAAAGAGGAAATTGAAAAATACCTGGAAGCAAATGACAACACAGATATAATATTCCAAAACCTATGGGATGCAGTACAAAAGCAGTTCTAAGAGGAAAGTTTATAGCAATAAAGCCTATCTCAGGAAACAAGAAAAAGTATAAACAACCTAACTTTACATGTAAAGCAGCTGGAGAGAGAATAAATAAGACCGAAAGTTAGCAGAAGGAAAGAAATCATAAAGATCAGAGCAGAAATCACTGAAATAGAAACAAAGAAAACCATAGAAAAGGTCAATGAAATGAAAAGCTTGTTCTTTGAAAAGATCAACAAAATTGATAAACCCTTAGCAAGACTTATCAAGAAAAAAAGAGAGAGGATTTAAATCAATAAAATTAGAAATGAAAAGTTACAATGAACATCACAGAAATACAAAGGATCATAAGAGACTACTACATACAACTATATGTCAATAAAACAGAAAACCTAGAAGAAATGGACAAATTCTTAGAAAAGTACAATCTTCCAAAACTAAGCCAAGATGTAATAGAAAAGATGAACAGACCAATAACAAGAACTGAAATTGAAACTGTGATTTAAAAACTTCCAACAAACAAAAGTCCAGGACAAGATGGCTTCACAGGCGAATTCCATAAAACAGGGAAGCGCTAACACTTATCCTTCTGAACCTATTCCAAAAAATTGCAGAGGAAGGGATACTCGCAAACTCATTCTATGAGGCCTCCATCACCCTGATACCAAAACCAGACAAAGATACAACAAAAAAAGAAAATTACAGGCCAAATTCACTGATGAACATAGACGCAAAAATCCTCAACAAAATACTAGCAAACATTAAAAGGATTGTACATCATAATCAAAAGGGATTTATCCCAGGGATGCAAGGATTCTTCAATATTCACAAATCAATCAGTGTGATGCACCACATTAACAAACTGAAGAATAAAAACCATATGTTCCTCTCAATAGATGCAGAAAAAGCCTTTAACAAAATCCAACACCCATTTCTGATAAAAACCCTTCAGAAAGTGGGCATAGGAGTTCCCGTGGCTCAGTGGTTAATGAATCCAACTAGGAACCATGAGGTTGTGGGTTTGATCCCTGGCCTCGCTCAGTGCATTATGGATCTGGCGCTGCCATGAGCTGTGGTGTAGGTCACAGAAGCAGCTCAGATCCCCGAGTTGCTGTGGCTCTGGTGTAAGCCAGCAGCTACAGCTCGGATTAGACTCCTAGCCTGGAAACCTCCATATGCCATGGGTATGGCCCTCGAAAAGGCAAAAAGACCCCCCCAAAAAAAAAGAAAAGAAAAGAAAAAAAGGAAGTGGGCACAGAGGGAACCTACCTCAACATAATAAAGGCCACATATGACAAACCCACAGCTGGCATCGTTCTTAACGGTGAAAAGATGAAAGCATTTCCTCTAAGATTAGGAACAAGACAAGGATGTCCCCTCTCGCCACTACACTTCATCATAGTTTTGGAAGTCCTAGCCATGGAATCAGAGAAGAAAAAGGAATAAGAGGAATCCAAATTGGAAAGGAAGAAGTAAAACTATCACTATTTGCAGATGACATGATACTATACCTAGAGAATCCTAAAGATGCTACCAGAAAACTGTTAGAGCTCATCAGTGAATTTGGAAAAGTCGCAGGATGCAAAATTAATACACAGAAATCGATGGCATTTCTATATATTAACAATGAAAGATCGGAAAGAGAAATTAGGGAAGCAATCCCATTTACCATCACATCCAAAAGAATAAAATACCTAGGAACAAACCTACCTAAAGAGACAAAAGACCTGTACTCTGAAAACTATAAGACACTGATGAAAGAAATCAAAGATGACACAAATAGGTGGAAAGACATACCATGCTCGTGGATTGGAAGAGTTAATATTATCAAAATGACTGTACTACCCAAGGCAATCTACAGATTCAATGTAATCCCTATCAAATTACCAAGAACTCAAACAAAATATTTTAAAGTTTGGAAGCACAGAAGACCCAGAATAGCCAAAGACATCCTGAAAAAGAAAAATGGAGCTGGAGGAATCAGGCTCCCTGACTTCAGACTATACTACAAAGCTACAGTCATCAAAACCAAATTGTACTGGTACAAAGACAGAAATATAGATCAGTGGAACAAGATAGAAAGCCCAGAATTAAACCCACGCACCTACAGTCAACTAATCTATGACAAAGGAGACAAGAATACACAATGGAGAAAAGACAGCCTGTTTTATAAGTGGTGCTAGGAAAACTGGATAGCCACAGGTAAAGAATGAAATTAGGACACTCCCTAACACCTTACACAAAAATAAACTCAAAATCCATCAAAGACCTAAATATAAGACAGGATACTATAGAACTCTTAGAGGAAAACATAGGCCAAACACTCTCTGACATAAACCACAGCAACATCTTCTCAGATCCACTTCCTACAGTAATGACAATAAGAACAAAAATAAACAAATGGGGCTTAATTAAACTTAAACATTTCTGCACATCAAAGGAAAACTCTAAACAAAATGAAAAGACAACCCACAAAATGTGAGAAAATATTTGCAAATGAAGCGACTGACAAGAGAGTAATCTCCAAAATTTATAAACACCTCCTACATCTCAATACCAAAAAAACAAACAACGCCATCAAAAAATGGGCAGAAGATCTAAACAGACAATTCTCCAAAGAAGACATACAGATGGCCAAAAAACACATGAAAAGATGTTCAACATCACTCATTATTAGAAAAATGCAAATCAAAACCACTATGAAGTACCACCATACACCAGCCAGAATGGCCATCATCAAAACATCTACAAACAAGAAGTGCTGGAGAGGGTGTATAGAAAAGGAAACCCTATTACTCTGTTGGTGGGAATGTAAATTGGTGCAACCACTGTGGGAAACAGTATGGAGATTCCTCAGAAAACTAAAATAGAATTACCATATGATCCAGCAGTCCCACTCCTGCGTATCTCTCCATAGAAAACCGTGTCTCAGAGTTCCTGTCATGGTGCAGCAGAAACATTTGACTGGGACCCATGCCATTATGGGTTCTATCCCTGGCCTTTTTCAGTGGGTTAAAGAATCCAGTGTTGCTGTGAGCTGTGGTCATAGATTCAGCTTGGATCTGGTGTTGCTATGGCTGTGGTGTAGGCCACCGGGTAACTCCAATTTGACCCCTAGCCTGGGAAGTGCCTAATGCCGCAGTTGAGGCCCTAAAAAGAAAAAAATCATGTCTTAGAAAAGATACATGTACTGCAATGTTCATTGCAGCACTGTATGCAATAGGGAAGACATGGAAACAACCTAAATGTCCATCGACAGAAGAGTGGGTAAAGATGAACTACATATACACAATGGAATATTACTCAGCCACTAAAAGGAAAGAAATACGCCATTTGCAGCAACATGGATGGACCAAGAAATTACCATGCTAAGTGAAGTCAGTATGAGACACCAACATCAAATGCTATCACATGCGGAATCTGAAAAAAGGACACAATGAATTTCTTTGCAGAAAAGATCCTGACTCACAGACTTTGCAAAACTTATGTTTTCCAAATGAGGCAGGTTAGGGGGTGGGGGGATACCCTGGTGGTTTGGGATGGAAATGTTATAAAATTAGGTTGTGATGATTGTTGTACAACTATAAATGTAATAAAATTCATTGAGTAATTAAAAATAAAAATTAAAAAATGGAAGTCTAAAAGATTGCAAACCTGGGATACAGGGACAGAGGGAATTGAGGAACAGAGAAAAAAAGAGTATTTGAGATGTGGGGTATGTCTTAATTGTATGACTTACTATATTTGTTGTTTTTTCTCTCTATATATATATTTTTATTAAAAGCTTATCCTAGGATTCCCCATTGTGGCTTAGCAGAAACAACCCAATTGGTATCCATGAGGACGAGGGTTTGATCACTGGCCCTGCTCAGTGGGTTAAAGGATCCAGCGTTGCGTGAGCTGTGTTGTATGTCTCAGATGCTGCCTGATTTTGGTGTTGCATAGGCTGGCAGCTGTAGCTTCGATTCGATGCCTAGCCTGGGAAATTCCATATGCTGTGGGTGCAGCCCTAAAACAAAAGCAAAATAAATAAATAAATAAAAAATAGACAAAGCTTATCCTACCAAAAAGGTAACTAAGCCTTCTGGTGTTTTCTTCTGCTGCCTTAGCCCAGTCTGCTTGTTTTCCTGCCTCTATAGTTCAACTTTTATTTATATATTACAAACACCAGTCTTTCATGTATGATGTTTAGTCCAAAAAAAGTGGTATTTCAGTTCAGAAAACCCCTTACCACATCGGAGATCCCATAATGGTTACAACCTGGGCAGACCTATTCTTTAGGTCCCAGTTTTTGGTTTTAACACATTTCCTGCAAGAGAAGTACCACCTTTGAAATTTCTGGTTTTCATATCTTGTAAAGTTTTGCTATTCCATGGACCAGCAGAATCAGCATCAGGCAGAAATTCATCAATGCAGAATCCCAGGCCTCACCTCAGACCTACTGAATCAGAATCTGTACCTTTTTTTTTTTTTTTTTGGCTTTTTTTTACGGCCGCACCTGCAGCATATGGAATTTCCCAGGCTAGGGGCAAATCAGAGCTATAGCCTCTGTCCACACCACAGCCACAGCAACACCAGATCCTTAATCCATTGAGCTAGTCCAGGGATCAAACCTTCATCCTCATGCATACTAGTATGGTTCATTACCGCTGAGCCTCGATGGAAACTCCACGATCTCTGTTTTTAACAAGGTCCCAGGTAACTCATATGCATGTTACTGCGTATGGTTCATTGGCATGTTAACATCTGAGAAGCATTGATCTAGAGGCATTTATGATAAACAGTGCTGATGTTATTTACATTGCATAGTTCTTTGATTTCAGAATCCCTTTCATTTTAGCAGTTGTTAAATGATGTATGAGCTCCGCCTTGAATCGTTCCAGTTAGCAGCTATTTTTTGTTGTCGATGTTACACATTCTCATAGGAAATCCATGCACAAATTTATTAACTACAATCCTGGGAGTTCTAGCACTACATCCCAAGATCACCCAGCCTCTAGCAATGAAATGTATGTTGTACAGTGGTAAAATATCAAGTCGTCTGATCCAAGTTACGAGTCAAATTTTCTTGAGCAGTAAATACTACAAGTGTGATTCCTTTCCATTAAAAAAAAAAAAAAAGGTTGGGAGTTCTAGCCGTGGAGCAATGGGATTGGCAGTGTCTCTGTGGCACCAGGATACGAGTTTGATTTCCCAGCCTAGGTTCTATCATTGCTGCAGCTACAGTGTAGGTCGAAACCACAGCTCAGATCTGATCCCTAGCCTGGGAACCCCATATACAGTCAGAGCAGCCAAAAAAGGAAAAAAAAATAAATTTTAAAAAAAAGCTCTTTGAGTTCCTCTTGTGGCTCAGCGTTAATGAACCCAAATAGTACCCCTGTTGATGTGGGTTTGATCCCTGGCCCTGCTCAGTGGGTTAAGGATCTGGCTTTGCTGTGAGCTGTGGTATAGGTTGCAGACGCAGCTCGGATCTGGCATTGCTGTGGGTGTGGCATAGGCTGGAAGCTGCAGCTCGATTCGACCCCTAGCCTGGGAACTTCAATATGCCAAAGGTATGCCCTCCCCCAAAAGAAAATAAAAGAAAAAATAAATAAGAAAAATATAGCATACTTAGTGTAGTGATAAAGATTAAGGAAAAGAATCAGGGAAGAGGGATGAAAAAGGTGAGGATGTGATGGAATCTTACAAACACTGGCCAGTGAACACCGTACAGAGCAGGATATTGAGCAAGGAGGTGAAGAAAGCAGAGTATGGAAGTGTCGATGAAAATATTAATCAGTAGGAGTATTCTTGATGGCATATAGCAGGTCAGGGATTTAGCATTGTCCCTGCAGCGGCTGGGGTTGTGGTATGGGTTCGATCCCTCACCTTGGAATTTCTGCATGCTGTGGGTGCGGCCAAAAAAAAAAAAAAAAACTCATCAATAGTTAATCTAAGAAAGTGATAGAGGAGTTCCCATTGTGGATCAGTGGGTTAAGGACACCACATTGTGTCTCTGAGGATCCAAGTTCCATCCCTGGCCTCGCTCAGTGGGTTAAGGATCTGGCATTGCTGAAAACTGCAGTGTAGGATCTGGTGTTGCTTTGGCTGTGGCATAGGCCAGCACCGGCAGCTCTGATTCAGCCCCTAGCCTGGGAACTTCCATATGCTGGAGTGTGGCCATGAAAACAAAACAAACCAGAAAAAGTAGTGAAAAGTTTAATTTAAACCAAAATGAGGATTATAATCTGGGAGTCAGTTTTTCAGAAGGCTTTGAGGACTGTTCCACCCATTAGAGCTCACAGCACAGTTATGTAAGTTCTTGAGACAAGCAGTTATATATTAAAGCAACATATTGACAGTTTACAGAGTCCAACAAGGCAAGTAGTGAGTTATTGTGATCCCTTACAGTATTGAGAAAGGAATGTTATCTTCCAAGGCTTTCTGGCTTCTGGAGGAAATTGCTTCTCTCTCTCTCTCTCTTTTTTTTTTTTTTTTTTTTTTTTTTTTGTGGCTAGTCGGCCTGCCTGTATTTTCTAAATGATTCTAGTTAATGTATAATGCACATGCACAATACACACAAAAGGGGCAGGAGTAGTGGCAGAGAATTTTATGTTTAAAATTTTTTGGGAGTTCCCTGGTGGTCTAGTGGTTAGGACTTGGCACTTTCACCACTGTGGCTGGCTTTGTGGTCTGGGAACTGAAATCCCACATCAAGCCGCTGCATGCCGCAGCCAAAAAAATTTTTTCTTTTTAAAGTTCTTGTCCTGGAGTTCCCGTCATGGCTCAGTGGTTAACAAATCTGCCTAGCATCCATGAGAACGCAGGTTCGAGCCCTGGTCTTGCTCAGTGGCTTAAGGATCTGACGTTGCTGTGAGCTGTGGTGTAAGTCACAGATGCGGCTCAGATCCAGCATTGCTGTGGCTGTGGCATAGGCTGGCCACAGCGCCAATTAGACCCCTAGCCTGGGAACCTCCATATGCCGCAGGTGTGGGCCTAAAAAGCAAAAAAAAAAAAAAGTTCTTTTCCTGACTTAAAATTATTTTATTTCACCAGTAGTAGAATAATGGCACCAAAAGATGCCCATTTGCTAGTCCCTGGAACCTGTGAATGTTACCTTATTTGGCAGAAGGGACTTTGCAGATATGATTAATTTAAGGATGTTGAGCTAGGGATTATTCTGGATTATCCAGGTGGGCTGAATGTGATCATTACAAGTGAAAGAAGGAAGCAGGAGGGTCAGGGTAAGAGAAGTAGATGTGATGGCCAGAGGTCAGAGTGATGTAGGAGCCAAGGAATGCAGGCAGCCTTCAGAGACTGGAAAAGGCCAGGAATCAGATTCTCCCTTAGAACCTCCAGAAGAAACACAGCCCTACCAAGACCTTCACTTTTTTTTTTTTTTTTTTTTTTTTTTTTTAAGGCCCGCACCCATGGCACATGGAGGTTCCCAGGCTAGGGGTCTAATTGGAGCTGTAGCCGCTGGCCTACACCACAGCCACAGCAACGCCAGATCCAAGCTGAGTCTTCGACCTACACCACAGCTCACGGCAACACCGGATCCTTAACCCACTGGGCAAGGACAGGGATCGAACCCGAAACCTCATGGTTCCTAGTCGGATTCACTTCTGCTGCGCCACAACGGGAATTCTAGACCTTCACTTTTTTTTTTTTTTCTTTTTGCCACACCTGTGGCAAATGGAAGTACCCAGGCCAGGGATCAAACCCAATCCACAGCAGTTTTAACACCAGATCCTTAAACACTAGGCTACCGGGGAACTTCCCCAACACCTTAACTTTAGTTCAGTGACAATGATTTTGGATTTCTGACCTCCAGAGCTGTGAGCAAATAAATGTGTGCTGTTTTAATCCGCCCAGTAATTTGTTACAGTGCAAGAGGAAACAAATACAGGTAGCTAAACCCATGATTATGCAGAAAAATTAACTGCTTCAACAGACATCTCCAGAATTTCAGGGGCTTTTTTCAACATTTATTTCATGTACCATGTAATGCACTTTGCCCAGGGCATCTGCTGCATGGAAACATACAGGGATCCAGCTCTTGTGGCCCAAGGGGTGCCTCCACCCTCTGCCAGGCCTCACAGTCCTCCACTAGACACTTTGCATCTGACTTGATGATCAAGGAAGAAAAAGAGAGTGTAGACAATCCCAAGGGAGAATTTAAATAGCTGGGCCTGGAAGAGGCAGGAGATGCCTCCACCTGTCTTCCCTTGGCTGGAACTTAATTACAAGGTCACCTCTAGCATTGGAAGGGAGACTGCGAACTGTACTTTGTGTGGCTGAACATAAGGAAATTGGTTTGGTACCATAGCCAATCTGTTACAATACACCTTTCTGGCTTCCAATTATCTGTTTACACCTTTACTCTGTTCATAGAACATAGGCACTCTTGGAGTTCCTATTGTGGCTCAGTGGGTTAAGAACCTGAATAATATTCATGAGGATTCTGGTTCAATCTCTGGCCTCGATCAGTGGGTTAAAGATCTGGCATTGCTGTGGCTGTGGTGTAGCCTAGCAGCTGCAGCTCCAATTTGAACCCTAGCCTGGGAACTTCCATATGCCACAGGTGGCGCCCTAAAAAGACCAAAAAAAAAAAAAAAAAAAAAAAAGGACTAAAATTAGTCTCTAATTTTTCTTGCAGTGTTTTATGATTTTGTTTTCTATCCTTTTAATCATTTTTTGTGGAAAAAAAAACTTCAAGCCGCTGGAAATTTATTTTGGCATGTTTTTCAGATGGTTAAAGTTGATTCTAGGAGTTCCTGTCGTGGTGCAGTGGTTAACGAATCCGACTAGGAACCATGAGGTTGCAGGTTCGGTCCCTGGCCTTGCTCAGTGGGTTAACGATCCAGCGTTGCCGTGAGCTGTGGTGCAGGTTGCAGACTCGGCTCGGATCACGCGTTGCTGTGGCTCTGGCGTAGGCTGGTGGCTACGGCTCCGATTAGACCCCTAGCCTGGGAATCTCCATATGCCGTGGGAGCGGCCCAAGAAATAGCAAAAAAAAAAAGTTGAATCTAAAATTATTTATTGAATACTCCATTTTCCTCCATGATTTGAGATGCCAGCTTTTATTGCATAATAAATATCCATATGCATATTCATCTTTTTCCATATTTTTTCATTCTCTTCCCTTGATCATCTATTCATTTATCAATGCACATTCTTTTAATTATGTATTTATTTCCAACACATTTCTTTTATTGTCTTATGTTCAACATCATGAATCATTAGGAAAATGAATTTAGACAATACCTCTACATATTTTTAAACCAAGTAATTTTTAAAATACTGACCACACCTAAAATCTGGAACAAGACAAGGATGCCCACTCTAAACACTTTTATTCAACATAGTGTTGGAAATCTTAGCCACAGCAATCAGGCAAAATAAATAAAAGGTAACCAAATTGAAAGAGAAAAGGTAAAATTGTCACTCTATGCAGATGACATGATACTATATATAGAAAACCCTAAGGACTCCACACGAAACTACTTGAACTCATCAACAAATTCAGCAAAGTAGCAGGATACAAGATTAACATTCAGAAATTGGTTGCATTTCGGTATGCTAACAATGAAATATTATAAAAGGATTACAGAAATACAACACTTTTTAAAATCACAACCCCAAAAATTAAATACCTAGGAATAAATCTGACCAAAGAGGCGAAATAAGCTCCTTTCTTATATGTTGAGAAGTATAAAACATTCATCAAGAAAATTAAAGAGGATTCAAATAAATGGAAAGATATTCCATTAATTCCATGAAAGAATTAATATCAAAAATGGCCGTACTACCCAAGGAATTTATAGATTCAATGCAATCCCTAGAAAATTACCAATGACATTTTTCTCAGAACTAGAACAAACAATCCAAAAATTTATATGGAACAATAAAAGACCCAGAATTGCCAAAGCAATCCTGAGGAACAGAAACCAAGCAGGAGGCATAACTCCCCCAGACTTCAGGCAATATTACAAAGCTACAGTAATCAAGACAGTGTGATACCGGTACCAAAAGAGATGTACAGAACAATGGAACAGAATAGAGAACCAGAAATAAACCCAGACACCTACAGTCAATCTTTGACAAAGGAGGTAAGAATATAAAAATGGGAAAAAGACAGTCTTTTCAGCAAATGATGCTGGGAAAATTGGACAACTGCATGCAAATCAATGAAACCTGCACACCCTCACACCACACAAAAAAATAAACTCAAAATTGCTTAAAGACTTAAATGTAAGATGAGACACCATCAAACTCCTAAAGAGAACACAGGCAAAACATTCTCTGACATTAACCATACAAATGTTTTCTTAGGTCAGACTCCCAAGGAAAGAGAAATAAAAGCAAAAATAAACCAATGGGACCTAATCAAACTGATAAGATTTTATGCAGTAAGGAAACCAGAAAAAAAATACAACCTATTGAATGGGAGAAAATATTTGCAAATGATGAAACCAACAAAGTCTTAATCTCCAAAACATACAAACAACTCATACAACTCAACAGCAAAAAAACGAAACAACCCAATTGAAAAATGGGCAAAAGACCTGAATAGACATTTCTCCAAAGAAGATATACACATGGCCAACAGGCACATGAAAAAATGCTCAATATCACTAATTATTAGAGAAATGCAAATCAAAATTACTAAGAGGTACCACCTCACACCTGTCAGAGTGGCCATGATAAACAAGTCAACAAATAAAAAATGCTGGAGATGGTGTGGAGAAAAGGGAATCCTCCTATACTGTTGGTGAGAATGTAAATTGATACAACCACTATGGAAAACACTATGGAAATACCTCAGAAAACTAAATATAGAACTACCATATGATCCAGCAATCCCACTCCTGGGCATAGAGCTGGACAAAACTTTTCTTGATAAAGATATATGCACCTGTATGTTCATTACAGCACTATTCACAATAGCCAAGACATGGAAACAACCTAAATGTCCATTGACAGATGAATGTATTAAGAAGATGTGGTACATATAAACAATGGAATACTACTCAGGCACAAAAAAGAACTAAATAATGCCATATGCAGCAACATGAATGGAGCTAGAGGTTCTCATACTAAGTGAAATAAGTCAGAAAGACAAATACCATATGATATCACTTATACCTATAATCTAATATAGGGCACAAATGAATCTTTCCACAGAAAAGAAACTCATGGACATGGAGAACAGATTTGTGGTTGCCAATGGGGAGGAGGAGGGAGTGGGATGGATGGGAGTCTGAGGTTAATAGATGCAAACTATTGTTTTTGGAGTGGATGAGCAATGAGAGCCTGCTGTATAGCAGAGGGAACTTTATCTAATCACTTGTGATGGAACATGATGGAGGATAATGTGAGAAGAAGAATGTATATATATGTGTGACTGGGTTGTTTTGCTGTACAGCAGAAATTGACAGAACACTGTCAACCAATTATAATGCTAAAAATAAAAATCATTAAAAAAAATGACCATACCAACCATGTATAGATGAAGAATACAGGAGAACTGGAATGCTTTCATACTGTCCATGGTCTTTTAAATATTTAGGTTTATAAATATTTATAATGTCTTAATATCTTTTGATTTTTTCAAATTTTAGGGACTGTCTTTCCTCATTTATTTTTCCATATAAATCTTAGAATCACTGTGTCCAGTTAAAAAATTCTGTTAGTGGGAGTTCCCGTCATGGCTCAGGGAAATGAATCACACTAGTATCCGTGAGGATATGGGTTTGATCCCTGTCCTCCCTCAGTGGGTTAAGGATCCAGCATTGCCATGAGCTGTGGTGCAGGTTGCAGATGCGGCTCAGATCTGGCATTTCTGTGGCAGTGGCTTAGGCCAGTGGCTGCAGCTCTGATTAGACCCCTAGCCTGAGAACCTCTATATGCTGTGGGTGTGGACCTAAAAAAAAAAAAATCTGTTAGTATTTTTATTGGAATCATATTAAATTTATTGGTTAGCTTAAGGAGAACTACCATTAAAATACTGGATGTAGTATTTTTAATTTTTTTTTTTTAGGGCAACATGTGGAGGTTCCCAGGCTAAGGGTCCAATCAGAGCTACAGCTGATAGCCTATGCCACAGTCACAGACAGCAACGCCAGATCTGAGCCATGTCTGTGACCTACACCACAGCTCATGGCAACACCGGATCCTTAGTCCACTAAGCAAGGCCAGAGATCAAACTCACATCCTTGTGGATACTGCTCATTTCCAATGTGCCATAGCAGAACCCCCTTGATGTAGTAATTTTAAAAATTTTCAATATACCTTTGGTTTAAGAATCTAAAAATTTTGCTCACATTGTTCTTCACACTATGTTAAGTGTAAATTTTTATCTTTTAAAATTTTATTGTAAATTGGTCCTTTCCTTCTATTGTATTTTCAAACATGTTTGAAAAGAAAAAAAAGGAGAGAAATGAAAGGCACATGGTAGTCACACTAGTCCATAGAAATTCTGAAATCTAACTACACAAATATTGCCAGTTACTTGATTAGGCCTGCAAACTTCCTGGGAGGTCTTCAGACTCCTGCACAACTACAGACAGGAGGAAGCTGAGAGAACATGGGCTACTTTTTATAGTACTGGAAGGATAACTCGAAGGTGGAGCTAAGAGCCCAGTGGATGGAGGAAAGAGCCACTAAAACTCTTTATTTTTGGCCATGCCTGCCTGCATGCCTAAGTTCCTGAGCCAGGGATGAAACCCTTGCCACAGCAGTGACAATGCCAGGTCCTTAACCCCTGAGCCACAAGGGAACTTCCTATTTCACTCCTGTCTGAAGGGAAATGCCCATAGATGCACAGTTTCCCATGCTTCTCTCCTTCTCGAGTGTTATGAACATGCTCTTGGTAGGTACAGATCCCTTGTCTATTTTTTATTTTTTCTTTTGGCTGCACCCATGGCATATGGAATTTCCTGAGTCAGTGGTCAAACGGGCATCTCCACAGCAACCTGAGCTTCTGCAGTCGAATCCTTAACCCACTGTGCCACAGCAGGAACTCCAGAGTCCTTGTCTTTTTAATGCACAGACCTTCCTACCCAGAAGGACCCACTGGACTTACACTCAAGAAACTGCATCCAAGAGCTTCATCTACTCAAGGACCTCACAAGATTCTGGACATTAATGCTATGATGGAATGAAAATTTTACAGGGGTCTGGGGAAGGGATGAGTGTATACTGCATGTGGAAAGAATGTAAAACATTGTGTCCTGAGGGTGGATTCTGGAAGCTTTAAAACATGAGCCCCAAATTATTTAACTTTCTTCCCAATGTGATCCTGTGGCTGTTTGACTAATAGAATACAGTGTAGAATAAAGATGCTCTATCAGTTTCCAGAAAAGAAGTGTTAAAGAAAAAAAATTCAGTATGTTCCCAAGTGGTGCATTGGATTAGGCATCTGGTGATGCTGCAGCTGTGGCTCAGGTAGCATCTGCAGTGCAGGTTCTGTCCCTGCAACTTGCACATGCAGCCCCAAGCAGCCCAAAAAAAAATTTTCAACATTTGTTAAAGATGGTAAGGCACATGGAGTTCCCATCGTGGCACAGTGGTTAATGAGTCTGACTAGGAACCATAAGGTTGCAGGTTTGATCCCTGGCCTTGCTCAGTGGGTTAAGGATCCCGCCTTGCCATAAGCTGTGGTGTAGGTTGCAGAGGTGGTTGGGATACCAAGTTGCTGTGGCTCTGGTATAGGCCGGTGGCTACAGCTCGATTAGACTCCTAGCCTGGGAACCTCCATATGCCACAGGAGCCGCCCTAGAGAAGGCAAAAAGACAAAAAAAAAAAAAAAAAAAAAAAAAAAAAAAAGATGGTAAGGCACACTTTATTTAGGACCATTCCTACAGGTACAGAGAGCACTGCAGTGGGATTTGCAGTGGGGGAGACTGGACTCAATCCCAAATAAAGCATGGTAAAGGGAATAGGGAGGGCGTCAGCAGATGGAAAATTACTAAGAGAAACAACAGGGTAGTGGTGTTTTTTGTTAAACCCAAGTAACAAGATTTTTTTTGTTGAAGGCAAGCCAGGATGATCAGACATCACCTGGGGGATGGTGAAGGCTAAGAACCTGATCAGATATGCAAATAGAGTGTACCTACACTTTCTTGCTAAAATTGAATTTTACAAAGTAAGGGCTCAGATAGGACTAGGAGAAGATCAAGAGCTTGACTAAAGTTTGGTCAAGCAAAGAATCTTTGTCCTAAAAACCCAGCAGCTTCTACTGCCCGTCTTTTGAGACACTTGATTTTGGAGCCCAGCTGCCACGCTATGAAGGAAGTCAAGACCTCGTGGAAAGGCCTGTGTAGGCTTTCCAACAGGCCCAAGTGGGGTCCCAGTCCACAGCCAGCATCCAATAAGCTTGAGTATCGAAGTCTTGACAAGACTTTAGCCTCAGCCACCTGACCGCACTCACAGGAGAGACCCTGGGTGAGAATCGCCTAAGCCCAGGGAACCCCAGAATCCTGAACAGCAACAACAGCACAACTGCCCACTGTTCCTGCTACTGAACGCCCGCTTTAACTAGCCTAACTGCTCAGGGCAATAAGCTGTTGAAGGAACTTTCCGGAGCCCTTTCTAGGGAGCATTGATTGGCTTGCTTTCAGGTCAGTCAAGACTTTTTGCCCAATAAGTCTCTTAGTTCCCAAGACAGGGTGTGAGTCTATTGGCTAAACTCACAACTGCTTTCTCCATCTATAGCGTGGGCAAAACCCCAGAAACTACCCACAAAGACCACACGGGATCAAAGCACCTTCACAAGTATGGAGGCTTCCTCCAGTTCAACTCAATGAACTCTTTCTTTTGACAGCAAATTTGGTCCTTGAGCCCGCCCAGGAGGAAGAAGAATTTGATTGGTTTTTTAGTACAGGGCAGAGACTCACGGGAGCCTAGACCAGGCACCTGCCATTATTGTTCAGTTCGCCTGTCAGTCAGCCCGCTTTTCTGGATGGGCGGAAACGGACGGCCCTTTTGGCCCCGCCTCTTCCTGGGGGTGGTGTGCAGGGAGGCCGCCCGGCCGCGGGGGCTGGGAACCTGCGGCGTGGGCGGGGCCGTGCTGCGCGGCGCGACAGTTCCTCCACCGCTAAGCTCCGGGAGTGCCGCGAAATCCCCGGCGGTGCGGGGCGGGCCTGAGCCCCGGGCGAGCGCGGGGGCGGGGGCGCGGCCGGGGTGGGGCCGGAGGAGGCGGAAGCGGGGAGCGAGCTCGAGCCGGAGCCATAGCGAAGCCAGCATCTGGGCCGACGGAGCGGCGTCGGCGGGGTTGGCCGGGGCGGCGGGACGCTAGAGCCTGGGCGGGCGGGCCGAGGGTCGAGGCCGGGGGTCGGGTGACGGGCGGGCTGAGCTCCCGCCCCCGCGCGGTCCAGGGGAGGATGCGGCCAGGGGCCTCGGGGCGGGGCGGGCGGCGGCGTTGGCAGCGCTAGCGGCGCAGGGGGTGGGCGGCGGCGGCATGAGGCGCGGGGCCGGCGCCCGCGGGAGGGAGGCGCTGCCGGCGGCCCGGCCGCTCCCGCTGCAGCTGCTCGCCGGGCTCGCCGCTCCCTGCCCGCGGGGCCCCGGCTGCTCTTGTTCCGGACGCTGCCCGGGTCGCCGCTGGTGACCATTCGCCGCGCCGCCGGAGGCTTCACCCGCGCCCTCCCCCAGGACGCGCCCGCGGAGCTCCGGCCTCTTCGCCCCGCTTGCGGAGGCCGCGCTGCGCGCCGGGCGGCGGCGAGGCCGGAAGATGGCCTGGGTGCTCAAGATGGACGAGGTGATCGAGTCTGGGCTGGTGCACGACTTCGACGCCAGCCTCTCGGGCATCGGGCAGGAGCTGGGCGCCGGCGCCTACAGCATGAGGTACTCGTGCGCGGTCGGGCTAAGCCACTGTCTCCTTGGGAAAGGCCTTCACGACCCTGGGCCTCTGTCCGGCGCCATGGAGCACCGCGGGCCTCTGCCCTCCGCGGTGCCGGGGGACTGAGGGCGGCATTTTTGGTATAAAATACGCCCCGCGTTGGGGTGGCTTGAGTAGGGGGGAAGGGGCTTCCTTCCCTTGCAAGTGATTTACAAGCCACTTAGAGCTGGAATACGGTGCACGAAATGGTAGGATTTCTATTGGGAATACACTCTCCGAGGTTTTGCTGTCAGTTGCTACTCGGTTTTACATTGTAGTCTTCTCTGGTGGCAAGTTTAATCATTTGATATTCCAGTAGTAATTATATCGTTTGTGGAAGTAGCCACGGGGGAGAAGAGCACATTAATTTAGTTATGTTTTTTGATTGTCTCAAACTTGAAGTTTTTCATGGGGGGAACTACCCTCTTAGGCTGTTTTCTTTTGAAAAAGGCTTTAAGATGCAGTGATCGCACCACAAACGAGAGTTTGTTTAGTCTCTGCTGTTTGTACAGGGAGCCATTCATTTTGTTTAATTTTAAGAGTTGAAATAGATCAGAGCTTAGTCTCTTGCCTTTATCCTGAAGAATACGTTTTTTTCCTCTTCCTATCAGTTGGCAGCCCTGTATTTCTTATCTTTTAGCAACTTTATGAAATATAGTTTATATGCTATGCGTTCACCGATTAAAGTGTAAAATTCAGTGGTTTGACAGCTTTTCGTTAATGCGAATTTAGTGAGATTTTCCGAATACGTTCTTTAAAGTAGTGCCTGATGTCTTTGAAGTGCTGTCCACTTTCCCAGTAGCTTTTATACATCTCACTGCAGCTCTGGTCGAGAACAGGGAGCATGAAAGTCGTGAAGAAAAAAGACTTCTGGGTCAGAGCAGGCCTGGGATGATAGGAACTGCTCCCTGAAATAATTGAGTTTTTAAATCTTAAAGGGAAACTGAGCTTGAAAGGTGGAGATTTTCTTGGGGTGCGAAAGTGCATGAAGGAAAGCCTTAGGTCACTCCTTCTGACTTGATTGGGTCTGTGCTGATCTTTCTGAACTTGGCACTTCTCTCTGCACTTGTGCAGCTTGAGGGTTCTGGATGAGGTGGCTTATTTTTCTAGAACAACTGTCTCAGTTGTTGAGGAAATTGAGCTACTGAAAGTCATAGGGTCATCCCAGTTGGCAGCGCTAGAGGCACTGGTTTCCTAGTAAAAACACCTCTGGGCCCCTTGTGCTATGCTGCTCCTGAAAACCTTGAACTTGCAGTCAAGGCAGAAGTGAGGCACATTCAGTATTTCTTGATTATGGTAAATTGAAAGTTTGCTGCTGAAAACTTTGCTTGTTGAGGGTTATTTTGAACTTTTCCTTTTTTCCTGGAGTTCTGTTTGTTGCAATGATTCAGCCAACTAATGAACTTTTACGGTTTATTCTGTGAAAAAGAAATAAAATCTTGATAGTAAGCCCTTTCACTACTTGGTTCTTAACATTTGACATCTTTGTAACTGTGTCTTTTACAACACTTTCCGTATGGAAACTTTTTCCATTGATTGTTTTTAGTTACTTGGTTATTTGGCTTGTGTTATTTAATCTGGATTTTCAAGTATCTTTGAAGGCAGATATTTTCAAGGAGTTGAAAATATTAAATATGAAAAAATATGATTTTTTCATATTTAACTGGGTCCTCCAAGACTCAGAGTACTTGCTTCTTGCAAATTCAAGGGCCTTTATTTGAAATTCAAATTTAGGAAAATTCCATAATTGACTCCCATCAAGAAAGGGTCTGAAGAGGGCTTTAGACTGTTACAGGCCTCTTTTGCTGGCCCTTAGCTTCCCTTGCCTGCCGCTGGAGCTGGAGAGGGCCCAGCCTCTCTTTTGTGCAAGGGCAGTCAGGAGCTCTAGGAAAGTAAGTCTAGTGATTCTTATCTTTGGATTTTGTTTATTCTCTCAAGTTCAAGAAGTATGTGCGAGGTGCTAAATTTGATTATTGGAAAAAATGACTTTTTTTTTTTTTGTATTTTTTAGGGCCATACCCACAGCATATGGAGGTTCCCAGGCTAGGGGTTGAATCCGAGCTGTAGCTGCTGGCCTACACCACAGCCACAGCAATGCCAGATCTGAGTTGAGTCTGCGACCTACACCAGAGCTCAAGGCAACGTTGGATCCTTAACCCACTGAGCAAAGCAAGGGATTGAACCCACAACCTCATGGTTCCTAGTCAGATTGGTTTCCGCTGTGCCACGACAGGAACTCCTAAAGACTTCTTTTAGGGAGTGATTTCATCAGCTTTGGGGGAAGATGGGATGAAAGAAACATAGGGTTTCTCTCAGTTTATAAATATATGTATATATATATTCACGTTAAACAATAGTGATAGTGTTGCGATATGCTGAGGCTAATTTCTGGTAATATCCTTGTTTCTTTCCTTTTTTTTCCTATACTCTGCCTCTCATTTTGTGTGTGTGTTCTTCTGTACATACCATTGGAGCACATTTGTGTGAGGGATGGGCTGCTGCAGATTGCGTTTGAAATGAGCCAGGTCGTAAGTGGTCTTTTAAAATTTTAGTTATAGTATCAGGATTCCTGGGATAGATAAATTGAGTAGAAAACTAATAGATGAATCCTTTTCATATAAGTGAGTAAACCGAAGCTCATCTATGTGAAAGCGATCATCAGTGGTGCTCCCATTCCAAGTGAGGGCTGAATTTACTCTGACTGAATGAAGTTACCCATTGTAACTTGAAATCTGGGTGATTCATGTTTTGTAAAGTGAGGAGCAGATAACCAAATGACTTTAAAAAGTAGAACTATTAAAACTCTCCAAGGAGGATCTTTTGGGGTACCTGGTAATTTTCTTTCTGTCTTACTATTTACATGAAGTTTATACTCCATAGTAAGTTAATTTTCAGAATTTAAGGAGTAATTTGAAAGATAAAAGTAATGTGAATTCTTTACACATAAAAGCTTTTTTGATTCACTATGGTATAAATATATTTTGAAACAAAAGATATACTTAACATTCTGAAGTGAGAGGTATGTTCATAGTTTACAAATAATTTGCTTAATCACAACTGCTTTGGGGTGAAGACAGTTTTCCTGTAATGAGTGAAAGGATAGAATGTCAGTTCATAGACCCTTTGAAGTAATGGGAAAATTTCAGCTTTGATCATTGTCTTTTGCTGGGTGGGGTTTGGGGTGGGGAGGTTTGTTGGCTGTGCTCCTGGCATGTGGAAGTTCTGGGCCAGAGATTGAACCCGCACCATAGCAGAAACTCAAGCTGCTGCAGTAACAATGCTGGATCCTTAACCAACTGCACAAGGGAATTCCATTGATCAGTGTTAAGTTAGCAGAAGATTTCGAAGGATATGATTTGTTATGTAGCTATTAATGTCTGATGATTTTCTTTGGGTCTCATGCTAAAATAGAATATCCTTGAGTAGGTGACATTTCTTGGAAATATAGAAAATTTTCAGTGAAATTTAAACCTTTTATTATGGTCGTACCTGAGACTGCTTCCAGCATCGGCAATAACTTCTGTAGGATTTCTCATTTCAAATCTTAAAACCTTTTTGGATTTAATTTTGGCTGAAGTACAGAAATAATTTAAGGAATTCCCGCCATGGCTCAGTGGAAATGAACCTGACTACTATCCATGAGGATGCAGATTCAATCCCTGGCCTTGCTCTGTGGGTTAAGGATCTGGCGTTACCGTGAGCTGTGGTATAGTTTGCAAATGCGGCTTGGATCTGGTGTGGCTGTGGCTGTGGTGTAGGCTGGGAGCTGTAGCTCCAATTTGCCCCTAGCCTGGGAACCTACATATACCATGGATGTGGCCCTAAAAAGACAGCTAAAAAGAAAGAAATAATTTAATAAATTGTGGATGAGAAAGAGTGATTTCAGGGTATAGTGTCCACATTGGACACTATAATTAATAATAACTAAGTTATTACCTTAAAGCAGGGATTGGAGAGTTTTTTCTATAAAAGGCCAGATAGCATATATTTAAGGCTTTGTAGGCCAGAGGACTCTGTCACTCTTGTTTTTTAGTTTATAACCCTTTAAAAATGTAAAAACCATTCTTAGATCGTGGTTGGATGAAAATGCCGCTTGCTCTGACCCCTGCTTTAAAGGATAGATTCTAATAATATACTTTGATTGCCTTGGAAAAACATTTGCTGAGTATTGAAACCTTATATTCAAAAAGTATTTTTTTGTAGACTATGAACTCACTCAGCTGGAGTTCCCTTTGTGGCACAGTGAGTTAATAACCCAACATAGTGTCCCTGAGGATGTGGGTTTGATCCCTGGTTTCACTCAGTGGGTTAAGGATCTGGTGTTGCTACAAACTATGGTGTAGGTTGCAGACGCGGCTCGGATCCTCTGTTGCTGTGGCTGTGGTGTAGACCGACAGCTACACTCCAATTCGACCCTTCCAATTTGTTCCTGGCTTCTGTGCTGCAGGCGTGGCTTGAAAAAGGGGAAAAAAAAGAACTCAACTAATTTATGTACATTCTACTGTTTGTCCATAGATTTTATTGTGTTCACTTTTTAAAAGTAGGGTCTCCCCTCCTTGCACTAAGATTCAGTACATTTTATGTCCTTTAATCAGGGCTGTTTGAAACTTGGTAGATTATTGGTAAAGTCTCATAAACTTGATTATGTTTCATCATCGTGACATTTGTCAGTATGCCAGGACAACTTAAACATTTGCTTTTGGTGGAAATACCTTCTGATGCCTCATCTGATACAGGTTCTGTGACTGGATTTAAAAGAAGCTCTGTAATATTTATTTTCTTGCTTTAGGACATTCCTAATAGATGGATGTGAAACTGTTCCATGATGAACCTTGATAGTATGGTCTTTTTGTCTTAAACTTTCTGGGTTTATGAGTTAGGAATTTATGTTTACAAATTAAACAGATACTATAGGGAGTTGACTTATATCTGCCTTTTACCCAGCTTCTCCTATGTCCATAACCAGACTGCAGTATTCAAAACTGCCTTGGTACAGACTGTTACCTAAATTACAACATTCATTTGGATTTCACAGTTTTGTTTTTGTTTTTTCCTATTCTGTTTCCTGTTTTCTGATCTAGGTCCAATCTAGGATCCCATATTGCACTTAGTCTCCTTCAGTGAGAATTCCTTAGTCTTTGTTTTTTATGACTCAAATATGTAGTAGTCAGAACCATTGTTTTATTTTTATTTTTTTAATTTTTAAGAAAGACTTTATTGGAGTGTAACTGATCCGCAATATTGTATGATTTTCAGGTGTACAGCAAAGTGAATCAGTTATGCATGTGTCCGTTCCTTTTCAGATTCTTCTCCCATGTAGGTCCCTGCAGTTCTGAGTAGAGTTCCCTGTGCAGTAGCTCCTTGTTACTCATCCATTCCATATATAGTAGTGTGTATATGTCAGTCCCAACCTCAAAATTTATCCCTCTCCATAAGGTTTCCCCTTCATTAACCATTGCTTTTAAACACATAATTTTTTCTTTTATGGTCAACCCATAACATATGGAAGTTCCCAGGCTAGGGACAGAATCAGAGCCAGAGTTGCAACCTGTGCCACAGCTGCAGCAGTGCTGGATCCTTAACCCACTGTGGCCGGCTGGGGAATCAAACCTGAGTCACTGCTGCTACAGAGACACCGTTAATCCTCTTGTGCCACAGTGGGAACTCCAACACATAAAACTTTGTAAGCAAATATAGAACATACCTAAAATACCCTTTAGCTTTTAAATGATCTATCATTTTAGCAGGATGATTTTGAGTAGAGTAGGACCACTGTCAGTGTTATTTATGGGTTACTTTGTCTCACTCAGTCTGTCTGAATGGAGTAGTATCCTGGGTGTTTTGTGGTCCCTTCATAATCAGGAACTTTTAAATTTTATTAATTTATTTGAAAATTACAAGCCAGTATATATTACCACAAATATATTTTGTTAAAAAACTAAAACACTTAGATGAGCAGCATTATCTTATACTTTGTGCAGATTTCTTTAATGTCTAGTATAGAAAAGCAGGTGGATTATCTTACTTGCTATCAGAATATATTGTTTTGGTTGTCATATATGACGAAAATCCAGCCTCACATAGATATGTTGTTGAAAAGGGGAAGATTATTTTAATAGCTTCTGCCGATTATTTTGGATATTCTTTGATAATATTTCAGCACTTGACAAGTAGTAGTTTCTTAAAGTTGTTGGGGGAATCTAAAAAAACTCTATCAATGCCCTTTTTGTAGTGTTTCATTAGAATCAGTCTGTTTTGAACTTTGGATCTCTCTTTTTTTTTTTTTTTTTTTTTGGTCTTTTCTAGGGCCACGCCCGTGGCATATGGAGGTTCCCAGGCTAGGGGTCCAATCGGAGCTGTAGCCACCGGCCTACGCCAGAGCCACAGCAACGCTGGATCTGAGCCATGTCTGCAATCTACACCACAGCTCACGGCAACACCGGATCCTTAACCCACTGAGCAAGGCCAGGGATCGAACCTGAAACCTCATGGTTCCTAGTTGGATTTGTTAACCACTGAGCCACAACAGGAACTCCAGAACTATGGATCTCTAATGCTGAATAATTTTGAAATATGCATGCCTTGGTCATTTGGGAAACAGTGATTTCTTGAGTTATGCAGATCTTCTAAATGTTGATGCTTTTCACTGTGCAGTATCAAAAAAATCATGTTCCTTATGGCCACTGTCTCATCAGAGAAAGCCCATGGTGGAGGGTGCATGTTTTTTTCAGTGAAAACAAATGCTATCACAGTTTTTTTCCTCAAAATGGTAGGCTTATTTCATTCATTTTTTGAGAAAATTTCTGTGAAATACCTGGGTAAGAAGAATCATAGTCAGTTTTTCTTTCAAGTAAAAATGATATTCTGTGAGAGAAACTGCTAGATCAGCTCACAGATCACAGTTTCATAAAAGTTTCTGTGAGACAGCCATTGCACACTTAGGTGTGCAGCAGAAATACATTACTCCTGCCCAAGGACCGACATTTAATAAGATTAATAATTTTTATACCATGACTACTAGTACACTAGCTGCTACTGCCTTGATCCATGTCAAGGCACTTGAATTTTTTTTTTTTTTGTCTTTTTGCTATTTCTTTGGGCTGCTCCTGCGGCATATGGAGGTTCCCAGGCTAGGGGTCGAATTGGAGCTGTAGCCACTGGCCTATGCCAGAGCCACAGCAACGTGGGATCCAAGCTGCGTCTGCAACCTACACCACAGCTCAAGGCAACGCCGGATTGTTAACCCACTGAGCAAGGGCAGGGACCGAACCCACAACCTCATGGTTCTTAGTTGGATTCGTTAACCACTGCACCACGACAGGAACTCCAAGGCACTTGAAGTTTTAACCACTGTCAATTTTGTGCTATCACTGCGAATATCAACAGTGAAAAAGGCAAATAATGGAGGAGAATTATTCTGAGAATAGTTTTGACTTCCTCAACCCCCCAAAATCTCAGGTTCCTTAGGATTTCATGGATCACACTTTGAGAACCTCTGGTCTAATGTGTGCCTCGAGCTAGGATACTTAAAATATTTTCTTCTAAATTAAAAATAAACCCATTATTAGCATTCAGAGAGCCCTGGTGTCACTCAGTAAGGGGCAGAGCCAGAGCTGCATTTGAAGCTCCAGAGTTGGGCATCTGATCTCCACTTCTTTCCACTGCACCCTTGAGATGTCTACC
This sequence comes from Sus scrofa, assembly GCF_054392235.1. Lineage (NCBI taxonomy): Eukaryota > Metazoa > Chordata > Mammalia > Artiodactyla > Suidae > Sus > Sus scrofa. The sequence continues at coordinate 34,000,102 of NC_139395.1, read as the reverse complement.
AGTGAATAACTGAGAAGTCATCTTAAGGTAATAGAAGATGGTTTTAATGGCTAAGAGGAAAATCAGTTGGAAATGCTGCCATATATATCCCCCCCCCTTCCAGGACTTTGCTAAACTTGATAGTTTTAGACCTTGCTAAACTTAATAGTTCTCATAATTTGTAGGCCCTCAGATTTCCTATTTGATATCTTTAAGTAGTGGTAGATTTGTTTCTTCCTGTGTAAGCTTTAGATTTAATTTTCTTGCCTTAGTGTTGGGTAAGCCCTTGTCTTTGCTGCAGTGTTTTTTAGTAGCTCAAAGAACTTGAATCTTTAGTCTTCTCTGATTGGAGAATGCCTCCAAAGTTTCATGAATAGGTTAGGTTATCTCTGTTCCTAGATGAGATTGGTCCTCAATTTTCTTTTTTTTTTTTTTTTTTTTTGTCTTTTTGTCTTTTGTTGTTGTTGTTGTTGTTGCTATTTCTTGGGCCGCTCCCGCGGCATATGGAGGTTCCCAGGCTAGGGGTTAAATCGGAGCTGTAGCCACCGGCCTACGCCAGAGCCACAGCAACGCGGGATCCGAGCCGTGTCTGCAACCTACACCACAGCTTACAGCAACGCCGGATCGTTAACCCACTGAGCAAGGGCAGGGATCGAACCCACAACCTCATGGTTCCTAGTGGGATTCGTTAACCACTGCGCCACCACGGGAACTCCTCAATTTTCTTTTTCTCCTGTCATTTAAAACAATGACAGCATTAGGGCTACAGCAGCTTCCAGTGGGTTTGATAGATGACTTTTTCTTTATGATCCAAAAATATTTGTATGGGACTTGTTTCTTCAAGATTTTGTAAAGGTCACCTGGAATTTAGCCTGGATTTGGTGATTTTAATTTTTTTTTACATGAGTTTACATTTGTAATGTAGTAAATGGATATAGGAAACTCGCAATATCTATGTTGTGGCCAGTTGTGGAAATTTTTTTTTCAGATTTCTTGTCTTTTGCTGATCCCTCTGATCTTTGTGATTACTCCCTTACTTCCATGCATTGCTTCTGTCTTTTCCTTCTGTGACCTATTTCGGAGGTTTATATCTACTGTGTTGTAAGAAAACACATTTGGGGTTTGTTTTTCTTCTCTGTTGCATTTTCTGTTTAATTTGTGTGGTTCTTCCTTGTCTTGATTACTCTTGTTTTTCCAGCTTGTAGTTAGATGCTTTCTCCTTAGATGTGCTTATGGCTGCATACTTTTCTGTAAGTTTCCCAAGTTTTGAAGGCAGTACGTTTGTTTTCATTTAGTTCTATTGTTTTCCTTCTTTTTTAAAAAAATATATTCTGGATACTAGCCTTTAATTATACTTATATGTCACAAATACTTCCTTTTACTCCCTGACTTGTTTTTCCTTTCTCTTTATGGTGGCTTTTGAACAGAAGTTCTTGATTTGGGTGTGGTCAGGTTGCATTTATAGTTAGCTTTTCCTTACTCTGAGGGTATAGAAATATGGTTAGAGTCTTTTCTAAAGATTTCTTTACATATTACAGATATGTTTACAAGCTCTCTGGAGTTGGTTTTCTTTTTTCCTTCTGTTTCTTTATGGTATGAGAGGTGGCCAGTTGCACTTACCCTTGTATGATTATGCAGTTTACCTAATATAATTGAAAGGACTTAAAAATTTTTTTATTATAGTTGACTTACAGTGTTCTGTCAATTTCTGCTTTACTTTCAGCAAAGTGACCCAGTTATACATATATATAAACACTCTTTTTATCATATTATCCTCCATCAGGTTGCATCCAAGTGACTAGATATAGCAGGATCTCGTGCTTACCCACTCCAAATGCAATAGTGTGCATCTACCATCCCCAAACCTCCCAGTCCATTCCACTCCCTCCTCCTCCCCATTGGCATCCACAGTCTGTTCTCCATGTCCATGAGTTTGTTTCTTTTCTGTAGATAGGTTCATTTGTGCCACACATTAGATTCCAGATATGTGATATCATATGGTATTTGTCTTTCTCTTTATTTCACTTAGTATGAAAGTCTCTAATTCTGTTCATGTTGCTGCAGATGGCATTATTTAGTTCTTTTTTATGGCTGAGTAGTGTTCCATTGTGTTCATGTACCAGGTCTTCTTAATCCATTCATCTGGCAATTGACATTTAGGTCTTAGCTATTGCGAATAGTGCTGTAATGAACATATGGATGCATGTGTCTTTTTCAAGGAATGTTTTGTCCAGCTCTGTGCCCAGGAGTGGGATTGCTGGATCATATGGTAGTTCTATATTTAGTTTTCTGAGGTACCTCCATAGTGGTTGTACCAATTTACATTCCCACCAACAATGTAGGAAGGTACCCTTTTCTCCACAATGTTCTCCAGCATTTATTTGTAGACTTACTAATGATGGCCATTCTAACCCGTGTAAGGTGGTACCTCATAGTAGTTTTGATTTGCATTTCTCTAATAGTAGCATTTTTTCATGTGTCTCTTGGTCATGAGTATATATGTATATCTTCTTTGGAGAAATGTCTATTCAGGTCTTCTGCCCATTTTTCAATTGGGTTGTTTGTTTTTTTGTTCTTGAGTTGTATGAGTTATTTATATATTTTGGAGATTAAGCCCTTATCATTTGCATCGTTTGAAACTTATTTTCTCCCATCCTGTAGGTTGTCTTTTTTTTTTTTTTTAATGGTTTTCTTTACTGTGCAAAAGCTTGTAAGTTTGATTGGGTCCTTTTCTCACCTTTTCCTAATGCCATTCTGTTCTAAATCCAGTGCCCATCAAGTTCTAAATGTGGTGATCTGATTCCAGATTCTGAGTTTGTCCTTAAGTTCCTGGGGAATGCCCAACTAGATCATGGTTTGTTATTATACTCTTGGATTTGATTTTTTGATACTTATTTTAGGATTTCTGCACCTGTATTTATGGTTAAAATGAATTTTTCATTTTTTTTTCTAGTTTTGTTTGTACCTAGTTGTGTTTTTTTGGTTGTGCCTGTGTCATATGGAAGTTCCTGGGCTAGGGACTGTACCCTAGGCAGAGCTGTGAACTACATCACAGCTTTAGCAACACTGGATCCTTAAGCCACTGCGCCGGGCCAAGGATCGAATCTGCTCCTCTGCAGCAACTGGAGCTGCTGCAGTCAGATTCTTAATGCGCTGTACCACAGCGGGAACATCTAAGCTTTTTATGTCTTGAAAAAAGTTTTGGTGCTATTTTTCTAGGAAATCGTTCCTCATCTGTATTTTCAAATATGTTGACATAAAGTTGTTAGTGATATTCTCAACTTACTAGGTTTTTAAAATCATTAACTATATATTTTTATTCAGATTTACTTGTACCTTCTCTTTTGGATCAGTTTCTTCTACACATATATATGATTTTTTAGGGTATATTGGAATAGTCCTTTTGTGTGCTTCATTCTTGATTGTCAGGACTAAAAGTTCCAGATTTTTGGAACTCTCCTTTTCTCAGCACTCTGATAACACACTGCTCTGTACCACCTCCATTATATAGCTCCCCTTTCTTACCAATTCCTAAAACTCTTCCATTTTGCCCTCTGGAATTCTGTCAGAAAAATCCCCTGAATGGTCAGTGTTGTAGTTCAAATTGTGTCCTCCCAAAAAGATATGTTGAATTCCTAACCATCCCCTCCAGTTATCTCAGAATGCGGGGCGTTACTTGAAAATGAGAACTTTTACAAAGGCAGTCAAGTTAAAATGGGGTCATCAGTGTGGACACTAATTGAATAACTGGTGTCCTTATAAAAAGGGGAAATTTGGACACAGGGACAGACATGAATAGAGGGAGGACTGTGGAGACACACAGGAGAAGCTGGCAAGCTGACTTTGTGCCTGAGTGATTTGTTTTCAATCAAGGAATACCACCAAACACTTGAAGCTATGAGACAGACAGACCTTTCCTCACAACTCTCAGAGGGAACCAACCCCACCAAAACTTTGATGGCAGACTTATAAGTTCCTTAAACTGTGAGACAGACAATCTTGGTTGTTTGAGGCCACCAGAGTTTTTTGGTCTTTTTTTCTTTTTTTTTTTTTAGGGCTGCACCCACAGCATGTGGAGGTTCCCAGGCTAGGGGGTCTAATCAGAGCTACATCTGCCGGCCTATGCCAGAGCCACACAGCAGTGCCAGATCTGAGCCACGTCTGCAACCTACACCACAGCTCCCAGCAACGCTGGATCCTCAACCCACTGAGCGAGGCCAGGGATCAAACCCACAGCCTCATGGTTCCTAGTCAGATTCGTTTCCACTGCGCCACAATGGGAACTCCTGAAGCCACCAGTTTTTGATGCTTTGTTATAACAGCCTTAGGAAACTAATACAGCTAACTTGGTCTCTTAATGCTGTTTTCCCCTTATTACTCTTTTGGAGACCTTGCCCTCTTCTGAGGACACTTTTCTCTGGAAGCCCTCTCAAGTAGTGGTGGTTTATTTTCACAGCCCTGCTACTGCAACTGAAGGATGGAGAGAGACCCTTCTCACTGCCACTTCCCAACTGTTCTCCCTTCTCCTTTGCTGCAAGACCCACAGTTTTGAATTTCATGTCACTGAATATGTTACTGCAGCCATCTTCTGATTTCTGGGTCATTCCTCAATTTAGAAATTGTAGATCCTGGCTCACTGTCATTAGTTTTTCGTGATTTCAGAAGATCTTTAAATGGGTTTTCCAATAGCCTGACACTTCTGTTCCTTGATTATCTGTCTCACTGTGGCAGTATCTTCTGTGGCTCAATCCTATGGTTATATGTTAGACCTTGACATTACCAATTATGCAACCTGTCTGTAACTTCAGAGTTCTCCTACCATCTTCTGTGCTCATTACCCTGCTCTTGTCCTTATTGGGTCCATTAATATCTAAGACACTGGTGCTGCTCTCAGTTCCCTGTTCCTCACCCTCTTGAATTCCTTCTTTCCAGCCAGTTTCAGGTTCCTTGGTCAATCATTATAATTACTTCTCTGCATTTACCCTTGTCTCTCTTGCCCCTCTTGCTTTATTCCTTTTCTTTTGGTGAAACCATAGCCCTGGTTAAATCCAGTTCTTCACCTCCTTACTTAAGTAGCTGAATGTGGTAAGCACTGATTGCGATTCACTCTAAGTGCATGACCCCAGCTCCAGTGCATCCCTTTGCTGCTCAGTGGTACCACTGCAGTGCCCTTGTCCACTCCCTCTCCTGCTCTCCTGAAGGATGGGGTGGCTCAGTCTTAGACCCACACTCTTCTTCCCAGGACCTACTTTCAGTTGATTTCTATACTTGATACTTTACTGAGAAAATTGAGTTTCCACATACTGTACTGGTTTATAAGTTTTTATTGATGAATTTAGGTGTGGATTTCTTTCTTTCTCTGGTTCGTTCTTTTATTTTTATTTATTTATTTATTTATTTATTTGGTCGTGTCTATGGCATGTGAAAGTTCCCAGCCAGGGATTAAACTGGAGCCATAGCAGTGACAACACTGTTTCCTTAACTGCCTAGGCCACTTGGGATCTCCTGGGTGTGGCTCTTTTATTCTTTATCCTGTTTTGGTGTATTTCGGGGTTTTGAATCAGTGAATTGGTGTATTTCATAAGTTCTGGAATTTCCTTAGCCTTTATCTCAAATATTGCCTCTTGCCTACCTCTTTTCTTTTTTGAGACGTAAGTGTTATATTTTCTCACTTTTTCTTTTCCTTCTTAATGTCTCTTCTGCATTTTCTATCATTTTGCTCTCTCTGCTGCCTTCTGGATAACTTCTTTTTACTTATATTCCTGTTTCCTTCTGTACTCTTGTGTGTGAGCTTCTGTTAAACCTGCGTTCTTTTTTGGCCATGACCACAGTATGTGGAAATTCCTGGGCCAGGGAGCAAACCCACACTACAACAATGACCCAAGCCACAGCAGTGACAATGTTGGATCCTTAACTCGCTGAGCCATGGGAAACTCCCTGAGTTTTTAATTCTAACAATTTTATCTTCCTGTTCTAGAAGTTCTGTTAGTTCCCTCTCAATTTTACTGTCCCTTAAAATTTCCTATTTTATGTGGATATTTTCAGACTTATCTTTTATCTCCTTAAAGAGAGTAAGCTTAATTTTATTGCACAGGTCCAGTAACTCTGGCATCTTGAAGTCTTTGGCAGGGAGTATTAGTCTATGCCCAGTCAGGAAGATAGAAACCATTGAGATGTTTCAAGCAGGGGATTTAGTGAAGTTCTTGATTGTAAAGGTGCTAGAAGGATGCAGGGAAAAGGGCTTGCTCCTGGAGGCACAGCTGCTGCTGCTGCCTTGAACCTCACTGCAGATGCGTTTGCCTGCCTCTGTTCTTTGCCACTCCCTTCCCCCCCCCCCCCCCCGATCTTTTTTGGCATTTCTTGGGCCGCTCCCTCAGCATATGGAGGTTCCCAGGCTAGGGGTCGAATCGGAGCTGTAGCTGCCGGCCTACACCATAGCCACAGCAACGCGGGATCCGAGCCGCGTCTGCAACCTACACCACAGCTCATGGCAACGCTGGATCCTTAACCCACTAAGCAAGGCCAGGGATCGAACCTGAAACCTCATGGTTCCTAGTCGGATTCATTAACCACTGTGCTACGACGGGAACTCCTTTGCCATTCCCTTTTTAATTTCCCACTGTTCTTTTTGGAACAACCTATAGCAAGGTTCCAGCTGGCAGGAAGTCTTGTATATGTAGTTTTCAGGCCTCTAATCCTCTGCAACAGAGGCAGAAAAAAAAGAAAAGGAATACCAACAGACAAAATTGGGAACTGGGTATATGCCATCTGTTGTTTTTTGCTGTTGGTTCTTGCTCCTGAAGTCCTGTTTGTCTTTGTGTGCCTGGTTATTTTTGGATGCTGGCATTTCAGAATTACTTGGAATAGTTTGACGCCTGCAGGCTTTTCATTTGCTGTCAGATCCGTGGGAGCCCTACCTGTCTTGGGATATGAGATTACAAAAGCAATTGAATACTAGAACTTTCTTATGGTTCACCTAGTAGAAATTATGATCTTAGATTATCTGAAGACTAGTTTTTCATTTTAGTAATAATTGACATGATTATCAGTGCTACAGTTCATTGATTCAGCTCGTTATTTGAGCTCCTTATATGTACTAGATGCTGGGTTTAGTCAATGAAGAGAAACCAGTTGGTGGGCGGTTATATACTTATAGGGCATGCAAGCTTAAGTCATGTATAATGTATACTCTTGGACAGTGAAACACTTTGTTGATAAATAGAGCAGGAAAGGGAAAACTGGTAGTGTAGATAGGAAGATTACAGTTGTCACTGAAAAGGTGACATTTGAATGAAATGAGCCAGTAGGATATTGACGTAAGAGTAGAGCCAGTGCAAAGGTCCTGAAAAAGGCAGGGAAGGGGCTGGCATGGCTGGGGCAGAGGATGCGAGGGTGGGTAGAAGAAAAAAGGAGATGAGAAGATTGAATAAGGTCTTGTAGGATCTTGTAAGGACCCTAGTTTAGAAAGTGAGCTGCTGATGGAGAGTTCAAATGGAAATGATCATTCTTCTGCAATCTAATATCATATTTTGATATCTTTTTTATTGACATATAGTTGGTTTACAGTATTGTGTTAGTTTCAAGTATATAGCAAAGTTATACATATATGTATATACTTTTTCAAATTCTTTTATAAGTTATTACAGACTATTGAGTAGAGGTCCTTTTGCTATATAGTAGGTCCTTATTGGTTATCTTCTATATATAGTACTGTGTATATGTTAATCACAAACTCCTAATTTATCTTTCCCCTTCAGTAAGCTTAAATTTGTTTTCTATGACTGTGGGTCTGTTTCTCTTTTGTAAGTTCTTCTGTATCTTTTTTTTTTTCAAGATTGCACATATTAGTGATATCATGTGATATTTGTCTTTGACTTATTTACTTCACTTAGTATGATAATTTCTAGGGCCAAAGCTCTAAATGGTGTTATTTTATTTTTTATGGCTGAGTAGTATTCCCTTGAAGAAATTCCATTCTTTTTTATGGCTGAGTAGTATTCCGTTCAATAAATATACCACATCTTGTTTATTCATTTATATATCAATGGAGATTTAGATTGTTTCCATGTCTTTTCTATTTAAATAGTACCACAGTGAACATTGGGGTTAATGTATCTTTTTGAATTACAGTTTCCTCTAGATACATGCACAGGAGAGGGATTGCAGGATCATATAGCAACACTATTTTTAATTTTTAAGGAACCTCCATAGTGACTGCACCAGTTTACATTCCTACCAGCAGTGTAAGAGGATTCCTTTTTCTCCACACCCTCTCCAGCATTTATTGTTTGTAGACTTTTTGATGATGGCCGTTTTGGCCAGTGTGTGGATACCTCATTGTAGTTTTAATTTGCATTTCTCTAATAATTAGTGATATTGATTCTCTAATAATTAGTTGCCCATTCGTATGTGATGACCTGTATTTAGAGATCCACCTAAGCAGTTAGCATTAAGATTTTAAAATTAGGAGTTCCTGTTGTGGCACAGCAGAAGCAAATCCAACTAGGAACCATGAGGTTGTGGGTTCAATCCCTGGCCTTGCTCAGTGGGTTAGGGATCCGGTGCTGCCATGAGCTGTTGTGTAAGTTGCAGATGCGGCTCGTATCTGGCATTGCCATGGCTCTGGTGTAGGCTGGCAGCTGTAGCTTCAGTTAGACTCCTAGCCTGGGAACCTCCAGACCCCTAGCCTGGGAACCTCCATATGCCATGGGTGTGGCCCTAAAAAAAAAAAAAAATTTTTACATTATTCTCCATGTCACTTTTTGGCATAATTAACAAATGCATCTGAGTTACACCTCTCATTTTTGTTTTTCTTTCTCACCAAGAGAACTTTAAATGTTTACAAATATATGACATAGGAATGTATATATATTTTCATCTACCATGGAGCCATTTTAGCTGTTACAGTTATTTTTCATAAAGAGAGCTACTCTGAGTCTTAAAACACCATTGTAAGTTTCCTGAAAAGTTTTTAGATTTACCACTAGATTTTTATATCTGTCCCAAAGAAGGGTTGGGGACCATTGCTGACTATGTATTCCTCAGTTATGCTTTTGACTTAGGAGTATTTTGATAGTTCCTAAGTATAAATAAAGGAGGAGAATTAGTGAGTAATTTGCATTAAATATCCAGAATAGACAAATCCATAGAGGCAAACAAATCAGTGTTTGCTGAGGTTGGGGGTAGGGTGGGGGGGTAGGGATAGGGAGGGACTGCTAAAGGTATGAGAGTTCTTTCTGAGGCGCTGAAAAGGTTCTGGAATTAGATGGCAATGAAGACTGTAAACTCTATGAAAAGCCACTGAATTACACACTTTAAAAGGTTGGATTTTGGAGCTCCCGTTGTGGCTCAGAGGAAACAAATCTGACTAGCATCCGTGAGGATGCAGGTTCGATCCCTGGCCTCACTCGGTTGAGGATCCAGCATTGCGGTGAGCTGTGGTGTAGGTCGCAGATGCGGCTCGATTCTGGCATGGCTGTGGCATAGGCCGGCAGCTACAGCTCTGATTGGACCCCTAGCCTGGGAGCCTCCATATGCTGTTGGTGCGATCCTAAAATAAAAAGACAAAAAAAGGAGGGGGTGCACTTTGAGGTATGTAAATTTTATCTCAGCTATTTAAAAAAAGGCAAGCCAAATACATCCATGTGTGTTTAACCACCCAATTTAGCAGAATATATGCAATACCGTGGAAGACCCCCTCTCATCCCCCTCCCAAGTTATTCTTAGGGGAAAAATAGCAGCTGTTACTACTGATACTGTTTGCTTCTTCTCAGAAGAAGCCATTGTTTTTGGCCAAGTATGAAGCTTTATGCTCTCAGTACTTGGCCAGGCCTAGCAGGGAACTTTTTGTAAAGTACTGTTTTAATCAAATGCTTCTTTGGGATTTCATGGTTCCAGTGTGACCTACCTTTCAAAGTAGGTGGCTGTGTACTCTTGCTCTTTTTTTGTATGAATAACAAGTTTAAAGTTTTTAAAAAATTTCTTGACATAACTTTTTATTTTTTTATTATTACTCAATGAATTTATTACATTTATAGTTGTACAGTGATCATCACAATCCAATTTTATAGGATTTCCCAACCCACAACCCCAGTGCATCCCCCCACCCCCAAACTGTCTCCTTTGGAGACCATAAGTTTTTCAAAGACTGAGCCAGTATCTGTTCTGCAAAGAAGTTCATTCTGTCCTTTTTTCAGATTCCACATGTAAGTGATAGCATTTGAAGTTGGTGTCTCATTGTCTGACTGACTTCACTTAACATGATAATTTCTAGGTCCATCCCTGTTGCTAAAAATGCCGTTATTTCGTTCCTTATAATGTCTAATTAATATTCCATTGTGTATATGTACCATATCTTCTTGATCCACTCCTCTGTCGATGGACGTTTAGGTTGTTTCCATGTCTTGGCTATTGAAAATAGTGCTGCAATGAACATTGGAGTACATGTGTCTTTTTGAGCCATGGTTTTCTCTGGATAGATGCCCAGGAGTGGGATTGCTGGTTCAAATAGTAGTTCTATTTTTAGTTTTCTGAGGAATCTCCATACTGCTTTCCACAGTGGTTGCACCAATTTACAATTCCACCAACAGTGTAATAGGGTTCCCTTTTCTCCACACCCTCTCCAGCACTTATTGTTTGTAGACTTTTTGATGATGGCCATTCTGGCTGGTGTAAGGTGGTACCTCATAGTGGTTTTGATTTGCATTTCTCTAATAATGACTGATGCTGAACATCTTTTCACGTGTTTTTTGGCCATCTGTACGTCTTCTTTGGAGAATTGTCTGTTTAGATGTTCTGCCCATTTTTTGATGGCGTTGTTTGTTTTTTTTTGGTATTGAGATGTAGGAGGTGTTTATAAATTTTGGAGATTAATCCCTTCCTTGTCAGTCTCTTCATTTACAAAGATTTTCTTCCATTCCAGGGGTTGTCTTTTCGTTTTGTTTAGGGTTTCCTTTGCTGTGCAGAAACTTTTAAGTTTAATTAGGTCCCATTTGTTTATTTTTGTTTTTACTGTCATTGCTCTTAAGAGATGGATCTGAGAAGATGTTGCTATGGTTTATGTCAAGAGAGTGTTTGGCCTATGTTTTCCTCTAAGAGTTTTACAGTGTCTGGTCTTATATCTAGGTCTTCAATCCATTTTGAGTTTCTTTTTGTGTATGGTGTTAGGGAGTGTTCTAATTTCATTCTTTTCCATGTGGCTGTCCAGTTTTCCCAGCACCACTTATTGAACAAGCTGTCCTTTCTCCATTGTATATTCTTGTCTCCTTTGTTGTAGATTAGTTGACTGTAGGTACATGGGTTTAATTGTGGGCTTTCTATCCTGTTCCACTGATCTACATTTCTGTCTTTGTGTCAGTACCATTTGGTTTTGATGACTGTAGCTTTATAGTATAGTCTGAAGTCAGGGAGCCTGATTCTTCCAGCTCCATTTTTTTTCTTTTTCAGGGTGTCTTTGGCTATTCTGGGTCTTTGGGCTTCCAAACAAATTTTAAAATATTTTGTTCAAGTTCTGTGAAAAATGTCCTTGATAATTTGATAGGGATTACATTGAATCTGTAGATTGCCTTGGGTAGTACAGTCATTTTGATAATATTAACTCTTCCACTCCATGAGCATGGTATATCTTTCCATCTATTTGTGTCATCTTTGATTTCTTTCATCAGTGGCTTGTAGTTTTCAGAGTACAGGTCTTTTGTTTCTTTAGGTAGGTTACTCCTAGGTATTTTATTCTTTTGGATGTGATGGTAAACAAGATTGCTTCCCTAATTTCTTTCTGATCTTTCGTTGTTAGTATATAGAAATGCAGTCGATTTCTGTGTATTAATTTTATATCCTGTGACTTTGCCAAATTCATTCATGAGCTCTAACAGCTTTCTTGGTAGATTAGGATTCTCTAGGTATAGTATCATGTCATCTTCAAATAGTGATAGTTTTACTTCTTCCTTTCCAATTTGGATTCCTTTTATTCCTTTTTCTTTTCTGATTGCCATGGCTAGGACTTCCAAAACTATGTTGAAGAGTAGTGGCGAGAGGGGACATCCTTGTCTAGTTTCTGATCTCAGTGGGAATTCTTTCAGCTTTTCACCATTGAGAGTGATGTTTGCTGTGGGTTTGTCGTATATGGCCTTTATCATGTTGAGGTAGGTTCCCGTTATGCCCACTTTCTGAAGGGTTTTTATCAGAAATGGGTGTTGGATTTTGTCAAAGGCTTTTTCCGCTTCTGTTGAGAGGATCATATGGTTTTTATTCTTCAGTTTGTGAATGTGGTGTATCACACTGATGGATTTGTGGATATTGAAGAACCCTTGCGTCTCTGGGATAAATCCCTCTTGATTATGATGTACAATCCTTTTAATGTAAAGTTGGATGTGGTTTTCAAGTATTTTGATGAGGATTTTTGCATCTATCTTCATTATTGAATTTGGCCTGTAATTTTCTTTTTTGTGATATCTTTGTCTGGTTTTGGTATCAGGGTGATGGTGGCCTCATAGAATGAGTTTGGAAGTATCCCTTCCTCTGCAATTTTTTGAATTAGTTTCAGAAGGACAGGTGTTAGCTCTTCCCTAAATGTTTTATGGAATTTGCCTGTGTAGCCATCTGATCCTGGACTTTTGTTGGAAGTTTTTGTTTCTTTCTTTTTTTTTTTTTTTTTTGTCCTTTTGTCCTTTTAGGGCCACACCCGTGGCATGTGGAGGTTCCCAGGCTAGGGGTCTAATTGGAGCTGTAGCTGCTGGCCTGCGCCAGAGCCACAGTAAGGCAGGATCTGAGCCACGTCTGCAACCTACACCACAGCTCATGGCAACGCCGGATCCTTAGCCCACTGAGTGAGGCCAGGAATCGAACCCATATCCTCATGGTTCTTAGTCGTGTTCGTTAACCACTGAGCCAAGATGGGAACTCCTGTTGGAAGTTTTTTAATCACAGTTTCAATTTCAGTTCTTGTGATTGGTCCATTCATCTTTTCCATTTCATCTTGGTTTCGTCTTAGAAGATTGTACATTGTACTTTTCTAAGAATTTGTCCATTATAGGTTTTCCATTTTTTTTGGCGTATAGTTGCATATAGTAGTCTCTTATGATCGTTTGCATTTCTGTGATGTCTGTTGTTAGTTCTCCTTTTTCATTTCTAATGTTATTGAGACATTCTCTTTTTTCTTTTTTTTTTTCTTTCTTTTTCATCTTTTTGCCATTTCTAGGGCTGCTTCTGCGGCATATGGAGGTTCATAGGCTAGGAGTCTAATTGGAGCTGTAGCCACCAGCCTAGGCCAGAGCCACAGCAACATGGGACCAAGACGTGTCTGCAACCTACACCACAGCTCATGGCAACACCGGATCCTTAACCCACTGACCAAGGCCAGGAAGCGAACAGGCAACCTCTTGGTTCCTAGTCGGATTCATTAACCACTGAGCCACGATGGGAACTCCTCTCTCTTTTCTTAATAAGTCTAGCTAAGGGTTTATCAATTTTGTCGATCTTTTCAAAGAACCACCTTTTCGTTTCATTGATCTTTTCTGTGGTTTTCTTGGTTTCTATTTCATTGATTTCTGCTCTGATCTTTATGATTTCTTTCCTTCTACTAACTTTAGGTCTTGTCTGTTCTCTCTCTACCTGCTTTAGATGTAAAGTTAGCTTGTTTATTTGAGCTTTTTCCTGTTTCCTGAGGTGGGCTTGTATTGCTATAAACTTTCCTCTTAGAACTTCTTTTGCTGCATCCCATAAGTTTTGGAGTGTCATATGTTTGTTGTCATTTGCTTCTAGGTATTTTTCAGTTTCCTCTTTGATTTCTTCAGTGATCCATTGGTCGTTTAGTCTCCACGTGTTTGTGGGGTTTTTTTTGCAGTTTTTTTCTTGTTGTTGATTTCCACTCATATAGTGTGGTTGGAAAAGATGCTTGATATGATTTCAGTTTTCTTAAAGTTACTGAGGCTTGATTTGTAGCCCAGGATGTGATCAATCTTAGAGAATGTGCCATGTGCACTTGAGAAGAATGTGTATTCTGTTGCTTATGGATGGCATGTCCTATAAATATCTCTTAAGTCCATCTGGTCTAATGCTTCATTCAGGGCCTGTGTTTCCTTACTGGTTTTCTGTCTGGATGGTCTGTCCACTGCTGTAAGTGGGGTGTTAAAGTCCCCCACTATTATTGTGTTATTGTCGATTTGTTCTTTTAAGATTGTTAGCAGTTGCCTTACATATTGTGGTGAACCTGTGTTTGGTGAATATATATTTAAAATTGTTATATCTTCTTGGATTGATCCTTTAATCATTATGTAGTGTACTTCCTTGTCTCTTAAAACATTCTTCATTTTGAGGTCTATTTTGTCTGATATGAGTATTGCTACTCCAGCTTCCTTTTGGTTCCTGTTTGCATGGAATATTTTCTTCCATCCTCTCACTTTCAGTTTGTACATGTCCCCAGAAGTGAAGTGGGTCTCTTGAAGATAGCATATATATGGATCTTGTTTTTGTATCCATTCTGCCAGTCTGTGTCTTTTGGTTGGGGTGTTTAGTCCATTAACATTTAAGGTAGTAATTGATATGTGTTCTTACTGCCATTTTATGAATTGCTTTGGATTTGTTTTTGTTGCTCTTTTTTCTTCCCTTCTCTTGTTCTCTCCTCTTCTGGTTTGATGACTCTCTTTATTGTTGTATTTGAGTTGATTTTTCTTATTTGTTTGTGTGTCAATTGTAGATTTTTGGCTTGCAGTTATTCTGAAGTTTTGATATCTGAGATTGTTTTAAGTTGTTGTTCTCTTAATTGCAAGTGTATCTCTAGTATCCTGCATTTGTATCTTCCTCTTCTCAGGATTTCTGATTTTGGTGGCATAATTGTGCATGGACGATTTCATATCTTTACTATACATTTACTGGTGAGCCTTGTCATTTGTGGTATCTTTGTTTCCTGTTGGGGCCTTTTCTTTTCCATCTAGAGAAGTTCCTTAAGTATTTGTTGTAAAGCTGGTTTAGTGTTGCTGAATTCTCTCAGCTTTTGCTTATCTGTGAAGGTTTTGATTTCTCCTTCAAATCTGAATGATTACCTTGCTGGGTAAAGTAATCTTGATTGGAGGTTTTTTCCTTTCATCATGTTAAGTATATTATGCCACTCCCTTCTGACCTGCAGAGTTTCTGCTGAAAAATCTGCCAGTAACCTTATTGGGGTTCCTTTGTATGTTATTTGTTTCTTTTCCCTTGCTGCTTTCAGTATTTTCTCTTTGTCTTTAATTTTGGTCAGTTTGATTAATGTGTGTCTCGGTGTGTTCCTCCTTGGGTTTATTTTATATGGTACTCGTTGTGCCTCCTGGATTTGAGTGAGTGGTTCCTTTCACATGTTAGGGAGGTTTTTGGCTATTATCTCTCGGAATATTTTTTCTGTCTCCTTTTCTCTCTCTTCTCCTTCTGGCACCCCTATAATATGGATGTTGGTGTGTTTCACGTTGTCCCAGAGTTCTCTGAGACTCTTCATTTCTTTTCAACCTTTTTTCTCTTTTCTGTTCCGCATCCATAATTTCCACTCATCTGTCCTCCATCTATCTCACTAATTCATTCTTCTGCCTCCTGTATTCTGCTGTTAGCTGCTTCTAGTGAGTTTTTTATTTCAGTTATTGTATTTTGCATCTCTTCTTGTTTCAGTTTTATATCTTGTATCTCTTTGTTCAGTGTTTCCTGTAAGTTTTCCATCTTTGCCTCCAGTTTATTTCCAATGTCTTGCATCATCTTCAGCATCAACAGTCTAAAGTCTTTTTCCTGGAGGCTGAGAATCTCCTTATCGCCTAGCTGATTTTCTGGGTTTTTTCCTTTCTCCCTCATCTGAGTTAGAGTTCTCTGCCTTTTCATTTTTATAGGTTTTTGGTGTGGTGACCTTTTTAGAGATGGTAGAGTTGTAGCCTCTGTTACTTCTGGTGTCTGTCCCTTTTGTGGCTGAAGTCAGTATGGGGACTTGCTGTAGGCTTCCTGATGGGAGGGGCTGGTGCCTGCCCACTGGTAGGTGGAGCCTCTGGTGGGTGGGGCTTAGTCTCTGGATGGGATTAGGGGTAGCTGTGTGCCTGAGGCTCTTTAGGTAGCCTGTTTACTGAGGGGTGGGGCTTTGATCCCACCTGGATTGTTGTTTGCCCTGAGGCTTTTCAGTGCTGACTGACAGGTGAGTCCAGATTTTCTCAAAATGGCCACTTCCAGAGAAAGGCATGCTGCTGAATATTCCCGAGAGGTTTGCTTTCATTGTCCTTCCCTCACAACAAGCCACACTCACCCCTGTTTTCCCAGGAGGTCATCTAAGAACTGCAGTCAGTTTACTTTGCCCTGGGACCCATGCATGTGAAAGTCTGTGTGTGCCTTTTAAGAATGGGGTCTCTGTTTCCCCCAGTCCCTTGGAGCTCCTGTGCCATAAGCTCCACTGGCCTTCAATGCCAGATACTCCAAGGGCTCTTTCTCCCAATGCCAGATCCCCACATGTGGGAGTTTGATGTGGGGCTCAGAACTCTCACTCCTGTAGGTGAGTCTCTGTGAACCAGTTATAGTCTGTGGACCTTCCCACCCAAGGTATGGTGTTGCTTATATCACGAACTCGCCCCTCCTACTTCCTGATGTGGCCTCCTCTTTTTCTTCTGGAGTAGGGTATCTTTTTTAAGGTTTTGGGTCCATTCGGGTGGAGGTTGCTCAGTCTTTAGTTGTGAATTTTGATGTTTTTAGGAGAGAAGTTGAGCTCCAGTCCTTCTATTCCACCATCTTAATCCCATCTCTTGACATAACTTTTTAAAAAAGAGTACCATATATATTATTAGCTTAACTTCTTTATTAGTAGTTTAGACTTTACTAACTTTGAAATATTTCTTATTTTAATATTTCTGCCTATTTACACCCCTCCCCCCCCACACAAGAGATATGGGTTATTAAAACTACCTTTTGGGGGAGCCTGATCAGCATTAATAGTTCTTTTATTGTACATACCATTTCTGATCTTACATTTTAAAAGAAACTACCCCTAAATGTTTTTATATGCTAAGTATTTTAAGCTCAAAGTAAGGCCAGTGTTGATGTTTTGGTTTTCAGTGATGTCTTGGCATTGCCCATTTTCAAGCAGGAAGATTCCAGCCTTCCATTGGATGATGAAACTAAACACCCGCCCTTTCAGTATGTGATGTGTGCAGCAACATCACCAGCAGTAAAGCTACACGATGAAACGCTGACTTACTTGAACCAAGGTTAGTATGGCTGTGTCATATTTTGATATAAGAGTTTACAAAAATCCAAATAATGTTTTGCCATTGCAGCCTAGGTTAATGGTAGTTGCTTTATTTCATTTTAAATGAAATTAAGTTTAATTTAATTTTTGGCCGTACCTGTGGCATGTGGAAGTTCCCAGGCCAGGGATCGAACCTTTGCCACAGCAGCTGCAGTAACAATGCCAGATACTTAACCCAGTTCAGCACAAGGGAATTCTAGTAATGTTTCAGTAATGTTTTAAAATTAGATTATTTTTCTTCAATTTTACAACTTTAGTTAACAAAATTGTAGGAATTTTACTGGGAGCCAGCAAAGCAATAATTTGTGGAAATTCATTTGCCTAAAGAGGGCCTGTGGCCCGAGATTTATTACAGAATTTTTTTTTAGGCAAAATCCAAAGGAGGAGCCACGAGGAAAGGATGTCAGTTATTTTTAGGAACAGTGATTTCAATTTGGGAGCTTGAGAGTGACTCAGAAGTTCAGCTATCAAGGAACCTGGTCTTAGGCATAAAGGAGATTTGTGCTAAGAATAGATATAAGCTGCACCAAGGTGGAGTCTGTGGCTAAAGTAAACTGTCTGGAATCTTGTTTACACCTAATGGAATACTAAATTCTGGTAATATGAAAGCCAGAGTGGGCAGAATGGAAAATAGAGATGTGGGGGTAGGATTTACCATTGGAAAGAATAAAGGATTTTCTTTTTTTTTTTTTTTTTTTTTGAGGTGTTCTCAGCAGTTTGGGCAGTAGCCAGTGTGACTTACTGGTGTAGAGAAAAGTATTCAGTCATGCAGGAATTAATTTGTTGGATACCTATACTGAAAGCATGTTGGATGTTTTTAATGGTTTTATAACAATAAAAAAGAATTGAATATTTTCATTTTTATAAAGTATTACATACTCAGTGTTGAAAAGTTAGGTAATACCTAATTTTAAGGGATAAAACTGAAAATGGATTTCAGTTGCAGCCCTTTAGGAGAATTAACATCCTAGGTATGTTTCCTTGTTTGTATATATATTTTATTTCAACAAAATGGGAATTAACATCTATTCACTTAAAGAGTTCCCGTTGTGGCTCAGTGGTTAATGGACCCAGCTATTATCCATGAGGATTGAGGTTCAATCCCTGGCTTCACTCAGTGGATTAAGGATCTGGCATTGCCGTGAGCTGTGGGGTAGGTTGCAGACATGGCTCGGATCTCAAGTTGCCGTGGCTATGGCATAGGCCAGTGGCCACAGCTCCTATTTGACCCCTAGCCTGGGAACCTCCATATGCTGCCGGTACAGCCCTAAAAGACAAAAAACAAAAAAAATCTATTCACTTAAGATTGTATTATGCTTGTTTTTCTGTCATTAAGTAGAATCTTCAATTCCTCAGACTTTTTGAAAGCTGCAGATTTTAGACTGTTTATTATTCTGGAATGTGGAAGAGTAACTTATTTCTTACTTTTTATTTGAAATAAAAATGTTAGAATTCATGAAGTTTTACTTCAGGTAATTCTAATATGTAGCCTATGGCAATACTTCAATATTGGTGTTAATATTAATTTAGGATTTGTTTGGGTGGGCATTCAGTTATTTAAGATTTAAGGTTCATATTTAAAAGAACCTTACTTAGGAGTTATATGATAATCTGTGTTACACATAAAAGTATCAGAAGGAACAATGTAGAGACAAGAATATTCACTCCAGCTTTATTTCTAATGCCAAAAAAGGGAAATAACCTGGATTTCTTTTACATAGGGGATAGTTGAATAAGTTCAGTCCTTGGTCTGGGGACTGCCACATGCAGTGGGTGAGACCAAAAAATGACATGAATGAGTGTGTGCGTGCATGCGTATACACACACATACACACACATACGTATACACACACACACACACACACACATACATATACCTTTCCTCTATTTGAAGAATATTGTCTTTCTTTTGGCCTGGGGAAATATCCATAACTTATCATTATTATTATTAAATTGGATAAAGACATTTCATACTGATAAAAGTTGTAACCCATCATCTTTAGTGACAATGTATTGGACTTACAGTCACTGAGTGCTCACTGCATATGAAGTATTGTACTAAACACTATGCGTGTGTTATCTTAGTTCGCATGGTAAACCAAGGAGAAGTTTACAGATTTTAAAAACTGCAGGTTAAAGCAGTTGATAAATCTGCTTAATGTCAATTTGGTCAGGCTTAGATTAAGAAAAGAATTATTGAAGTATCTACAGTAGTGTTCATAAATCTTAAGTGTACAGTTCATCCCATTGAACATACTATTAATGTCCAGTATTTCCTGTACCCTAGCAGACTCTCTTAGCTCCCCTCCTCAGCTGACACTCCAGGTTGCCTGTAATCAGTATAATAAGTACAGGTGATTTTCTGGCACTTGGCTCTGCTCACTGCAGTATTAATATTAATGATGAGTATTTTCTTAGTTGTAGAATTATGTTAATTTACCTCTTAATTTCTCCCAGCCTTTTAAGAAAAAAAAGTGAACTGCATATGTAGGCTGCATTTTTGAAAACATATTTCAGTAATCATTAAAAACGTATTTGAGTGGTACAGTGGTTTAAGAATGCAGCATTGTTGCTGCAGTGGCTCAGTTCACTGCTATATACAGGTTCAGTCCTTGGCCTGGGACTTTAACATGCTGCAGGTGAGACCAAAAAATTCATTTGAGTAATCATAAAGGAATTCTACTTTTATATACCTTTTAAAAAGAAATTATACTTTAAACTTAGATGAATATCAAATAGGCTTGTTTCCTAGCATTACATTTTGACAAAAAATTTTGAACATAAGATTTTTTTGTAAATCCTCTAAATTGTTTCAGATTTTTAGTAAATGTATATTTTTCTAAGGAGAGGATCCATAGATTTTTTTCTAGATTGAGGCTAGGTTTGAAACTGAGATGTTGCTTGGGTATCATTCACCCCACCTCTTTTAAGTTGATAAAGTAAACAAAGGTCACAACTTAGTGAAGTATCTTAAACTGATCACACTCACTTATTAAAAGGAAAACATTCTTAGTAGTGCATATTCAAAACTGTATATGAAGCTCTTCCTGAAATAAACAGTGTAAAGAGAATCAAGCATAGATATGGAAAATGAAATTCAGGCTTGATTGACTTTTTTATCCTGGAATTCCAGTAAAATTCCATGAATATTTTTTAGCTGGAGTGACATTGCCATGGTAGATTCTTACAAAGTATGTAAAATTGGTCTCAGTGAAGCATTTTAGTGTAGTAACGTCTGTGCATCATCTTTGTTAGTGTGACTGTTGAGTATTGGTATAATTTATTCTTTAGTCTTCCTGTTTTGGGAATTGGGTTTTTATTCAGATTTGCTCATGAGTTATTAATTTTCTTATGCTGCTCCACCAAGGGAAAATGGCAGTATTGCCTTGTTTATCAAAAAAGGATACAAAAACTTTATGAGGAAGGGATTAGATAGGGCACTTGAAGTTGTCCTTTATCAGTACAGATTTTAATTCCTTTTTTTTTTTTTTATATATTTTTAGGGCCGGTACCCTCAGCATATGAAAGTTCCCAGGCTCGGAACTTCCCAGGCTGGAGGTCAAATAGAAGCTGCAACTACCAACTTATGCCACAGCCACAGCAATGCCAGATCCAAGCTGCAGCAGCTTGTGTTAACATGGGATCCTTAATCCACTGAACAAGGCCAGTGATCAAACCTACATCTGTATGGATACTAGTCGGGTTCTTAACCTTAAGCTACAATGGGAACTCCAGATTTTAATTCCTTTTTAGACTTCACATTCCTTCCAATAAATGAGTGGGAAATTAAGCACTTTTTTCTCACTTGGAAATAGCAGTGACAGTTAAGGAAAGCACAGTTATCCACATTTTATTATATTAAAGATTTAGAGGGAGTAATTTCTCCTAGTTATCTTTTAGATTGACCATACTTTTTGTAGAGTTAAATCCAGAGCTTTCTGATTCCAAATCTCTTTCTTAACCACCAAATCTCTTACTAGAATAGTTCCAGTGTTTTCTAAATTTTCAGTTAATTGTCACTATTTAAAATTTAACAGTTTAAATAGATATACATGGTTCAAAGTTCAAAAGGTATGGAAGTGTGTATAATAAAAACTCTTCTTGGAATTCCCTGGTGGCCCAGTGGTTAAGGACTTGGTGTTGTCACTGCTGTGGTGCAGGTTTGATCCCTGGCCTGGGAACTTTTGCATGCCTTGGGCTTTGCTAAAAAACAAAACCAAAAACTCTTCTTCCCAGTTACCTAGTTCTGCTCACCTCAGGTAGCCACCGAATTAGCATCCTTTTTAGACACCTAAGAATCCTGTAATCTTATTTTAAGTCAGTCTTTGTGTAACAAAACTATTGTATAATACTTTATTCCAATAAGCTAATTGGTTCATGTAATGACTGAATTATACGCTTAAGCAAAGTTATAGTGAATTTAATGGTCTTGTCACTAAAGGATGAAATGTAGGAGTTCCTATCGTGGCTCAGTGGAAACAAATCCAACTAGTAACCATGAGGTCTCAGGTTCAATCCCTGGCCTCGCTCAGTGGGTTAAGGATCTGGCATTGCTGTGAGCTGTGGTGTAGGTTGCAGATGCAGCTCAGATCTGGCATGGCTGTGGCTTTGGCCAGCAGCTATAGCTCTGATTCAACCCCTAGCCCAGAAACCTCTGTATACCATGGATACGGCCCTAAAAAGACCAAAAAAGAAAAAAGAATGTAATGCAAAAGAGAACTTCCGTCCCTGTAGGTAACTATATATGCCTGGTAGAAGCTGGCACATGTAGTTACCAGTGAAATAGAACTGCCCAGGATATATGCCCTTTCTGCTGCATATGGGATGTCCTTATGCATGTTACTCAAATACCTTTTTTTGTTCCTCTCAAATGTTTCAGTTAGTTATAGGGACTAACTGATTGAAATGTGGTTTTTCTGCATGAGCAGTGGTTATCAAAAGTCTCTGTGGTTAGGCTGCCTGTGTTTATTTTATTTTTATTTTTATTTTTTGCTTTTTAGGGCTGAACCTGCGACACATGGAAATTCCCAGGCTAGGGGTCCAATCGGAGCTGCAGCTGGCAGCCTACACCACAGCTCACAGCAACGCCAGATCCTTAACCCACTGAGCAAGGCCAGGGGTTGAACCCGAAACCTCATAGTTCCTAGTCGGATTCATTCCTGCTGCACCATGATGGGAACTCCCACAGGCTACCTGTGTTTAGATCCCATTCCACTACTTGCTAGCCTGGGCAATTTCCTTAATTTAATACCTCCTCACACAAGGTGGTTGAAAATTCAGTTAAGTTAATGTATGTAATGCATTTACAAGGTGATCAGCACATAGGAAGCACAACACTAGACTTTGCTGCTGTTGTTATTTAGTAGCTTTAATGAGTTCTGGTTGTACTAGAAGACCAAGTAATTAGACCTTGGCTGACATGTTAGTTTCCAATTACTGATAGATGAATAGTTTTTACAAATAGTTAGAAAACAACCCTGGGACTAGACACCTATGTAATGACTCAGGAATTTTGCCAGGTTTGTTGGCAAGTATGATTCTAGTCTTTTAAATAACCCTGTAGTAGAGTTTTGAACTGTAGAAATAGCATATTTGCACTGTCTGGCAACTGTGGCAGGCAGAATAATGGTGCTCCAAAGAAATCCATGTCCTAATCCTCAGAGACTGTGGATGTTTTTACCATATATAGCAAAAGGCACTTTACAGGTGTGATTTAGATAAGGCTTTTGAGATGGAGAGATTAACCTGGATTATCCAGGTGGGCCCAGTGAAATCAAAAGGATCCTTAAAAAAAGTAAAAGAAGTGGGCCGGATAGTCAGGGGTCCGAGGGAAATTTGGAGGTGCTCTGTGCTCTGAAGATGGAGGAAGGAAGATTGTAATGAACCAATGGATGGAGGCTACCTCAAGAAGTAGGAAGGAGTTCCCTACGTGGTTCAGTGGTTAATGAACCCGACAAAGATCCATGAGGATGCCGGTTTGATCCCTGTCCTTGCTCAGTGGGTTAAGGATCCAGCCTTGCCGTGAGCTGTGGTGTAGGTCACACACGCGGCCCAGATCCTCCAGATCCTGCGTTGCTGTGGCTATGGCATAGGCCGGAGGTTGTAGCTCTGATTTGACCTCTAGCCTGGGAACCTTTGTATGCTATGGGTGTGGCCCTAAAAGGCAAAAAAACCAAAAAAAAAAAAAAGAAATAGGAAAAGGCAAGGAAGTAGATTTTCACCTAGGGCTTCCAGAAGGAGTGCAGCCTGCTGACACCTTACTTTTAATCCATTTTGGACTTCCAAACTCTGGTGCTGATAATAAATTTATATAGTTTCAGCCACTGCGTTTGTGGAAATTCATTACAGTAGCAATGGGAAATTAACACATCAGTCAAGGCGAAAGTATGCTAGGTGGGTGATCTCCAGAGTGATGCAGAATGAGGCACTGTTTTGTATCAGAGCGGTTTCAACAGTGTAGCCATCATTTACTCTTAAGATTTTAGAAAAAACACTGCATCATACAGTATTGCCTCTAGCTTATCTCTGATGGCCCAATCAAGGCTGGATCTTGAGATGGGCGTCTAATGAACCCTGGGGCCTTGCTTGCTTTGTGTGTGTGTGTAAATGTGTGCATTTATGTATATTCAAATATATGTGTAATGAATATATATGAACATAAGTGGATTTGTGGAGCATATGTGTGTTTTGGAGCAAGAACTCTTCTAGACTGTTGCAAGATTTATAATGTCAAAAATGTTGACTAATGAATTTCTGTCACTTGCAAGGGAATCATAATTTATTTTAAACAGCTTTAGATTGACTTAGTTCTTAATTTTAACATGGTTATTCCCAGGAGAATGTCCTGAATTCTTTGTGTTGGAAAAAATACTGACTTACTAGATATTTGTAGCTTTACCCAAAGCAGTGGTTCTCCAACTTTGGCATGCATCGGGATCACCTAGAGGGCTTGTCAAAACATGATTGATGTGATTTATGAATCAGTAGGCCTAGAGTATGGCTGGAGAATTTGCATTTCTGACTCGTTTCCAAGTGATGTTGATGCTGCTGCTCTGAGGACCATGCTTCAGCTTTTTATTACTCAAGAGTATTCAGGCAAATATATGAGCTTTGCCTCAGTACCACCACTTACAAATGGATTTTCTCAAAGGATTGATTGACATAGGTGGGGCTATAGCCATTCTTTGGCCATAGCTTGGTCATTCCTAGTGGCCTCCCCTTGAAGGTCATGGCTCACCTTCTGCTTCCTGGACAGCTCTTGCCAAAGAACACTTGCCATTGTGTGTAACACCATAAAAGAAAAAAAAAGTAACTTCCGTGTAGTCTTTATATCACCCAGGTAGAAATTAGAACAAATTTCCCAAGTTGTGTGATGCCTTAGAGTGTCAGTTTTTGTACCATTTTGAACAGTAAAAGTACAGAGTTTAAAAACTGTCTTTGAGTTCCCATCGGGGCTCAGTGGTTAATGAATCCGACTGGGAACCATGAGGTTGCCGGTTCGATCCCTGGCCTCACTTGGTGGGTTAAGGACCCGGTGTTGCCGTGAGCTGTGGTGTAGGCTGGCGGCTACAGCTCCGATTAGACCCCTAGCCTGGGAACCTCCATATGCCACAGGTGGGGCCCTAGAAAAGACTAAATAAATGAAAAATAAAAACTGTGTTTGTATTTTTCTGGTTATGCTGTGCAGTTATCCTCTGCTCTGAGGTAATGAGAAGACTTAAGTCTCTGACTTTGTGGAGTAAAAAACTGGTCCCAACATGGAGCCACAAGAAGAGGCAGTAAGCAGCTGGCTCTCCCTTTGAGCAGGGATCCAGCTGCTGCAACAGCTCCAGCTGAATCTCTGATGCTTCCCCACTGTGATATGTATGAGTGAGACTTCTGATCTTAAACACTTGATTTATTTCAGGTCATTTTATTGCTGGTATTAGATCAGGAATACCTGTTGATTTGGAGGCGAGATTCTACCTCAAGTGTCCTCTGTTAATTAAACAATATTAGCTACTTTGCAAACAAGCTTTAGATCCTAGAAAATAGCATGTCTGTTGGGTTAAAAACACTGTCAAGGAGTTCCCTTGTAGCACAGCAGGTTAAGGATCTGGCTTTGTCACTGCAGCAGCCCAGGTCACTGCTATGGCATGGGTTTGATCCCTGGCCTGGGAATTTCCACATGTTGCAGGCATGGTCAACCCCCCCCCCCCAAAAAAAAAAAACCTTTTAATTCTTGAAGCTTCAAAAAAGAAAATATGGGTAGTTCCTGTTGTGGCTCAGTGGTTACAGCCCCAACTAGTATCCATTAGGATGTGGGTTCGATCCCTGGCTTTGCTCAGTGAGTTAAGGATCTGGCATTACTGTGGCATAGGCCTGCAGCTAAAGTTCCAGTTTGACGCCTAGCCTGGGAACTTCCATATGCCATGGGTGCAGCCCTAAAAAAAAGACAAAAAGTAAATAAATATATATATAAATAAATGAAAACCATTTTTTTTGTTAATATCATTTTACACCTTAGTAGATTTCCCTGAGGCTGGCTTTGGTTCTTGTAAAAAGTTTTGTATTAGGACCTTGGAGGTAAATGCTTTAATATTACCTGAAGGGAGTCTGTCACATCTTGGGCTCCATGGTGCTCTGGAGTGCATCTTAGACTCTATATTCAAAGTTGGGTGGGAACATGAACTCATACAGTTCTATTTTTCAGGGGTTTATTTTTGTTTGTTTGTTTGTTTTGCCACAGCTGCAGTCATATGGAAGCTTCTGGACCAGGGATCGAACCTGTGCCACAGTTGTGACCTATGCTGCAGGTGCAGCAACACCAGATCCTTAACCTGCTGCGCCACATAGGAACTCCTGTTTTTCAATTCTGTCAGTGCTTTTGCTTTTCTAAGCCAAGAAAGGACTAAAGTCCAAATTCAAAAGGTAAATTCAGAGGATAAAGCTAAAAATAAGACAAGTAACTCATAGAATATTGTATGCAGCATGTGCTAACTTTATACTTTCTTGGTAGTGGGACCTTTTTTATATTTCAGTTAGAACCTAGACTAATATTTTGGGAAGCTGTGTTATTAAAAGAATTAAGGGGAGTTCCCGTTGTGGCGCAATGGTTAACGAATCTGACTAGGAACCATGAGGTTGCGGGTTCGATCCTGCCCTTGCTCAGTGGGTTAACGATCCGGCGTTGCCGTGAGCTGTGGTGTAGGTCACAGATGCGGCTCGGATCCCGCCTTGCTGTGGCTTTGGCATAGGCCGGCGCTACAGCTCCGATTAGACCCCTAGCCTGGGAATCTCCATATGCTGCAGGAGCGGCCCAAGAAATGACAAAAAGACAAAAAAAAAAAAAAAAAAGAATTAAGGAAGGGAATCAAATAGAAGGAGAAATTAAACCAATCAAAGTCTGGTAGTTCACTCAATGGGTATTAACGTTGCATAAAATTGTTGGTGGGGAGGGATTTTTAGTGAGAGAGTCAGGATAAAACTGAAGAAGGAAGAAAACTAGGACATAGATAGTTTCCAATAGGGAAATCATTTTAGACATAATAAGTGTTTCAGCGCCTTAAAACAACAACAGCAACACTTGCTTTTGATTTTAGAAGAATAAAAAAATCTCTAGGGCTTTATTTAATAGTAGCAAATCCTGAGATACATTTGTGGAAATAGATTGAACTTTCTTTTGAGCAATATTTCTGTGTTTATATAGAAATATCCTAAGGTTGAGTAGGAGAAATAATACAGAAGAAAATAGGAATATTGAGATTTCTTCCTTTATTTGTTTTTTGTTGTGGTTTTTTTTTTTTTTTTTTGGATCCTGAGAATTTTGAGTTTTTGAGGACAAGATAATCCTGGTAAGAGAAGTTCTCCCTCTTTCCTTGTCCACTTGATCCATCTCCTGTGTCACAGGCTGCTTTTCTTTAGGTGATTTTCAGATTTATAAGTGAACTTTATTGTCTACTTGGATATCCAGCAGGTATCTCAGACTTAGATGTGTGCAGTTGCACTGCTTGATTTCCTCCCTCAGATCCTCCTTGTGATCTTCCCCATGTCAGGAAATTCCTTGGTCAAAAATCTGGACTCACCCTTAAGCTCCTCTTTCTCTCCCACTTTAATACACCAGAAGGTGTGTAGGCCCTACCCTCAGAATCTCTCTAGAGAATGACCATCTCCATTCCTACTGTCGTTTGATGGGAGTGAATATTTTCCTTTAGCCTAGACCTCTGAAACTGATGAATTCATGCTAACCTCATAGGTGAAAAACCATTTCAGTATGGCTTTAACTCGAATTTGTCTGATGGAGGTTGAATGTCTTTTTTTAATTTTAATTTTAATTTTTTTTGTCTTTTTAGGACCGTACCCATTGCATATGGAGGTTCCCAGGCTAGGGGTTGAATCGGAGCTGTAGTTACTGGCCTGTGCCACAGCCACAGCAACACGGATCCAAGCTGTGTCTGCGACCTACGTCACAGCTCACAGCAGTGCTGGATCCCAAATCCTACTGAGCAAGACCAGGGATCGAACCCAGGTCCTCATGGATACCAGTCAGGTTTGTTAACCACTGAGCTGCAACAGGAACTCCTTGAATGTCTTAATATGTTTATGAATTATTGGCTTTTCTTTCTGTTGTGTGAACCACATGTTCATGTCATTTGCTCAGTTATTTTATTCTAGGGTTGTTGAGTATTTGTTAGCAGTTTTGTACGAGTTCTTTTCTCTTTGGATGAGGGAGTTAGCCCATTGTGTGTAATATGAGTTGCATGTATTTCCCCTCTTGCTAATAGAATCCCAGAGTTGAAGGATGCAGTATTTAACTTAGGTACGGCCATACTACCTTTCAGAAAGACTTTTTCAGATTATATTTCCCCACATTTTATGTGCTTATTTTTTCCCCATCTATACCCACTTGATTGATTGATTGATTGATCTTGCTTTTTAGGGTTGCACCTGTGGCATATGGAGGTTCCCAGGCTACGGGTAGAATCAGAGCTGCAGCTCCCAGCCACAGTCACAGCCACATGGGATCTAAGTCGTGTCTGTGACCTACACCACAGCTCATGGCAACACCGGATCCATAACCCACTGAGTAAGGCCAGGGATGCAACCCACATCCTCATGGATACTAGTTGGGTTCGTAACCTGCTGAGCTGCAACAGGAACACCTGATTTTTTTAATTAAACTGTTTTGTGTTGACCCGATAATCACATTTTATTAGTTTTTGTTTCCTAAATTCTTGAGGTTGAGTATAATTTCAGGTATGTAATGTGTATTTTTCAAAGATATCTATTCATTTGCTTAATTTTTAAAATTGTTTTGTTTTTCTCTGAGTTCAGATCTGTTGTTAAATATGCTGCAGATTTAAGGTTGTAAGTTTGATTAGATCCCGTTTTTTTATTTATTTGTTTTTATTTCTATTGCTTTGGGAGAACTGTGCTGATAAACATTTGTAATTTACCATTACATCAGAGAAATCTTTTGCCCGTGTTCTCTTCTAGGAATTTTATAGTATCATGTCATGTTTAAGTCTTTAAGCTATCTTGAGTGTATTTTTCTACTTGGTAAGGGTGTGTCCTAATTTCATTGATTTACATGCAGCTGTCCAGTTTTCCCAGTACCACCTCCTGAAGAGATTGTCTTTTTCCCATTTTATATTCTTGCCTACTTTGTTGAATATAATTGACCATGGGTGTCTGTTTATTTTTAGCTCTCTTCTATTCCTTTGATCTGTATGTCTGTTTTAGTACCAGTACCACACCGTTTTGATTACTAACATTTCATTGTTCCCAGTGTCTAAGTCTTTCATCTCCTTGGTCAGGTTTATTCCTAAATTTTTTTTTTTGGTATAATTAAAATTTTTTCATATTCATTTTCTGCTATTTCATAGTGTCATGTTTTCTGCATATAGTGACAATTTTACCTCTTCCCTTCCAATTTGGATACCTTTTATATCTTTCTCTTGTCTGATTTTCTGTAGCTAGGACTTCCAGTATTAATTTGAATTAAAGTGGTGAGAGTGGGCATCCATGCCATCATGTCCACATTTTAGCAGGAAGGCTTTCAGCTTTTCTCCATTGAGTATTAAATTGTCTGTGGGGTTGTCTTAAATAGCTTTTGTTATGTTGAGGTATGTTCCCTCTGTACCCACTTTGGTAAGAGTTTTTAATCATGAACGGCTGTTGAATTTTGTCAAATGCTTTTTCTGCATCTTTTGAAATGATGGTGTGGTTTTTGACTTTTATTAATGTGGTGTATTACATTGATTTGCTTTTTTTTTTTTTTTTTTTTATTGGCTGCTCCCACAGCATGTGGATGTTCCTGGGCCATGGATCAAACCTGTGCTACAGCAGCCACCCAAGCCACTCCAGTGACAATGCCAAGTCTTTTACCTGTTATGTGCCACAAGGGAACTCTGATTTGTGTGTTTTGAACCATCCTTGTGAACTTGAGATGAATCCCACTTAGTCATGTTGTATGATTTTTTTTTTGTTATGTGTTGTTTGATATGGTTTTCTAAAATTTGGTTGAGAATTTTACATCTATATTCATCAAAGATATTGGCCTGTAGTTTTCTTTTTTGATGATATCTTTGTCTAGTTTTGGTATTAGGGTGATGGTTGCTTCATAGAATATCTTTTGGAGCATTTCCCTTTTCAGTCTTTTGGAAGAGATTGAGAAGGATTGTTGTAAGTTTTTCTTTGTATGTTTTATAGAATTTGCCTGTGAAGCCATCTGGTCCTGGACTTTTGTTTGTAGGGAGATGTTTATTTAGTCTTTTTAGGGCTGCACGCATGGCATATGGAAGTCCCCAGGCTAGGGGTTGAATTGGAGCTCCAGCTGTTGGCCTTTGCCACAGCCACAACAATGTCAGATCTGAGCTGCATCCTGTGACCTGCACCACAGGTCATAGCAATGCTGGATCCTTACCCATTGAGCAGGGCCAGGGAAAAACCCATGTCCTCATGGATGCTAGTCAAGTTAGTTAGCACTGAGCCACAATGGGACCTCCTGTCTCAGAGTATTTTTAAATTTCCTTTTTGATTTCCTTGTTGACCCATTGGTGTTTTAGTAGCATGTTGTTAGTCTCCATGTAATCAGTTTTTCTCATTTTTCCCCCTGTAATTGATTTCTCCTTTCATGCTTTGGTGGTCAGAGAAGATGCTTGGAATAATTTCTCTAGTCTTACTAAATTTGTTGAGGTTAGTTTTGTGCCCTAGTATGTGGTTAATCCTAGAGAATGTTCCATGTACACTTGAAAAGAATGTATATCCTGGTATTTAGGGATGTAATGTCCTGAAAATATCCATTAAGTCTCACTGTTCTATTGTGTCATTTAGGATCTCTGTTGCCTTAATAATTTTCTGTCTTCAGGATCTGCCATTGATGTGAGTGGGAGGTTGAGACCTCCTATTATTATTGCATTCCCATCACTTTCTCCCTTTATGCCAGTAGTTTTATGTATTTGAGTACTGCCGTATTATGTTGATGATCGTAATATCCTCTTCTTGAATTGATCCTTTTATCATTGAATAGTGTCCCTTTATCTTCTTTATGGCATTTAAAGTCTATTTTGTCTGATATGTGTACAGCAACCCCTGCTTTCTCATTGTTTCCATTTGCATGAAATATCTTTTTTCATTGCCTCCCTTTCAGTCTGTGCGTGTCCTTTGTTCTAAGGTGTGTCTGTAGGCAGCATTTTGTAGGCTTTTGTTTTTTAATTCAGTCTACCACTTTGTGCCTTTTGACTAGAGCTCTTAGTCCATTGATATTTAAGGTAATTATTTATACATATGCATTTATTGCCCTTTTAAACCTTGTTTTCCAATTGAGTCTACATTTCTCCTTTGTTCCTTTCTGTTTCTTCATTTGGTTGGATGATTTCCTTTTATTTTATGCATCTGTCCTTTTCTTTTTGTGAATTTTTTGGTTTTGATTTGTGACTGCCTTGTTTTTTAAGTATGTTAACTCCTTCCTATATCTGCTATATCTGCTTGGTTTAGGTTGATAGTCATATAGGCTGAAACACATTTTAAAAGAGTCTACATTTTCCTATTCTCCTTCTGCACATTTTATGATTTAATATCCCTTTTTACATCTTCCTGTTTATCCTTTGCTGTTTATCATCACTTTCACAAATAGGTTTTTGTTTTCTTTTTTTCTTTCTTTCTTTCTTTTCTTTTTTTTTTTTTTTTTCTTTTTAGGACCTCACCTGTGGCGTATGGAAGTTCCCAGGCTTGGGATTAAATTGGAACTGCAGCCGTTGGCCTACACCACAGTTACAGCAATTCCAGATCTGAGCCGAGTCTGTGACCTACACCACAGCTCATAACAATGCCAGATCCTTAATCCGCTGAGTGATACAAGGGATCAAACCCACATCCTCATGAATACTAGTTGTATTCCTTTCGACTGTGCCGCAATGGGAACTCTGGTCTTGTTTTTCTCCAGCCCCCTCAGACTGTTTCCACATAGCCAGCCCTAGTCTTCTCCCAGGCACTGACCTCTGAAACCTGAGCCTTAGCATCATACCCCACCCAAGTGTCTCAGGCTGAGGTGGTTTGGCGGAAATACCAATAGATTGTGTAGCTCTCTCTCTCTCTCTCTGCTTTGCCCTCCTCAGACTGACTGCTGTGCTTTTCTCTGAGGCTTTAAGGCTCTCCCTCCATTCTGGCTGATCTCCCCTCCAATCGGGACCTCCCAGTGTGCTGAGTCCTTTCCTTTTTCATAGCTCCCTCTCAGGAGTGCTGCTGGTCCTTATCTTGATTCCTTCTTTTCTCTCTCTCTCTTTTTTTTTTTTTCATTCTCCTATTGTCTTATTCAGTTATGTGGATGTTTCCTTGCACTTTCTGAAAGTCTGAGATCTTCTCTCAGCATTCATAGATACTCTGTGAGAATCTTCTACATGTGGATGGAGGGTGTAATTTTTTTTGGATGTGTGTGGGAGAAGTTGAGCTCCACCTCCTACGTCTCTGCTGTCTTGATCTGGTTCTCTAATTTTCTGCTTATCAAATTATACTGTCATTTTTATTATTTAATGACATAATCCAGAAATCATTTTTGTGGATTTGGAACATATTACTTACTTTTGGCAGCAGCTTATTTTCCTAATTAAGTAGATTGGTACATGAATATCTATTTGTGTTCTTTTATGGACCCTAATTGAGCAGTGAGAAAATGTGATTGGGTTCATTGGACACAAGGGAGAAAGCTCCAGGTTTAAAATTTGACCTTGACTCACACAAAAACCTGTTCATAAATAATCCTAGCATCATTATCATAAAAGCCAGAAAGTGAAAACAACCCATGTGTCTATCAACTGATGAATGAATAAACAAAATGTGCATTCATTCAAATAATTTAGCCATAAATAGGAAAGACTGACACATGCTACAATGTGGATGAACCTTGAAAACATAATGGAAAAGCCAGCCCTAAAGATCACATGTTGTGTGATTCCATTTATATCAAGTGTCCAAAGCAGGCAAATCCTGACAGACAGAAAGATTGTTTGCAAAGGGCTTGGGGTGGAAGGATGAAAAGGACTGGTCATGGTGTGAGTTTTCTTTTTGGTGATGAAGATGCTCTAAAATTAATAGCAGTCATGGCTGCATAACTGTGCATATACTAAAAACTAATCGTATGCTTTAAAAGGTAATTTTATGGCATGTAAGTTGTAGAGCTATTAATGAAAGATTGATCTCGGATAATGCATTTATGCAAAATGAAACTATAGAATGAAAGACTTATGGTGGAAAGTAAACTGACCAAGGAACTCTTCAGTCTTCTTTGATGGTGGAAGAAGGAGACGAGGTGATTTGCCAGGAAGAGAAAGGTCAACCTGAATTTGCTTCTCTAGTAATTAACATTGAGTAATAGTATGTTTGATGGACAGTTGAATTTTTGTTACACAGTGGTATATTTTATACGGATTGTTTCTGATACATAATTTTTAAAAATAGGTCAGTCTTATGAAATTCGAATGCTGGATAATCGGAAAATAGGAGATGTGCCTGAGATCACTGGGAAACTGGTAAAGGTAAGGATGATCTCTTTACATTCATAATTATACTGCAGTGACTAACAATTGTAGCAGTTTTGCTGCAAGAGTTTTGTTTTTGGTTGCAGGGGTTATTAAAAAAACTTAATTTCACGTGAACGAAGTAATGGCTGTTTCTATGACTTTTTTTTTTTTTTTTTTTTTTTTTTTTGGCTTTTTAGGGCCGCACCTGAGGCATATGGAAATTCCCAGGCTAGGGCTGAATCGGAGCTACAGTTGCCGGCCTACACCACAGCTATAGCAACGCAGGATCTGAGCCACGTCTGTGACCTACACCACAGCTCACAACAACACCAGATCCTTAACCTATTGAGCAAGGCCAGGGATCAAACCCGCAACCTTATGGTTTCTATGTGGATTCATTTCTGCTGCGCCACAGTGGAACCCCCAAAACTCTGACTTTTTGAGCTGTTTTTGTTTACTCATCTGTAAGATAGGGATTACAGCAATTACTGGGTGAACTAAATGTAAAGGCCTTCTGGAAACAAAGTACTGTGGAAAAGTTAGTTGTAGCTAAGCTGTGGGGGTAGGGCACCTACCACCACAACAGAAACTTTGCTTCTCTTTAAAAGTAAAAGATAGTGGTGGGGGGAATACGAAACTTTTAAAAATCCTGTAATTTCACCTTTTAAAATTTCAAGTAAAATGTGAAATCTCTTTACCCTGCTGGTGTATCTGAGTAAAGAAGTCAGTCATTCCAGGTTTAGGAGGCTTGGCTCTTCCTTTAGGGTATGTCTTCAGACCATTCCCGGCCCCTCAAGTCTGCCTGCCAGACAGTGCACAGTAAGTAGCATTCACAGTGCAAGGGGTATACTCTTTTTTTTTTTTAAAGAGTTACCCCTTCCGCACACGGCAGTTCTCTGGCTAGAGGTTGAATTGGAGCTGCAGCTTCTGGCTTACACCATAGCCGCAGCAACATAGGATCCGAGCCATGTCTGTGACCTTCACCACTCACAGTTCATAGCAAGGCCACTGAGCAAGGTCAGGGATCAAACCCACATCCTCATGGATATTATTAGGGTTTGTTACCGCTGAGCCACAATGAGTTTTCTGTCTTTGTTTTTGGCTGTGCCTGCAGCATGCAGAAGTTCCCTGGCCAGGGACTACTCAAGCCACAGCAGTCACAATGCTGAATCCTTAACGTGCTGAGCCACCAGGGAACTTAAGGAGAAATTTCTTTTCTTTTCTTTTCTTTTTTTTTTTTTTTTTTAGGGCCACAACTGCCGCATTTGGACATTCCTAGGCTAGAGTTCAAATTGGTCCTGCAGCCACTGGCCTATGCCCCAGAGCTGCAGCTCGGGATATGAGCCACATCTGTGACCTACACCACAGCTCATGGCAATGCTGGATTGTTAACTCACTGAATGAGGCCAGGGATCAAACCCACATCCTCAAGGATACTAGTTGGGTTCGTAACCCACTGAGCCACAAGAGGAACTCCTCAAGGATGAATTTCTTTTGTTGTTGTTGTTGTTGTTGTCGTTGCTATTTCTTGGGCTGCTCCCGCGGCATATGGAGGTTCCCAGGCTAGGGGTTGAATCGGAGCTGTAGCCACTGGCCTACACCAGAGCCACAGCAACGCGGGATCTGAGCCGCGTCTGCAACCTACACCACAGCTCACGGCAACGCCGGATCGTGAACCCACTGAGCAAGGGCAGGGACCGAACCCGCAACCTCATGGTTCCTAGTCGGGTTTGTTAACCACTGCGCCACGACGGGAACTCCAAGGATGAATGTCTTAAAGATCACATCCTTCTTCAGCTAGAGGATCCTTACAATACTCTGCAACCATCCAGAGTTTAACCTCCTGGCCCCATCATCTTTGACTCTGCTATTGTAGGGGAGTCTTAGGGATTGAATGCTGATCAAAGATGCTTTGGAACTTCTTGATGTGCTTGATTAATTCAGTGATCCGCTTTCTCTGCTTATTCTGTTTCCGTCTTATTGTTAGGTCCCTTTTATCTGTGGCTGGTTCTCTAGGGTTATTATCCCCTTTTAGTGAGAACTTCCAGATAACAACTTTCCTTTCCAGTATCATTTAGGAGCTTTTCTTTTATATCTTGCTATTTCTTAACTGTGGTCCTTCCTTCATATTCCTTACTGTACTATCTTAGTCTGGCCTAGGATGGGGTTCAGTAAAGCCCTTAAATTTAATATCTATATTATCATACTATTTTCATCTGAATTCATGCATTTGATCTGGTTCTTACTAAATACAGAAGAATCAAATCATCATGACATTTTCTGTGCTGCACTTTCTTGTGAGAGATCAACCTGCTGGTGAATATGAGCCAGGAGCCACCACTAGCCCAGGCACCATCACTCTGAGGACTTTGTGGCCAGTAGGCAGAGTTGAAGTGGGTGCCGGAGGGGAAAATGGGCATGGATCAGTGGCAACTGTGCCTTTACAGGCATCCACGTAGGTCCCAACAGCTGACCTGGTCTCTTTTTAAATTGTTTCAAATTAAAATATTGCTACTTTTAAGTGGTTCACTTCAGAATATTTATCAGCTGTGTTTTGGACAGCATTTGGCAGGTGAGGAAGGCAGGGACACTCAAGTAGTATTTAAATGTATTGCTAGCAAGTTATTTCCTGTTCAAACCAGCAGAGAGTCTGCTGGAAATAAGATTATTTTATTGCACCATAGTCTGAGAAACAGTTATTTATAAATGTGTCAGAAACACTAATTAGTGCAAATCTGGTATCTGACTTTTTATCCTTTTCCTGGAATGAGACAGTAGTTGGCAGCCCAAACCTGCCAAAGGTGAGAGGGGCAATGGGTAGAGAGCAGAGAATTGGTCTTGAGTTTGTGGAGCAGAGTTAAAGCCTTCCCTAGGAATGGACCTGAGTGTTTTGGTGAAGTTTTTTACCTGTGTTTTCTCTGTTTGTTTTTCCTTTCTTACCTCAGATAACATCATTTAGAGGTTAAACAGTTGAGGATGGATTTTGTATATAGATTCTCTTTTTAGGGTGGTGGGCAAATCCCCCCTCCCCCAGCAACACACACTGTCTTTTGAAAGAAAGTCAATTTTTATTGTTTTAAATGAACAGTTTACCATTGTGCCTTGGGTTCCGTCTCTGTTTATATACTACCTTTTCATTTTAGGAATTTCTGTCTATACTGGATATTTTCTTTATCGAAATATAGTTCTTACTAGTTTCTTAAGGACATGTACCTTAATTTGAATTACGATATCAGTTTTTTAATAAAGATTTGCCTTAAGAAACTATTTTATTTGGTCTTATTATTTTTGAGTTATAATTCTTTGCACCAAACGATTGTACCATAACTCAGGTGTTCAAGAGCAAAACAGTTCACTTAGAAAATGTTGAAAGCAGACTTTGTTTTTGTATGCATTTCTGTTATAGACTAATGCATAGGAAGTGAAAAACACTTCCCGCTTTTTAGCTGGAACAATTTAAAAGTGCTCATTTCTCTCACTTATCCCATAGAGCATCATAAGAGTTGTATTCCATGACAGACGGCTCCAGTATACAGAGCATCAGCAACTTGAAGGTTGGAAGTGGAATCGCCCAGGAGACAGACTTCTTGATTTAGGTACAAGTGGCCATCAGAAGACCATGGAGAGATGAGGGCAATTCTTTGGCTGTACCTCTTAATACGTTAGCACCACATGTAATTATTTGGAGAGATTTCTGGTGTTAGCAGATCCTGTGTGCCTTGAGTTGTTTCATAGTTAAAAGTGAAAGTGGTTTTTGGTGCTTAAAAAAAGTGAGCCAGGAATTTTATGAATTTGAAACCATTAATTTACTTTTTGATTGGCACCATCCATCATATTCTTAAGAAAATGGAATAGAAACCACGGTGGGATAAATTATTATACACATTAGGCGGGTTTTGATGTTGAAGTGATTGACCATGGAGAACACTGAAGAAAAAAGTTCAGCAGGGAGGTATTATAATTTCATTGGAATATAATTAAAGTAGGTTGTAATGTTTTATTTATTCGAGTTTCTATGTCACTTCTTTTTAAAATACAGATATTCCAATGTCTGTGGGAATAATTGATACAAGGACAAATCCAAGCCAGTTAAATGCAGTTGAATTTCTGTGGGATCCTGCAAAACGTACATCTGCTTTCATTCAGGTTTGGATTTTTACATTATTAGACACATTTGGAAAGCCATGGGTGAGATGGAATTCTCAATGCATGATATTTTCTTTAAATGCTTATTTGTAAGCTATCTTGTAATGTCCTTTATATACACACATACATGCACATGTGCAGTCTGTTAAATTGGAGTTAATCTACTAAATTCATCATTTATAAACTAACATATATAAAGACAATCTGATAGGTAAAACATTTACATATTACTGTTACCAGTAGTAGTAATAATCAAAATTTACATTGTTCTTAAAATGCATTTTTTTAACAAAAGCTGCTGTTTAAAAGAACATGACTGAAAAGAGTGTACAGTTTTTAAATTCTCTCTAGTTTTATTTTAAGATATTTTAATATTGATATTTTCAAGCCATCACAAAAGTAAGAGAATAATAGTGAATCCTCTCTGTGCCCAACACCTGGCTTCAACAGTTACTAGTAGTCCCCTCTTTTTAGTTTTGATAGAATACTTTAAAGCAACTCCCAGGCATTTCATTTCACCCAAGAATACTCAAAGAGATTGAGTTTTTTTTTAAACAAATATTATATATAAAATGAAGTCCACAGTAATTCTGTTACTCAGTATGTTCAAATTTGTAAGTGGCAGAATTAAAACTACTAAGTAGGTGATCTTTATGTAGAAAAGGAGAACCACTTAATTGCTAACCAGGCTACGTAGGCTCTAGTTTGTGGGAGCTGAAGAAAATCTTTAGTGTTTTGCATTTTCTTGATCATCGGGTAGTAGCCCACATCAGCTAATAATCATTAGGGCCATAGTTCATATTAGTTGAATATTTTCTTATATTGTTAATCTAACAGGGAAACTGGTCATGTGGTGAATGAGGGCACTATAAGAACCGGCCATGCATCTCAGGTTGTGCACAGTCTTTCTTAGTGCAGAGATCAGTTTTAACTTTGGAATATGTAGCTAGCAGAAATTACCAAAGTCTTATGTGGAGGGAAAATTAGACTAAAGATATACCAAGGCCTGTAACTTGAATCACTGCCTCATCTCATTGTTTTGTGATTTTTGTCTGTCTGGGTGTTTTTTTTTTTTTTTTTTTTTTGCTCTTTAAGGGCTGCACTTGCAGCACATGGAGGTTCCCAGGCTAGGAGTATAATTGGAGCTGTTGCTGCCGGCCTACATCACAGCCACAGCAACACCAGATCCGAGCCACGTCTGTGACCTATACCACAGCTCATGGCCATACAAGATCCTTAACCTACTGAGCAAGGCCAGGGATGGAACCCCCAACCTCATGGTTTCTAGTCGGATTCATTTCTGCCGCGCCACGATGGGAACTCCTGGGTGTTCTTTTTTTAAGCATGTGTCTACTTCATTTATGTCATCAAAGCAATAGATATTAAAGGCCTTCTATGTGCCAGACATTTATGGGTTTTTTTTTCCCCTCTATATTTGTTCCCCTTCAAATATATGATTCAGTCTTAAATAAGTATTCACTGTTCACTATTGGTTTTCCCCCAAAAGAAAGAGAAAAAGGGAAATGACCAGTTTTGTAACTGACCAGTTTTGTAACTAACCCTGTGAGGTATCCTAGAGCTGTCATGTGGTAGTGTTGGGAGAGGGGCAGCAGTGATGGCAGAGTTCAGGATCCTCAGTGAACTCTGAAGGGTTGGTGGGAGTGTTCAGATGGATGCAAGTGGAATGAGAATTGGGTTTTGTGCACTGAGGAAATTCCCTGGGCAAAGCATCACAAGAAGTAGGGTGATGGGCTGGAGTTGGGATGGTAGAGGGCAAACAGTGGGAGTTCTGAGTGATGAGTGATAACTGCTGTGGATTGAGCCACATGGAAGGCTTAGGACCAGGGTCTGAGAGCAGCAAACGGTCTTGGGGGGTGGGTAGGGGACGGACACAGGAAGTCTCTGTATTGATGTGCCCATGATTGGGATAAGGCCTGGCTTAGAGGAGAGGAACTGGATTGGGAAGAGCTTATTCCCAGAAAGTTCAGAAAGGCCCAGTTGGATTTGTGCAAGGAAAGCCACATGTTAAAAACAATCAGATATTTATGGAGATGTCTGGCTAATACATGGGAGTTCGTTTTAAAGGAGCTTGGCTTTATATTGGTGGCAGGACATCTGAAAAGGGAATGCAGTAGAAGGGTAATGAGTGGACAGGACTGTGAGTCCATCTCAGCTTGACCTGCTCTCTAGGTGCACTGCATCAGCACAGAATTTACTCCCAGGAAGCACGGAGGTGAAAAGGGAGTGCCTTTTAGGATCCAGGTTGACACCTTTAAGCAGAATGAAAATGGAGAGTACACAGATCATCTACACTCAGCTAGCTGCCAAATCAAAGTTTTTAAGGTAAGAGATGGAAACCAGGCTTTCAGTGAGGCCCAGTGTTTGTAAAGTGTTTGTCAGGAGCCTGATAGATGAAAAAGTCTGCTTTGTTTTTAAGCCTAAAGGTGCAGATAGGAAACAAAAAACAGATCGAGAAAAGATGGAGAAGAGAACTGCTCATGAGAAGGAGAAGTACCAGCCATCCTATGACACCACGGTCCTCACCGAGGTAATGCGGGCGCCACCCTGGTCCTGAGACGCCAGCCGTGCTTTCTGGCACCACCTCTGAGGATGAGTTTCACTGTGAAGGGTCTGGGAAGATTGGGTGGTAGATTGATATAATGTTCTTAGTGAAATTTGTGGGGGAAGTATTCTCTTTAAATTTGGGGGTTTTAATAGATTCATTTCCTGGGTGGGATCTTGAATGAAGATGCTGAAATCCCAATCAGGTCTCAGAAACAGACCTTAAAAACCTCGAAGTTGGCAAGAGATTAAGTCGGGGCCCAGAATGTCCGATGTTTGTCACTGCTGGGGTTTTGCATCTTCTTTACCTTTGAATCTGCTAGTCATTTAAATGGGCTGCAGAGACATAAAACAGGGTATTAGATCTTTCTTTGTATAATGAAAAGACATTGATCCCAATCTTTGGTGTTTGTCCAGATGAGGCTTGAGCCTATAATTGAAGATGCAGTTGAACATGAGCAGAAAAAGTCCAGCAAGCGGACTTTGCCAGCAGACTACGGTGATTCTCTGGCAAAGCGAGGCAGTGTAAGGGGCTTCTGCTTCTCTTTTCATTGTGCAAGAAACCTTGTGCAGTGTTAGATATAGGACCAACTTCTACTGAAAAGTAAAGCCAAATTTGTTTTTGATGTTCTTGATTTAATTTGCTTTTGTTTAGACTTCCTGCTTTCTGTTTATTCCTCACTGAGGAAAATTTCCTAAATCTAACACTTTGGAGCCAAGTTGACCATTTTGGGTGGTTTTGGAGGGAAAAATGGCACTCAGAAATGTGGTCCCTCCCTATTTCCTTCTTCTCCCTCTCCCTCCCTCTCCTTTGCACACATGCTTCCTTTAAGAGCACTGAAATTAATTGAAAATACTTTCTGTAGTAAAATAGTTAGAATTTTTGTGTGATGTAAAAAGTTTTGTTTTCTCATGTGTGTAACTGGTAAGAATATTTAGAGAAAGTATAGCAGCAAGCTTGACATGAACATATGCAATACTTTGTGTCACATTTCCCTGCATGTAGAATAAGAATGTGTGTCTGTCTGTGCTTTTAAAAGCCTGTTTGGCAGCACTGGTAGAAAAACAATCTTTGACTGTGTTAGTATTTCCTTTTTGCACCTGCATTATGACCTTATGCTTCATGCCAGAATAATGCACCTTGCTGCACCCCGCCCTGGTCCCCCCAGTGTGCATTCCAGGGTGGGAATGGTTGAATATAAGCTTTGTTAGCTTGGGTAGAGCAGATCTTTGTTCATGACACAACTCTTCATCAAACAGTTGACAAATGACTATACTGTTATATGTAAACTTAGATCATTTGTATACCCATAGTAAGTGTGAAAGAGAGCATTAATTATTTTAAAATAACCATCATCATGTGTATTAATGGCTACTCTATTCATCATTGAAGTGTTTAAACTATATCAAGGTATCAAAAATGGAATTTTCACTCTAATACATGAATCTGAAATTGTCTGTAGACTTTGAACGTCACAGGCACTATCCCAGGAACATCATTGAATGAAAATATTTTAAATGCTTTTATATGTAGTAAAACTAAAAATGTCCTCCTGAGTGGAGGGGGAGCATACATGTTGCATTTTCTTTAACTGGGTTTTTTGGATTCAAATCAAAGGTTGTAAAGAACAACTGTATACTCCTTCCCCCAAATATCTGTTCCTCCAATTTTATGTTTTTATTCTCTTCTGATTTCCCAGCTGAAGACCCACAGATGGTTCTTAGTAGATTTTGGGGGGAGACCCTGGTAACTCAAATCACTTTTCCCCTCTTGTTATAAACTAATTAAAAGGAATGCATTCTGATAATTTGTAAATTAAACAAATCTGTTATAGCCCAGGGCTAATCTGAAGATGGTAGAATTGTTGGTAAATTATTAATGAATCTTAAGTCTAAAGTATGCAAAACATCAGCAGTTCACTGGCCTGGGATTTCACATCTTCTTAGTGTGTATTGCATGCTACCCCCGGCTGCATTTGATTTGGTTAAGATGTTTCTGGGGTGGTTAGAGCTCTTCTTGGGAACCCGTTCCTTAAAAAAAAGGTAGAGATTAATCCCCTAAAAAAGAAAGTCCTATGGCGTTTTGTATATTTCATCAAGTGCCTGAAAAGAAGGCCAGCAATTCTGATAGTTACAGTTGGCTTTGAGCAGAAAGGGATAGCCAGACTCACCTTTTCAAGTTCACAGGTGCTGTGTGAAATGATCCTTCACTGAATAGAGGCAGCACTGTAGGTTCCCAGGAGCCACAGCACAACCAAACCCCTAGTGTCTCTGTTGGTCTTTGCATCTGAGCTATATTTTATCAGGCTGCCAGTATCTACATTCTGCAGTGGGTCTTCATTTTTTTTTTTTTAATTTTATAATGATTTTTATTTTTTCCATTATAGCTAGTTTATGGTGTTCTGTCAATTTTCTACTTACAGTATGGTGACCCAGTTACACATACATGTATACATTCTTTCTACTCACATTATCATGTTCCATCATAAGTGACCAGATATAGTTCCTAGTGCTATACAGCAGGATCTCATTGCTTATCCAGGGTCTTCATTTTCTATTCTGCCTGGGGAAGGACTCTGCACCAAAACTATGCAGTGCACCAAAACTATGCAGTGCACCAAAACTATGCAGGCAGGCCAGTGTT
Organism: Sus scrofa; assembly: GCF_054392235.1. Classification (NCBI taxonomy): domain Eukaryota; kingdom Metazoa; phylum Chordata; class Mammalia; order Artiodactyla; family Suidae; genus Sus; species Sus scrofa. The sequence goes on along the minus strand of NC_139395.1, from coordinate 33,957,534 downwards.
GCTGGAGCTTTAATGAATTAGACTGTTAAGTTGCTTAATTATATAGATAGAAAAGAATGGCAAAGCGGAAGAAACACTTCGAAAATATCATTGGTATGCTTTTATCCTTATGGGTAAGACTGTAAGAGAAACCTAAAAAAAATCCAGGTGGGAGAGAGTCTTGGTGTTTCATCCAGCCTGGCCATTTAAGAACCTGGAATTGGAGTTCCCATTGTGGCCAGGAGAAACGAATCCGACTGGGAACCATGAGGTTGTGGGTTTGATCCCTGGCTTCACTCAGTGGGTTAACGATCCGGCATTGCCCTGAGTTGTGGTGTAGGTTGCAGACACAGCTTGGATCCTGAGTTGCTATGGCTGTGGCATAAGCTGGCAGCTATAGCTCCAATTAGACCCCTAACCTGGGAACCTCCATGTGCCTGAGGTGCAGCACTAAAAAAAAAAAAAAAAAAAAAAGACTAAAAAAAAAAAAAAGAAGAACCTGGAATCAGTTGTTTTCTAAAAGTAGAGGCCTCCCAACAGGGCCAGTTTTTGTTGATTGCTAGTTTTCAAGTGTTCAGCGAAACAAGTCTCTTATTTGTTGGGCAAGTTTAGATGTGTAAAAGTCAAATCGATATCTTTATGGAGTTTCAGTAAATTTGGTGTCTTTGGAGTTCCCATCATGGTGCAGTGGAGATAGTCTGACTAGGAACCATGAGGAACCTGGCCTTGCTCAGTGGGTTAAGGATCTGGCGTTGCCATGAGCTGTGGTGTAGGTCACAGATGCGACTCGGATCTGGTGTTGCTGCGGCTGTGGCGTAGGCCAGCTGCTGCAGCTCCAATTAGACCCCTAGCCTGGGAACCTCCATATGCCACTGGTGCGGCCCTAGAAAAGACAAAAAACCAAAAAAGAAAAAAAAAATGGTGTCTTTGCTGAACTATGTGCCATGCCAATTTGGAGTTGTTGATGGCTTAATTTCCTCAGTTAAACTGCTGGCAGTAATTACCAAAGCAAATATGGGAGACTTGACATTAAAAGGTTTATGCTGTTTATGCATGTTTTGCTATTTTTTGTAATGTTTTGTTTCTGGGGAAAGTTGTGTCACAGGAATGTTTTCCAAGTAGTGCAGGTGACTGAGCATGTGACACCTACAAGTTATGAGACCTGTCAGTTGGCTCACAGAGTCTTGAGTCCCTTAATCTAGGTAAGTTGGGGGAGGTACTACTCTGTAAGATGAGAAAAAACCCAAAGGCCCTTGATAAAATGAATGGGCGTTGTGTAAAATGTCATTTATAGTGAAATTGGTAGAACGTGCGGTGGGTTTAGCAGTGTATTCCAGCCAGATTGGATTTCTTGTGGGTTTTGTTTGTTTTGGCCACGCCCACAGCATGTAGAAGTTCCCCAGCCAGGGATCAAACCCAGGCTACAGCCATGACCTGAACCACTGCAGTGGTAACACCTGATCTTTAACCCACTGTGCCACAAAGGAATCCCCAGATTGGATTTCTCTTTTTGAAAGTTGATAATAGTTGAAATATTAAATCTGCGGTCAGTTCCCCCATTTTTGAGTGGGTACCTACCTAATGGGTAGTCGTAAAGGAGGTTAAGATTCTGGGATTTCTGTTTTATTTTCCTCTTTCCATGCTTCTGATGGGCGTCAGACTTGTTCTTTGAAGCACTTGTAACCCTTGGAAAGACTTGGTTTCTACTTTTAGAATCCTTCATACTAGTGGTCTTGACTTCACACAAAAGAATATTGAAAAAGAATATAATATATACTCTCTTGCACGTTTTTAGATAGACAACTGAAAGTTTTCATTGTAAATTTAAATAGTTGCAAAGAAGACAGTTTCTGACATAGCGAATACTTGTATTTCAGTTTAGGTGAAACCGTCTTATTACTGTTTGTCATGTACCCTGTGCAGTCTAAATGCCATAGCAGTTTGATGCCCATTGTGGTTGTCTGAAATTCTACTCTGCTCTTCTTTCTTGAACTTCTGTTTTCTCTTTCACTCCCCTTAAATAATTTTGTCTTCATAGGACATTATTTATTTATTTTTTTTTTCCTGCTGTACAGCATGGGAGCCAAGTTACTCTTACATGTATACATTTTTTCCCCCAACCCTTCCTTCTGTTGCAGTGTAAGTATCTAGACATAGTTCTCAATGCTATTCAGCAGGATCTCCATGTAAATCCATTCCAAGTTGTATCTGATAACCCCAAGCTCCTGATCCCTCCCACTCCCGCCCTGTCCTGTCGGGCAGCCACAAATCTATTCTCCAAGTCCATGATTTTCTTTTCTGAGATGTTCATTTGTGCTGGATATTAGATTCCAGTTATGAGTGATATCATATGGTATTTGTCTTTGTCTTTCTGACTCATTTCACTCAGTATGAGATTCTCTAGTTCCATCCATGTTGCTGCAAATGGCATTATGTCATTCTTTTTTATGGCTGAGTAGTATTCCATTGTGTATATACCACATCTTCCGAATCCAATCATCTGTCGATGGACATTTGGGTTGTTTCCATGTCTTGGCTATTGTGAATAGTGCTGCAATGAACATGCGGGTGCATGTGTATCTTTTAAGTAGAGTTTTGTCCGGATAGATGCCCAGGAGTGGGATTGCAGGTTCATATGGAAGTTCCATGTATAGATTTCTAAGGTATCTCCAAACTGTTCTCCATAGTGGCTGTACCAGTTGACATTCCCACCAACAGTGCCGGAGGGTTCCCTTTTCTCCACAGCCCCTCCAGCACTTGTTATTTGTGGATTTATTAATGATGGCCATTCTGACTGGTGTGAGGTGGTATCTCATGGTAGTTTTGATTTGCATTTCTCTTATGATCAGCGATGTTGAGCATTTTTTCATGTGTTTGCTGGCCATCTGTATATCTTCTTTGGAGAACAGTCTATTCAGGTCTTTTGCCCATTTTTCCATTGATTGATTGGCTTTTTTGCTGTTGGGTTGTATAAGTTGTTTAGATATTCTAGAGATTAAGCCCTTGTTGGTTGCATCATTTGAAACTATTTTCTCCCATTCTGAAAGTTGTCTTTTTGTTTTCTTTTGGGTTTCCTTTGCTGTGCAAAAGCTTTTCAGTTTGATGAGGTCCCATGGGTTTATTTTTGCTTTGATTTCTATTGCTTTGGGAGACTGCCCTGAGAAAATATTCATGATGTTGATGTCAGAGAGTGTTTTGCCTATGTTCTCTTCTAGGAGTTTGATGGTGTCCTGTCATATATTTAAGTCTTTCAGCCATTTGGAGTTTATTTTTGTGCATGGTGTGAGGGTGTGTTCTAGTTTCATTGCTTTGCATGCAGCTGTCCAGGTTTCCCAGCAATTCTTGCTGAATAGACTTTCTTTTTCCCATTTTATGTTCTTGCTTCCCTTGTCAAAGATTAATTGACCATAGGTGTCAGGGTTTCTTTCCGGGTTCTCTCTTCTGTTCCATTGGTCTGTCTGTCTGTTTTGATACCAGTACCACACTGTTTTGATGACTATGGCTTTGTAGTATTTCTTGAAGTCTGGGAGAGTTATGCCCCCTGCTTGGTTTTTGTTTCTCAGGATTGCTTTGGCGATTCTGGTCTTTTGTTGTTTCATATAAATGTTTGGATTGTTTGTTCTAGTTCTGTGAAAGATGTCATGGGTAATTTGATAGGGATTGCATTGAATCTGTAGATTGCTTTGGGTAGTATGGCCATTTTTACAATATTGAGTTTTCTAATCCATGAACATGGAATATCTTTCCATTTCTTTACATCTTCTTTAATTTCTTTGATTAAAGTTTATAGTTCTTAGCATATAAGTCCTTTACCTCCTTGGTCAGGTGTATTCCGAGGTATTTGATTTTGTGAGGTGCAATTTTAAAAGGTATCGTATTTTTGTATTCCTTTTCTAATATTTCATTTCTGGTATACAGAAATGCGACTGACTTCTGAATGTTAATCTTCTATCCTGCTGCTTTGCTGAATTTATTAATCAGTTCAAGTAGTTTTGGGGTTGAGTCCTTAGGGTTTTCTATGTATAGTATCATGTCATCTGCGTACAGTGACAGTTTTATCTCTTCTCTTCTTATATGGATGCCTTTTATTTCTTTTGTTTGTCTGCTTGCTGTGGCTAGGACTTCTAAAACCATGTTGAATAGCAGTGGTGAGAGTGGGCATCCCTGTCTTGTTGTAGATTTAAGTGAGAAGGCTTTCAGTTTTTCTCCATTAAGTATTATATTTGCTATGGGTTGGAAATCTTTTAATGATCACCCTAATTGCTTTTTTTTTTTTTTTCTTTTTTTTTCCCTTTTTTGGCCTCCCTGTGGCATATATGGAGTTTCTAGGCCAGGGGTCAGATCTGAGCCACAGTCATGAGCTACACTGCAGCTGTGGCAGTGGCAGTGCTGGATCCTTTCCCCACTGTGTGGGGCTGGGAATAGAACCTGCATCCTAGCACTCCAGAGATGCCACTGATCCCATTGTACCATAGTGGGAACTCCTCACACTAATTAATTTTTTACAACAAACTTATATAAATCGAAATTTAATTTTTAAAGTTTCCAATGGCCATAAGGCTTAGGTCAGTTGAAGAATTCAAAACTTGTTATTTGTACCAGTTTATCAAAACAGCAAATCATACAAATTTTGATGAATAAATGTTAAGTATATAAATAAAAATGTTACTGGAAATGCCTCTTGAATGATGAGTCGGGGTAGAATGTATTTATAGATTTTTTTTTAATAAATAAGATAAACTTTATTGAGATGTATTTATTTTTCTTTCAGCAGTATCATTCAGATCTTGGGATCTCCTTCCTTTGACCCAAATCCCAATGATCTATTTTTATATGATCTGATAATTTATTTCACTGTCAGGTGACAAGATGTCCTCCTTGCTTTTTTTGAAAGCAAAGAATTGAAAACTCCCCGACACACATAAGAATGCTGTGGAGTCATGTACGTTTAGTATCTCTCCTAATGTCTTTGAATGGTCTTTTACTTGGTTTTTGGTAGTCTTATAACCCATAGCCATGGTGAGAGAGGATGTCGTTTTTTCTTGTATGTAATGGGAGAAAAGCGATTATGAAAGGGGACCCTTGGAACTGAGGGAACTGGCAGTTTTAGAAAGACCACCCATGGAAGAAATGTGTTCCCTCCGTCCTCAGCATTTGAGACCACCCTGGCCTGCTCAGCATATGCCGTTGGCTTTGGCTTTTTCAGTACTCCTAAGTGTAATAGTTAATGTGTCTTTGCTCTGTTTTTGATCAGAATTGTGCCAAGGGCTGAAAAATATTTCAATTCATCCTACCCCTTCCAAATAATATAAGTGGTAAAACATAAATAGATAGGTAGATGTACCCAGGCAGTACCATCCACAGCTGATGTATTTTGGTGTTGGGCCTATCTCATCTTACTTGGGGATGAGTATTAATCTTATAGAGGCTGAGGAAGTACATGGGTGCTGGTGAGGCTGCTCCTCAGGGAAGAGGACAGAAAGCACTAGGTGAGACAGAGCCACCATCCTTGTCACCATGCCTCATCAGGTGTTGCTTCTGAATCCTTTCTTGCCTTTGCTGTTCTTTTTTGTTGTTGTTTTGTTTTTGTCTTTTCTCGGACCGCACCCACGGCATATGGAGGTTCCCAGGCTAGGGGTCTAATTGGAGTTGTAGCCGCTGGCTACAGCCACAGCCACAGCCATTCAGAATCTGAGCCGCGTCTGCGACCCACACCACAGCTCACAGCAATGCCGGATCCTTAACCCACTGAGCAAGACCAGGGATTGAACCCGCAACCTCATGGCTCCTAGTCGGATTTGTTAACCGCTGTGCCACGACGGGAACTCCAGCCTTTGCTGTTCTTTAAACCTTGATAGGTACATCCTGGGGAATTGGTGAAGCGGGAGGTGAAGTTTCTCAAAAGTACATTGTACTTAAGCATCCATTTCAAACGCTTCATAAATGTTTGCTGCTGTCATCACTTCAGGTCCCCTCTGAGATTAGTCAATGTCTAGATGCACACAGCAGATAACATTTTTCCTTGCCACATGGAAGTCCATTTGATATGTTTCTGTGAGGTTGCTTGATGAATGTTAGGTGTCTTGTGTTTCATAATCTTGCATTTGGCCAGACTAGAGAGTGAATTACAGGAATATTTCTCCTATATAATTTTAGAAGTGTATCATTAATTGACTTTTGTTTCTATCCTCAGTGTTCTCCATGGCCTGATACCCCCACAACCTACGTGAACCACAGCCCATCCCCAGCGCCTACCTTCTCATCCCCACCACAGAGCACGTGCAGCGTCCCAGACAGGTATTGCGTGAGTGCCATGTGCCAGGGCCCAATAGTGCCCACGCTTCGTCAGCTCCCTTTTTCACAAGTTACAGCAGCCTCCCTTTTTGTATATCTGGTGTATGTAGTCATTAGAAGTAGCCTTTTCAGAGGAAAATTGTCTTTTCTTCCCCTTTTAGCCTTTTTGCTCCTAGCTCCTTGTGTCTCACACATTCACAGCCATGGAAATTGTAGAAAAGGGTGCGTTTTCAAGATACGTTTTTTTTTTTTGCCATTTCTTGGGCTGCTCCCACGGCATACGGAGGTTCCCAGGCTAGGGGTCTAATCAGAGCTATAGCCACCAGCAACGCGGGATCCGAGCCGCGTCTGCAACCTACACCACAGCTCACGGCAACGCCGGATCCTTAACCCACTGAGCAAGGGCAGGGACCGAACCCGCAACCTCATGGTTCCTAGTCGGATTCGTTAACCACTGAGCCACGACGGGAACTCCTCAGGATACATTCTTTGTGAGATAAAACAAAATTAATGGGGTTCATGGCTAGAAAAGGACAGTGAGTTGTTAAGATGAAACTGTGACTTGAATGTGTCAGGATTGCATTGACTTAAATGCTCACCATGTCAAATAAGAACTGTTTTCTATTTCTTCTCCCTTCCAAAGACACACTCTTTTTTTTTTTTTTTTTTAAGGTAAGTCTTTAAACTTGAAGGACTTTTGAATTTCTAAAGACTTACTCTGGTTTAGAAATGGGAGTGGTAGCTTTGTTCATCCTGTTACTGACCCTAACTGTTGGCTGCTGGTCATTGGTGCCTGGTGGGTTGGGGCGGCATGGGAAATGGAGCAGGGGATGTGTTCCTTCCCAGGCGCAGGAATTCATGCTGAGTAGGTCAGATCAGAAGGTCCCTACCCTTAAGGAAATTTTTTGCTGAGAAGGAAAATTAGGAAAGTTAAAGGACTAAAAGGAAAGAGTTCTGTTTTTATTTTTATTTATTTATTTATTTTGTCTTTTTCTCATTTCTAGGGCCGCATCCACGGCATATGGAGGTTCCCAGGCTAGGGGTCGAATTGGAGCTACAGCTGCCGGCCCATACCACACAGCCACAGCAACACCAGATCCAAGCCGCGTCTGGGACCTATACCATAGCTCACAGCAACGCTGGATCCTCAACCCACTGTTCGAGGCCAGGGAGCAAACCTGCAACCTCATGGTTCCTAGTCGGATTTGTTAACCACTGAGCCCCGACAGGAACTCCTTTTTTGGGGGGGTGGGGAAGGGGGGTTCTCATTTTTATACTTCAGTCATGCTGACAAGGTATGCCTTACTCAGGCTGCCATAACATTTAAAAACCACAGACTGGCTCTTAAACAGTAGGAATTCAGAGTTCCCGTTGTGGCTTAGAAGGTTACGAACCCAATTACTATCCATGAGGATGTGAGTTCAATCCCTGGCCTTGCTCAGTGGGTTAACAATCCGGCGTTGCTGGGATCTGTGGTGTAGGTTGCAGACGTGGCTCAGATCTGGTGTTGCTGTGGCTGTGGCATGTGCCCCAAGCTGCAGCTGCAGCTCCATTTCAACCCCTAGCCTAGGAGCTCTTATATGCCGCAGGTACTGCCCTGAGGGAAAAAAAAAGGAAGAAAAAATAGAAATTCATATGTTATGGTGCTGAAGACCCCACAGGGTCAGGATTTGGTGAGGAATCTCTTTGGGGTTGCAGACTGCAGGCCTGTGTCCTCATGCAGTGGAAAGCAGACTCTTTTCTCACGACTCATGAGAAGTGTCACTGATCCCATTCCTGGGGCTCCACCCTTAAGGTTTCATCTAACACTCTTTACTTCCCATAGGCCCCACCTCCTAATACTGTCAGTACTTGTCCATCACATTGCGGGTAAGGCTTCCAGCTGAATTTTGAGGGAACACAAACATTCAGTCTGTAACAGGGTCTGGTGAGAAAACAAATTAAGCCATGCCTTTTCCCTGAAGAGATGGTAATTCTGACGAGGCAGCCTATTTCCATGCAGGTGATTATCCCTCGAGAGTAGGAGGCCACTCTGGCACCAGCGTGTTACCATGTAGGGGACTGAATAAACTTAGAAAATGATGACAGGAGTTCCCATCATGGCTCAGTGGTTAACAAGTCCAACTAGGAACCATGAGGTTGTGGGTTTGATCCCTGGCTTTGCTCAGTGGGTAAAGGATCTGGCATTGCTGTGAGCTGTGGTGTAGGTCTCAGACACAGCTCAGATCCTGCGTTGCTGTAGGTGGCGTAGGCCGGTGGCTACAGCTCCGATTAGATCCCTAGCCTGGGAATATCAATATGCCACAGGAGTGGCCCTAGAAAAGGCAAAAAGACAAAAAAAAAAAAGAAAAAGAAAACGATGACAGTTTTAGAGATGACCTGTGAATTCTTGACACACTGGTTGACCAGATAATTGCTGATAGCCTGCTGTGTGCCCAGCACGGACTAGGGTGCTGTGATATGTAAGTGAAGGAAAGCTCTGTCCCAAGAGCTAGTCCTAGTGGGTGGAGAAGGATGGTAAATAATCAACATGATAAACCAAAGAAATTGAGGTACACAGGCTAAGAAGGAACCAGGAATGAGGCCGCACCCACCCTGAAGCCACCTCGTGTTCATTTTCCCTTGGAAACATGAGGATGGTGGCACAAGTTTCTTTTGTTCTCTTGAATTTCACCCTCTTTAATCACAGATAAATGTATACATTAAAATGTATTCATTAAAGGGATATTATTTACTATTTTGGCTTAGGATCATTATATCATTTCTTTTTTTTTTTTTGGCTTTTGGCTTTTTGCTATTTCTTGGGCCGCTCCCTCGGCATATGGAGGTTCCCAGGCTAGGGGTCGAATCAGAGCTGCAGCCACTGGCCTATGCCAGAGCCACAGCAACACTGGATCCGAGCCACATCTTCGACCTACACCACAACTCACGGCAACGCCGGATCGTTAACCCACTGAGTAAGGCCAGGGATTGAACCCACAACCTCATGGTTCCTAGTCGGATTCGTTAACCACTGCGCCATGACGGGAACTCCCATTATATCATTTCTTATAGCTCATTATTAAAGTAGATTTTTTTCCTTTTTTTGCTTTTTGGGGCTGTGTGGCACATGGTAATTCCCAGGCTAGTGGTCACATTGGATCTGCAGCTGCTGGCCTATGCCATAGCCACAGTCACGCCAAATCTGAGCTGCATCTGTGACCTACACCGCAGCTTACGGCAACGCCAGATCCTTAACCCACTGAGAGAGACCAGGGATCGAACTTGCAACCTCATGGACACTAGTCAGGTGCATTACCACTGAGCCACAGTAGGAACTCTAAAGTAGACTTTTGCAGTTATTTTCAACTGTTTATCGTTTTTTTTTTTAAAGAAAGTTAATTTTTATTAATTTATTTTTTAGGGCTGCACCTGTGGCATATGAAAGTTCCCGGGCTGAGGTTGACCAGGCAGCTGCAGGCCTACAGCACAGCCACAAAGGATCCGAGCCACATCACCGCATGGCAGCACTGGATCCTTAACCCACTGAACAGGGCCAGGGATCTGAACCCACATCCACATGGAGACAATAATATTGGGTTCTTAACCTGCTGAGCCACAATGGAAACTCCTCAACTGTTTATCTTATTTGATTCTCGTATTTTTTTTTCCTAACTGAAATGAATGAGTATCCTTCATTTTCCTAGTACACCTGGAAATGACTGGAGCCTTTTTATTTCATGAAACTTGAATTCTTTTTCTTTTTTTTTCTGTGTTTTTGGCCATACCTGGGGCATATGTAAATTCCCCAGGCCAGGGATTGAACCTGCGCCACAGCAGCAACCCAAGCCACTGCAGTGACAATGCCAAATTTTTAGTCCACTGCACCGTAAGTGAACTCCGTGAAACTTGAATTTTTTTTTACTAGAATAGATGGAGGAGGAGAAGGCACAAATTGAATGTCTTCTGTGTCTTAATCTTATTCACTCCCTGACTAGTTGTGCATACATTCTTTTTGCATATTTACATTGCTCTGTCCCACAGTATTGTTTTAAACTCTCCTAGTTTAATAGCTTTTAATGTCTTGTTAAATTTTTAATGTTATAATCATCCTTCCCTCCTTCTCCCCAGCAATTCTTCTTCCCCAAATCATCAGGGAGATGGAGTTTCACAGGCCTCTAGTGAAGTAAGTATCTTTTCTTTAAAGCTATTATGCTCTCAGGGTCCTGCATTTTGCAGCCTCTGACAGAGGTTCATGTCACTGAATAGCCACAACCCCTGGGCTCTTCCTGGGCATTTTAAACTTTAAACCTGGAGGATTTCTGTGTTTCGTTTAAATATTCTTCTCTGTAACATTCCAGTGACTATTTTTTTGGTAACCTTGAATTGTTTCTTCTATTTATGTTCATTTTCTTTGTTAATAGCAACTGCAGCCTTCAGCCACAATCCAGGAAACACAACAATGGCTGCTCAAAAACAGATTCTCTTCCTATACAAGACTGTTCTCCAATTTTTTAGGTATGTTTGTGTTGTTTACTTGTTCTGTATTTTCAGTAGCCCTAATTTTTTTGGAAATAACTGTAAATAGATTCCTAAGCGTATGGCAGAATTTGTATAGGGAAGTCCTGTGTACCTGTCCCCCAGTGTCCTCACTGGTAAGCTCTTGCAGACTTACGATACAGTTTCAAAATAGGAACTCAATACTGTTTCAACAGTTTTACATGCCCATATTTTTGTTTAGGTATGTATAGTTAATAACTTTTTATTTGATAATAATTTTTGCTTTATGTACAAGTTCATAGAACCACCACCAGCATGTGTGTGCACATCCTTAACCCACATTCAGAGCTGGACACAAACTAACATGCTCACGAATACTGGTCAGGTTCTTAACCCACTGAGCCACAACTACTGAAAAGTGCCTCCCAGAGAGGGTCAGAGCAAGAAGCCTCCCTCTCCTTGCTTTTTCTACTGTGCGGATGCTCACAGGGGAAGGAAATGGCAGAAGGCCAAGCCACAGTGGTCACTGCTCACAGGGAAGAGCTCAGAACTAAAAACACAAATCTGTCTGACAGAGCAGTAACCTGGGGCCACCTTGTGCCCCAGCTGGTGTTGCCCTGTGCTGTGCTCCTCATCTGTCTCCCGATACAGGCACTAAAATTTTAAGTCAGTTTTTTCACAGTTAATCATAAAAATGTGGATTCCCACCTAGGGAATGACTTTCAGCCAAAACTTTAGACAGACAAAGACTACCTGGGGAATGGCTAATGACAGCATAAGCACAGCATACAGGGCTGATGTCATAGGAAACCAATTTCTTTGTGAAACCAAGTTTTCCTCTATGCCAACTGTGTGCATACAATGTTCCGTCCTCATAAAAGGCTCAAGCCGTATCTGCATGGTTCCATAGCACTGTGGGCCAAGGACAGCTGGCTGCACTTTGCTGCGGCCTGGCATTTCACAGGATGAGGTGGCAGGACACGTTATGAAGTATTCTTTAGGAAAGGGTCCCAGGGCCATGTTTGGGAAATGCTGCCCCTGATATTTCTATTACTGTCCCTCCAAGCAGTCTTCTTATTGTACCACTTGGAAGAAGCACTGCTTGGTCCTTTTAAAAATTCCATCTAAATACTCCCTTAGCTTATTAGGTAAGAAAAACTTAAGTCTATAAAATCCATATTCTGTAATACTACAGAGCATTAAAGGGGAACACACTTCTGCTACAACAGTAGTTTTGGCTCAGTGGATTAAGAACCTGACCAGTATTCGTGAGGACACAGGTTCAATCCCTGGCCTCACTCAGTGGGTTAAGGATCCGGCATTGCCGTGAGCTGTGGCATGGGTTACAGATGTGGCTTGAATCATGAGATGCTGTGGCTGTAGCATAGGCTGGCAGCTGCAGTTCTGATTTGATCCCTAGCCTGAGAACTTCCATATGCCACAGGTGTGGCCATAAAAAGAAAAAAAAAGACTGTTGCTACAACATCTTGGATAGAGGCAAAGGCATTATGCTGAGCAAAAAAAAAAAGTAACATACGTATGATTCCATTTATATAACACTGTCAAAATGACAAAAATCAGAGGCAGTAAACAGATGAATGGTTGCCAGATATTAGGGATGGTGGAGGAGGGGTACTAGGTAATTAGGGAGACCCCTGTGGCAAGATTCTGTCTCCTAATTTTGGTGGTGGTGAAATGCCAAAATGACTAGCCTTTGTCTCCCTCTCCCCACTCCGTTTCTGTTCTGTTTTAAAGCATAGACTAGATATCATGTCATTTACACTTACCAAGTGTTTATGGGGAAATCTTAAGTATAAGATGCAATTCTCTGCCATGTTTTTGTAGCAAAACTGGCTGCTGTGACAGAATTGTGTTACAGAATGTTCAATTGGACATAGCATGTTATAGTGTAAAAAGGGTTAGTGTTAGCTCTTCTGCCAACTGTGTGACTTTGGGCAGGTTTCCAAAACTGACTTGCATTTCTTCCTTCCTTGAGTTAAAGATTGGTCTGATGATCTCAAGATGGATTGTCTGGTGTCAGAGTCACATTTCTCCACATAACCACAACCCAGCCAAAATAAGGCAGGCAGTGCAGTCCTGTACTGGGAACAGGGTCCTGTCTGCCGTGCTCATTGCCCTGATTTACCAGCTTCTGGGCTTCTGGAGCTCCTTCCTGGCATAGGGAGGGAGGGAGGACCAGTATTCTCTTTGGTTCCAAGGGAAGGGGGTGTGCTGTTCATGTGTGTGGGTAGGCAGAGGAGACCTGCAGTGGATTTGAAGGATGTTTAACTGTGAAGACATGCTATCAAGCAGCCAGTACTGCTGGCTCTCTTCTTATTTCCTTGAGAGTATTCTCTTTAATCATCTCTTTTCCAGGTGCCGACTTACTAAAACTGACAAAGGAGGATCTAGTACAGATTTGTGGTACAGCCGATGGGATTCGGCTTTATCATTCACTGAAGTCCAGGTAAAAAATGCTGTGTTGGAAAGGAGTTGTCCTCTTGAAACAAGATTGTGCCTTCTTTGCGTTCCCCGGGCGGCGTGGGCCGGGGCGCCGTGCTCACGAGGAGACTGTTTTGTGTACACCTTCAGGCAGGCACTGATGAGGGCAGAGGTAGACTAAGGCTGTAGAAATGCACTGGGCAGGACTGAGTTCTTGAAGACGACTGGGTTTGTTGCCAAGAAAACAAACTTCTCACGTAGGTGAGCGCTACAGAATCTCTGGTTTTCAAGGTCATATCACACTACTAAACAGTTATTAAACATGTAAATTTCTAATTGTGAATTAAAATAATAGAACTGTAAACTTGTGCTGGCTTTTAAGATCCATTTACTATTTTGATATTTCTAGACTTGTGCTGTGAGAATTCCATTAAAGCTGAATCTTACTGATTTTAAATTGCTGACTTAATCTTGAAACTTAAATTTACCAGTATCTGACAGACCCTCTCAGTGGTTGAGTGTGGATCGTCAGATTAGACTACCTGTAATAGTTGGTGTGAGGTGTGTGTTTTCATATATATGTATATTTTTTTAGTAAACGATTTCGTATGATGAAGTAACTTTGTCCAGTTCACTTCAGGAAGTAGACCCTGGAGTCTTGTAGCTGTTGCTTGCGCATGCGGCCCTCCTGCCAGCTCACAAGCACCATCTTCTGGTTGCAGGTCGGTGCGGCCCCGCCTGACCCTCTATGTCTGCCGCGAGCAGCCAGTGCAGCAGGGGCAGCAGCAGGCAGCTGGTGGTGGGGGCGACAGCAGCAGCGCCACGCCCTACGGTGGGTATGGGAGGTGGGTGCCCTTCTGAGATGGGCTTTGCAGGACTTCTGCCGGGTGGGGACTGCATGGTGATCTCTTTCTCATGTGGCCTTCTATGCGAGAAATACCTAACAAGGAAAAGACCACCCTGAATGCGCTGGGGTTTTGCTTTTTAATTATTTTTTCTTTGGTCTTTTTAAGGCCGCACCTGAGACACATGGAGGTTCCCAGGCTGGGGGTCAAATCAGAGCTATAGCTACCGGCCTCTACCACAGCCACAGCAGCACTGGATCTGAGCCATATTTGCAACCTACACCACAGCTCACAGCAAGGCTGGATCCTTAACCCACTGAGTGAAGCCAGGGATCAAACAAACCCACGTACGTCCTCATGGATACTAGTTGGGTTTGTTAACCACCAAGCCACAACGGGAACTCCAGTTTTGCTTTTTTAAAATCTTAGATTTACTAAAATGATGACTAGAACATTGGTGGCTTGGGAAGAAAGCATTGATGGGAGTGGGGGGCTTCTTCTACATTTTTCCCATTTTACTGACGTCGTAAAATCTTTATAACATGTTCAAAGATGCATGTGGGGAAAATATTCCCATTTTTAATTTTTTTTCTTTTTATAGCCACACCCTTGGCATATGTAAGTTACTAGGGATAGGGGTCATATCGGTGCTGGAGCTGCCAGTCTATACCATAGCCCACTTGATCCTTAACTCAGTGAGCGAGGCCAGGGATCGAACCCGCATCCTCATAGAGACTATGTCAGGTTCTTAACCCTGTGAGCCACAACAGGAACACCCCCATTTTTAATTTCTATATTTTATTTCTTTAGTACTTTGAAAGGTACGACCTTGTTGTAGATAAGGTGGAAAACAGATCGAAGATTACTGTTAAAATGCTGTTCTTGTTTTTTTATTTCAGTTTATCATGCAATCTACTTAGAAGAAATGGTTGCCTCAGAAGTTGCTCGAAAACTTGCGTTGGTGTTTAATATTCCTCTCCACCAAATTAACCAGGTTTACAGACAGGGTCCCACTGGTATTCACATTCTTGTTAGCGATCAGGTAACTCAGAAGTGGTGTGCCCTTTTCCCTTTCATTCTGGTGTTGACTTTTATATAGATCATTGAAGATCTATAGAAAAAAATCCTGTGGCCTCTTTTGCAAGTATTTACGGGAATCATTTTCAGAGTTGGGGATCAAAAGTGGTGAGAATTTATAACCAAAAGTTCCTGGTGCTCTGAGTGGTAGGAGGAATACAAGTTGAGAACTGTGGCTCCATTCCCACCCTCTTTGATCTCTGGTGCTGGTCACCGGGGGACTCTGTGTTAGCACAGCTTTTGGCCCTTTTTATATAGCAAGGCATTTGGGTATGTTTTCCTTTTATACACTATTTGATGATTAATTTTAAAAAGCAGTGAGGTTAGAAGGGCTTATGTTGAGCAGCAAGCAAGCAATAACAGAAGAATACTTTGGCAGTGACTTTTTGTTAGTCATTCACTATTCCCAGCAGGGAATGGTCCCCCGTGGGCCAGAGGGTGATTGACCAGATCTCAGGGACCACCACAGGCAAGTACAGTCAGCCTAGCCAGAACAACAGGTGTAAGTTCTGGCTCCCTCACACTGCCTCCTCGAATTACTAATTTGGCCATTGAGTCCTGTGCTTTGTGCAGCAGTATACAGATAATGACATTCTTTTACCAATTTTAATCTCTTCTAATTTTAACCTTTTCTAATCAGTTAAGACAGTTGGATCTTAATTATGTATCTGTTTTATCCTTTTAGATGGTTCAGAATTTTCAAGATGAGAGTTGTTTTTTATTCTCCACAGTAAAAGGTACTTTGCATGTGTATGTGTGTCTTGAAAGGCTGGAAAACTGTGCTTGAAATCAGTCATCTTGTGTTTACTTTTTCTTTATTTTTTGTCTTTTTAGGGCCACACCCGTGGCATATGGAGGTTCCCAGGCTAGGTTCGCTGGCCTACGCTACAGCCATGCCAGATCTGAGCTGCATCTGTGACCTACACCACAGCCCACGGCAATGCTGGATCCTTAACCCACTGAGTGAATTCAGGGATCGAACCTGCATCCTCATGGATACTAGTACGATTTGTTTCCATTGTGCCACAACAGGAACTCCTTGTGTGGTTATTTTTGAAAATGCTGGCTTTAGTAATTTTAAGAAGAAAATTTGAAAAATGAAGACAGCTTTGCTTTTTAGGGTCAAACCTGCACCATAAGGAAGCTCCAAGGCTAGGGGTCAAATCAGCTTCAGCTGCTGCCCTACACCACAGCCACAGCAATGCAGGATCCAAGCTGTGTCTTCAGCCTACACCAAAGCTCACAGCAATGCCAGCGATCGAACCCACCTCCTCATGGGTACTAGTCAAGTTTACTACCATTGAGCTACAGCTAGAACTTCCAAGAGAATATTTCTGATTGAAATGAAAATTAGCAAATAAGGAAGAGGAGTCTGTCCTTCTAGATGCCTGGAGAAAAACCCCAGTTCATTCAGCCAGCATTTTGAACGCCTTGTGTCAGACCCATGCTGTTAGTTCTAGAAAGGTGTTCCACTACTCTAGCGGAGAAAGCAAGCCAGAACTGCTCAGTAGATGCACCCAATTACCAGTATATAACTTAGATGCCCATGAAGGAGTGGGAAAGTGTGGGTACTCATGGATGCAGGGTTCAGGGAGGGTTACATGAAACTGTTAGGGCTTCTCTGAGGCCATGAAAGCTGAGATCTGGAGTGTGGTGGGGAGCCGACCATGCCCTTGAGGAGCTGCACCCTGGAAGAATGGGGCTGTGTGGAGGCTGGGAGGGCCTTGTGGTTGCCGTGCAGCGCGAAGGTGAGCAGAGCAGGAGGCAGGTCTGGTACTGATGCAAGTTTAGGGTTTTTTTTTTTTTTTTTGTCTTTTTTTTTTTTGGTTGTTGTTGTTGTTGCTATTTCTTGGGCCGCTCCCGCGGCATATGGAGGTTCCCAGGCTAGGGGTCGAATCGGAGCTGTAGCCACCGGCCTACGCCAGAGCCACAGCAACGCGGGATCCGAGCCGCGTCTGCAATCTACACCACAGCTCACGGCAACGCCGGATCGTTAACCCACTGAGCAAGGGCAGGGACCGAACCCGCAACCTCATGGTTCCTAGTCGGATTCGTTAACCACTGCGCCACGACGGGAACTCCAAGTTTAGGTTTTATTTGAAATGCATTGGAAAGTCAGTGAGGTTTTTTAAACAAATAAGTAATGTAAATAGGTTTTTCTTTTCTCTCTCAACTCTTTGGAGACAGATGAGAAGGTGGGCAAACTGGAGGCAGGAGAATCCAGATGAGAGGTTATGGTGTCTCATACACTTATAGACAGGGCCCTACTGGGCTCTACCTTTGAGAGAGGAGTGGTTGTGACTCTTATGAACAACTGAGCAGGTAGTGGTCCCAATAGAGTGGTAGGTGCCATTGAGGGAAGCAGTCCAGAGTTTCATTTTAGGATGTGAAAATGTCAAGTTAATTATAACCTCTGGGGCTGGCAAGACAGGTCTGGTCTTGAGCCGTAAATTTGGAAGCCTTTAGCGTATCCACAGTGACTCAAAACAGTTATGGAGGGAGAGGGTGTGGAGAGTGGGCCCAGACAGGGCTTGAGAGAATTCCTGGAGGTGGAAAAGGAGGAGTTTTTAAATGTAAAGTTAATACAAGAGGAGACCTTTAAAGGTCTGATGAGCTAACCAAAGTCCATTCTGAGCACGAAAGCTGCACCTCAAAGAAAAAAGTGCTGTGTCACCCCTTTCCTGAGAAGTCACTCTTGAAGCTGGGAGCCCACCTAGAAGGGAAGTGCTGAAATCAGGAAGGATTTCACTCTGTGCTGACACGTCATGTCAGCCATCGTGTCAGCTGCAGGGCTGAGTTTTTAACTGTGGCCTGGTTCATGTGATCTTTTACTTGCACAAACATATCTGGCTTAGTACCGTTCTGCTCAACTTCCTGTTCACGAAGCAATAGTTTTTACTCTGCAAAACTCAAAACTGCCTGTAAAAAAGAAAATTCATACTGTGTGCAGCTGTGTCCTGTGAAGTCAGCAGGCATTTATTTCTGCTGTCAGTCATCAAAGGGTGACCCCTCCCATCTCAGTGTACTGGGCTTCGAATACCTTGTCTTATGAAAAAACTCACTTGTTCCTTGTCGAATGCCTGTATTGCTTTTCACCATCTCTGTAGAAACACTAGGCCATCAGACAAAATATATTTTTTAAATGTTGTAGATCTAATTTTTAGGAGTTTAAAAATTATTTCCCGAAAAGGTGGGTATAAGCACTATTTGCGGGTCCTCTGCCTCCTAGAACAGCAGGCAGGCAGGGCACCTATGGGAGTGAGGGCCAGACGTTGAAAAGCACCATGTCTGAAAAGGGGAGGGAGAGTGTATATGAAGTTACCTTGGGGAAGAGGAGCTGGAGCAAGTTACCAGCTTTTTCACTCGAGCATATTCAAGGTACCCTCTGAACTGGGATGGGAGGTTGTAGAGTTGTAGGAGTTCAGTTTTGAGTCTCCAGCCTGGTTAAAAACAAAAAAGCCTGTAACTTCTCCTTTTTCTGCAGCTGAAAACGGGGGTGGTGTCCACATAATTTTGAAGTGACGTCTTAACGTAGTCTGAACTTCATTCAGCACCAAATAAAGCCACGCTTAAAAGTGTGTGAAGACTGAATCCAAGAAGCCTTGGGATTGGATTTTACCATATGAGATGTTTCATATTGAAAACACAGGATGACCTTTCTAATGAGCTGTGAGAGGCGCATCTCACCGTCACCATCACGGCCCCTCAGGAGAGCGAGTGCCTGGGGCCGAGGGACAGGCAGGACCACCTGCTTCTCTGGCGGAGAGGCCAGTCGACACAGTTCCTAGAAGCAGCCATTGCTGTCTTTTTACACTGTATGCGGTTTGGAAGTGAATGTAAAGACATACTGTGGGCATTTACCTCTCTGTGCCAGCTTGGCTTCTGTCGCCTGGACCTCATGCTGACCTGGGGCAGGGTGGGGACGGAATCTGTGTGCGGAGAGACACGAGGCCACCACTGACACGGGTGATGGGTGGTCATGGGAGAGGCTTGGCGCCTTCTCGGAAGAAATCATGTCTGAGGGTGAATGTGTGACGTGATCACGCCAGAGCGGGGAAGATCCAAGCCGGGAAGATGGGCTTGACGCAAACTGCATTATCAAGAGTACCTTGGTGAGAGGATCAGCGTAAATCCTAATAGGTACAAAGACTTTGTGTTTTTGCTTTGTCACAGATTTATCGAGAAACTTTTTGCTTCTGCTTCTGTTCTTAGCATTTTGTTTCTGGTTTTCATTTTTGAAGCCCCAATGCCTTTTAAACTCGTGGTTTTTTTTCCTCTCTCCCTCTCGGTCTCCAATTGCCCACCCCACTCTGCACTATCCAGTCCTAAAACATTTTTAAAGCCCTGTTCCTGACATTGGAAATACATTTAGGCAGGGGAAGCAGTTTCTGACTTGGTGTTAACGGGTTTCATTATGAAGAGTTGAAATTATTCATGGAACACTAGACATCACAAATCAAACACTATATTGTACCATCAAAATTCCTCTCACTTCTTCTCAAATATTGAGCTTTAGTACAATCATGGGTAACATTCTAGTGATTATTTAGGGACTTTTTTATACACCACACAATAGCTTTTTTCTATAAAGAGTGCCTCTTTCACAAAACCAAATGCTTGTCGGCCAGTACACTTTTCAAAGGGAATCCACTGTTTTTGCAATTTTTTCTACTACTTCTCTTCCCTTCACCCAAAGCCTTCCCAAAAATCATCAAGCAAGCATTTGAGGCCTGTGGTGTACTAGACAGTTTTCTTCTCAAACTTTGATTCCATTTTAATTATACACCTCTGTCCATTTACCCTGTGTCTTGGATTTGAATGTATTATTTGATTCTTACCTTTGTTCAGGCAGAAATAGGAATAATATTGAGTTGAAAATCTCTCCCAGAAGACAAACTACTTAAGTGAGTAAAGGCTTTGGCATTGTTTTATTCATAAAGGGGGTTATTTGAGCTGAGAAAGTACTGTCTCTAAATGTTTCCATCTTCAGTTTGAAATCTGTAACTTGTATAGACCCTAAAGCAGGAGAGCTTTCCTTTCTGTCATTTTCCCTTTGCTTTTGTATGACCACATGTTTTCTGTACCAGTCACTTGGGAAAGAAGTGAGCTTATCTCTCAATTGTTTTAGAGTTTTGCTTGTCTATTTAGCATTCCTTTTTGAGTCTCAAGATTTATGGAACAATAAATGTCATTTAATGCTGTGTGCTATTTTGAATTCCTCATCAGGTTTTAGAAGTGGGGTAAGAATAATTAAAAGCTCATCAAACTTGAAATTACACCAAGCGGCATTGAACATTAGTTTGTCCCAGTGAAAAAGGTTAAATTATGGCACCAGCAAATTTGCTACTTTGTTTTTTTAATAGTAGGATGTACACATTTCAGTATAATAAATGTTTTCCGATTGTTTTGCAAATGTGTGTCTCATTTAAAATCCAGGTTCCTGCCAGTGTCACTCACGGCATAAGACTCGAGGGGTTCACTGTGTATGTTCTGAATACACACCAGTCCAAATGTTTGAAGAGGTGTGTTGTGTGTTTTCAGTTTGTTGTCTTCTCAAAGCTGATGCAACTGAGGACAGGTTATTCCAGTAATTGTTCCAGAGTCCAATAGCTGTGATAAGTTGTGTCCTGGCTCAGAGGAGA
This sequence comes from Sus scrofa, assembly GCF_054392235.1. Taxonomy (NCBI): domain Eukaryota; kingdom Metazoa; phylum Chordata; class Mammalia; order Artiodactyla; family Suidae; genus Sus; species Sus scrofa. Next base: position 33,936,776 of record NC_139395.1, on the reverse strand, counting down.
TGATGTACAGAAGGCCCTGGTCATTTAAATTTTTTAAATAGAAACTATACTCATAGCTTCCTGAATCAGTCATTCCCCCGCCCCCACCCCACAGTGGTATAAATGTATATTTAAGTAACTGTTATACATACAGTTTTAGAGCAGGAAATACTGGAATATATAGTAAGGCAGTAAAATCATTAGGACTTTAATGCTTGTTAAACTGACAGGGAATTGTCTAATTGGCCTTCTCTCCCCAGAATACAGCTGAAGCCTTGTATCCTACAAGCTTCTAAAACTCTCCACTTCTAGAAACCCTAACCCTACCAGAAGCGTCACTAGTCATGGGGTATTTGTTTTTGCTCTTTCACTTTAGTTTCTCAGGAGCTCTGGGCTCTTCAGTTTGGGGCAACCTAAGAAGGCTGGGCTGCCGTTAACACAGAGGTTCACAATGAAGGTGGTGACTGGGTTCCTAATCTTAATGAATAAAGATCACCGATGTGGACAGCAGAGAGCAGAAACTAGATCACCTCCACACATTTTAGGTAACATTAGGGACGTACAAATTTGCAAAATGGTTTTGCTCAGAATTGTCTGCCATAGGTAATAGCAATAAAATCTTCTAACTTAAGCACTGCAATGGTTTTTCATTTTTATAGTCTTAAATTCTCAAAGGTGCCAACACTTTACTGATGAGTTTTAAGTGTGTATAATTTTTGAGTAGTCCTGGTGTAACTTGATTTCTAAGATTTTAAAATAAACTTGGAAAAAAAATCACACCCATTCTACATGCATCCATTGATTATTTTTAATTGATTATATTATAGATAACTTGAGCTTTAATTCTGTTTCCTTAAGGTTCCCCAAATTTTGTGATGACATAACTGTCTTTAACAAAAATGCACGTGCTGTAGCATATGCCAGAGCTTATCATTTCCAGTTGGGATACACAAACTCTGAGTTGCTTTTGCTTAGTTTCTGGTCCCCGAAAGTACACAGGACAAGTTGACAGCAAGAGAAAGGTGAAGACGCTGCTCCATGCTACCCAGAGTCCTCATTTCTTTGGTGTCTCATGGAAACCTATTAACTTGCCTTCCACCTAAAGTCTCTACATAGAAAACTGTCAGGCATTGTAGATTTACAGTATTGTCACTTTGACTGAGTTGTTCTTTATCAAAGCAGAAAAGTCCTGCTAATCAAAATGGAATTGTTGTGAATAAAAGTAGGCCACTGGCTTAAGTATCAGATAGAAAAATCAAAAGCTCGTTTTTCTGCTCAGTTTGTGCTAGCACTGGGTCTGAGGAATGCTGCCAGCCAGGGTGGGGCAGGAATTTTGTGCCTAGGGAGGCACCCACCCCTGAGGAGATCCCAGTTTCCTGCAACAACCTGGCTACACTAAGACCACTCTTGCCCTGTGTTACTGACACAAGGCTCTGAATTGGATCCTATCACCAGTCACTGAAGAAGTCCTTTACCTGTAAATTCCTTTCCCAAAGGAGAATCAACAGATGTGGGTGACGGTGGAGTAGGTCAGAGAGACTGTGCTCTGGAGGAAAGGGTGCCGCTTGAAGCCCCAGGCTGGGTGGCTGCCGTCAGAGGATGACACAGCACCTGCACAGCCGTGGTCCATTCCCTCCCACTGCTGTCGGCGGGGTAACAGGGGCAAAGTAGGCATGGACTTTGACGTTAGGGAGCTGGGCCTTGAAAGAGAAGAAAAACGTGCGGTCATGTTGACGGTGGTTTAGGGATTACAGGCATCATCCTAGAAAAGCCCAGAGTTCTCCATGTGTAATCCACTTCATTCTATGACTAGGCAAATAGTTCCAATACAGTTTCTGGTGTGGGCTAACAGGCACATCCCCCAAACAGCACCTCCTAAAGACAGACAAACATCTCTGCCCAGGGGAAGTAACTGTCCCTGTGTGCACAACGGGAAAGGGCTAACAGTGGTACATCCAGGGCTGCCTAGCGGGGTGAGCGCAAAGTTCCTCAACTTAAAAGTATATCCAAGAAGTTGGGAGTTCCCATTGTGGCTCAGCAGTAACAAACCCCACTAGTATCCACAAGGACGCAGGTTTGATCCTTGGCCTCGCTCAGTGGGTTGGGAATCTGGCATTGCCGTGAGCTGTGGTGTAGGGCACAGACGCGGCTCGCATCTCGTGTTGCTGTGGTGCCCGTCAGTGTTCACCTGGAAATTAACCAAGGCTGCTGTTGCTCCTCCTGATAATGGCCTAAATGCCTTCCTTCTTAGAAATTTGCTGATCAACAGACCACAGGGAGCCTCCACCGAGGCCCAGTCCAGAAGCTGAATCTTTCAGGGTAGGGTCTAATAAGGAGATTTTGAAGTGGTCTAAGGAGATGGTTTGGCTAGTGGCTTAGGACAGGAGGTAGAAAATGGATGTTGGTTCTTGATATATTTGTCATTTGCTTAGATGCTGCCACATGTGATGGTGCCCTCACTCACCCGCATCCGCTTGATGCCCGCACGGGTGACCTGCTGGCAGTCATAGAGCTCAAGGCGCTCCAGGCCCCGGCAGTGCTCTAGGTGCTCTAGGGCCACATCGGTGACAAGGAGGCAGTTGTCCAGCTCCAGCACCCGTAGCCTCTCGTGGCCACAGGAGCTGTTGCTTAGGTGTAGGATGCCGTCATCTGTGATGAGCTCGCAGTGGGACAGACTCTGCAATGAGGAGAAGGGGCAGATGTCACAGGACCCTCTCATTCCAAGGCCTGAGGCCCAGGAATGGCAGGGGAGCTGGCCAGGCAGTGCCCCCAGAACTGCAGATTGACCAGGAGCACTGAGCACAAAGCCTTAGCCCATAGGCAGTGGCTTCTCAAACCATCCCCAGATGTAAAGGTGGAAGAAAGAAAAAAAGAAGGCCCTAGAACTACAATAATTGGCTAAGGGATGCACAAAATAAAAAGATGTAAGACATCAAAAATGTAAGACAAGGAGTTCCCGTCGTGGCTCGGTGGTTAACGAATCAGACTACGAACCATGAGGTGGCGGGTTCGCTCCCTGTCCTTGCTCAGTGGGTTACGGATCCGGCGTTGCCGTGAGCTGTGGTGTAGGTCGCAGATGCGGCTTGGATCCCACATTGCTGTGGCTCTGGTGTAGGCCAGTGGCTACAGCTCCGATTCAACCCCTAGCCTAGGAACCTCCATATGCCACAGGAGCGGCTCAAAAAAAGGCAAAAGACAAAAAAAAAAAAAAGAAAGAAAGAAAACCCTACAGACTCCATCAAAAAAACTGTTAGAACTAATTGACCAATTCAGTAAAGTTTCTGGATAAAATAATATACAAAAATCTGGTGTGTTTCTATACACTAAAAATGAATTGTCGGAGAAATTAAAAACCACTTACAAATTGCATTGAAAAAAAAAGAATACCTAGGAATAAATTCATTTAACCAAGGAGGTGAATGACCTCTACACTGAAAACTATAAGACACTGAAGAAAGAAACTGAAGATACAAATAAATGGAAAGATATTCTGTTTGTGGATTGGAAGAATTAATATTTTTAAAATACTCATATAGCCCAAAGGAATCTACAGATTCAACATAACCCCTATCAAAATTCCAATGGCATTTTTCACAGAACAACTACCCTAAAATTTAAATCTAAAAAGGATCCTGAATATCCAAAGCAGTCTTAAGAACAAAGCTAAAAGCATCATACTCTCTGATTTCAAGTGATACTACAAAGCTACAGTTATCAAAACTGTGGTACTGGCATAAAACAGACATACAAATCAATGGAGCAGAATAGAGAGCCAAAAATAAACCCACATATATATATGGTCAATTTATAACAAAGGAGCCAAGAATCTACAATGAAGAAAAGATAATCTCTTCAATAAATGTTGCTGGGCAAATTAGACTGCTACATGCAAAAGAATTAACTGTATCCCTGTCTTACACCATACACAAAAATTAACTCAAAGTGATTAAAGACTTGAATGTAACACCAGGAACCATAAAACTAGAAAAAACATAAGCAGTAAGCTCCTTAACAGTCTTGATGATGATTTTTCTGCATTTGACACCAGAAGCAAAGGTAATAAAAGCAAACAAATGGGACTACATCAAACTAAAAAGCTACTGCACACTAAAGGAAACCATCAACAAAATGAAAAAGCAGTCTACTGAATGGAAGAAAATATTCACAAATCATCTATCTGATAAGGGGTTAATAACCTAAATACATAAAGAACTCAATGGCAAGAACCAAACAGTTGATTCAAAAAATGAGCACAGGGGAGTTCCTGTTGTGGTGCAGTGGAAACAAATCCAACTAGTATCCATGAAGATGTGGGTTCGATCCCCACCCTCACTCAGTGGATAGGGAATCTGGTGTTGCAGTGAACTGTGGTGTAGGTCACAGGTGTGGCTTGGATCCTGTACGGCTGTGGCTGTGGCTGTGGCTGTGGTGGAGGCCCACAGCTGCAGCTCTGATTCAACCCCTAGCCTGGGAACTTCTATATGCCACAGGTGCAGTCCTAAAAAGCAAAAGAAAAAAAAAGAAAAGAAAGTGAGCAGAGGGTCTGAACAGACATTTTTCCAAAGACAGCCTACACATGGCCAGCAGGCACATGAAAAGTTGTTCACCATCACTATTCATCAGGGAAATGCAAATCAAAACGCAAAGCGATACCACCTTACACCTATCAGAAGAGCTATCACAAAAAGGCAACAGAAAAGTGCTGGTGAAGATGTGGAGAAAAGGGAACTCTTGTGGACCACTGGTAGGAATGTAAATTGGTGCCGTATAGAGATTCCTCAAAAAAACTGAAAATAGCACTGCCATATGATCCAGCAATTCCACTTCTGGGTATTTATCTGAAGAAAATGAAAACACTAATTTAAAATGAACCCCTGTGTTCATTGCAGCATTATTGACAGTAGTCAAAATACAGAAGCAACCTAAGGATCCACCAATAGCTGAATGGATAAAGAAAATATGGTAGGAGTTCCCATTGGAGCTCAGCAGGTTAAGGACCCAGTGTTGTCTCTGTGAGGATGTGGGTTCAACTCCTGGCCTCCTCAGTGGGTTAAGGATCCAGTGTTGCCACCAGCTGCGGCGTAGGTCATAGATGCAGCTTGGATCCAGTATTGCTATGGCTGTGGCACAGGCTGGCAGCTGTGGTTCTGATTTGACCCCAGCCCAGGAACTTCCACATGCAGCAGGTTTGGCTGCAAAAAGAAAAAGAAAAAAAAAAAGAAAAATGTGATATATACACATGTACATGCACACAATACAACACAATGGACTATTATCCAGCCATAAAAAAGAATGAAATTTTGCATTTCTGACAACCTGGATGGACCTTGAGGGCATTATGCTAAACAAGTCAGACAAAGAAAAACAAATACTAAATGATCTCACTCTTATGTGGAATTAAACACGCACATTTGTACACAAACCACACAAAGCACTACGCTGACAGACACAGAAACGAGGCTGGTTATTACCAGAGATGGGGGTGGGAGTGGGTGAAACAGATGAAGAGGGTCAAAAGGTACGAATTTCCATTTATAGAATTAGTCATGGGGATGTCATGTACAGCACGGTGACCATAGGTATTAATACTGGACTGCAGATTTGGAAAGTTGCTAAAAGTACATCTTAAAAAGTTTTCATTACAACAAGAGTGGAATGACATAGGATGATAGACGTTAACTAGACCTAGTCGTGTGATCCTTTCACAACATATACAAATACTGAATGATTATGTTGCACACCTGATAACAGAATGTTCTATCAATTATACTTTGATAAAATTTACAAGAACCACCAGAGCTACTGGTGTCCAGGATTCTCTAAAAGCAGCAGTAATTCTCCTGAAACAGTCAAACTTTAGTACCTGGAAGGCCTGGGAATGAAGGAGTTAATGCTCTTACGGTGCCCATCAACACAGTTAATGGGTCTTATGGAAACTGAATCAGGACACCAACCACCTGATTTCAGACTGCCTGCCTTGCCGAGGAATCCGGATGGTCTAAGCAGGTCTCACCATATCCAGGAAGGGCCGCCAAGGCTCTGAAAAGAATCCAGTTCAGTGACGAGCAGAAGAACGACTATGGAGTTCCCTGGTGGCCTAGCGGTTAAGGATCTGGCATTGTCACTGCTGTGGCTCAAGCTGCTGCTGTGGTGCGGGTTCAACCCCTGGCCCAGAAAATTCTGCATGTCACAGGCACAGCCAAACAAATAATAAAAGAATGATTAGCAGTGCTTCCTGCCCTCAGAGACAGGGTGGGCAGCAGGGTGCTGGAAAAAAAGCAAATGTCTGGATACTAGACACAGCGTGGACTGAAAGCATTTCTATTTTAGATTTGGTGGCATTCTGGTGATTAAGGAATGGAAGCCCACTCTGACCTAGCATGGCTAAGAGTAAGCTACTGTACATTTTAATTAAATTGTTACTAATTTGCTCACTTATCATTAAAGACCTTTTAAAAAGAAAACACAAAAAACTGCAAATGGAAATTTTAGAGTTTACTTCATTTATCACTGTCTCATAACTTGATTCTCCATTAGAGGGGAGGCCAGTGAAATCAATGAGTCTGACAACGTCTTTGTTCATTTAGAAAGTTGTGTCTACAGCCATGACTCAGAAACACTCTGCATTTTTGAAGCTTATAATTAGACCTTGAACAGTGTGATCTGACATTACTGGCTGCTCTTGAGTATGAACAGCAAACGTTGTAGAACATAAATTCAGATTAAAGTTATTGAGCTAAATGACATTTTCGTCATTTAAGTTCTCCATATGGAAGACCTGACAGTTTCACCCAGTTCATATAAAATGTAATATCCATCCCACCATACAAGTTCAGAGGCAAAAAATACTGCATTAAAGTTCTAATCACTCATTTGATACTTCAAATATATGACTTCCAGGAGTTTGTGGCTCAGCAGAAACAAATCTACTATCCATGAGGATGCAGGTTCCAACCCTGGCCTCGCTCAGTGGGTTAAGGATATGGTGTTGCCGTGAGCTGTGGTGTTGACCGGTGGCTACAGCTCTGATTCAACCCCTAGCCTGGGAACTTCCACATGCCGTGGGTGCGGCCCTAAAGAGACAAATTATATATATATTCCAACTCTGTGCTAGCCCCTGTCGCAATGGTGAGTAAAAACTCACTTCTGCTCTGGGGAAGCTGGGGATATGGAAATGATGAAGGACCAGGTGCCAGAAGGAAAAGGGCAAGTACCGAGGAGTAAGGGAAGCATTTAGTTCATACAGGACTGGAAAGGCAGAGACCCCATCACAGCTATGTGTGCCACATAAGGGAATTTTACTTTGATTCCAAGGCCACCGGGAAGCGTTTTAAGAAGGCGACATTACGTTTGTTTTCCAAGAAGATGGCTGCTCATCACTCTACCCACCAGAAAAAAATAAATAAATAAATAGAAAATGAGTAGTTGTCGAGATGTGAAGCAAGTGTTGCAGAGGAATGCGGACAATCCTGACTGAAACACATCGGTGTTAACCAGAGACTTAACAACCCTGGTTTTAACAGCCCCAAACTGGAAAGTCCACAAACTTTCAGCAGCCGGAAGTAGAAATAATCAGAGCACACCCGTTCCCCGGGTAATGAGAAGGAACGATGTGCAACTACACACAGTATGAATTTCACAAACATCACATCTGAAGAAGCCAGAAAGGTGCACGTGATTCCAGTCATACAATTTATATAACATAGTACAAAAAATGGCAAAACAAATCTATGCAATTGTAACTCACTACCATTGGGGTTACTGATTAGAAGGGAGCTTTACAGGAGATCTTGTGATGTTTTTTGTTTTTGTCTTTTTAGGGCCACACCTGTGGCATAGGAAAATTCCCAAACTAGGGGTCGAATCAGAGGTACAGCTGCCGACCTACACCACAGCCACAGCAAGGCAGGATCTGAGCTGTGTCTGTGACCTACACCACAGCTCACGGCAACACCGGATCCTCAACATTCTAAGCTGAGATAACTAGGAGGTCTGAATAAACTGGGGTCCTCAGCTGGGGAGCAAACATGGTCTGGGCTGCTCTCCTTCAGGAGCTGCCACAGAACAACGGCCCTAAGACTGTGAGGCCCCCCTGAGCTTCTCATGGTCAGCCTTCTTTTTTATTTTTGGTCATGCCTATGGCATGTGGAAGTTTCCTCAGGCCAGGGGTGGAACCTGAGCCACAGAAGAGACGCCAGATCCTTAACCCGCTGCGCCACCACGGAACTCCATCACTCCAGCCTTCTTAAGCCTCATGGAGAGTGAGCAGCGCTTAGCCTGGTCCCCCACCTCATCTTCTCTCCAACCGCCCTATAAAACCCAGAAAGCAAGCCTCTTCCATTGCAGAAAATGCCCTCAGCTCTGGAGAGCTGGCTCAGGAGCTGGCAGATTTAAGCAAAACAGCTTTGCTAAGTGAAGGTGGACCTCGAGGACCACAGAACTCAGGGGCAGCAATGGAGAATGACAATGAGAAAATGGTGGCATGAATGGGTCCCCTTTAGGTGAAATTATGTTGCAGGTAGGTAACAGAAGGGGTGGCTGGGAAAGACAGGAGGTATTTGTCAGACTGTGGGGCATGGGAAACTGGGACAGAAACAACATCCATTCTGTTTTACATGGTTGTTTTCAAAGTTTTTAACTGTTCCACTTTAAACTGGAAGAAATACTCATCTAAATGTCACTGAGCCTTGAATCCCTATTTCTCCTCCAGAGCAGTGAGCAGAGCTTGGTGAGATTCTCCACACGTTGCCAAGAGCAGGCTTCTGCCAGGTGGGCAGCCTGTGTACTCATCTTTCTAAAGAAAGAGTGGCCTGATGGACTTGGCTTTCCACACATCATCAGTTTTAACAGATTAGGATGAAAAATAAAACTCTGTAGCATAAAGAAAATAATATATTGCCATTTTTGGCTATAATTCCTTATTCTTAAATAATAGCTAAAAATTTTAGATAGCTTTTAGGACCACTGAGTTGCATAATATGATTTTTTTTGTTTGTTTTTTGGGGTTTTTTTTGCCATTTCTTGGGCCGTTCCCGCGGCATATGGATGGAGGTTCCCAGGCTAGGGGTCCAATCCGAGCTGTAGCTGCCAGCCTACCCCAGGGCCACAGCAACACGGGATCTGAGCCGCGTCTGCAACCTACACCACAGCTCACAGGATCGCCGGACCCTTAACCCACTGAGCAAGGCCAGGGATTGAACCCGCAACCTCATGGTTCCTAGTTGGATTCATTAACCACTGAGCCACAACAGTACTCCTGCTTAATGTGATTTTAAAAATTTCAAAGGAGTTCCTGTTGTAGCTCAGCAGTAATGAACCCAACTAGCATCCTTGAGGATGCAGGTTCGATCCCTGGCCTCGCTCAATGGGTTAAGGATCCGGTGTTGCTGTGGCTGTGGTGTAGGCCAGCAGCTGCAGCTCCAATCCAAGCCCTAGCCTGGGAACCTTCATATGCTGCAGGTGCAGCTGTAAAAAGAAAAAAGAAAAAAAAAAGTTCAAAAAAACCAAGGAGTTCCCTGGTGGCCTAATAGGTTAAGGAACCAGTGTTGCTGCTGCTGTGGCATGGGTTCAATCTCCGGCCTGAGAACTTCCATATACTGGCAGTACACACGTACACATACACACAGACACACACACACACACAGATACACATATACACTCTCTCTTTCTCCAAAGAACTGGCTCTGATGCTGAAGAGAAAACCAGCCTCTTCATTATCAACAGACCCTTTGGAAGACACATCCCACAAGCTAAAATTGAATAAAGAAGATCCTTAACCTCCTCTGAATAAATGTCTTGAACTCTTCACAGATGTTTCAAGGTCCTACTCCTCTGTGTGCTTCTGAATCTGGAGTTCCCCTTGTTTGTAAAGGTGTGTGTGTGTGTGTGTGTGTGTGTATATATATATATATATATATATATATTTTTTTTTTTTTTTTTTTTTTTTTGTCTTTTTGCCATTTCTGGGGCCGCTCCCGTGGCATATGGAGGTTTCCAGGCTAGGGGTCTAATCGGAGCTGTAGCCACTGGCCCACGCCAGAGCCAACGTGGGATCCGAGCCGTGTCTGCAACCTACACCACAGCTCATGGCAGCAGCACTGGATCCCCAACCCACCAAGCAAAGCCAGGGATCAAATCCGCAACCTCCTGGTTCCTAGTCAGGTGCGTTAACCACTGAGCCATGACGGGAACTCCATGTAAAGGTATATTTGACTTATTGTCAAATAAACACGATTAGCTTCCCTTTCAAAGAGCCCTCCAGATTTTGCTTTTGTGTGTGTACGTGGCCCCTCTTCCCTGAGGAACCCATAGAACAGTTCCTGGAAGGGGTGTGTGTGTGCACATTTGCCTCGTTCACGTGTCAAGGACAACCTGGAACTGAAATGTTAGCAGATGGGGTGTGACAAGTCACCTGGCTCGGGGCTGGTGGTTACTTCCCTCATTTCTTCTTGCTCCTGGATCTTTAGTAAAAGAGAAAAACCAGATTTCAAAGTTCTGAATCTATGGTGCTTTGCCCTAACAGCATGGCCTCCTCTGAGCCCCCTAGGCTGGGAGAGAAACCCCTGAGGTGGAGCCCCAGCTCCAAAGCAGAGAGCACTGTCTGGGCCTCCTCCAGGGAGGTGGGTCTGGCTGCTCCTGTGCACACCCGCACCTGGGCTGTCACTCACCCTCAGCTCTACCTGAAGTGAGCATGTTCCAGACACATCCTGCTCTGGAATTTCAGAGGGAGGATAAAGTTACTCTTTTCCAATCAATCAGCTTTTTATTCTCCAGTGTCTGCAACACTGCCTGGTGTGCAGTGGTCCTCAAGAGATGTTTGTCAAGTAAATTTGCTGGATGTGATCAGACATAATCCACAGCATTTCCCTTTTCTGTCTTGGCTGTTAGGCATCTCCAAGCTAAGTTTAGATTTCAATTGCAATTGTTCCCTTACTTTTCTGCTAATAAGCTTCCCTGGGTTTTTTGTTTGTTTGTTTGTTTGTTTGTTTTTAATTTGGGGTGCTTATCTTGGACTTTTGGTTTTCATTATAGTTTAACTTTTACTCTAAGCCCCCTTTCTGGAAGTGGCTTATATATGGGGGACCAGATGGAAAAGATTTTCAGTCAGCAGAATCCCCACCGGGGATTACACTGTTTACTTGGAAGGCATCTCCTGACCCGTTCCTGGGGGGGACCCTGCCCTCCTGAGGAAGTGGGAGGAAGGCAGGAATCAGGGAGCCAGTGGACGGCCTCATCCCCGTGCACACCAGCAACGACAGGGATGCAGGGGTGAAGAGTCCTCCAGAGTGTGTGGGAGCTGGGCAAAGACAGGAAGGAAGTGAAAGCAGGCACAGGGCTCCTGAACTTCTGCTGAGGCAGGCGGTCTCGGGGACAAGAGGTGGAGAAAGCATGGTTGAGGAAAAGGTTCTGTCAATTACAAAACCGGATCAGAACCAATTTGGAAGTAAAGACAGCAGGACTACAAAAATTATCTGCAAATAGGTGAAGGGAAACACTTTGCTTAGAGAATTTGGGTACAGTCAGTTCCTGACTCTTCTCTGAAATCTGACCCCAAACAAAAAGTTCCAAAGCTGTTCAAAGCCCTGTGTACCTGTGCCTGAGGGAAAAGTCATCCAGAGGAATGTGGCAGTAAGGAAAATGGGTGAGGAGAGACACTCAAGGCCAAATGGAGCCTTAATGATGCTCTAACCTCCCAGCCCCTGCTGATGAAGCGAGGACAGAGGCAGCTGGCTTATGACAAATCCGTCATGTACCTCAGGGCAGTGGAAAGACCAGACCCCACTGAAGCCATGAAACCCGGGGCCTTTGGGCAGTTGTATAAATGTGGGCAGTTTCTTAACCACTCTGAGCCTCAGTTTCATCACTGATAAAGTGGGGATGTGCATGGTGCCTGCATCGCAGGACTGTGTGGGGATTGAAGGCGACTGTGTGTGTCTAACGGGAGTCACACAGCCTGCTTGATGAACAGGGCCTCCATTTCCCCTCCGGGGGCAACAGCTGGCTGGATGCATGCATGAGACGCCTGCACGGCTATGAAGGTAGTGACGCCTTTCACTGCTCATGTTGGATCTTTCTATATAATCCCCCCCCCACAGACATGTGAGCAGATATGAAATGAAAAAATGTAACATCAGCATGGCCTCATTTTAACTAACTTTCACTCTACCTGACATGATGAATGTGAACTAGAGTGAAATAGCAAGGACGTGGATCCACATCCTAACACGAAAGCCGTAACATTTAGATGCCCTGTCTCCCAAGTTAGGCCAATCAATAGATCTCTGGCATCAAGCATGACAACACTCTTAGAGAAAAGAAGGTTCTCTCCTCCGACAAGGTAAATAACAACATGAAGAGCTCAGACTCACCAGGGCTTGCAGCTTAGGACAGTGAATGGAGAGCTGGATGAGTGTGCTGTCCGTTATCTGGAGAGAAACATGCTGTTTCAGTGTGGCCTCTATACCACAACTTGATACTGCTTCTTCCCAACACACGAATCAAAAGGTCCAACAGAGAATTAAAAATGCATTGAAGGCCCACTCAGACTGGGGGCTCCTCTCTTCTCCAGCAACCCCAATTCTGCTCATTCCCAGGGATACAAAGTTCCTCTTTGATCTGTCCTCTGGTGCTCCAACAGGGCCAAGGGACAAGGAGGGTCTCCCAGATTTGTCTCTCTAGAGTCACCTCATCACTGGATGTGCAAGTTTATTTCTTTTTTTTTTTTTTTTTTTTTTTTTTTGGTCTTAACTTTTTTTTTTTTTTTTATTAAATTTTATTTTCCCACTGTACAGCAAGGGGGTCTGGTTATCCTTACATGTATACATTACAATTACAGTTTTTCCCCCACCATTTCTTCTGTTGCAACATGAGTATCTAGACATAGTTCTCAATGCTATTCAGCGGGATCTATTTCTTCCTTAAGTTTTATGAAAATGAGGGATTTTTCTGAAACATTTGGCAAGAGATGGTGCTCCCTGAACTTGGCTGTGGCTCTCAGGACTGATAACAGCCCAAAGTGTATGCACCCCCCTGCTGTGGCCCTGACACCTCTGCTGGGGCAAGGAGAGTCCAGACAACAGCCAGTCAGAATCTCTGGTCACATCTGTCTGTCTGTCAGTGGCTGAGGGGTGGCCCTGAAGGGCTGTCAGGAGTCCACTCACCAGGATGCATTCTTCGAGATCCATCTTCTCCAGGTCATGACAATTCTGGAAGAGTCCAGAAGACACCCCACTATCAGTCAGTGGTTAGGGCAACACTGGGGGCTTGCCTGTCCCTCTGAGTACTGGTCCAGGATCCTTGTTCTCACATTAAGAAATGTGCCTTGTTACTAAAGTGACCCAGAGAGCCGGCCCTTCTGAGCAGGTGCCCTCTGAGTAACATTCACTTTGGAAATGGGAGTTGGGACTGCATTTACTTCTCTCATCCTGGAGAGGTAGTTGCCTACGCCTCCCCAGGGGGTACATTTCAGCCATGGACAGGCTCTGGAAGGGCCTGGGGGTGGGAGGGTGTGCTCAGCCATGGCGTAGACAGGGGTGGGTAGGGGTAGGAAGAGGGGTGTATCAGCACCCCAAGAAGACATGGGTTCTGGGTGGCAGGCCACAGGGACCCCATGGTGGCTGGCATTTGCAGCGCAGTGTGGGAAGGGGCTGAGCACAGCCCAGCTGCGGGGATCTGCTGAGAGGCTGAGGTGGGGTCTGTGTGAGGAGCATCTCCACCAAGAGGAGGACTCTCATCGTCCCTTCCAACCTCGTGAGAGCAGGGCTGGGCTGGCACAGAACCTTCTACAGGGCCTCCTAGCTCTCCTGCCAGCTGGGAAAAATGTGACATACCCCAAGGGCTCTATTCTACTTGGTGTCTGTCATTTCTCAAGGTAGTTTTTTGCACCCTCCAAAACCATTCCAAGTCACTTTGACTGAGGGAGCTGAATGAAGAGTTTGGTTTGGTTGTGTAACACTCTGTCTTACCCGAGCTAAAAGAGTAAAGCCTGCATCAGTCAAATGGGAACATCGGGCAGCCTCCAAAATCCTGGGATAAGGAGCACACGAGAGAAAAGGTAGGACTGGTTAACAACAGAAAAGCATACTTTACAATGCAACTCTTGAGTTTATTCCACTCTTTGACCAAAAAATGGGGTTTTGACCTGCCCTAAGTTCCAAAGTCCCATTCCAAACCTGGACAGTAAATCCAGGAATATTCCCACAATACCAGCACATGTTGCTCTTGCTTTGAAATATTCCAATATTTGTTGACTCTGAAACACAATTAAAATGCACTTTCACTTAACAAAATCATTTTGATGTACACTGAACTTAATGAAATTCTCCGTTGTCTTAAAGGAAATTTTAAAAATTTGTGGCCAATGAAAATCATCCATCGCTAGCTTAAATAACATTTTAAAGTTAAATTACTCCCTAGAGTTCCCACTGTGGTGGAGCGGAAACAAACCCAACTAGTATCCATGAGGATGTGGGTTTGATCCCCGGCCTTGCCCAGTGGGTTAAGGATCCGGCGTAGGCCGGTGGCTACAGCTCCAATTAGACCCCGAGCCTGGGAACCTCCATATGCCGTGGGTGCAGCCAGAAAAACAAAAAGTTAAATTACTCTCTTATAGCAATAACTCTGACCTCCTTTCTGACCAGTGTTGATTACCCAGATTCCTTCTACTATGCAGAAATATCAAAATTATTCAGAATCTTCCCTAATACAACAATAAGGAAAAATGGGGGAAAAGCAGAAGGAGACAACCCTTAAAAGATTTGTCACTGATATAACCACGAAAAATGGATCCATTTTACTGATAAGAATAAGAAAACATGAATCTTTTTTTCTGCCTGTTTTATAGGCGTTAAGATTGCCAGTCCTGAAGTCAAACTCAGAAGTTCACACTCTAGCCTTATTTCTTACTCATCACATGACGCAGAATAAAATATGTGCTTTTCTTTGAGTCTCGGTTTCTCCTCTGCAAAACAAGCAAGAATAACTGTACTGACCTCCTGGAGAGGAGGTAAGGATGATGTAAGTCAGTGCTCATGATGGTGCCTAACAAAGAGCCGGGAACTTGAACCCCAAGTTCAAGTGACGTTGACCATGACTACTATTTTGTTGCCATTATTAACATTTCATCATTCATATGGAGAATCAGAAAATAAATCATTATCTGTTAAATCAAACCTTTCTCTCCTACTAGGGGAAAACGATAATAAGGTGGTTGTGATTTTCCTCCCCTTCTGTTTAGCTACTGGTCTAGAGGAGAACCTGGTGATGTCTGGACATGAGGCTGTCACTCTGCTCACTATCAGATCACTCAGATGTCAGACTGATAAGAGGATGAGGCCAGCCAGGTGGCCAAATGAGTCAAATCCATCGGGAAATTAAGACTCATATTCCCTGGTGGTGGACAGGGTGGTGCTCTGTATGCAGCCCTCAACGATTGAGATTCCATACTGCCCCGCACCAATCCATCTGACAAAAGCCACACCACTACCACCACCGCCTCCATCTAACCCTAACCCTGCTGCCAAGCCTTTCTCCTCCTGCAGGAAGCCCTTCAGGTCAGCCCCAAGCTCTGAGTTCAAAGCTGAAAGTACAGTACACTCACTGAAGCCTTGGGCAGTTCAAAGCCAGGGCCGTGAGGGACGCGTCTGTGAGGTTACTGCAGCCAGAAAGGCAGAGGGCCTGCAGCCGGGGACAGCCTCTGCATATCTGCACCACGCCTTCATCTGTGATGCGCTGGGGAAAACCAAAGCAGAAAGGAAAATCGGAGGGTGCCAGCAACACTGAAACAGGAGCAGTGGACAGATGGAACTGACTACTGTGAGTTGATTGGTTTGGGTTGCCAGTTACCAGCATTTTATCCTGATAACTGAACAAAAAAAGGTGAAGCATGGGGCAGACATGTATGTATAAATGGATGCCTAATGAGAGGTATTTATTTCTCTTACTTTCCTCAGAATTGATGTTCCCCTGGAGAAACCCAATAGGCTGTCCCAAGCATTCTCTTCAATTATCAGCATTTACAATGGCAGTAAAGAAAGAACAATAACCTTCCAAAGGCTAGAAATGCACTGATGAAAATCACACCCTGTCTTGAATATGCCCTTATTTTTCAAAGCATTTTCATATCTGTAATTTCATTTTATCCACTGAAGCAACATGGGAGGCATCACCATCCCCACTTTCTAAGTAAAGACAAGACACTGAGACGTTACGACGAAGTGTTCAGGTTAGTGACTAGTTCACAGCATTCCTGATATCTTAAACTAAGACCCTGAGCTATGCTATTTTAAGGGGAGATGTTAATGGCTTTGCATTGGCCTTTTTGTTCAGACTGTTGTTCTTTTACCCTGTGGCAAACTGGTAGACGGTACAGAAATAAGTGTGTAGCAATTCCCCCACCTACTTGGAGAGCTTCAGGGAAGGGAGCTCCTGGGAGGGATGGGAGCTCGTGGGAAAAGCATGGTGCTCACCGAGCAGGACTGGAGGTTGAGGCTCACAAGCTCGTGGCAGTAATTCTGAATGTGTCTCAGAGCTTCGTCTTCTAACTGAGTGGAGGGAGAGAACAGAAGAGAGATGGGGCCAGGTAAGCAGGTGGATACAGGCAACCGAGTGAAGCAAGCCCCCTGGTGTTAGTTTCGAGTGGCCCATACCTGTGTGCAGCCCCTCAGCAGCAGGGCCCTCAGGCTGCGGCAGCCTCGCACCAGGGCCTCGATGCCATCCTTCGTGACCTGGTCACACCATGACAGGTTCAGGTACTCCAGGTTCCGGCATCCCTCACTGAGAACAGGAAACAGAACCCCACCTGTGAAGCCCGTCCCATGGAGGGCTCAGGACCCACTCTTAGTTCAGTGGCTCACAAGCAATTCAAGGCAGAGTGACCTCTGTGCCCTAAGTCACCCACTTTCTGATCCAGTGGGACAGTCAGAGAGGTACTCTTACCTTATCCCTTTTAAGGAGCTGTTTGTAATGGACACACAGGAGGTCAGATCCAGATGTTTCAGCTTGGAACAGAATCTGCTAAGGCTGTAACACGTGCTGAAATATAGCAGATGCACTAAAGCTATTTTCAACCACCTTTCTCTCCCCTCTCTGTCCCCATGGCCAATCCATCACCAAAGTAATTTTCATTGCTTACCTGTCAGTGATTTTTGTGCACCCATTGAGGTTTAAATGTTCAATATTTCGGCAGTTCTGCGCAAAGGTCCTAAAATGAGAAAACATTTAAAAACTGCCTGCAAGTTGCTTAGCAGCCACTAGAGGGCATGTATAACCATTTACATTTGGAACAAGGCTCCTCAACATTTTATTCTGTTGTGGAAAGGACACTTAACATGAGATCTACTCTCTTAGGTTTTTAAGTGTGTAACATATGACACCTACCAGTGCCCCTCAAACTTCAACATGTACATAAAACGCTACAGTTCTTGGCACAGTGCAGACAACAATGGCAAACTGCTTGACAGCCCGCATTTCTGTGATGCCAAGGCTTCTACTCTGGGAAAATCAGCTGGAAGCAAGGGGGCCAAGTCTTTCTTGTACTGTACCATGCTGTCACTTGGTTACCCCAGGGCCTTTCTGGAGAAACTATCTCTGACCACTGGCAGAGTCAGCATTTGATCAGTATCAAGAACTGAGAGAGGACACTGGTGAGGACACTGAATTGTGAAGGGCAACGCCCTCAACAATTCGTGAGCTGACAGCAAGGCCAGAAGCAAAAATTAAACATTCCTGACCTTTATTCCTTAACATATTCAGCAAGGACTGGCTCAAGTCACCTGCATTTTCCTGAACTATGGCTTCAACGTATCTTACGGGATCAAATCTTGAATGCTCGAAAAATCAATCAAGGTAGGAGGAGGGGATCAAGATGGCGGAGGAGGAGGATGTGGACCTCACCTCCCCTACCAACACATCAAAAATACAGCTACATAAGGAGGGATTCTCGCAAAAAACGAACTGGAAACTGGAAGGAGAACTATACAATCAAAGCTGCAAGAAAGATCTCCATGTAACTGGGGAGAATGGAGGGAAGGAAAAAAAAAGGCATCAAGTAGGGGCCTGGGCCCCTGGGAAAGACCCATACAAATGACAAAGTCCACTCCAGTGGACTTTCACCCTGGGAGGAAGCAGCTGACTCACAACTGGGCATCTAAGTCCCAGGGTCCAGCATGGAGGAGACAAGGCCCCTTGCCTGCTGGGAAGCCCACTGAGACAGTTGGGAATTGGAGAGGCATAGACTCTACTTGCCAGGAAAGTATGCGTGCTGGCTTGCTGACAGTCAGGGTGGAGTGAGCCTTGCACTGGCGGCTGCTGCAGCGTTGCACTCACAATCCAAAGGGGTCAACACTCCAGCCCTGCTCAGTCTACACAACAGCTGGCATGAGTTCTGGGCCAAGACTGGTCTAGCTGCAGCAGATGATGTCAGTGTGTGCACTGGGCAGTGCCACCAGAGTGGACAGCAACTCAGCGCTGAATTTCAGGAAGACAGGTTCTGGGCAGCAGTACACAGCGATTCATTTCCAGCAAGAGTGCCCCAGCTCCACCCACTCCACACTGCAGCTTAGTGCTAGGTCTGGGGCAGACAGGTCCTGGGAGAAGACTGCCACAGAGGCAGCCCAGAACTCATGCCACATGAGTCGGCAGCATGGCCATATCAACTCCTATAGCAACAACACCTTGACCCTCAGCCCCAGGCTACTCCACACCACAGCCTTGCACAAGATCTGGGACAAACACAACAGAGAAACGAATGCAACCCTGGGCTGCTTCGGAGTGGAACTGAGGATGCCTACACAGGTAGCACATAGGTTTGCTGTGACTGCACAGGTCTGACTTGCTTCAGCTACTGGTGCCTCTCTGTCAGGAAAAGCACTCAAGGACAACAGAGCCTGAATGAACTGACCCTCAGAGCTTCTACTCCAACAACGGGGGAGCAGACCCTTCCCCCAACAGGACAGTGACAACCGTAGAGCAAACTGCTTCACATCCAGCAGAGGCACTAGACACTGACACTACAATACCAATCACACACCCTATCAAAGGGATAGCAAGCAGCACACTCTAAGGAAAGATGTGGCTGACATCCATACCAAAACAGCCCTTGCACCAAAAATAGTGGACATACATGGCCTACACATGGACACTCCCACAGGAAGACAGCCCTTCAAAACCACAGCAGTTAACTGTTTCTCCTAAATTCACAGAGACAGAAAAAGTAAAATGAAAAAGCAGAACTACTCTCAATTAAAATGACAAAAGAAATCACCTGAAAGAACAAATAATATCTACTAGAATGCAAGTTCAAAAAGGAAATAATAAAAGTGACAAAGGAATTTTAAAAAGATTATCAATAGATATACAGGTCACTGTAACCAAGGAACTAGGAATTAAAGACAAACCGACCAAAAAAGAAAATTCAATCGCCAAGAAAAACCAATCAAGAAGCAATGAATATCTGACTAATGACACAGAAGAAAAAAAACAATAAATGACACAGAAGAATGAATAAATGATCTGGAAGATAGAATAATGAAAATCACCCAATCATAACAGCAGAAAGACAAATAAAAAAAAAAAACTGAGAGAAACATACAAGACCTGTGGGATAATAAAGCATTCCAACTTACACATAATAGGGGTTCCAGAAGGAAGAGAGAGAGAGGAAGGGATCAAAAATGTACTGGAAGAAATTATAGCTGAAATCTTTCCAAACCTTAAGAAGGAAACAAATCCAGAGAGAGGAAACAAAACGAAGAGGGTCCCAAACAAGATGAACCCAAACATACACAGCCCAATTTATAGCATAATTAAAACAGCAAAAGTGAAAGAGAGGATTCTAAAGACAGCAAGAGAAAAAGAGTCAGTTACAAGAAAATACCTATAAGGCTTGATTCAAGCAGAAACACTGCAGGCCAGAACGGAGTAACACGATACATTCAAAGTCCTAAAAAGGAAAAACCTGCAACCTAGGATACTTTATGAGGCAAGATCATCATTTAGAATAAAAGGAGAGAAGGGGGGTGTGGGGATGCACTGAGGGTTTGGGATGACAATGCTATAAAATTTGGTTGTGATGATTGTTGTACAACTATAAATGTAATAAAATTCATTGAGTAATTAAAAAAAAAAGAATAAAAGGAGAGAGAATTTTCCAGAAAAGCAAAAACTAAAAGAATTCAGCAATACTAAACCTACCCTAAAAGAAATGTTGAAGGATTTTCTCTAAAGAGAAAAGGAGCAAGAATCTATAGGAAAGGGAAAGATTACATTAGGAAAGGCAAATATATAAAAAGGATTGGAGTTCCTGTCATGGCTCAGTGGTAATGAACCCAACTAGTACCCATGAGAATGCAGGTTTGATCTCTGGCCTCATTCAGTGGGTTAAGGATCCAGCATTGTCCAATTCAACCCTTAGCCTGGGAACTTCCATATGCCACAGGTATGGCCCTAAAAAAAATAAAAAATAAAAAAGATTGAAGAGCACTAAGTCTAGTATATAGGTTAAAAAACAATTAAAAATTTTTTTGTATAAGTAATTATAACTACAATTAGCAGTAAAAGGATAAGCATGAAGTTGTAAAATGAGACATCAAAATCCCAAAATGTGGGGGATGGGAATATAAAAATGTAGATTATTTATTTATTGACCATATCCATGGCATGCGGAAGTTCCTGGGCCAGGGACTGAACCCAAGCCACAGCAATGAATCAAATTCTTAACCACCAGGCCACGAGGGGAATGTGTTTGAACTTGTATGACTATCAGTTTAAAACAAATATAGTTATGGGTCAATACACTTTAAGATACATATATGGCTATATAGAAATCTCATGATAACCAAAACAGACACACACAAAAAAAGAGAAAGGAATACAAATACAACATTAAAAACAGTCATCAATCAGTCTAAAGCAAGAAGATGTAAGAAGTCTTTAACATATTTAAAAAACAGGGTAACCACAAATCAAAAGCTTATAACAGAAAAGAGAACAAAAACAAAAAAGAGAACACAAGCATAATGAATAAAGAAATACAAAATTAACTGGAAATCAAGGTCTAAAACAGCAATAAATACATATCCATCAATAATTACCTTAAATGTCAATGGATTAAACACTCCAATCAAAAGACAAACTGGATTAAAAAACAAAAGCCTACAATATGCTGCCTGCAAGAGACTTATTTTAGGGCAAAGGATGCACAAAGAAATGGGAGTTCCTGTCATGGCAGAGCAGAAACAAATCTGACTAGGAACCATGAGATTGCGGGTTCGATCCCTGGCTTCGCTCAGTGGGTTAAGGATCCGGTGTTGCCATGAGCTGTGGTATAGATCACAGATGAGGCTTGGATCCCATGTTGCTGTGGCTGTGGTGTAGGCCAGCAGCTACAGCTCCGATTACACCCCTAGCCTGGGAACCTCCATATGCCATGGGTGTGGCCCTAAAAAGACAAAAAGACAAAAAAAGAAAAAAAAAGTGAGGGGATGGATAAAGATACTTCATGCAAATGGAAATAACAAGAAAGCGAGAGTTGCAATACTCATATCAGACAAAAAAAACTTTAGAACAAAGGCCATAAAGCAAGACAAAGAAGGACATTATGTAATGACAAAGGGATCAAGAAGAAGAGATATTATACTCATTAACATATATGCATCCATTATATGAGCATCTAAAGAAATAAAACAAATATTGACAGATATAAAGGGAGAAACAAAAAATACTACAGTAATAGTAGGAGGAGACTTTTTTTTTTTTTCTTTTTTTTAGGGCCTGGAAGTTCATGGTTCCTAGTTGGATTTGTTTCTTCTGCGCCATGATGGGAACTCCAATAGTAGGAGACTTTAACTGAAATCCACAGACAAATCATCTAGACAAAATATCAATAAGCCAACAGTTTCTAAATGACACAACAGGATAGTTGAACTTAATTGATATATAAAGAACATTGCATTCAATTAAAAAATAGAATACCCATTCTTTTCAAGTGTGCATATAACATTCTAGGACAGACCACATACTATGTCATAAAAGAAGCCTCAATAAATTTAAGAACAAATTATTTTAAGCATCTTTTCTGACCACAATGGTATGAAACTAAAAATCAACTACAGAAAGAAAAACCAGAAAAGAACAAACACATGGAGACTAAACAACATGCTACTAAAAAAGCCAATGGGTCAACAATGATATAAAAAAAGAAATCAGAAAATACTTTGAAACAAGAGAAAATGAAAGCACAACCTTTTACAAAATCTATGGGACGGAGCAAAAGCAGTTCTAAGAGGGAAGTTGATACTGATACAGGCCCTCCTCAAGAAACATCTCATGGATACCCTGGATGACAGGATTAAGATGGCAGAACAGAAGGACTAGAACACAACTTCTTTCCTAAAAACAACGAAATTCACAACTAAAGACAGGAATCTCCACCCAAATGAACCGGAAACCCATACCTACTCCAGAAGAAAAAGAGGAGGCCACATCAAGAGGTAGGAGGGATGATTTCACGATATAAACAACCCCATACCTCCCGGGTGGGAAGCTCCACAGACTGAAAACTAACTGGTTCACAGAGACTCACCTACAGGAGTGAGAGTTCTGAGCCACACATCAAACCCTCACATGCTGGGATCTGGCACTGGGAGAAAGAGCCACTAGAGCATCTGGCATTGAAGGCCAGTGGGGCTTGTGCGCAGGAGCTCCACAGGACTGGGGGAAACGGAGACCCCATTCTTAAAAGGCGCACACAGACTTTCACGTGCACTGGGTCCCAGGGCAGAGCGAGGTCTCCACAGGAAACTAGGTCAAACCTGACTGCAGTTCTTGGAGGACATCCTGGGAAAATAGGGGTGAATGTGGCTTGTTGTGAGGGAAGGACATTGAAGGCAAAGCTCTCAGGAATATTCAGCAGTTGCCTTTCTCTGGAGGTGGCCATTCTGGGAAAATCTGGCCCCACCCGTCAGCCAGCCCCTGAGAAGCCCCAGGGCAAACAACAACCTAGCTGGGATCATAGCCCCACCCCTCAGTAAACAGGCTACCTAAAGAGCCTCAGGCACACAGCTACCCCTAATCCCATCCAGAGACTAAGCCCCACCCACCAGAGGCTCCACCTACCAGTGGGCAGGCATCAGCCCCTCCCATCAGGAAGCCTACAGGAAGTCCCCATATTGACTTCAGCCACAAAAGGGACAGACACCAGAAGTAAGAGAGGCTACAACTCTACCATCTCTAAAAAGGTCACCACACCAAAAACCTATAAAAATGAAAAGACAGAGAACTCTAACTCAGATGAGGGAGAAAGGAAAAACCCCAGAAAATCAGCTAAGCAATGAGGAGATTCTCAGCCTCCAGGAAAAAGACTTTAGACTGTCGAAACTGAAGATGATGCAAGACATTGGAAATAAACTGGAGGCAAAGATGGATAACTTACAGGAAACACTGACCAAAGAGATACAAGATATAAAACTTAAACAAGAAGAGATGCAAAATACAATAACGGAAATAACAAATTCACTAGAAGCAGCTAACAGCAGAATACAGGAGGCAGAAGAACAAATAAACGAGGTGGAGGACAGATTAGTGGAAATTACGGATGCAGAACAGAAAAGAGAAAAAAGATTGAAAACAAATGAAGAGAGTCTCAGAGAACTCTGGGACAATGTGAAACACACCAACATCCATATTATAGGGGTGCCAGAAGGAGAAGAGAGATAGAAGGGGACAGAAAAAATATTCCGAGAGATAATAGCCGAAAACTTCCCTAACATGGGAAAGGAATCACTCACTCAAATCCAGGAGACACAATGAGTACCATATAAAATAAACCCAAGGAGGAACACACCGAGACACATAATAATCAAACTGACCAAAATTAAAGACAAAGAGAACATCTTGAAAGCAGCTAGGGAAAAGAAACAAGTAACATACAAGGGAACCCCAATAAGGTTATCAGCAGATTTTTCAGCAGAAACTCTGCAGGCCAGAAGGGAGTGGCATGATATACTTAACATGATGAAAGGAAAAAACCTCCAACCAAGATTACTCTACCCAGCAGGGCTCTCATTCAGATTGGAAGGAGAAATCAAAACCTTCACAGATAAGCAAAAGCTGAGAGAATTCAGCAACACTAAACCAGCCTTACAACAAATACTAAAGGAACTTCTCTAGGCAGAAAAGATCAGCAACAGGAAACAAAAATGCCACAAATGACAAGGCTCACCAGTAAAGGTATATATACAGTAAAGATACGAAATCATCCATGCACAATTATACCACCAAAGTCAGAAATCATGAGAAGAGGTAGGTACAAATGCGGGACACTGGAGATGAACTTGCAATTAAGAGAACAACAACTTTAAACAATCTCATATACATATAGACTCTTATATCAAAACTTCAGAATAACTGCAAACCAAAAATCTACAATTGGTACATAAACAAGGAATCTCTGGAGAAGAAATATATCTCATAGTAAATGAGTGCATAATCCACCATGAAGGGGGTCATTTGACATCATTCTTGGAATGCTGAAGTCTTCTTACATCTGATTCTGATTTCCTCTCCATCAAAGAATTTATGACAATTATAATTAAACAATGTGACTGTACAATTAAATAATACAGTTCTACAATTGTAGTATTAATAACCATTTCTCTCCATGGTACAATGTAAGGTCTATAATGTCTTGTTTATCACATCACCTAGAATGGTGTAATGCCTACATTGAAGAATCAATAAGATGTAACAAATTGTGAGGACATATTTATATAGTTACATTGTTTTTTAACCAATTTATGCATTTTATATTTTACTTATTTTCAGAGGGTGTATTATTTTTGTTATTCTTACCAGTTAAGTCATTCTTTTTATTATGCTATATAAAATATTTAATGGTATATAAGGCTTTCTTCTTTATAAATTTTAGTTGCATAATATAACAATTTTAATATAATACTAATTTTTAAAGAAAAATTGAAATGTAATAGGTAAAACTAAGTAGTAAAATGAAAACCATAAAAATGGGACAAAGTATAGAATAAATTTCCTATTTGTCTCAGCATATTTTCCATTCCACTTCTCCAGTGGGAGTCACTTAATTTGTTTCTTAAGATCCATGATATAATAATCTGTGTGAATGTAATTGTGTTTAAATGTATGTATTTTATTCTGTAAAAAATAAAAATTAAAATTAAAATTAAAAATAAAAAAAATAAAAAAAAGAAACATCTCATGTAAACAACCTAACCTACTGCCTAAAAGAATTATGAAAAGAACAAATCAAACCCAAAGTCAGCATAAGGAAGGAAATAATAAAGATCAGAGAGAAAATAAATACAATAGAGATTTTTTAAAAATAGAAAAGAATCATTAAATAGGGCTCTTTTTTGGAAAAGATCAAAAAAAAAATCAATAACTTCTGGCCAGTCACCAAGAAAAGTGAGCAGAGCTAAATAAACAAAATAAGACATGAAAGGAGAGAAATAACAACTGATATCACAGAGATACAAAAAATCACAAGAGAACACCACAAACAGCTATATGCCATCAAATTCAACAACCTATAAGAAATGAACAAGTTTCTTGAAATATGCAGGCTGCCAAAACTGAGTCAAGAAGAGACAGATAATTTGAACAGACCAATCACTAGAAATGAAATAGGATCTGGAATGTATAAAACTCCTTGTAGGAGTTCCCTTGTGGCCTAGTGGTTAAGGATGTAGCGTTGTCACTGCTGTGACTTGGGTCACTGCTGTGGCTCAAGTTTGATCCCTGGCCCAGGAACTTCCAAGTGCTGCTGGCACACCAATAAAACCAAAAACCAAACAAAATGCCTCTAAACAAATGTTCAGGATCGGATGGCTTCACTGCAGAACTCTACCAAACATACAGAGTAACTTATACTCATCTTTCTCAAACTCCTTCCAAAGACTGAAGATGAGGGACACTCCCAAAGTCATTCTGTGACATCACCATCACAGCCAAACACTACCAAAAAAAAAAAAAGAAAAAAGAAAAACAAAAGAAAGAAAATTACAGACAATAAATATCTCTGATGAATATACATGCAAAAATCTTCAACAAAAATTAGCAACCGAAGAGTTCCCATTGTGGCTCAGCAGTAATAAATCTGACTAGTATCTATGAGGACTCAGGTTTGATCCCTGGCTTTGCTCAGTGAGTTACAGATCTGGCATTGCTATGAACTGTGGTGTAGGTCATAGATGTGGTGGATCTGGTGTTGCTGTGGCTGTGGCACAGGCCAGCAACTACAGCTCCAATTTGACCCCTAGCCTGGGAACTTCCACATGATGTGGGTGCAGGCCTAAAAAATAAAAATGAAAAGAAAAAAAAAAATCAAGCCAAGAGTTTCCGTTGTGGCTCAGCAGTAATGAACCTGACTAGTATCCATGAGGATGTGGGTTACATCCCTGGCCTCACTCAGTGGGTTAAGGATCAGGCATTACTGTGAGCTGTGGCATAGGTCACAGAAGTGGCTCAGATCCGGCACTGCTGTGGCTATGGCACAGGCTGGCAATCCCTAGCCTGGGAACTTCCATCTGCCTCGGGTGTGGCCCTAAAAAGAAAAAAGAAAGAAAGAAAGATACAAAAATAATTAGCAAACCAAATCCAACAATACATAAAAAGGATCATATATCATGATCAAGTTGGATTCATTCCAGGGCCACAAGGATGGTTCAACATACGTGAATCAATCAATGTGATATACTATATCAACAAAAGGAAAGATTAAAAACTACATGATGATCAAAACAGATGCAGAAAAAGCACTTGACAAAATTCAACATCCTTGTATGATAAAAACTCTCACCAAAATGGGTATGGAGGAAACATACCACAACATAATAAAAGCCATTTATGACAAACCCACAGCCAGTATTAATATTCAACAGCGAAGAGCTGAAAGCCTTTTTGCTAAATCAGGAACAAGACAAGGATGTCCACTCTTACCACTTCTACTCAACACAGTATTAGAAGTCTAGCCACAACAATCAGACAAGAAATAAAAGGTATCCAAACTGGAAGGGAAGTGGTAAAACAGTCATTATTTGCAGATAACATGATACTCTATATGGAGAACCTTGAAGTTTTCACATAAAAACTAAATGAATAAATGAATTCAGCAAGATACAAGATTAACATACAGAAATCAGTTGCATTTCTTTATACCAACAATGAAATAGCAGAAAGAAAAAAATATATATACTGTGTTTAAAACTGGATCAAAAAAATATATCCAGGAATAAACTTAGCCAAGGAAGTGAAAGATCTATATGCTGAAAACTATAAAACATAGACAAAGGAAACTGAAGATGATTAAAAGAAACCAAAAGCTATCCGATACCTTGATTAGAAGAATTAACATTATTAAAATGGCCATACTATCCTAAGCAATCTGCAGGTTTAATGCAAGGCCTATCAGAATACCCATGCCATTTTTCAAAAAACTAGGACAAATGATCCCCAAATTTATATGGGACAACAAAAGACCAAGAATTAACAAAGCAATCCTGAGGAAAAAGAACAAGCAAGAGGAATAACCAGAAAGCTACAGTAATCAAAACAATGTGATACTGTCACAAAAACAGACATACAGATCAGTGGAACAGAGTAGGGAACCCAAAAATATGATACACCTATAGTCTACTAAAATGTGACAAAGCAGGCACAGAATATTCAATGGAGAAAAGACAGTCTCTTCAACAAAGTAGTGTTGGGAAAGCTGGACACCTACATGTAAATCAATGAAGTTAGAACACTCTCCTACACCAAACACAAAGATAAATCCAAAATGGCTTAAAGACTTAAGTAGAAGGCATGACACCATAAAACTCCTAGAAGAGAACAAAGGCAAAATATTCTCTGACATAAATCACAGCAATATTTTCTTAGATCAGTTTCCCAAGGCAAAAGAAATAAAAGCAAAAAATAAAGAAATGGGATCTAATCAAACTTACAAACTTTTGCATAGCAAAGGAAACCAAAAACCAAACAAACTACCTATGGAATGGGAAAAAATATTTGCAAATGATACAACCAACAAGGGATTAAATACCAAATATACAAACAGCTCATACAATATTAAAAAAATACCAATCAAAAAAATGGGCAGGTCTAAATAGACATTTCTCAAAAGACAACACACTGATGAACAAGAGGTACATGAAAAGTCACTTAACATTGCTAATTATGAGAGAAATGCCAATCAAAACCACAATGAAGAACACAACATTGTAAATCAATTTTATGTCAATGAAACAAAACAAAAAACAATAACAACAACAAAACAACAAAACCCTACGATGAACTATTACCTCATACCAATGAGAATGGCCATCATCAAAAAGCCTTCAAAGAACAAATGCTGGAGAAGGTGTGGAGAAAAGGGACTCCTTCTACATCATTGGTGCTAATGTAAATTGCTGCACTTATGGAAACAGGATAGAGGCTCCTTAAAAAACTAAAAACAGAGTTATGATCCAGAAATCCCACTCCTGGGAATATATCTAAAAAGAAATGAAAACTCTAGTTTGAAAAGATTTATCCACTCCAATGTTCATAGCAGCACTATTTACAATAGCCAAGACACAGAAGCAACCCAAGTGCCCATCAACAGACAAGTGACTCAAGAAGATATGGTGTATATATACACACAATGAAATATTACTCAGCCATAAAAAGAATGAAATAATGCCATTTACAGTAACATGGGTGAACCTAGAGAATATTATACCTGGTGAAGTATAATATTCAGACAAAGACAACTATATCTTACATCATCACTTTTATGTGGGATCTAAAACATAAGATTAATGTATCTATATACAAAATGGGACATAGGAAACAACTTATGATTACCAAAAGTTATTTGGGGGGGATATAAAATTAGGAGTCTGGGATAAGAGATACAACCTACTATACGCAAAATAGATAAGTAACAAGGATTAACTGTATAGCACAGGGGAATTAAATTCAGTGTAACAATCCATAATGGAAAATAATCTGAAAAAAATATTTATATAACTGAACTACTTTGCTGTACACCTGAAACTAATACAATATTGTCAATCGACCTTATTTCAATTAAAAAAAAATCAACCAATTTACCACATTAACAAACTAAAGAAGAAAAAACAGGAGTTCCCATTGTGGTGCAGAGTAAATGAATCTGACTAGTATCCATGAGGATGTGGGTTTGAAATCTGGCCTGGCTCAGTGGGTCGGGGATATGGCATTGCCATGAGCTGTGGTATAGGTTGCAGATGCAGCTCAGATCCCATGTTGCTGTGCCTATGGTGAAGGCCAGCAGCTGTAACTCCGACTCAACCCCTAGCCTGGGAACTTCCACATGCTGCAGGTGCAGCCCTAAAAAAGCAAACAAAACAAAACAAAACAAAACAAAACCAAAACCAAAAAACAAACAAAAAACCCAAAAAACAAACAAAAAAAAAATGATGATCAAAAAGATGCAGGAAAAGCATTTCAAAATCTAAATCTAATATCCACTCTTAATTAAAAAAAAAAGCTCACAAGGTATGAATAGAAATGTCTCCAATTTGATAATGTCGAAAAAAAAAATCTATAGCTAACATCATACATGAATACTTTCTCCCTAAGATGGAGAACTGGCTAGGATGTCTGTTTTCACCATTTCTTTTTTCTTTTTTTCAGCTACTCCCACAGCATGGGGAAATTCCTGGGCAAGGGACCACACCTGTGCCACAGCTCTAACCAGGGCCACAGCAGTGATAATGCTGGATCTTTAACCTGCTGAGCTACTAGGGAATTCCTATTTTCACCATTTCTATTTGACACTGTACTAGAGATTCTAGCCAGGGCCATCAAGCAAGAATAAGAAAAGGCACTGACTGGAAACAAAAATTATCTTCATTTACAGGTGACATGACTGTTTACATAGAAAATCCAAAATAGGGAGTTCCCATCGTGGTGCAGTGGTTAACGAATCCGACTAGGAACCATGAGGTTGCAGGTTCAATCCCTGGCCTTACTCAGTGGGTTAATGATCCAGCATTGCTGTGAGTTGTGGTGTAGGTCAAAGACGCGGCTCGGATCCAGTGTTGCTGTGGCTCTGGCGTAGGCCGGTGGCTACAGCTCCTATTAGACCCCTAGTCTGGAAACCTCCATATTCTACAGGAGTGGCCCTAGAAAAGGCAAAAAGACTAAAAAAAAAAAGAAAGAAAGAAAAAGAAAAAAAAGAAAATCCAAAATAATCAACAAGCTACAGAGGAGGAGTTCCCGTGGTGGCGCAGTGGTTAACGAATCCGACTAGGAACCATGAGGTTGCGGGTTCGATCCCTGCCCTTGCTCAGGGGGTTAACGACCCAGCGTTGCCGTGAGCTGTGGTGTAGGTTGCAGACGCGGCTCGGATCCCGCGTTGCTGTGGCTCTGGTGTAGGCCAGTGGCTACAGCTCCGATTCGACCCCTAGCCTGGGAACCTCCATATGCCGCGGGAGCGGCCCAAGAAATAGCAAAAAAAAAAAGATACAAAAAAAAAAAAAAAGCTACAGAACAAACGTTGAGTCTATTCAGGGTTACAGGTGAAAAGACAAATATACAAAAATCAATAGTATTTCTATTTGCCACCAATGAATAATCAAAAATTGAAATAAAAAAATCATTTACAATATTTCATTAACACTTAGGGATACATATGACAAAAGATGTTCACAACCTGTACAGTTAAAACTGCAAAACATACAGAGGGCAATTTTAAAACACCTAAATATAGGGAGAGATATATCATGCCTGTGGGTTGAAAAGCTCAATATTCTTAAGATGTCAATTCACCACAAATTGAGCTACAGATTTACCATCATCCTATTCAAGATCCCAGCAAGCTTCTTTGCAGAAATTGACAAGCTGATGCTACAATTTATACGGAAATGCAACAGATCTAGCACAGCTAAAACAAGTTTGAAAGAGAATAAAGTTCCAGGATTAATAAAACCTGACTGCAAAACTTATTATAAAGCTATAGCTATCCGGACAGTGTGGTTTGTTGTAAAGACAGACAAAGAGATCAATGGAAACCATTGAGAGTATAAAAACAGCTACAATTATTTGCACAACTGATTTTCAACAAAGGTATAAGGGCAATTCTGTGGAAAGAGTGTTCATATCAATATATGGTGCTGGAATAAGCCAAAATCACCGGCAAAAAAAAAGCTATCAATATATACCTCACACCATATACAAAAATCAACTCAAAATGGATAAGAGCACTAAACTATAAAACCTCTAGAAACATAGGAGAAAATCTTTATGATCTTGGGTTAGGAAAGATCTCATATGTAACACCAAAAGTATGATTCATAAGAAAAAAAAACTGATAAACTTCGTTAAAGTGCAACATTTTATAAGTTAAAAATAACAAAAAGGTAAACCAATGACTGGGAAAAAAAATTTGTAGGAGGGCCTATCGTAGCTCAGTGGTTAACAAACCTGACTAGTATCCATGAGGACGTGGGTTCAATCCCTAGCCTCGCTCAGTGGGTTAAGGATCTGGCATTGCTGTGAGCTATGGTGTAGGTCGCAGATGTGACTCAGATCCTGCATTGCTATGGCTGTGGTGCAGACCAGCAGCTGCAGCTGTGATTCCACCCCTACTCTGGGAACATCACATGCTGCAGATGTAGCCCTGAAAAGCAAAAAAAAAAAAAAAAAAAAAAAAAAAAAAAAGATGCACAGTTTACCATATTTAAATTATATCTCAATAAAACTTAAAAGTCCTTAGGACTTCATGTA
Organism: Sus scrofa; assembly: GCF_054392235.1. NCBI lineage: Eukaryota > Metazoa > Chordata > Mammalia > Artiodactyla > Suidae > Sus > Sus scrofa. The sequence goes on along the minus strand of NC_139395.1, from coordinate 33,905,015 downwards.
AGTGATGGAGCTGCAGTTACAGAGAATTTACATGCAAGATTTGTTAGAACCAGAATTTCAATCTATTCTGATATATCCCCAGTGCCTAAATTGGTGCCTGGTATAGGGGAGGCTCAATAACCACTTGTAGCCAAATAGCACCCCCTTGCACCAAAGCAACAATACACCCACAGGGAAGGGGCAGATTAGAGGCCAAGGTTGGTTCTAGGTGATTACAGTCAAAAACTGAAGGCATGATAAAATTCTTCCCGATCATGATTCTGTGATTATGCTTATCATTATTTTTCACAGTGATCTTGCCTCACATATTTTAAAAGTTATATAGGTATTAATAGATATACCTGCTCTAAAACTTATGGTAAATAACATTCTTATAGGACAGTTTTGTTACACATGGCTCTATTCCAAGCACCAAGATGAGACTGTATTACTTTAATATTCCTCACTGACAATCTACAACTTCACATTTATTTTTAGTTTCTTTAATGGAACCACTATTAGATTTATGTTATCCATTACAAGTTATCTTAGGACCTATTTGGTACATTTAAGCTTCCTGTTAAAAGAGAATCAATCTATTCCACTGGTTTGCAAAGCTTTTGAAGTAGCAGAAAATTTGGTCTGATGATATGAATTTTTTTTTTTTTTTTTTTTTTGCCTGTGGTGTGCAGCTGCTTGAAGTGGGATCTCAGGTCCTAGACCAAAGACTGAACCTGGGCCAAAGTGGTAAAAGTGCCAAATCCCAACCACTAGACAACCAGGAACCCCCTCCCCTTTTTTTAAAATTTTTTGATTTATAAAAAACCTCTTTGTTCCATAACATTTAAAGGAATGTTTTGATTCTTAAAGGGGATCTGGGAGCTGTCCTGTGGTTCACTGGGTTAAAGATCAGGCATTGTCACTGCAGTAGCTCAGGTCGCTATTGTGGCATAGGTTCCATCCCTGGTCCAGGACAAAAGATGTTACAAACCAATTTTCTTAGCAATGGTAAAGTATAGGTTTCAATGACAAATTCTACTGTCTGCAATCACTACACACTGCACATTCTTACAGGAGATCTGTGATTGATGAATGTATACTGTGGTAATGCTTAAGTCTGCAAGAGGCAAAGTCCAGTCTCAGATTCTAGGGGCAGTCTGTGTCCTAACATAGTTAACCTCAAACAATATCTAAAGCCACCAGGATAAGGACATAAAGATTTTAATTTTGTCCTATCTCAGAAAAGCTCAAACTACATATCCTTTACAGTGAATTGATAACATTCTTGGTAAATAATGGTTATCCAATAAGGGGTGGGCAAGTATCTGGTTGTTTGGGGTATACTGCTAATGATAATAAAATGAATATGATAATCACATCCCATTACGGGTAAGCAAAATTCCAGGTTATGCTAAGGAACTTTTAAAAATAATTATTTTGGGGAGTTCCCATTGTGGCTCAGCAGTTAACAACCTGACTAATATCCACGAGGACGCAGGTTTGATCCCTGGCCTTGCTCAGTGGGTTATGTATCCGGCATTTCCATGAGCTGTGGTGTAGGTCGCAGATGTGGCTCAGATCCTACCTTGCTGTGGCTGCGGTGTAGGCCGGCAGCTATCGCTCCCATTCGACCCCTAGCTTGGGATCCTCCATGTGCCATGAGGGTGGCCCTAAAAAGACAAAACAAAATTATTTTGTTAATTAGTATAATTTAGGTAAGAAGGGAGCCACAACTACGACAAGGAACCTAGGAAGGTGGGAAAGTGAAGAAGGGCCAAGAAGAATGGTGAACTAAGGTCATAATATTATTATGTGCCAGCTCCTACACTCATGTTACTTTATGTGATACCATGACATTCCCATGAAGGAGCTTCAAATGCCTTCACTTTGCAGAGAGAAAACTGACAGCAAAGTGAAATATACTGTCTCAAAGTCACATCCCTGACAACACCGGAGCTCGGTTTCTAGTTCAAGCCTGCTGGCTCCAAAGTTGTGATAGTCTCATTTCTCTACATGAATTGCCAAAGAAAGAATTAAAAAAAAAAAAAGCAAATAATATGCTTGGTTTATTTTTGTTGATGAAAATGTCAGCTACAAGCTGCCATGAGAGTGAGTCACTGTGGACTGACTTACTTCAAGGAGGAATCTCCAACGCCAATGCAGCCTCGCAAGCTGAGCTTCCTCAGGAATCCACCACAGCGCTTTGAGATGTTTTCCACCACTCGACCCTTCAAAATGGAGAAAGTTGGAGAAAATATTGTTTTTCATGCTGCTTATCCAACAGCAGGATAACCTGAAATTTAGGAACTGAATGTGTATTTCCAGGTGTAACAGATACTTTAGAACATTCTTCTAACACCTCACCTTTGCTCCCAGTGTATAAAGGGGGTGCAAGCTCTGAAAAAATGTTTTCAACTAAAGCATGAAGTATTTTTTTAAAAAAATCACACACTACTCTTTGAAAGCCATGACTCTGGAGTCAGGCAGTCCCTAGCCAGGGCTCACAGCTGCACCACCAACTACAAGGCTTTCTGAGGTCAGCTATAGAAACACTGGCTACTGAGAAGAGCTCTAAAACAACGTTGCTTCCGTTGTGGCGCAGCATAAATGGACTAGTATCCATGAGGATGTGTGTTTGATCCCTGGCCTTGCTAAGTGGGTTAAGGATCTGGCGTTGCCCTGAGCTGTGGTGTAGGTCACAGATATGGCTCGAATCTGGCGTTGCTGAGGCTGTGGTATAGGCCTGGGGACTTCTACACACCATGGGCGTAGCCCTAAAAAGCAAAAAATAAAAGTAAAAATAAATTTTAAAAAACCCTATTTAAACACATTTGCTTTGAAAAAGGAACTTGGGCTGGGTGCTGGCAAATACACTAGAGGAAGAAAAAAGAAAATGAACTTTTTTTTGGGGGGGGGGTCTTTTTAGGGCCCCACTCATGGCATAGGGAAGTTCCCAGGCTAGGGGTCAAATTGGAGCTGTAGTTGCTGGCCTACACCACAGCCACACCAAATCTGAGCCATGTTTGTGACCTGCGCCACAGCTCATGGCAATGCCGGATCCTTAACCCACTGAGCAAGGCCAGGGATCAAATCAGCATCCTCGTGTATACTAGCCAGATTCGTTTCCGCTGAGCCAAAATAGGAACTCTGAGAAAATGAACATTGATTAAGCACTTCCACTTTTTTAGGCATGATTTTAATACTTGCGTGTACCTATTACGGCTCATTTAATATTCACAACAAATGCACAGACTACTGCTCCACACTGAAGTAAGGAAGAGTATATTTGGAATCTCTTAGGATGTCTCTTGAAATTAATATGCCCTATGATTAAAGGCAAAGGAAAATTGCAAGCCAATCCAAGCAGGACTACTCATGGCTTCAGGAATGATGGTCTGGGTCACTCCACCAGGTAAGGAGCCACGACAAGCTGAGGTGTTTGCTGAAGACAAAGAGAACACACTGAGTGGGTAGGAGGTAGTTATAAATACCAACTCTGGGAGTTCCAGTGTGGCTCAGTGGTTAGCAAACCCGAGTGGCATCCAAGAGGATTCGGGTTCCATCCCTGGCCTCACTCAGTGGGTTAAGGATCTGGTGTTGCCGTGAGCTGTGGTATAGGTCGCAGATGTGGCTTGGATCCTGTGTTGCTGTGGCTCTGGCGTAGGCCAGCGTCCTGATTGGATCCCTAGCCTGGGAACCTCCATATGCCGTGGGTATGGCCCTAAAAAGACTCAATAAATAAATAAATACCAACTCTGACCACATGACCAGTTACAAAAATAAGAACTATACTTGTCATGAGTGTTTTCTCCCTATTTTGTTATGAATGTGTGTATACAACAAACATTTTTGTTTTCTTTCCTCTCTTATCCCCTTATCGTATAAGATGTATTAACATTGTATCATAGTATTTAAGTATTGTCAGTTCTACATCACAGTACTTAAAGCACAGGACATCAAGGAGAGTGAATATCACTCTAGGACTTTACCTTCTCTTCTGAGGAAGGGGTTAGTTTGGTTTCGGTTGTACATTGGATAGTTGTATCATATTAAGTATGGTTTAAGAAGATGCATGTGGGTGCCAAGTTGACAAGAGGTGAACTTTTAATCATCAATTTTATGTGTCAACCTGACTGGGACATAGAGTGCCCAGACTTTTGGCCAAACATTCTGAGTATCGTCTGCAAGGGTTTCTGGATGAGACTGGCATTTCAATCAGTGGACTGAGTAAAGCATACTGCTTTCCCTAGCGTGGGTGGGCCGCATCCTGAAGACCTGTCTAGAACAAAAATGCCTGAGTGAAAGGATACTCTTCTTGCCTTACTGCTGAGCCAGACTAGCTGTTTTCTGGACTTTGGACTTGAACAGCAATTCCTCTTGGGTCTTGCAATTGCCAGCTTTCAGAGTATAATTTACACCACTGGCTTTGTTGGTGGAGCTACATATCAGCTCTCTTGGTTTCCAGGTTGCTAGCTGCAAATCTGGGGGCTTCTCAGCTTCCATAATCACATGATCCAATTCCTTTTTTTTTTTGGCCATACCCATGGCACACAGAAGTTCTAGAGCCTGGGATCAAACCCACACCACAGCAGCGACCCAAGCCACAGCAGTGACAATGCCAGATCCTTATCCCACTGAGCCATGAGGGAATTCAGACCCAATTCCTTATAATAAATCTCTGCCTTTACCTATGTACACACATAACCTTTGTTTTGTTGTTGTTTATCCATTCCACATATACTAGTTTGCATCTGCTAATCTCGAACTCCTAGTCCCTCCCTCCCTCCTCCCCCTCAACAATCACAAGTCTGTCCCTTATGCCTGTAAGTCTGTTTCTGTTTCATAGATAAGTTCATTTGTATCATATTTTATGTTCCACATATAAGTGATATCATATATACACACATATTACTGGTTCTGTTTTTCTGAAGAATCCTAATACAGGTTGAATCCATTATCTTCATTTCACAAGTAAAGAAATTAAATGGTTAAACTGCCAAGGTCACACTTTAGTAATTAGTAGGGCTGTAGTTGATATGACTCTAAAACCTGTGTGCTTTGCATAACTACCACCTTCACAAGGGAGGAAACATTGAAAAGGTCATCTTGTTTCATTTTTAATATTATGATCCTAACTTTATAAAAGAGAGATGTTGACACTGAACTGTAAGCACTAAGAATTCACTAGGACACATCAAACCACAGGATCACAGAAGCAGGGCTCACATATACTATATCTGGTTAACAGCTTAATTAAGCTGAGAATCCAAATTCTGCAACTGCTGGTGGCTTTCTCTATGCTTTCTTGAGTCTTACCTAAGTTAATAATTAGTTTTTGAATCAAAACTCAAGACATCTGTAAAATAAATTTCTGTCAGTGGGAGGAAAAAAGATTATGACTTGGAAATCCAACATAAATATTTCAGTACTGAATAAAACAGCAAAAACAACTTGACACCAACGCCTACAAGTGGAGCACACCATCAATTTTCTCCATTTCAAGTCAGTCACATTTATAAAAACTTCCTGTTCTTCCTTTCTTTGGAATAAAAGTTTTTATACTGGAGTAAAATTATATTCAGAATTTTCCACTCTACTGTTTCCAACTAAGAAGAAAACAATAAGCAAATCTTTTCCAATACAAAATTTGAGTCGAGGACTCTGCATAACATCTACTAGAGAGTATATTGTAAGGGTTTTGTTTGTTTTGCTTTTTTAGGGCCACACCTGTGGCATATGGAGGTTTGCAGGCTACGGGCTGAAATGGAGTTGCAGCTGCTGGCCTTTGCCACAGCCACAAAAACGACAGATCTTAACTGCGTCTGCAACCTATACCACAGCTCATGGCAACAAAAGATCCTTAACCCACTGAGCAGGGCCAAGGATTGAACCCATGTCCTCATGGATACTAGTTGAGTTCGTAACCTACTAAACCACAAAAGGAACACCTTCTATCCTATCCTATCCTATCCTATTCTATGCCACACCTGCAGTATATGGAAGTTCCTAGGCCAGGGACTGAATCTGACTGTGACTTATGCCGTAGTTGCAGCAATGCCAGATCCTTAACCTGCTGTACAACAATGGGAACTCCTATACAGCATTTTAGAAAGAAGGGTTTTGCAGAAAAACAGGGCCTGACAGAGGGACCCCTGGATTTATGACTTTCAGACAACATATTACTTGGTTATTTCTCATTTTTGCCCAGTAGACTCTTTAGTAACCATGAAGACACTGACAACAAAACATTCAACTTTGAAAAGCATGGAAAACACCTAGACCCCAGAGAAACAAACCTACTCAGGAGAGAGATGCTCAAGGACAGGCTCAGTGCACACCTGCCACCTGAAATGCTTTATTCTGACTTTTCTTTGAAATTCAGGTCATGAAACCCCACAGTTCAAAGTACCTACTCTCTCCTCTTACTGGGTAAGTGACTTTGGCTAAGTTTTTCTAACTTTTCTGCCTCAATTTCTTCAATGTGATGTTTCTGAAATGATCAAATGAATTAACACATGTGAAGGGCTTAGGAAAGTGCCCAGTACACAGTACATACTGTTATATGACAGTCCTGATTCTTGGCACCTTCTCTTTTCTCTCAACAGATCCATAAATCACCATTTTTGTCCCCTCACAATGAATTTGAGACCACGAGTTTATCCATGCTTCCAGGGTGAGTATCCAGAGGGTCCTTTTAATGTCTGTGGGTGGCCCCAGACTTGGTTTATAATCCAACCTGGACTCAAAGTGGTAGCCCCCAGGAGGAATTGAATAGTATTAGACCATATTTTTCACTTGTGGTTCTCTACTTAAGTGCTGAACCATAAGCTGGTTTCTCCTCTAGTGGAAATACTCAAGAATTTCTGAAGTGAGTGTGTTTCTATGGCTTTAGTCAGTAGTCACCTAAAATTATGAAATCAAATAATGCAGAAGGTAGTGATATTTACTTGTGATAATATTTTTTTAAATATCTGAATTAAAAGTTTTTTATGTGACTTCCAAAAAGCTATAGTTTGGAAAAATCAAAGAAAACTGAGGAGACAATAAAAAAACCACAGAAGAAAAAAAACTATTTCTAAAAATTTTTTTTAAAAGTCTCTTCTGGAGTTCCCATTTTGGCGCAGCAGAAACAAATCCAACTAGGAACCATGAGGTTGTGAGTTTGATCCCTGGCCTTACTCGGTGGGCTAAGGATCCAGCTTAGCCGTGAGCTGTGGTGAAGGTCACAGATATGGCTTGGGTCTGGTGTTGCTGTGGCTGTGACACAGGCTGGCAGCTATAGCTCCAATTCAACCCCTAACCTGAGAACCTCCGTATGCCGCAGGTGTGGCCCTAAAAAGTAAAAAAAAAAAAAAAAAAAACCACTCTTCTTTAGATTATAGCTAGAAACTTCCCTAATATGGGAAAGGAAGCATTTATTCAAGTCAAGCAAGCACAGAGTCCCATGTAGGATAAACTCAAGGAGGAACATGCCAAGACATACTAATCAAATAAACAAAAATTAAGTACTAAATCGGAGTTCCCGTCGTGTCTCAGTGGTTAACGAATCCGACTAGGAACCATGAGGTTGTGGGTTGGATCCCTAGCCTTACTTGGTGGGTTCAGGATCCGGCGTTGCCATGAGCTGTGGTGTAGGCTGCAGACGCGGCTTGGATCCCACGTTGCTGTGGCTCTGGTGTAGGCCAGTGGCTACAGCTCCGATTCAACCCCTAGCCTGGCAATCTCCATACGCCGCAGAAGCAGCCCTAGAAAAGGCAAAAAAACAAAAAAAAAATTAAGTACTAAAAAAGAAAAGATTAAAAGCAACAAGAGAAAACAACAAATAACATACTCAAGACCCATAAGGTTATAAATTGATTTTTCAACAGAAACTCTATAGGCTAGAAGGGAGTGACATGATATATTTAAAGTGATGAAAGCAAAAAACCTTCAACCAAGAATATTCTACTGAGCAAGGCCCTTATTCAGATTCAAGAGAGAAATCAAAAGCTTTACAGACAAGCAAAAGCTAAAAGAATTCAGCACCACTGCAGTTCCTGTCATGGTTCAGCGAAAATGAATCTGACTACTATCCACTGGGAGACAGGTTCGATCCCTGTCCTCGCTCAGTGGATTAAGGATCCAGTGTCGCTGTGAGCTGTAGTGTAGGCTGAAGACGTGGCTAGGATCTGGCGTGGCCCAGGGTGGTAGCTGCAGCTCCAATTCAACCCCTAGCCTGGGAACCTTCATATGCCACAGGTGCAGCCCTAAAAAAAAAGTAGGAAATCAACTACAGACAAATATGATTATCAAAACCAACAACTGTGAGGAGAGAACAAATGCAGAATATTGAAAACACATTTAAAATTAAGAGATCAGCAACTCAAAACAATTGTGTGTGTGTGTGTATACACATATGTATATATAGAATGCTACATCAAAACATCATGGGGGGAGTTCCTGTTGTGGCTCAGTGGTTAATGAATCCGACTAGGAACCATGAGGTTGCAAGTTCGATCCCTGGCCTTGATCAGTGGGTTAAGGATCCAGTGTTGCCGTGAGCTGTAGTGTAGGTCACAGACGCGGCTTGGATCCCAAGTTGCTGTGGCTGTGGTGTAGGCCAGTGGCTACAGCTCCGATTAGACCCCTAGCCTGGGAACTTCCATATGCCTTGGGTGCAGTCATAGAAAAGACAAAAAAAAAAAAAAAAAAAAAAAAAAACACCCTCATAGGGGAGGTTAAGAACCCTACTGATTAATATTCACGAGGATTTGACCCCTGACCTTGCTCAGTGTGTTAAGGATCCGGGGTGCCACAAGCTGTGGCACACAGGCCACAGATATGGTTTGGATCCAACGTTGCTGTGGCTGTAGCAGAGGTTGGCAGCTGCAGCTCCCATTCGACCCCTATCCTGGGAGCTTCCATATACCACAGGTATGGCCCTAATCACACACACACACACACACACACACACACACACACACACACACACCCCTCATGGGAACCATAAACCAGAAAACTACAATAGACACACTCATAAAAAAGAAAAAGCAACTCAATTACAACACTTAAGATAATCATCAAATCACATGAGAACAGAATAAAAGAGGAAAGGAAGAAAAAAATTCCAACAATAACTAATACGAACAATTAAGAGGGAGTTCCCGTCGTGGCTCAGCAGTAACAAACCCAACTAGTATCCAAGAGGACGCAGGTTCAATCCCTGGCCTCACTCAGTGGGTTAAGGATCTGGTGTTAAATGCTATAAAATTGAGTTGTAAGGATCGTTCTACAACTATAAATGTAATAAAATTCATTGAGTTAAAAAAAAAAAAAAAGAAGGACCTCTCGTTGCCATGAGCTGTGGTGCAAGTCGAAGACACAGCTCAGATCTGGAGTTTCTGTGGCTGTGGCATAGGCCAGCAGCTACAGCTCTGACTCAACCCCTAGCCTGGGAACTTCCATATGCTGTGGATGCAGCCCTAAAAAAATTTTTTTTTAAATTTTTTTAAAGTAAAAAAAAAAAAAAAAAAAAAAAAAAAAGACTGGCTAAATAGATACAAAAACAAGACCTGTATATCTGCCATTTACAAGAGATCCACTTCAGATCTAGGGACGCACACGTGAGGGAATGGAAGATATTCCATGCAACTGGAAATCAAAGAGGTAGCAATGCTCATATCAGAAAAAACAGGCTTTACGTCTTTTTTAAATTTTTTTATTATTTTTGTCTTTTTAGGGCTGCACCACAGTCACAGCAACTCGGGATCCGAGAAACACCTGTGACCTATACCGCAGTTCTTGGCAATGCCAGTTCCTTAACCCACTGAGCGAGGCCAGAGATGGAGCCTGCGTCCTCATGGATGCTAGTCAGATTCTCTTCCACTGAGCCGTGACAGGAACTCCAGAAAAAATAGACTTTAAAACAAAGAATGTGACAAGAAACAAGGAAGGACACTACCTAATGATCAAGGCATCAATCTGAGAAGACATAACAACTGTAAATTGTCATGGAGCAACCACAATATATAAGGCAACTGCTAACAGCCATAAAAGGAGACATCAACACTAACACAGTAATAGTGCAGGATTTTAACAGCCCACTTACATCAACAAATCATCCAGACAGAAATTCAATAAAGAAACACAGGTCTTAAATAACACATTAGCCCAGATAGATTCAATTAATATTTACAGAACATTCCATCTGAAAGCAGAATATACATTCTTCTCAAGGGCATATGGAACTTTCTCCAGGACAGATCACATCTTGGGCCACAAATCGAACCTTGGTAAATTTAAGAAAACTGAAATCATACCAAGATTTTTTTCTGAGCATAACACTATAAAACTAGAATTCAACCACAAGGAAAAAACTGCAAAAAAACACAAACAGGGAGTTCCCATCATGGCTCAGCAGTAACGAACCTGACTAGTATCCACGAGAATGCAGGTTTGATCCCTGGCCTCACTCAGTGGATTAAGGATCCAACATTGCTATGAACTGTGGTGTAGGTTGCAGATGTCGATTGGATCTGGCGTTACTGTGGTGTAGGCCAGCGGCTACAGCTCTGATTCCACCCTAGCCTGGGAACTTCCATATCCTATGGGTGAGACCCTAACAAAAAAAAAGGGGCAAAGAAAACCCCACAAACACATGGAGGCTAATCAATGTGCTATTAACAATCACTGGATCACTGAAGAAATCAAAGAGGAAATCAAAAAATACCTAGAGAAAAATTACAATGGAGACATGATGTTCCAAAACCTATGGGACACAGCAAAAGCAGTTCTAAGAAGGAAGTTTATAGCAATAACAATCACCTCAGGAAACAAGAAAAATCCCAAATAAATAACCTAACCTTGGAGTTTCCTGGTGGCTCAGTGGGTTAAGAACCTGGCATTGCCACTGCTGTGGCTCTGGTTACAGATGTGCCACAGGTTCAGTAGCTGGCCTGGGAACTTCTGTATGCCACAGGTGCAGCAAGAACAAAATAAAACAAAACCAACCTAACCTTACACCTAAAGCAACTAGAGAAAGACAACAATAAAAGCCAAAGTTAGTAGAAGAAACCATAAAGATCAAAACAGAAATAAACAGAGATAGAGACAAAAAAAATAGAGAAGATCAATGAAGCTAAAAGCCGGTCCTTTGAAAGAATAAACAAAACTGATAGACCTTTAGCCAGATTCATCAAGAAAAAAAGGGAGATGGTTCAAATCATTAACATTAGAAATGAAAAAGGAGAAATTACAAGTGACACCACAGAAACACAAAGGATCATAAAAAACTACTACAAGCAACTATATGCCAATAAAATATACAATCTAGAAGAAATGGGCAAATTCTTACAAAGGTACAACCAACCTTCCAAGACTGAACCAGGAAGGAACAGAAACATGAATAGAACAATCACAAGTACTGAAATTGAAACTGTGATTTTAAAACTTCCAAAACACAAAAGTCCAGGACCAGATGGCTTCATAGGCAAATTCTATCAAACATTTAGAGAATAGTTAACACCTATCTGATAGGTTTCCAGGAGGGTGGAGACAGACCCCTCCCCCCCACCTCTCCCCTCACATGACTGTTTACCTTGGAGACCTGCTGCGGACATGGGCACAGCCCAGCACAAGATCTACAGCCCTTCCCAGAATGTGGAGCATAGATTAACCACCTACAAGGATTCACTGCCCTCTGTCACTGGACTCGACCACCTATCCCTCCCTACCTAAACCTCCCTTGACCTTCCCCTCTACCTCCTTCATCTTTCCTGCCATGAACTCCATCCAGCCACAGATCCTTCATAAGCCTAGCACCTCCTCACAGTCAGGACTGGCACCATCTTGAGCTCAGCCCATGCCCCTCTGATGCCTTAATAAATCTCTTTTGCTTTACCAACTAGGCCTTGCGTGTTTCTTCCTCAGCAAACCTAACACTATCCTTCTGAAACTCTTCCAAAAAACTACAGATAAAGGAACCTCCCAAGCTCATTCTATAAGGCCACTAACACTCTGATACCAAAACCAAACAAAGACACCACGAAAAAGAGAAAATTACAGGCCAATATTATCAATGAACATATACACAAAAAATTTTCAAATTCTCAAATTACTAGCAAAACAAATCCAACAATACATTAAAAGGATCACACACCATGGATTTCTTATGCTGCAGTGGGTTTCAATGCCTGGCTCAGTAACTTCCCTATGCCACAGGCACGGACAAAAAAAAAAAAATAGCATACACCATGATAAAGTGAGGTTTATCCCAGGAATGCAAGGATTATTCAATATCCGCAATCAATCAGTGTTATACACATTAACAAATTGAAGAATAAAACCCATATTATCATCTCAAATAGATGCATAAAAAGCTTTTGACAAAATTCAACGCCCATTTATGATAAAAACCCTCCAGAAAGTGGGCACAGAGGGAACCTACCGCAACACAATAAAGGCCATATATGACAAACCCACAGCTAACATCATTTTCAATGGTGAAAAGGTGAAAGCATTGCCTCTAAGATTAGGAACAAGATAAGGATTTCCACTCTCATCACTCTTATTTAGCATAGTTGTGCAAGTCCTACCCACAGTAATCAGAGAAGAAAAAGAAATAAAAAGAATCCAAATTAGAAAAGAAGTAAAACTGCTGTTTAGCCAAGACATGGAAACAACCTAAATGTCCATTGACAGAGGAGTGGATAAAGAAGATGTGGCACATGTACACAATGGAATATTACTCAGCCATTAGAAGGAGAGAAATAACAGCATTTTCAGCAACATGGATGGACCTGGAAATTATCATGCTAAGTGAAGTCAGTCAGACAATGAGACACTAACATCAAATGCTGTCACTGACATGCGGAATCTGAAAAAAGGACACACACACAATGAACTTCTTTGCAGAACAGATACTGACTCACAGACTTTGCAAAACTTATGGTTTCCAAATGAGACAGGTTGGAGGGCGGGAGGATGCACTGCATGTTTGGAATGGAAAGGCTGTAAAATTTGGTTGTGATGATTGTTGTACATCTATAAATGTAATAAAATTCATTAGGTAATTTTAAAAAAAAGGAAAAAAAACTGTCATTGTTTGCAGATGACATGATACTACACATAGAAAACCCTGGAATTCCTGCTTTGGTGCAATGGGATCAGCTGTGTCTCTGCAGCACCAGGATGCAGGTTCAATTCCCCAGCACAGACAGTTAAAGGATTTGCACTGCCACAGCTGCAGTGTAGGTCACAACTGTGGCTTGGATCTGATCCCTGGCCAGGAAGCTCCATATACTGAGAGGTAACCCAAAAATAACAACAACAACAAAAAAAGAAAGTCCTGAAGATGTCACCAGAAAACTACTAGAGATCATCGACAAATTCAGTAAAGTTGCAGGAAACAAAATTAATTAATGCACACAAATCTCTTGCATTTCTATACATTAACAATGAAAGATCAGAAAGAAAAATTAAGGAAACAATCCTATTTACCATGACATCAAAGAGAATAAATAAAATATTTAGGAATAAACCTACCTAAAGGGACAAAGATCTGTACTCTAAAAACTAGAAGACACTGATGAAGGAAACAGAAGATGACAGAAACAGATGGAAAGATTTACCATGTTCTTAGATTAGAAGAATCAGTTTTGTCAAAATGACTCTACTACCCCAAGGCAATCTACAGATTCAGTGAAATCCCTATTAAATTACCAATGGCATTTGTCACAGAACTAGAACAAAAAGTTTTTAAATGTCTATGGAAACACAAAAGACCCCAAATAGCCAAAGCAAACCTGAGTGAGAAAAATGCAGCTGGAGGAATGGGGCTCTACAACTTCAGACTGATTCCTCCAGCTCTGTTCTTACCTTTCCAGGGAAATGGGAAGCCCTGAGGTCCCTGCCCCCTTCCAAGCTCAGAGCACAGAAACCTGAGCAGTGGGAAACCCTGTGCCCCACTCCTGTTAGTGCTGCTGCTCCACTGGTTTGAGATGGGACCAGAGACTGATAAGCAGTAAGGAACCCGGAAAAGGAGGTGAAGGGCCTCCAGGACTGGCCGTTAGTTCTTCTAGGCGACACCAGATTAAGTGACTCACAGGAAATCATTTGGGCTCATCTCACTATTAAACACATTCATTTCCTTGTCCATTAAAAAAGACACAATACTTTAATAAAAACGTGATGAACATGCTCCATGGGTAACAATTAAAACACAATTCTACTACTCTAACTGATTTGGCTAAACTGGAAATGAGTAAGATTTTACTAACACTGGGTAAATAATACACTTCAGAATCTCCAGACCTTTAAAACAACACTCTAGACAATTACTATGTGCAATGGTCTTTATGACTCTCCTGTTTCTTTTTGGTTATAACTGGTATTTAATATTAAAGTTGTTTTGAAATAAACTTTTCTCATTAGATCTAGTTTACCATTCTTAAATGAGGATATTTATACATTTCCAGATTAAACATACCAGAACCCTGGAATTACAAAGGCTTTAAAGATTATTTCACTTCTTTATTTTATGATAATAAAGCTGAGGCACTCAGAGGGTGTATGGCTTAAATGGCTGAGCTGGAGTGACATTTCCCGTCTCCAGCCTCATTCCTGGGCCTGTGTTTCTGCCATTTCCCCATCCCCAATCCTGAATTAGAATTCTCAGTGGATCTTTCAGATCAATAAATATCTGTCAAGAGTTTCCTAATATTAAAGCATTGAACCAGGTGTTACCGATGAAGGTGTGAGGCTTTTAAAAGCTGAATGGTAGGAGTTCTCATTGTGGCTCAGCAGATTACGAATCTGACTAGCATGTAAGTTCGATCCCTGGCCTCATTCAGTGGGCTTAGGATCCAGTGTTGCTGCGAGCTGTGGTGTAGGTCGTAGACATGGCTCAGATCCTGCATTATTGTAGCTGTGGCGTAGGCTAGCAGCTGCAGCTACAATTTGACTCCTGGCCTGGGAACTTCCAAATGTCACAGGTGTTGACCCTAAGAAGCCAAAAAAAAAAAAAAAAAAAAAAGGCAGCAGCAGCAGCTGAGTGGTAAAACTCAGATTATAACCATGACAAGAGGGAAAAGTAAAGCAAACATCTGGTCTGACTGATACAAAGCAAAAAGTAAATTACAAACAGAATTTTGGTCTTGATGGATGCAAATACCTTCCAGGTTTTTTTCTTCTCTATTCCACCTTGGCACCTTAATATCAAATCTAAATGAAGCAAAATAAAAAGGCAGGAAAAAGTGAGCAATTTATTTACGTTTTTAAAAAGTCTTTTGTCTAAAACAAGGTTAACTTACCTCTACATCTGTTTGAAAGTTAAAGAGGTCTATTCTTTGCCAGTTGCTTCCATCCAGGGCTAATATGTTCCAAGCCTGGAAAGTTGGGAGGGATTAGGGTGAAAAAGATACATTTATTGAGACTGCTAAAGTAAGTCTTGCTTCATTAAGTTGATAATCAAATGTGGAATTATAACATTGTGTTATGTTAAATATAAAAGGTGACATTTTAATTTTTTTTTTTTTTTGTCTTTTTGCCATTTCTAGGGCCGCTCCCACAGCATATGGAGGTTCCCAGGCTAGGGGTCTAATCGGAGCTGTAGCCGCTGGCCTATGCCAGAGCCACAGCAACGCGGGATCCGAGCCGCGTCTGCAACCCACACCACAGCTCATGGCAACGCCGGATCGTTAACCCACTGAGCAAGGGCAGGGACCGAACCCACAACCTCATGGTTCCTAGTCGGATTCGTTAACCACTGCGCCATGACGGGAACTCCGACATTTTAATTTTTAACCATTTACTTGAACCAAAACTCTTCCTCATTCTAATAAAACTTGGTACTTCTTAATTACAAATCTGGTTAATACCCTACCTTGGAAATCTGTGCACATCGGCACAAAGTTACTATGTCCAAGAAGGAAAATATTCTAGGAAGAAAGGGAGAAAGCACAAAAATGAGATGCTGTTAACATTTTAGAATATTTATAACTTGAAAGTTAAAATCCAGTGCACCATCTGGATGGTCCTAAGTTTTCTCAGATTCCTCAATTCACAACACACAGGTGCACTATAATTTTACATCACTATCGTGAAATAGTAAATGTTTACACATTCCAACACTGTACACTACCAAAGTCCCCCTTAAACAAGAACTCATTAAACTCCTATTTCCCTTCTTCTAACTCATGGACATGGGACAGCAGATCATCACATGTATTCAAAGACCAAGTCTCTCATCTCCCAGGGACTAAGCCTAGTGACAGCTAAACCATTCTAATTTCCATGCCCCTAATACGCAGTGCAAAACTCCTGATTTGGTGGAAGATGTATGAAACAGGTTCCTGCACCTGAAGATCAAATAACACGGCCAATAAAGGTTCGATGATAGGACCCACTTGCTTTTGATGTATTTATTCACTGCACAGAAAGATGGAACTCATTAGTTGGCAAGGTGTATAAGTGATCAGTTTTTTCTGAGCAAAACCAAGCAAATATAAAAGACAGGAAAGGTGGGGAAAAGGAAAAGCACAGAGAAGCAAAGAGAAAGTACACTGATGGAGTTCCCGTCGTGGCGCAGTGGTTAACGAATCCGACTAGGAACCATGAGGTTGCGGGTTCGGTCCCTGCCCTTGCTCAGTGGGTTAACGATCCGGCGTTGCCATGAGCTGTGGTGTGGGTTGCAGACGCGGCTCGGATCCCGCGTTGCTGTGGCTCTGGCATAGGCCGGTGGCTACAGCTCCGATTCAACCCCTAGCCTGGGAACCTCCATATGCCGCAGGAGCAGCCCAAGAAATGGCAAAAAGACAAAAAAAAAAAAAAAAAAAAAAAAAAAAAAGTACACTGACACCAGCAGTTCCCCCAGCAGAAATAGTAGCTGTCAGCATGGCAGGGTCAGAGAACAGGCCTGATGTCCTGGCAGTGGAGACAAGCAGCACTCGTGTGCTATGTGTGCCTCAGTGCTGCGAAGCAGCAGCTGAAAACAAAGAACAGCTTTCCTGAGAGAGGGAGGGTAGATGGGGATGCAGTCAGGGTCAGCAGGGTTTCAATCCCCTTAGTACTAGAAAGCCAATATGAGAGTCTGGGACCGTGTGGAAGCAGGAAGAAGGGGAGAAGGTGAGATGGCCAACGGCCACCTGTAAAATTCTTTAAAACTCTTCAAAGATGACAAAATCAGCAGTGAGTTGAAAAGCCATGGGCTTGGGGAAAATAACTGATCCATAAAACATCAGGGCACTGCAACCTACAAGAAAGCATCCGCAAGGAGCACCACAGGGTTAGCAGTAGCCCAGTTGTATAATACAGGCGCCAACCCTTTTACTGTGAAAAGCCAAGGACAGATGCATAAAGGATATGCTGACCTTAAAAGACGCAATGGAACTTTGTATGTAGGAAAGTGCTCATGGCTAAAAATGTGGGCTTAGGAGTTCCCGTCGTGGCTCTGTGGAAACAAATCTGACTAGTATCCATGAGGACGCAGGTTTGATCCCTGGCCTCAATCAGTGAGTTAAGGATCTGGCATTACTGTGACCTGTGGTGTAGGTCACTGATGAAGCTTGGATCTGGCGTTGCTGTGGCTATGGTATAGGCCAGGAACTATAGCTCCAATTTGACCCCTAGCCTGGGAACCTCCACATGCCATGGGTGTGGCAAATTAAAATAAATAAAATTTTAAAAAATGAAATAAAAGTGGCTTAAAGCCATCTATTAAACATATTTCAGGGTGTTTGCATACCTACATTGCTTTCACAGAACTACATCTTGCCCCACCCTCAGGCCCTCCGGCCTCAAACATCTGTGTTTTGTGCCATATGACCATTCCACCATGAGCCACAATGGTCATAAGCTCACTAAAACCAAGGACCAGGAGTTACCGTTGTGGCTCAGTGGTTAACGAATTCGACTAGGAACCATGAGGTTGCGGGTTCGATCCCTGGCCTTGCTCAGTGGGTTAAGGATCTGGCATTGCTGTGGGCTGTGCTGTAGGTCGCAGATGCGGCTTGGATCCCCCATTGCTGTGGTCATGGCGTAGGCTGGTGGCTACAGCTCCAATTCGACCCCTAGCCTGGGAACCTCCATATGCCGTGAGAACGGCCCAAGAAATAGCAAAAAGACAAAAAAACAAAACAAAACCAAAGACGAGAGAGAGAACTGAGCATGGTATGGCAGAGTCATGTTTCACACTGAGGCTGGGTTTTAATGTACATGCTGAAGGTAGAAAGCAGTTTGCCTTGAAAACCCCTTAAGAATGTACCACCTAGGTACACACATACCAGTACTGATAATCTTGATGATGCACTATGTGCTAGCCACTGTTTACATTAGTCACTTAATTGTTACAACAATGCCATGAGGTGTTGTTATCATTTCCATTTTATAGGTAAGAACACTGAGTACCTGCCTAGGCCACACAGAAAGAATGCAGCCAGAATCTGAACCCAGGTTGTCCGGCTTGAGAGCCTAAGCCATGACCCTACACAAAGTACCCTAGAAAGTTTAGCACCAGCTATTGTTCCCTCAGGATTGGACTAGATACCAATTCTTCAAATGAACAGCAGACAAAGTAGTTCGTGTTTAGTGAGCATGCTGTATCTTAGATTCGACAATCACACTAACTCAAACAAGAGGTTAGATATTTGGATATAAGTCAGAACCAACAGCTGAAACTTAAGTTTACACTTCCCATCTCAGGCTCACTACCCAATGTTATGGTTACTGAATGAAAAAGCAGACTGCCTGCATTATTTACATAATCTTCCCCACACCACAATTACATGTAGTGGAATTTGCACAAGTTAAATAGGCGTGATAAGACTCCAAACTGCCGAACTGCAGTCTAAGCAAAATTCTGAATCATATTTAAAGAATAAAATTAATGCTCTGAATGACAGAGCCTGGCAAATGGCAATTGAAACAAGAGATAGCTAAAGGAGTTAGTGTACTGGGAAAGAGGCTCTGGCCCTTCCAAAACATTTTTTTTTTTCTGGAAATTGCTTCCTATCTCAAATGTAATAACTCTTTTATCAGGAAAGCACTGAAAAAAGCAACTTGGTTATAAATAAATACATACAGGGTTATATGGGAATGGAAGTACTTTTGGACTTTGCATCCTGTTCCACTGGTCTGTCTGCCTCTGTGCCAATAAGACCCTGTTTGAATTATATTACATCTTAATTGTGGTAATGAAAGTCTTCCAACTTAGTTTTTCTACTTCAAGATTACCTCGGTTATTTTCAACTACTTTTGGTTCTTTGAATTTTCACCAGCATACCAATTTCTGCAAGACAACTTTATTTTACTTGAATTACATTAAATTTATATATATATATATATATATACACACACATATATATATATATATATTTTTTTTTTTTTGGCTTTTTGCCATTTCTTGGGCTGCTCTCACGGCATATGAAGGTTCCCAGGCTAGGGGTCTAATCGGAACTGTAGCTGCCAGCCTACACCAAAGCCACAGCAACGCAGGATCCGAGCCGCGTCTGCAACCTACACCACAGCTCACGGCAACGCTAGATCCTTAACCAACTGAGCAAGGGCAGGGATTGAACCCGTAACCTCATGGTTCCTAGTCGGATTCGTTAACCACTGCGCCACGACAGGAACTCCACATTAAATTTATATTATCTTTGGGGAGGAACTAAGATCTTTACAATATTAAGTCTTCCAAATTAGGAAAAGATATATTCCATTATTTATTCAGGACTTAATTTCTCACGGTAGTTTTTATATAAATGCTCTGTTCATTTTCAGACTTTTTTCCCTGGTTATTTGATGTTATTACTATTAAAATGTCATTTTCCAACTGTTGCTAGTATACATAGTTAATTCTCATATATTACCTTGTACACAGTCATGTTTCCAAATTCATTTAGATATTCTAATGATTTTCTATAAACAAAATCAATACATTTGTGAATGACAACTTCCTTCCCTCCTTTCCAATAATTATACCTTTTATTCTTTTTCTTGCATTATTGAAGTGGCCATGACTTTCTCTAGTATCAATAACGGTAATGAAAGACATCTTTTTCTCATTCCCATCTCAGAAAAAGCTGTCACTCTTTAATCACTGATTATGATTTTATCATAGGCCTTTTCAATTTTCTAGTTAATTTTTCTACACCCTATAAAATATCTCAATTTGCACATACATGGTTTTAACAACATTTCTTTAACATCTGCTTATTTCCCCTTTGAAAATGTACTAAATATGAACAGACAGGACACAGAGTTCCTACATACCCCCATTCTGAGAAACACAGTTTCCCTTACTATTAACATCCAGGATTAGTGTGGTACATTTGTTGTAATTAACTGATACTGATACAACATTAATATTGAGACAACAGTTTATGATGAAGTTCAGTCTTTGTATTGTATAAAGACTATGATTTTTGACAAATGCATAATGACATATATTCACCATTATAGTATCATATAATGTATCTTCCTAAAAATCACATGTACTTCACTTCTAATCTCCTTAGGAAACTCTGTCAGCAATTAATCTTTTTAATGTCTCTATAGTTTTGCCTTTTCCAAGATGTCATGTAATTGGAATCGTACAATACGTCACTGTTCAGATTCGCTTCCTTCACTTAGTGTATGCCTTTAATGTCTTTTAGTGGCATGACAGTTCATTAATTCTTATTGTTGAATAATAATCCACTGTATGGATATATCACTGTTTATCCATTCATTTATTTAAGGACATCGTGGTTGCTTCCATATAAACACCTATGCAGGTGGATATGTTTTCTATTCAGTTGGATACATATCTAGAAGTATGAGTGATAGATCATTAAGTTTGTGCTTAGCTATGTAAGAAACTTCCAAATTGTCTTCCAAAGTGGCTGTACTATTTTGAATCCTCACCAGCCATGAGAGGTCCTGTTGTTCTGAATTTTGCCAACACTTGATATATTTTTAAATTTTAGCCATTTTATTAAGTGTACAGTGATGTTTTCACTGTTATTTTAGTTCTCAATTCCCAAATGACACATGATATTAAGCATCTTTTCATATGCTTGTTGCCATCTGTATATCTTCTTTGGTGAAGTGTCAGTTCATAGCTTTTGCCCTTTTTAAAACTGGTTTGTTTTCTTCTCTTTTTTTTTGTCTTTTTGCCTTTTCTAGGGCCACACCTGAGGCATATGGAGGTTCCCAGGCAAGGGGTCTAATCAGAGCTGTAGCTGCCGGCCTACACCACAGCCAAAGCAACAAAGGATCCAAGCCACATCTGCAACCTACACCACAGCTCACGGCAACACCAAATCCTTAACCCACTGAGCAAGGCCAGGGATCGAACCCGCAATCTCATGGTTCCTAGTCGGATTCGTTAACCACTGAGCCACGATGGGAACTCCTGGTTTGTTTTCTTGTTGGGTTTTAAGTATCCTCTATATGCTGGGGACATCAATCCTTTATAATGTAGGTCTTTGAATATATTTTCTCCCAGACTGTGGCTTGCCTTTTCATTCTCCTAACAGTCTTTTCAAGGAGAAAGGTTTAATCTTAATGAAGTCCAACTTATCAATTTTATCTTTCATGGATCATGCTTTTGATGTTGTGTCTAAAAATTCACTGCCAGGAGTTCTCGCTGTGACGCAGTGGGTTAAGAATCCAACTGCAGTGGCTTGGGTTGCTGTGGAGGAACAGATACCATCTCCAGCCCAGCAAAGTGGGTTAGAGGATTTGGTGTTGCTGAAGCCTGTGGTGTACGCTGCAGCTGCATCTGCAGCTTGGATTCAATCCCTGGCCAGGGAACTTCCATATGCTTCTGGTACAGCCATAAAATAAATCGATAAATCATTAAAAACTCACGTCAAACCCAAGGTCAACTACATTTTTTCCTGTGCTTTTTACTGGAAAACAAGGACATTCTTTTTCAGAAACATGGTGCCATTAATAAAACATGGAAATTAATGTTGCTATAATACTATAAAACATAGATCTTATTTAAAATATGCCAATTGTCCCATTAATGGCCCTTAAAAGAAAATCTTTCTTTTCTGGCCTGGGATCACACACTGCATTTATTTGTCATGTCTATTTAGTCTCTCCTAACCTCAAACACTTTTTTAGTCTCTTTCAAAATATTGCCTTTTCTATTTGTTTTTTTCTGAAGGCTGCACCTGCGGCATATGAAAGTTCCCAGGCTAAGGGTTGAATGGGAGCTGTAGCTACCATCCTCCACAATAGCTACAAGCAACGTAAAATTTGGGCTGTGTCTTTGACCTACACCACAGCTCATGGCAAAACCAGATCCTTAACCCACTGAGTGAGGCCAGGGATCAAACCCACATCCTCATAGATCCCAGCTGGGTTTTCTGCCCCTGAGCCACAACAGGAACTCCTATTTTTTTTTTTTTTTTTTTTCAGCTTCACCCATGCATGTGGAAGTTCCTGGCCCAGGGACCAGATTCAAGTTGCAGCTGCAACCTCCGCCACAGTTGCAGCAATGTTGGATTCTTAACCCACTGTGCCACAGCGGGAACTCCATGACTTTGCTATTTTTGAAGCATATAGGCTAGTTACTCTATAGGTCCCTTTGTGTCTAACATTTTCTCATTTTGTCAGGATTCCACAGAAATAACGTCATGCTGTCCTTGTGCATCATGTCAGGAAGCAGCCACTTGTACTCTTATTTGATGTTTACTTTGATCATTGGGTTAAGATGATGTCTGCCAGAGTGCCCATTATAAAGTTACCATTTTTCCCTTTGCAGGTACTACATATCTTATTGGAGATTATTCGAAACAATGAAAATGTTTTGCTTCTCCAATGTCATACCTTCACATATCCTCGTTGTTTCAAAACTGGCAAATAGGGAGTTTCCATAGTGGCTTAGTGGTTAACAAAACCGACAAGTATCCATGAAGACGCGGGTTCAATCCCTGGCCTTGCTCAGTGGGTTAACCATCCGGAGCTGCTGTGAGCTGTGGTGTAGGTTGCAGACATGGCTCGGATCTGACGTTGCTATGGCTGTGGTATAGGCCGGCGGCTACAGCTCCAATTTGACCCCTAGCCTGGGAACCTCCACATGCCACAGGTGTGGCCCTGAAATGACAAAAGACAAAAAAAATAAAATTAAAAAAAATTTCTTAAAAGGCAAATAAAGGGAAATTAAACATTTATCCTGCTTTCTCTGTGTAAACAGTAGCACTTTGTAATCAAATAGAAAAGAAAAGTCTTTATAAAAGCATTCCAACTGGGAGTTCCCATCGTGGCGCAGTGGTTAACAAATCCAACTAGGAACCATGTGGTTGCGGGTTTGATCCCTGCCCTGCTCAGTGGGTTAACAATCCGGCGTTGCCGTGAGCTGTGGTGTGGGTTGTAGACGCGGCTCAGATCCTGCGTTGCTGTGGCTCTGGCATAGGCCGGCGGCTACAGCTCCGATTACACCCCTAGCCTGGGAACCTCCATATGCCGCAGGAGCGGCCCAAGAAATGGCAAAAAGACAAAAAATAAATAAATAAATAAATAAAAGCATTCCAACTATTAGATGAAGAAAAAGAATCAGAATATCATTTTGCAGCCCCAGTAAATTAATACAATCAGGCAGTAAGAACACACAGATGCTAGCATCTCCACAAAAAAGGAAAACTAGACATTATGTGAATCCTAGTAAAAAGAACACAGTACTTCAGAGCTTACTAAAAGGACAGAACCTGAGTCCAATCAAGCCTCTGGATCCAGCTGTTAATTCCCAAGAAATCTAGATGGTACAGGAAACATGTTGAAATTGCATCTTAAGGATGCAATTAGCAAAATCCAGACTGTGGGAAATTCTACAGGTCAAATAACTCAAGTTCTCCAACAGATAAGAATGTATGAAACACAAAGGGACAGGAGACCTGCTGAATATCAGAGACTTAAGAGATTTATTAAATGGGCAAGACTAAAATGTAATGAACTGTACCATCTCCAGGGATGCACATATGGGGAAAGATCCATAAAGAAATGAAATGCAGGAGTTCCTGTTGTGGCTCAGTGGAAATGAATCTGACTAGCATCCATGAGGATACACGTTTGATCCTTAGCCTTGCTCAGTTGGTTAAGGATCTGGCATTGCTGTGAGTTGTGGTGTAGGTTGCAAATACAGCTTGGATCTGGCACTGCTGTGGCTGTGGCAGCAGCTACAGTTCCAATTCAACCCCTAGCTTGGGAACCTCCATGTGCCATGGGTATGGCCCTAAAAAGACCAAAAAAAAAAAAAAAAAAAAAAAAATTGAAATACAGTGATAGCAATAAAAGTCAAAAAAGTATTACTTCTGGAAAAGGAAGAAACAGTTATGATTTGAATGGGAAATGGAGGTGCTTCTCTATATATTATACTTTTATAACAAAAAATTTAAGAAAATATAATATATGGGTCAAAAAGCAAAGGAAATTAATACTTAAAACAACAGTAAGAAAAAATTAAACTTCAAAACTTCTGAAATTTGACAAAAGTAGAATTTGAGTTTATTGCCCAAATAACTTACTAGATAAGAAGGCTGAAAAACAAGCTAAACGTTCAACTTATGAAGTAGCTAAAAGAAACGCAGTTAACCCAAAGAAAAAAAAAGAATGGGATTTAAAAAGCTAGGAGTGGAAACAATTAAAATCGAAAACAAAGAAAAAACACAAAATAATAAAACCAGTATCATCAAGAACACGAGAAAACAAGTGTTGTAGAGGATGTGGAGAAAGGGATTTGCACTGTTGGTAGGAATGTAAATTAGTTCAGCTACTACAGAAAAAAATATAAAGATTCTTGAAAAAATTTAAAATAGAATTACCATATGATCCAGCAATTCCAGGGTATATGGAAACAGGATACTGAAGACATATATGCACTTCCACGTTTACTGCAGCATCATTTACAGAGAAATTAATAAAAAATTATAATAATCATAGTGACTAAAATAGTCCTTTTAATCATTAAAACCTCATATTGCCCTCGTATAAAGATTATTAAATTGGGACACTATTTGGAAAATTGGATGAAAAAATATAGAAGTAGTGTTAAGAACCAAGAAAGAGCAAGAAAACTCCTACAAACCAATAAGAAACGGCCCAAAAGATAAAATACATGTTTATATGCATCTCACAGAAGAGGAAATACATGCGACTAATAAACATATAATCAGATGTGCAACATTATTAGAATTCAGAGAAATTCAAATCAACAGCGCAATGAGATGCTCTCCTGTACTTATAAGACATACAAACACTAAATATTAGAAAGGAATGACTCAACTGAGTATCTTAGACATTGAAAAATAAATGCAAACTGGTAAGGCCACTTTGAAAAGATAAAATATTACTACATGAAATTAAATATTGGTATAGGATATTACCCTCAGCAGTTTCATTCCTTTAGAGAAACTTTTGCACATGTATATCAGGAAACATCTACAAAGATGTCCAAAACAACAACACTGCTTTTATGAACAAAATACTGGAAACCTGACTAGCATCCATGATTTAGGAAACCTGAATACTCAACAAAAGAAGGGTAAGTGAATCTTGGTATATTCACACCATATAATATTATACAGTAAAAGTGAATGAGTAATAGTCAAAGAAAGTAACATGGATCACTCTCAGTAACATAATTTTGAGTGAAAACCATGTCTCTGAAGATATACTTTTATTTATAGTTAATAAATAAGAGTATACATTATATCTTTAGTCAAATGTATTTAAGATAAAAAAATTTAAAGAAAGCAATCATAAATGCAAAGTTCTTGATAAAGTAACTTTATGTTGGAGAGGGGGAAAGGGCAGTGCATAGATCAGTGATGATGAATAACGGTTAACTGAGAATTATCAGTGATCCAGAGTTGGCCACAAAGGGAACTCCTACATTAACTTACTTAATAATCAGGTTCTTTACTGAGGCTGTTAGCAGGAGCATATGTTAAGATCCGTATCAGGGCAGCTTGCTTTTATCAGTTGTTTGTATTAAAACCATCTGCACTGTCAAACAGAATTTATTAAGCATTCATTCAAAATTGATAGTAATTAATAAAAGGTAACATTTATTTAAGTTTACCAAACTCTTTTTTTGTTTTGTTTTGTTTTTTTTTTCTTTTTAGGGCCAACTTTGCGGCACATGGAGCCTCCCAAGCTAGGGATCTAATCTGAGCTGTAGCTGCCAACCTACACCACAGCTCATGGCAACACCGGATCCTTAACCCACTGAGAGGCCAGGGATAGAAACTGCAACCTCATGGTTCCTAGTCAGATTCATTTCCTCTGAGCCATGTCAGGAACTCACCAGGTACTCTCAGGAGCTAGCAACAGAAGTGTCTGTTGTGGCTCAGTGAGTTAAGAACCTGATGTAGTGTCCGTGAGGATGTGGGTTCAATCCCTGGTCTTGATCAGTGGGTTAAGGATCCTGCGTTGCCACAAGCTGTGGCGTAGGTGTGGATGCGGCTCAGATCTGGTGTTGCTGTGGTTGTGGCGCAGGCTGGCAGTTGCAGCTCTGATTCGACCCCTAGCCTGGGAACTTCCACATGCCGCAGGTGTGGTGATGAAAAGAAAAATAAATAAATAAATAAATAAAAATTTTAAATTGGTTTAAAAAAAAAAAAGCATAAGAACTGGGTTCTTAGGTAAGAACCTAAGGTAAAAACTCTTACTATTCCCATTTTACAGATATGGGAAACTATGGCCCAGAGAGTGACGTCAGTTTAAGGTTACAGTGGGGAGAACTGAAATCTTGAGCCAGACTGCTCCAAAAGTAATACAGACAGTAACGCTGAGGACCAATATATGCAAGGACAACCCAACTTATTAACAGATACAGAGATTATTATATATTTCCATTTATATATATTATATATAATTATATATATTCTCCTTGTTATAAACAATATATAACTGATTCCCCAGGAAGAATTAAATTATAAGCTATTTGTTGAACTGTTGTGAGAATGAAGGACAGAGGGGGAGAACTTGAGCACCTTTAATTTAGGAGTGAAAGCTAGATAGAAAAAGCAAAATTCTAAAAGCTTGCAAAATAACAAAAAATGGGTGGCAGAAGGAATCTTTCAATTAATATTGGGTGTTCTTAAAACTAGCAATAAATGATCATATTTAAAAAAAACTCACAGATTTATCTGAGTAGATTCAAAGTGATATAGACAGATGAAAAGCACATAATTCCAGACCATGCTTGTTAATGGTTCCAGAGGGTAAGCTGAGGCTTCACTTGATGTGATCAGTAATGGAAGCAGCACACAACGTAAGAGGGTGGTAACACTCTTAACACTGAAGCTCCATGAGGCAGGGACTCTTGTACTCACTCATGATGTCATGGTCATGGCATTAAGTGGTGACAATGTTTGATTTGGTAACCTGCCTCAAATCCTTCTTCAAAATGTTGCTTAACAAGGGTAGCTGAGAATGGGGAGAGCTTCTATTACTGAGAGTAGGAAAGTCTGAGAGTAAACCAGCAGAAATGACTTAAACACCAAAAGAAAATTAAAATACCTTGGTTGGCTAGAGTTAGTTTTGAGACTCAAGAGTCAGAGAAGACCTGTAATGGAAGCACTTTAAAATTTAAATCCTCTTACAGACTCCAAAATAAGAAGAGAAGAGGAAATGCAAGTCTACGAACAGACACGTTATGAACATTTGTTCGCAAATGATAATTCTTTCTGAAAAACCATCTATGTATGAGCCTTTAGCATGATTCAAAAACTTTAACTCCAGGATTTTTGAAAGCTGGGCCCAGCAGGGACCTTTAGAACAACTAACATTTCTAAATCAGCAGTTCAGAAATCATAACTAGCATAGACAGCAATATATGCCAACTTCTCCACCTTCTGGTCAATAGGTAGTACACGGTTGAGTACAGTGTAAAAGCTAACCCTACCAAAAGAGAAAAATAATATTAAGTTGGCAGCCTTGAGTCACAAATAGCAGTGTTCAAGAGAAGGGTGGAATTTAATCACACTTCAGCACTGAATGACTAATATGGGTCTGCCTGGAGCTGGCTATGAGTCCCCAGGGTAAAAATGACACCGTCATATTACAGTTTGATGCCTGTGCTAGCAAAAAGTTCAGACCAAGAATGAAACACAGCACAACTCCAGGAAACACCATTCACTCTGTGGTCTGCTGTGGATGGCACCACTGCAGTTGCACAGTAACAGCCGGCCTGCCCTAACCAACCATGATGGTTCTGACAGCTTACTGTGCTTGATCAAGACCTTGTGGGTTTGTATGATAAACATATCGTTCTTCCTAATTATCATTTTTTTAACTTTAAAGTGGTTTAAAATGCTAAAGAATATTCTCTCTTGACCAAATATTTACTTTATTGAAATAAAATATAACCACTTTATTTTTCATAACCATCCTGCCATTTTCGTTTTTATTAACTGAGTAGAATGAACTCATGACAATAGAGTCAAACAACACCTGATGACTAATGAAACATCACTGTAAAGCCCCTACAATGTGATCACCACCACAAAGAAGCTAAATCTTCACACCATTTCTGATTCAAGAACAGGTGTCTTACATACTCAGGTGGCAAAGATACCAAACTGAGGTGGTTATTTATAAAGCAACTCTGAGGGACTCCAACATGCAAACAAAACACACAAACTCATTCCCTAAATGTTAAAATGAAATCTGGCACAGTCAGGGAACAGAGTCAGCTGGTCCACCTCTTATTGTATGTCAACACTTCCTTGAAACTTGTCTATAGGATATTAAAAGGATAACATGGTAAGTTTGAAAAACTATTCACCTGGGAGCACCACCGTGGGTATTAGCCCAGTAAGGCTCTGAGAAGTCATAAAGAAATTGGTTTTGTTAATGCACTGTTTCCCACACTTACTTGATCATAAAACCTGTTTTATTTGTGAAACATCAGTGATATGAAAAGAGTCTCAGAAACGCCACTCAAAGATGACCATGTATACATATATCAATTGTCTGTTAACAAAATACAACACCCAAAGCTACAATAAGATTTTCTTGATGCTCAGAGAGTAAAAAAGGAAACTGCAATGCCTCAAGACCAACAAATGTTGGTTGATAGCTTCACTTGGTAAAATGGCAACCAAAATACCATTAACTGTATATTCGGTAATGCTAGAAATAAAGGACAAAAGGCCTTTTTTTGTGTGCCCTGATGTTCAAAGAAGACTTTCAAGTGATACAGTTATTTTCCATTCTAGCACCATTTTCTTCTTTTTCTTTTCTTTTCTTTTTTTTTTTAGCTGCACCCATGACATATAGACTCTGAGCCAGGGATCGAACCTATGCCACAGCAGTGACAAGCTTAATGTGCTATGCCACCAGGGAACTCCTCCAAAAGCCTATTTTATAGTACTGTCACTCAGCATGTAATTCTCATAAAATGGGTAAAAAACATCAATATTGGGGGGTGGACAGCATTTTAAGTCTCAGTAAAAACTCAGAGTGTAATTATTTTGAAACCAATTGATCAGAAACCATCTAGGTGTCTATGACTTGAGAAACTCACAAACTTAACAATAATCACTCCTCATGTTATGACTACACTGAGGTAATCTACTGATGCCAAAACAGTGGCACCTACTGAAGATTATTACAATACTTACCACATTACAAAAAGAATCCAGACCAATGCTATGTACATACTTAGTACATTCTGGATTAGACCAAGTAAAATTTAACAACAAGCTGAACAGCATTCTATAAAACAAAAACAAAAAGTCAGTTAGGCTAACTCTGGCTGATGTTTTATGCTATGGACTCAATAGTGAGAAACAGGATGGTCTTGGAACTTGATGGCTGAATCCTATCTGAAATCTTTATCTAAAGTTTATCGTCACTTACCTCAAAAGAAGTTCTTTGGGTAACTTTTTGTTAATAAGGCCTTCATCATTATTTGAGAAAACCTAAAGGAAAAAAAAAGGGAATTGATTAAAGTGTTCCTCAATCACTCCAAAAAAAGTTACATGTTTTGTAGATCAGAATGGCCAAAGCTGCTGTCCTACAATTATGATACTAATTTCATGAAGCCACCGAACTTTAGTGTTGATATAAAAATAGTTTATACCCTTTCATTATTTCGTAAAAATGACAACACACAGCTATTTCTATATTACACTGTATTAGAGATCCTAGCCAATTCTATTAGGCAAAGAAAATAATTATGCTGATTGGAAAGGAAGAAATAAAACAACTTCTTTTTAGAGAGGACATGATCTTGTACACAGAAAATTCTAAAAAATATGAGAACTAATCACGGAATTCAGCAAGGTTGTAAGATATAACATACAAATATAGAATATACAAAAAATAAACTGTATTTTGGTTTTTTTACTTTGTTTTGTTTTTGTCTTTTGTCTTTTTAGGGTTGCACACACAGCATATGGAGGTTCCCAATCTAGGGGTCTAATCAGAGCTACAGACACCGCCCAATGCCACAGCCACAGCCACACCAGATTCAAGCCGCGTCTGTGACCTACACCACAGCTCATGGCAATGCTGGATCCTTAACCCACTGAGACAGGCCAGGGATCGAATCCTCAACGTCATGGTTCCTAGTCGGATTCGTTTCTGCTGCACCACAATGGGAATTCCAAAAATAAACTGTATTTCGGAATTCCCTTGTGGTACAGTTGGTAAAAGATCTGGTATTGTCATTGTACTGGCTCAAATTGCTGCCATGGTGTGAGTCTGATCCCTGGCTCAGGAACTTCCACACACCTCACTGCAGCCAAAAAAAAAAAAAGTATTTCTATACATTAGCAATGAACAACTTGAAAATGAAATAAAGGAAACAATCTCATTTGCAACAGTGTAAAAAAAAAAACACTTAGGAATACACTTAAAGAAGTGTTTAAGACATTATATATTGAAAACTTATACTAAACATTGTTATGAGAAATTAAAGACAAATAAATTGAAACACATCCCATGTTCATAAATACCAAATAGTGTTAAGTTAGCAATGTTTCTCAAACTTATCCATAAATCCTAAAATCCTTATCAAAATTCTAGTTACAGGAGTTCCTGCTGTGGTGCAATGGGATGGGCAGCATCTTGGGAGCACCAGGACACAGGTTCTGTCCCTGGCCAGGCACAGGGGGATAGGGATTTGGTGTTGCCACAGCTTAGGTCATGACTGCAGCTCAGATCTGATCCCTGGCCTGGGAACTCCATGTGCCACGAGGCGGCCCCTCCAAAAAAACTCCAATTACTTTTTTTAAAAAAATTGCAAAGTTGAAATGTAAGGGACCCAGAACAGCCAAAAGCATCTTGAAAAGGAAAATAAAGTTGAAGTAGTAAAGTAATAAAGCTGTAGTAATTGGTACATTGTGGTACTGACATGAAGACAGACATACAGATCAAAAGAACAGAACTGAGAGTCTAGAAATAAACCCTTATGCTTATGAGCAACTGATTTTATTTTTTGGCCATGCCCACAGCATGTGGAAGTTCCTGGGCCAGAGATCAAACCCTTGCCACAGCAGTGACAATGCTGGATCCATAACCCACTGAGCCACCAAGGAACTCCCACAGGCAAATGATTTTTGACAAGGTGCTAAGATAATTCAATGAAGAAAAATAGTCTTCTCAACAAACGGTACCAAAACAACTAAATATCTACATTTAAAAGATGAAAGTTGGGCCCCTACCTCACATCAGACTAATTAACTCAAAATGGATCAAAGACCTAAACAAATATGAGTTAAAACTGCAACATTTAAAAGAAAACAAGGGGAGTTCCGGTTGCGGCTCAGCATAAACGAATCTGACTAGCATCCATGAGGATACAGGTTCAATCCCTGGCCTTGCTCAGTGGGTTAAGGATCCGGTGTTGCTGTGAGCTGTGGTATAGGTCACAGATTCGGCTCAGATCCTGTGTTGCTGTGGCTGTGGTGTAGGTCAGCAGCTGTAGCTCCAATTCAAACCCTAGCCTGGGAACTTACATATGCCTCGGGGGTGGCCTTAAAAAAGCAAAAAACAAAACAAAAAAAAAAACTAAAAGAAAACAAGGATTGGAGTTCCTGTTGTGGTGCAGCAGAAACAAATCTGACGAGTATCCATGAGGATATGGGTTCGATCCCTGGCCTCACTCAGTGGGTTAAGGATCTGTCATTCCCTAAGCTGTGGTGCAGGTCGCAGATGTGGCTCAGATCCTGCATTGCTGTGGCTGTGGTGTAGGCCAGCAGCTACAGCTCCGATTCAACCCCTAGCCTGGGAACCCCCATATGCCACAGGTGTGGCCCTAAAAAGATTAAAAAAAAATTTTTGCAAATCATATCTGACAAGAGAACTGTATCCAGAATATATAAAGCTCTCTTACAATTCAACAATAAAAATATAAATTCAGCTTAAAAATGGGCATGAGGGGAGTTCCCAGTGTGGCGCGGTGGTTAACGAATTCGACTAGGAACCATGAGGTTGCGGGTTCGGCCCCTGCCCTTGCTCAGTGGGTTAATGATCCGGCGTTGCCCTGAGCTGCGTGCGGTGTAGGTTGCAGACTCGGCTCAGTTCCCGAGTTGCTGTGGCTCTGGCGGAGGCTGGCAGCTACAGCTCGGATTGGACCCCTAGACTGGGAACCTCCATATGCCGTGGGAATGGCCCAAGAAATAGCAAAAAGACAAAAAGACAAAAAAAAAAAAAAAAAAAAATGGGCATGAGGGAGTTTCCATCATGGCTAAGTGGAAACGAAACTGACTAGCATCCATGAGGATATGGGTTTGATCCCTGGCCTCACTCAGTGGGTTAAGGATCTGGTGTTGCTGTGAGCTATGGCATAGGTTGCAGATGCCACTCAGATCTGGCATGGCTGGTTCGATCCCTGGCCTTGCCCAGCAGCTACAGCTCCAATTAGACCCTAGCCTGGGAACCTCCATATGCCGCAGGTGTGGCCCTGAAAAGACAAAGAAAAAAAAAACAGGCACGAGATCTGAATAGACATTTCTTTGAAGAATACATGCAAATAAAAAGATCAACCTCATTAGTCATTAGGGAAGTACAAATCAAAAACAAAAGACACTTCACAGCTATAAGAATGACTCAAATCAAATACATAATAAGTAATTGTGAGAATGTGGAGAAACTGGAACCCTTATATACTGCTGATGGAAACACAACAGTGCAGCAACTCTGGAAAACAGTTTGGTAGTTTCTCAAAGATTAAACATAGAGTACCTGTGTGAACCAGCAATTTCAACTATAGGTAAATACCTAAGAGAAACGAAGACATATGTCTATGTAAAACTTACACATTCGGAATTCTGTCATGGCTCAGTGGAAACAAATCTGACTGGTATCCATGAGGATGAAGGTTTGACCCCTGGCCTTGCTCAGTGGTGCTCAGTGCACCCATGGCATATGGAGGTTTAGGGGCGAATTGGAGCTACAGCTGCCAGCCTACACCATAGCCATAGCCACATCAGATCCAAGCCTCGTCTGTGACCTACACCACAGCTCACTGCAATGCTGGATCCTTAACCCACTGAGCGAGGTCAGGGATTGAACCCGAAACCTCATGGTTCCTACTCGGATTCGTTTCTGCTGCACCATGATGGGACTCCAGGAAATGTTCTTGAATTAGACAGGTGTGGTGTGGTGAGTTCCTGTCATGGCTCAGGAGAAACAAATCCTACTAGGAAACATGAGGTTGTGGGTTCGCTCCTGGCCTTGCTCAGTGGGTTAAAGATCTGGTATTGCTGTGGCTGTGGTATAGGCTGGCAGCTGTAGCTCCAATGCAACCCTTAGCCTGGGAACCTGCATATGCCAAGAATGCAGTCCTAAAAATCAAAAAAGAAAGAAAAAAAAATAGGCAGTTTTGATAAAGATATAACTGAATGACTATGTTAAAATACATAGTCATACATTTTACGTACATTTTAAATGGGTGAAATTTATAGTAATATGGTAATATCTCTGCTTAAAAAACACATATGCCACTATTCACCAAAACAAATGCAGAAGTGGAAACAGTGCCAAAATAGCACCCTATACCCATTATTGAAGTATTCTCAGTGATTAACCTTAGCCTTAGTGATATGTATGTGCGATACTAACATTAAGTACCTACTATAAGTTCCAGTAAGTACTGTGTTAAATAAACTAGCTAAATTATCTAACTAATCATTATCTAGTTCCTTGAAGTATAAAGTTAGGCTATTGATTTGAGATTTCTTCTTTTTAATTATTTATTTATTTTTCTTTTTTGACCACCCCATGGCATATAGAGTTCCTGGGCCAGAGATCAGATCTGAGCCACTGTTGTGACCAATGCTGAAGCTGCAGCAATGCCAGATCCTTTATTCCTTTAATGCCAGGCTGGGGATCAGTCCTGTATCCTGGAGCTGCAGAGTTGCTGCTAATCCTGTTGCTCCACAGTGAGAATTCCTCTTTCTTCTTTTTAATGTAGGCATTTACAACTAAAAATTTCCCTCTGATCACTGCTTCTACTGTATCCCATACATTTTGATATGTTGAGCCATGAAGGCAACTCCCAATCTTTACATATCTTAACAGCTGTTAGAAGAACAGGCTTATTTTCTGTTGTCGCAGTAACCAGTGAATCAGTTACAGGACTTCAACAGAACATATGGGAAAATTTTCTAGCAATTAGAATAACCCATACTAGAATGTTCTACATTTGGGAGTTCTCATTGCAGCTCAGTGGCTTAAGAAGCCAACATAGTGTCCATGAAGATGTGAGTTCAATCCCTGGCTTCACTCAGTGGGTTAAGGATCTGGCATTGCTGCAAGCTGTGGCATAAGTTGCAGAGAAGGTTCGAATCTGGGGGTGCCATGGCTGTGTCATTGGCCTGCAGGTGTAGCTGATTCAACCCCTAGCCTGGGAACTTTGATATGGCATGGGTGCAGCCACATAAAGAAAAAAATATGAGTTCCCTTCATGGTTCAGCAGTTAATGAACCCGTCTAGGATCCATGAGGATGCGGGTTTGATCCCTGGCTTCACTCAGTGTGTTAAGAATTTGGCACTGGCCATGAACTGTGGTATAGGTTGCATCACAGAAGCAGCTCAGATTCCATGTTGCTGTGGCATAGGCTGAAGGCTACAGCTCTCATTTGACCCCTAGTCTAGGAACCTCCATGTGCCATGGGTATGACCCTAAAAAGCCAAAAATAAAAGAAAGAAAGAAAAATAAAGTTCTACATTTGAAAGCATCGATGCTCTATTCACAGTGCTCCTCAGAGACCACAGAACCAGGAATGTGAGAAAAATAAATCCTTTCTTTCAGTGAAAGGTCTGAAACTTAAGGACCAAACCTAAGTTAGAAATGAAACAAGCACACTAATATTCACATTACAAGGGTCCAAGAAGGAGAAGAGAGAAAAAGGGGTGAGAACATTTTTGAAGAAATAAAGCTGAAAATTTCCCTAACCTAGGAAAGTTAACAATCACTAACTCTAGAAAGCACAGAAAGTTCTATACAGGATTAACCCAAAGAACACACCAAAACACATTTTAATTAAAATGACAACAATTAAAGATAAA
Organism: Sus scrofa; assembly: GCF_054392235.1. Lineage (NCBI taxonomy): Eukaryota > Metazoa > Chordata > Mammalia > Artiodactyla > Suidae > Sus > Sus scrofa. The sequence goes on along the minus strand of NC_139395.1, from coordinate 33,869,549 downwards.
AGAAAGAATGTGAAAAGCAGGAAGGGAACTCCCATAAGGCTATCAGCTGATTTTTCAGCAGAAACACTGCAGGCCAAAAGAGCATAATATATTTAAATGATGAAAGGGAAGAACCTACAACCAAAAATACTCTACCCACCAAAGCGCTTGTTTAAAATGATAGAAATATCAAAAGCTTCACAAAAAAAAACAAAAGCTAAGAGAGTTCAGCACCACCAACTCACCTTTACAACACATTTTTTTGTTTTGTTTTGTTTTGTTTCTTTTGTCTTTTTAGGGTTTCATCCACAGCATACACAATATGAAAGTTCCAAGGCTGGGGGCAAATTGGAGCTATAGCTACTGGCCTAAATAAGCCTTAGCCACAGCAATGAGGCATCTGAGCTGCATCTGCAACCTACACCACAGCTCACAGCAATGCTGGATCCTTAATCTACTGGGTAAGGCCAGGGATGAATCCCACATCCTCATGGATACTAGTCCGGTTCATTACTGCTGAGCCACAATGGAAATTCCTACAACAAATGTTAACAGAACTTCTCTAGGCAAAAAAAACACCAGTACCAGAAACACAAAAAATTATGAAATGATAAAGCCTGTCAGTAAAGACAAACATACACTACGGTAAGAAATCATCCATGGACAAAAGCTAGTAGGAAGGTTAAAAAGCAAAAATAGTAAAATCATCTATATCCACAATAAGTACTTAAGGGATACACAAAACAATTAGACGAAAGCTATGATATCAAAAAGAACAATCCTGAGAAGAATACAAATGCAGGATTGTTAAAATGCATTTGAAATTAAGAGATAAGCACCTTAAAACAATCATGTAGATATAGACTGCTATCTAAATATCCCATGCTAACTATAAACTAAAAACCTAAAATATACACACAAAAAAAACCAAACAGGAATCCAAACACTAGAGATAGTTATCAAATCACAAGAGAAAAGCAAAAGAAGAAAAAGACAAAACAACACAATGCTGGAACAATGAACAAAATGGCAATAAGAACTTACGTAACAATAATTACCTTAAATGTAAAGGGAGTATATGCTCCAATCAAAAGGCACAGAGTGGTTGAATGGATACAAAAACAAGACCCATATTTACGCTGCCTACAAAAGACTCACTTCAGATCTAAAGACAAAGACTGAAAGTGAGGGGATGGAAAAAGGCATCTAATGGAAATGGAAATGAAAAGAAAGCAAGAGTGGCAATAAATACATCACATAACATAGATTTCAAAATAAAGGTTGTTACAAAGACAGAGAAGGATACTACATAATGATCGAGGGATCAATCCAAGAAGATATAACAATTATAAATATATATATATATCCCCAACATAATAGCACCTAAATAAATAAGGCAAATATTAATGGACATAAAAGGAGAAATGAACAGTAACATAATAGTAGGCCACTTTAACACACCACCTAAATCACAGACAGATCATCCAGACAGAAAATGAGTGGGAAACCCTAACCTTAAATGACATATTAGACCAGACAGACTTAATTGATACAAATAGATCATTCCATCCAAAAGCAGCAGAATATACTTTCTTTTCAAGTACACATGGAATATTCTCCAAGACATATCACATACTAGACCACAAGACAATTCTCAGTAAATTTAAGGAAACTGGAATCATATCAAGTATCTTTTCTGACGACAGTGCTGAGACTAGAGATCAACGACAAGGAAAAAAAACTGCAAAAAACACATAAACACATGGAGTTTAGCTAAATATGATAGTAAACAACAAATGGATCACTGAAGAAATCAAGGAAATAAAAAAATACCTAGAGAAAAATCACAATAAACACAATGATCCAAAACCTACAGGACACAGTAAAAGCAGTTCTAAGAGGGGAGTTTATAGTGATTAAAAGCTTAGCTCAGGGGAGTTCCCACTGTGGCACAGCTGAAAGGAATTCAGCTAGTATCCATGAAGATGTGGGTTCGATCCCTGGCCTTGCTCAGTGAGTTGGGATCTGGCGTTGCCGTGAGCTGTGGTGTAGGTCACAGATGCAGCTTAGATCATGAGTTGCTGTAGCTATGGAGTAGGCCAGCAGCTGTAGCTCCAATTTGACCCAGAGCCTGGGAACTTTCATATGCTGCAGGTGTGGCCATTAAAAAAAAAAAAAAGAGCTTGGCTTAGGAAACAAGAAAAATCACAAACAATATAAAACAACCTAACCTTATACCTAAAGGAACTAGAGAAGAACAAACAAGACCTAAAGTTAGAAAAATCAGAATAAAGAAACTGAGACAAAAAAAAAAAAAAACCCAACAACAAAAAATAGAAAAGATCAATGAAACTAAAAGCTGTTTTTTTTTTAAGATAAAATTGTTAAACCTTTAAGCCAGATTCATCAAGAGAAAAGGAGGGCCCAAATTAATAAAATCAGAAATGAAAAAAATTACAACTGACACCACAGAAATACAAAGGATCACTAGAGAATACTATGAAAAACTATATGCCAATAAAATGGGCAAAAGAAATGCACAAGTTTTTTAAAAGGTACATTCTCCCAAGACTGAACCAGGAAGAAACAGTAAATATGCAAAGACTAATTACCATTAATGGAACTCAATCAGTAATTTTAAAACCCCAAACAAACAAAAGTCCAGGACCAAACAGCTTCACGGGTGAATTCTACCAAACATTTAAAAACTTAACACCTATCCTTCTAATAAACTGCAAAGGAAGGATTGCTTCTGAACCCATTCTATTAGCCCAGCATCACCCTAATACCAAAACCAAGATATCACCCAAAAAGGAAATTTAGAGGCCAGTATCACTGATGAATATACATGCAAAAATCCTCAACACAACACCAGCAAACTGAATCTGACAATACGTTAAAAGGCTTATACACCATGGTCATATCCCAAAGACGTAAGGATTTTTCAATATCTGAAAATCAATGTGATATACTACATTAAAAAAATTAAATAATCAAGATCATATGAAAATCTCAATAGATGCAGAAAATGTCTCTGACAAAATTTAAATCCATTTATGATAAAAATTCTCCAAGAGTTCCCACTGTGGTACAGTGGGTTAAGATCTGGTGTTGCCTCTATGGTAGCACCAGTTCAATCCCTGGATTGGCACAGTGGGTTCAGGATCCAGCACTGCTGCAGTTTTAGCATAAGTCACAGCTGTAGTTCAGGTTTGAACCCTGGCCCAAGAACTTCCATACATTGCAGGCATGGCTAAAAAAAATTTCTCCAGAAAGTACCTCAACCTCAAGATAATAAAGGCCATAATTGACAAATTCACAGCTAACATCTACTCAATGGTGAAAAGCTGAAAGCATTTCCTCTAAGATCAGGAACGAGCCACAGATGCCCACTCTCATCACTTTTATTCAATAGAGTATTGGAAGTCCTACCCTCAGCATTCAAACAAGAAAAATAAAAGGAATCCAAACTAGAGAGGAAGGGAGTTCCTGTCATGGCTGAGCAGAAAGGACTCTGACTAGCAGCCATGAGGCCTTGCTCAGTGGGTTAAAGATCTGGCCTTGTCCTGAGGTGTGGTCACAGATGCAGCTTGGATCCTGCACTGCTGTGGTGTAGGCCAGCAGCTACAGCTCTGATTCAACCCCTAGCCTGGGAAGCTCCATGTGCCATGTATGTGGCCCTAAAAACAAACAAAGAAAACAAATTAGACAGGAAGAAGTAAAACTGTCACTGTTTCCAGACGATATAATACTCTTATGTCCTACAGATACCACCTGAAAACTATTAGAGCTCATCAGTGAATTCAGGAAAGCTTCAGAATATAACAAAATTAATATACAGAAATCTGTTGCATTTCTACACAGTAACAATGGACCATCAGAAAGAGAAGGAAACAACCCTATTTACTATTGCATCAAAAATAATAAAATCCCTAGAAATAAACCTACCTAAGGAGGTAGAATATCTGTACTCAGAAAACTATAAGACAGTAATGCAAGAAATTGAGCATGATACAAACAGATGGAAAGATATACTGTGTTCTTGGATTGGAAGAATTAATACTATAAAAATAACCATACTACTCAAGAAATCTACAGATTCAATGCAATCCCCATCAAAATACCAATAGCATTTTTTCACAGAATGAAAACAAATTATCTTAAAACTTGTATGGAAGCACAAAAGATCTCAAATAGTCAAAATAATCTTGAGAAAGAACAGAGCTAGAGGTATCATGCTCCCTGACCTCAGACTACACTACAAAGTTATAATGTCAAAACAGTATGGTACTGGCACAAAAATAGACACATAGATCAATGGAATAGAACAGAGAATCCAAAAATAAACCCATATATTTATCATTAATTAAAATATGACAAAGGAAACAAGAATATACAATGGAGAAACTGCAATTTCTTCAGTAAATGGTGCAAGGAAAACTGGACAATTAAGTGTAGAAGAATGAAATTAGAACATTCTCTAGGAGTTCCCATTGTGGCGCAGCAGAAATGAATCTAACTAGGAACCATGAGGTTGCAGGTTCAATCTCTGGCCTTGCTTAGTAGGTTAAGGATCTGGCATTGCCATGAGTTGTGGTGTAGGTTGCAGACGCAGCTGAGATGTGGCATGGCTGCGGCATAGGCCTGTGACTACAGCTCTGATTAGACCCCTAGCCTGAGAACCTCCATATGCTGCAGGTGTGGCCCTAAAAGGACAAAAGACCAAAAAAAAAAAAAAAAAAAAAAAAAAAAAGAACATTCTCTAACACCATATGCAAAAATAATTCAAAATGGATTAAAAGCCCAAATATAACACTGGAAACCATAAAAATCCCTACAGGAAAACATAGGCAGAACACTTTGACATAAATTGTAACAATATTTTTTTTGGACTTGTCTCCTAAAGCAAAGGAAATAACAGCAAAAATAAACAATAGGACCTAATTAAACTTAAAAGCTTTTGCACAACAAAGGAAACCCTCAACAAAATGAAAACTTACATAATAAGAGAAAATATTTGCAAATAACATGACCAATAAGGGATTAATATCCCAAATCACAAATAGCTCCTACAACTCAATAGCAAGAAAATAAACGACCCTCATAGGCAAAACACTGCCTGACATAAATCATACAAATGTTTTCTTAGGTCAGTCTTACAGGTCAATAGAAATAAAAACAAAAATAAACAAACAGGACCTAATCAAATTTACTAACTTTTGTACAGCAAAGGAAACCTTAAACAAAATGAAAAACAACCTACAGAATGGTAGAAAATATTTGCAAATGACATGATGGATGAGTGTTTAATTTCCAAAATATACAAACAATTCATACAAATTGACAACAAAAAAGCAAACAACACAACCGAAAAATAGCCACAAGACCTAAATAGACATTTCTCCAAGGAAGAAATACAAATGGCCAATAGACATCACTAATATTAGAGAAATGCAAATCAAAACTACAACAAGGTACCACCTCACACCGTGAGAATGACCATCATTAAAAAGTTTACAAATAACAAATGCTGGAAAGGGTGTGGAGAAAAGGGAACCCTCCTATACTGCTGGTGGCAATGTAACTTGGAGCAACCACTATGGAAAACAGTATGGAGGTTCCTCAGAAAACTAAACATATAAACCACCATGTGATCCAGCAATCCCACTCCTGGGCATATATTTCACCAAAACTATAATTTAAAAAGATGCATGTGCCCCTATGTTCAGAGCAACACTATTCATAATAGCCAAGACATGGAAATAACGTAAATGTCCATCAACAGATGAATGGATTAAGAAATTGAAATACTACTTAGCCATAAAAAGAATGAAATAATGCCATCCACAGAAAAATGGATGCAAATAGAGATTATCATACTAAGTAAAGCCAGAGAAAGACAAATACCATATGATTTCACTTACATGTGGACTCTAAAATATGGCAAAAATAAACCTATCTACAAACAGAAGTGGACTCACAGACATAGAGAAGAGACTTGAAGATGCCAAGGAAGGGGAAGGGACAGGAAAGGACTGGGAGTTTGGGGTTAGTCAATGCCAATTACTACGTTTAGAATGGATAAATAACAAAATCCTACTGTATAGATAGCATAGGGAACTACATCCAGTCTCTTGGGATAGACCATGATGGAAAAGAATATAAAAAAGTATATTAAAATATATATATAATATATATACAGAATATATATATATATATAAATTGAGTCACTTTGCTGTACAGCAGAAATTGGCACAACACTATAAATCAACTATAAATTAATAAAAAATTAAAATAATAAACCACAGGACAGAAAAATTTCATGGAAAGATACTTATAAGGGCAGTACTGGGAAATAGAAAAGCTGGGTCTGAACCATGATTCTGACTCCACAAAAACTTTTTAACAATGACTACCCTGTTCCACTTCCCTAGACCCCTCTGCTCCTGGCTTCATCTCTTGTACAGCAACCCCAATGCTGAAAGTGGCAGTGGCTGAGGTGGACACTACTCAAGAGTAAAGGTGAGACATAAAATGAGACAGGAAAGGCAGAGGTGCAAGTGTAGCCCAACCTATGGCTGTCCATATCTGAATTTCAGTGGTCTGCATTAAAAAAAAAAAAAAAAAAAAAGCGAAATTAATCCTGCAGGATGTCATTAGACAACCTCATAACAGCCGGTCATAAAATAAAAACTTTGCTGGCTCAGCTAAGACACCGAGACGCTTAATCTTGGTGTGGGACATTCATGCCAGGAGCTGGACACAATCTTTAGTTTGGAAAGAAGCTGTGGTGTGATGGATGGTTAAGACACCAGACTTTGAAAACAGACTAGCTGAGTTCAAATCCTGGCTCTGTGACTCACCAACTGTGTGACTGGGCCAAACTGCCTAATCGATATGGGCCTGTTAAGCAGGTGAAATAATGTCAACCTCAAAGGGATGTTAGAAGAACTAAATGAAATAAATGTTCAGTGATTAGCTGTGCCACTGCGCATGGTGTAAGGGCTCTATGAAAGTTATTGTTACAATTACTAAAAATTATTCCACCCCCTACTCCCCGTGCAACCAAAAGGAAGACCAATATTGTCAAGGGTAGGGAAATTAAAGGAAAGAGAAACTTCCTGTCATGATCCATTAACACAGATCTCATTATACAAGTTCTCTTAACTATGTCATGTGAGAGCAAAGCAAACACTAAGTACCTAAGTACAGTAAAATGCTTTCATTTTAGAGTAAATAAAACTCTAAGATTTACAAACGTGAATCAAGGTGGACCGTGAATGGGGAAGGAAAGGGTGGATGAAGGAGAAGAAAAGAAAAATGGACAAGAGGAATGTGAGAATTCAGCTTTGAGAATGTAAGCTTTTTTTTTTTTAGGGCCACACCCTCCAAGCTTGGGGTCAAACTGGGGCTGAAGCTGCCCGCCTATGCCACAGCCATGTGGGCTCTGAGCAGAGTCTGCAACCTACACCGCAGCTTAAAGCAATGCCAGATCCTTAATCCACTGATCGGGGGCCAGGGATCAGACCTTCGTCCTCATGGATACTAGTTGGGTTCATTACTGCTGAGCCACAATAGGAACTCTGAGAATGTAACTTCTGAATATTCTTTTTCCTTACTTTAACTGTGGTCTGCATTAAACTGCTTTAATTGTAAGAGCTTTTCTCACATACAACAGGTAAAAGTAAGACACTGTAATATTTAAAACACTTAGGTATTTATAAAATTCATTTTCTGAAACTCTTGCTGGCTCCATTAACGTTCACTTAACAGCAATTCAGAATTAAAAAGAAAAATACACAAAAGAAAGAAGGCATTGCTGTTACTTCTGAGTGATATGTTTCTTCTGCGATCAACAGGCCACACACCTGGCAGTTGTTTTCCAGTTTAAGGAGATACACACCATCCACATTCTCTTACAGAAAACACAGAGCCAGCCAGAGTTCCCAACAGCAGCTTCTCCCTCCAGAAGACTGACTGACACTTGGGGAGCACCCTGCATCCTCTGCTTATCAGCACTTCCATTAACCCTTGAAGATAAGGAGCAAAAAGCTACACTAAATTCTTAACAGTTCCAAAAAAAAAAAAAAAAAAAAAAAAAAAAAAACGGTTTCTCAAAATTAGGCATTTTCTTATTACCCATCCCCATTCCCTATATTCTATACCGAAGGTGTGTCCCCAAGCAGACAATCAGCTTCTCTCTTCTTTTACACTCATTGGAGGCTTCTGGAGAAATCACATCTTTGGCTGGCAAGTCCTTGCCAATACCTAGTCAAGCCAGTATCTCAGCTGAGTCTTCAGGTCAGGTTTTAAATGAGCTTAATAGGGGGGAGGGAGAATGCCCACTCATGCTCAAGTTTACTGAATATAGGTAATGATTTAAGATGTTTACCACATACTAATTATAGATTAAATCCCTGAGTGAGGGTGCAGCATTCAGAAAAAAGATCTAGCTTAAAGTCCCTTTTTTAAAAAGGAGGGAGGAATCTCCAAAATCTCCCATTTAAAAGTCCACATGCTAAAAAAAAAACAAAAAAAACAAAAAAACCTGTTCGAAGGATGAATTTCAAAAAAAATACCTATTTGTATAATACTAACATGTAACTGCACAGAAACAAGACACGTCGACTGCAATATACTGTTAATATGAATATATATGGTATCTGATATTCATGAATATCCTTTTTTTTTTTTTCTTAACCACACCCTCTTTGAGTGGCTTCCCAGGCTCGCTGGGGCCAAACGGCGTCATGCTGACCTGCGGCCCGCGGGGTGGGGGTCCCAGCTGCGACCCTGGCACTCAAAGGCCAGAACGCGGCCCCAGGCAGCGGGCGGGCGTTGAGAGACCCGCGGGTTCCCCCTCCCGCGGGCCCGCCCTGCCCTGCCCTGCCGCCCCGAAGGCCGCGGCCCGGCCTCCCTGCGACCCTGGCGCTGCCCGCCCCAGCCCAGCAGACGGCCGCGCGGGGACCCAGCCCCGGCAGGGAAGGGCGGGCGGCCTGGCCGCCGCGGGCCCTAGACTTACCATGGCCGAAGAGCCGCCAGCGCGCCCACAGCCCGAAGTCACACGGCGCCGGCAACGCCCGTTGTCCTGGTGACGCCAGCTGGGCACCCCGCCCGTGCTCAAGGTGGGCTTGGAGGCGGCCATTGGCGGCCGGCGAGCACGTGACCCGCAGGGGCGTTGCCCTTTGGACCGCCCCCTCGCCCCCCAAGCCTCAGCTCTGGGGCCTGGCCTCTTGGCCTGTCCTCCTTTTCATTTGATCACCTTCACACCCCTCACCTGAAATAATCGTTGCTGCTCACCTTTACATCGCTCACCTGACAGCCCAAAGGCTGCCCTGCTGAAAAAAAACTATGGATTTTTCTTTATTTAAGAAACAGATTACACAGGTAACAATGATTATTGGAGACATTTTAAACAATAATGAATTAAAAAGAATAAAACTACACCAAATCCTAGCAAACCCCTAGGTAACTGCATATATTCTAGTCTATCTGCTTCCAAGCTTCCAACAAAATGTGTATTATAACATTGTATTCTTAGAAATGGAAGAAAACTATACACACTTTTTTTTTTTTCCTTTTTTTTTTTGCTGCCAGGCAGAGTTCCCTGGCCAGGGATCAGATCTGAACCACAGTTGCCACCTACGCTGTGGCAATGGGGGATCCTTTTAACTCACTGTGCCAGGCAGGGATGAAACCTGTGTCCTGGGTTACAGAGATGCCTTTGATCCTCCTGTGCCACAGCAGGAACTCCCACACACACTTTTATGATTTACTTTCTTCAGTTAAAAACTATCTTTGCATACCAATTCATGTAATAGCGTTGTATGTATACACTCTAATTTATTAAATCATTCAGCAACTTGTTGGATGTTTTTAATGTGCTTGAAGGGAACTTCAGATATCCTCAAATCCAGCCTGTTAAGGCTATGAAGAGACATATTCACAGTCAATTTGACATCCCCTCTTGAATGTCTAATAATATGGTCCCAATAAGACTTTTGATCCAAGTCTCTTACTTTCCATTCTTCCTCATCTCAGCACATATTCCCCTTAGTACAAAACAAAAACCTTCTAGGTATGATCCTTGGTTCTCTTTTCCTCACACCTTACATTCAATCCATTAACAAATATTCTTGTCTCTATACTTAAGTAAATTCTGAATCTATCTGTTTCTCACCATCTCCACCTCTCAGCCACCATCATCTCTTGCCTAAATTAGTCTGTCTCCATGTCCCCTGTCTTCCCTGGCCACCTGAGTGCTTTGTGGACATGCAACAGGAGCATTTCAGTGGCTTTTCATGACATTTAGGACAAAGATCCACACTCTTCCTGTGGTCTGCAAGGTTCTCCATGATGGGAGACTTGTCTACTGCATAAACTGGTCTCCTACCACCCTTCCCACATTCACTCCACACTAGCCTCACTGTATTTCCTAAAGCCCCTCAAACATGTTAAACACTCTCCTACTTAAGAGCCTCAGCAACAACTGCTTCCCTTATTTGGAATAGCCCTCCTCTGGAACTTCACACTGCCCTCTCCTTCACTTGATCCAGTTCAGTTAAGTCATCTTCACAAAAGCCTTCATTAATAAAAATTTATGTGCAACAGGATCAGCAGTGTCTTGGGACCACTGGGATGCAGGTACCATCCCCATCCTGGCACAGTGGGTTAAGGATCTAGCATTGCCACAGTTGGGGCTTGGATCATGACTGCAGCTTGGATATGAGCCCCAGCCTGGGAACTCCATATGCTGAGGGATGGCTAAATAAATAATAATAAAATATCTTGGAATTCCCTGGTGGCTCAGTGGATTAATGATCCTGCGTTGTCATTGCTATGGCTTGGGCCACTACTATGGCAAGGGTTTGATCCCTGGCGCAGGGAAATTACACATGCTGGGGTGTCAATACAAAATTTTAAATATGCTGTAATAAAATAAAACATCTCATCCCTGTTACTCTGCCTCTCTTTAACTGTCTTGTTTTTAAAATACCGGCTACCCCTTGAAATGATCTTTTTATTTTTTTATTTTATACGGGGTTTTTTTTTGTTTGTTTGTTTGTTTGTTTGTCTTTTTAGGGCTGCACCCATGGCATATGGAAGTTCTCAGGGCTTGGGGTCAATTTGAAGCTGCAGTTGCTGGCCTACACCACAGCCATAGCAACACTCAATCTGCTGCCTCTGTGACCTATACTGCAGCTCGTGGCAATGCCTGATCCTTAACCCACTGAGCAAGGCCAGGGATTGAACCCACATCTTCACGGATGCTAGTGGGGTTTGTTTCCACTCAGCCACAACTAGAACTCCTGTACAATACAGTATTGTCAACTACATTCACATTGTTGTTAATTAGCTATCCCAAACTTTTTCATCCTGAATAACTGAAATTTTATACCCCTGACCAACATCCCCCCATGTTCTTTTACAAACAAGCCCCTATAACCCCCATTCCACTGTATGCCACTCTGTGTTTCATTATTTTAGAATGCACATATAAGTGAGATCATGCAGTGTTTGTCTTTCTGTGTCAAGTTTCTTTCAATTAGCATAATGTCCTTTAGGTTCATCACAAAGGGTAGGATTTCCTTCTTTGTGTGTGGGTTTTGTTTTGTTTTGGCCACATCCAAGATACAGAAGTACCTAGGCCAGGGATCAATCCCAAGCCACAGCAATGACAACAACAAATTCTTACCACTAGGCCACCAGGGAAGTCCAGGATTTCCTTCTTTTTAAACACTGAATAACATTCCATTGTATAATATATAGCTTTTCCCATTCTAAAGTTTATATGAATGTGTTCATGCAATAACTGGGATTTTGTAACTGGCTTCTTTTACTTAGCACAACATTTGCAAGATTTATCCAAGTTGTAGCATGTATCAGTACTTCATTCCTTTTTATAGTCAAATAATATTCCTCGAATGGATATAAAACGGTTCTGCTTATCCATTTGTCCATTGATGGGCATTTCAATTGTTTCTATATTTGGTCTGTTGTAAATAATTTTGCTGTGAATATTTATGGACACTTTTTTTCATCTTCTTTCTTTTACAGCTTCACTCATGACATATGGAAGTCCAGGGCCAAGGGTTGAATCACAGCTGCAGCTGGGGCCTACATCATACCCACTGAAACACTGGATCTGAGTCACATCTGCAACCTGCACTGCAGCTCACAGCAACGCTGGATCCTTAACCAACTGAAGCCAGGGATCAAACCCACATCCTCACAGAGAAAATATCGGGTCCTTAACCCACTAATCCACAACAGGAACTCTGACGAACACATTTTTATAGATATATGTTTTTATTTCTCTATTGGCTCTATACCTAGGAGTGAATTTCTGGGTCACGTGGTAACTTTATGTTTAAGCATTTGAGTAACTGCCAGACTGTTTTCCAAAGTGGCTTCACCATTTAATATTCCTACAAGTAGCATGTAAGGATAACAATTTTTCGCAGCCATGTCACACTTGTTCTTATCTGACTTTTTGATTTTAGCCATTCTAGCAATGTGAAGTAGTATTTCATTGTGGTAGTAATTTACATTTTCCTCACAACTAATGAGTTCGAGTATTTTTCATGTGCTTACTGGCCATTTGTTTATATTCCTTGAAGAAATGACTATATATATCCTTTTCTAATTTTTTTTTCTTTTCGTTTTTGGCTGCACCCGAAGCATATGGATGTTCTTAGGCCAGGGATTGAACCTAAGCCACCATAGAGACAAACCGAATAATTAATCTACTGCACCACAGCAGGAACTCCCTCCTTTGCTAATTTTTAAGTGAGGTATTTTTCCTTTGCTTCTTTTGTCGCATCTGCTTTTGAGGTCATATCTGAAAATCTTTTGCCAAATCCAAGGCCATAAACATTTATCCCTATGTTTTCTTTTTATGACTCGTGTGTGTGTGTGTGTGTGTGTGTGTGTGTGTGTGTGTGTGTCTCATGGCATGCAGAAGTTCCCAGGCCAAGGATTGAACTTGTGCCAGGCCAAGAATTGAACAAGAGCCAATGCTGTGACAAGGCTGAATCCTTAACCCGCTGAGCCACCAAGGAACTTTCTTTATAAGAGTCTTATACATTTAGCTCTTACATTTAGATCTTTGACAAATTTTGAGTTAATTTTGCAAGGTAAGGGTCCAACTTCATTCTTTTGCATGTGGCTACCCAGTGTTTCTGGCTCCATTTCTTGAAAAGACTATCCTTTTCCATATTGAATGGTCTGGGTACCTTTTTGAAAACTGGTATGAGACTATTTCAAGATTCTGAAGTTTACTGCATTAACAACATAGATTTAAATTACATAACAGAAAAATTGACAAATGTGACCAAGTTACAAATTTTTTTTCAAATACACAAAATATTCTCTCAAATCAGGAAGTGCCACCATGGACAGCTACAAAACATATATACTATACAAGCATAAAAAGGGCATCAGCTGCATAAATTAGGATATAAATTGGTACCTCAGAGTTGTGTAACATGACACTCCTGCTTCCAAATTAATCATACCAGGACATAAAGGATATCACTTGAAATGCATTTAAAAACAAGTACCCTACTAGCTATATCCACTGACCATAGTACAATAAAGTTAGACAAATGACAAAAGATAGCCATACGTTTGAAAACTGAAAGGCAGATTTGAATCAATCATGATTTCAAGATAAAATCAAAACTGAAATAAAAAGTATTTAGAAATAAAATAGGAGTTCCCTTCGTGGCGCAGTGGTTAACGAATCCGACTAGGAACCATGAGGTTGCGGGTTCAGTCCCTGCCCTTGCTCAGTGGGTTAACGATCCGGTGTTGCCGTGAGCTGTGGTGTAGGTTGCAGACCGCGGCTCGGATCCCGCGTTGCTGTGGCTCTGGCGTAGGCCGGTGGCTACAGCTCCGATTCAACCCCTAGCCTGGGAACCTCCATATGCCGCGGGAGCGGCCCAAGAAATAGCAACAACAACAACAACAACAACAAGACAAAAAGACAAAAAAAATAAATAAATAAAAAATAAAAGTATACCTATGAATATTTGTGGGAGTCAGCTGATACAGTATTTAGAGAAACATTTGTTGCCATTAATGCATTAAGTAAAAACTAAAACAACTAAAAGTAAGCAAAAGTAGCTAGAAACATACAATCAAAGAAACATAAAGTATGCTGAAGAAAAAGGTAATAAAATGAAGGCAGGTTAAGACAATGAAAAAATAAAGCACACTGGAGAATATATTTGCAAAACACATATTTGATAAAGAACATGTATCCAAAATATACAAATAACTTTTTTTATCAGCCACACTCATGGTGTGTGAAAGTTCTCTGGCCAGGGACTGAATCCCCACCACAGCAGTGACCTGAGCCAAAGCAGTGACAATGCTGGGTCCTTAACTGCTACGCCAATAGGGAACTCCACAAAGAATTTTAAAAACTCAACAGTAAGAAAAAAAACAACCCAAATAGAAAATGGTCAAAAGATCTATACAGCCACTTCACTGAAGAAGATATGCAAATGGAAAATAGTGTATGAAAATGGTGGGCAAGATGATAGAGTAGGAAGACACCTCTTCACATTTGCAAACAAAAATCACAACTATTTACAAAGCAGCTGTCTATGAGAACAAAATAAAGACTAGCAGAAAATATTTTTCACAACAAAAGATATGAAAAAGGAACCACAACAAGATGGGTAGGAGGGGCAGAGATGCAATACAGTCAAAACTCATACCCTTGAGGAGGTGACCCACAAATGGGAGGATATCACAATTTCAGGGTTTCTCCCCAAGGGGCTAGGAATCCTAGTCTCACCAGCCTGGAGTCCTGTACCAGAAAATGAGTTCCCAGAACATCTGGCTTTGAAGGCCAGTAGAGTTTGTATAGAAGAGCCTGAAGGCTATAGGAAACAGAGATTCTGCTCTTAAGGGGCACGCAAAATCTCAGTCCTGGCTAAGAGGTGGTAACTTGAAAGGCACCTGAGTCAAAATCAAAAGCTGATTTTGAAGAACCTCCCTAGAAGGAGAAATCAATGGAGACTCCTCTTGGGGATATAGATACTCCTGGTAGCCATTCTGGGGAGCTGGTCCTACCACAAGGACACGGATGCTGGCAAGCACCATTTTGGAGTCTTACCCCTAGTCTATTATCTCTAAGGGTTTACCCACCCACCAGCAGACTGACACCAGAACTAGGGTCCCTCAGACTCCATGGCCAGCCACCTCAGGACCTGGCCCTGCCACCAGTAGGCCAGCAGCGACCATATGAGGCAGGGCTTGATAGCCAACTGGGCTGGGGCCACCACCTACCAGCATACCCACAGTACTCAGTCTTCCATAACAAAAGGGCCCATGCAACACACATAGGGGCACCCCCAGAGTATATAGCTTTAGTGGCAAAAAGGGAGTGCACTCTTGGGACCCACAGGACATCTCCTACATAAGGTCATTTCTCTAAGACTGGGGAATGTAACTGATTTACCCAGTATGTACAAAAAAAAAAAAAATAGAAAATAAGGCAAAATGAGGAGACAGAGGGATATTTTCTGAAAAAGAACAGAACAAAACCATAGAAGAACCAAACAAAGTGGAGATAAGCAATGTTTCTGATAAAGACTTCAAGGTGGAGTTCCTGCTGTGGCACAGTGGGTTAATGATATGGTGTTATCTGTGTAACGGCAACAGTTTTGATCACTGGCCTGATGAAGTGGGTTGAGGATGCAACAATGTAGCTGTGACACAGGTCACAGCTGGATCAGTTTCAATTCCTGGCCCAGGAATTTCCATATGCCACAGGTATGGCCAAAAAAGAAAGAAAGAAAATAAAAATAGTTCAAGGTAATGATCATAAAAATGCTCAACTAAGTCTGGAGAATGGGTTATCAGAGTGAGAAGTTTAACAAAGAGCTAGAATATGTAAAAATGTAAAGAATAACCAAACAGAGCTAAAGAACACAATAACTGAAATTAAAAATACACTAGAAGTAATCTACAGAAAATTAGATGATACAGAGGAACAGATCAGTGAAATGGAAGACAAAACAGTGGAAGTCACCCAAACTGAACAGAAAAAAGACAAGAATTTTTTTTTATTGAGGATATTTTGGAGTTCCCACTATAGCACAGTGGGTTAAGAATCTGACTACAGTGGTTTGGGTCACAGTGGAGATGCGTGTTCAACTCTTGACCCAGAGCAATGGGTTAAAGATCCAGTGCTGCTGCAGCTGTGGTGTAGGTCACACCTGTGGCTCAGATTCAATCCCTGGCCCAGGAACATCCATATTCCACAGGCGTGGCCATTAAAAAAGTGAGGATAGTTTCACAGACTTCTGGGGCAACATCACACATACTAACATTTGCATTATAGGCACCCCAGAAGGAAATGGAGAAAGAATGGGGCAGAGAATTTATTTTAAGACATGATATCTGAAAATTTATTTGTTCTGGGAAATGGACATCACATTCTAGGAAGCACAGAGTCCAAATAAGATGAAACTGAAGAAGTGCACACTGGGGCACATTGTAATTAAAGATACAAAGTTAAATATAAAGAGAGAATCTTAAAAGCAGCAAGAGAAAAGCAACTATTTACATATGAGGAAACTCCCATAAGACCATTAGCTGACTTTTCAGCAGAAACTTTGCAGGTCAGAAGGTATTGCATGATATATTCAAAGTGATGAAAGAAAAAAAAAATCCTACAACCAAGAATACTCTATCTGGTAAGGCAATCATTCATGTATGAGAGAGAGAGATAAAGAGACTTACAGATAAGCAAAAGCTAAAAGAATTCAGCAGCACTAATCTGGATTTTCAAGTAATATTAAAGGGACTTGTGTAAGTGAAAATAAAAAGCCACAACTAGAAATAGGAAAATTACTAAGTGAAAATCTCATTAGTAAACATACAGTAAAGGTAGGAAATCATCTGCTTACAAAGCTAGTAAGAAAGTTAAAAGACAAAAGTGGCAACATCATCTCTATCCACAATAGATAGCTAGGAATACACAAAACAAAAAGAGGTAAAATATAATATCAAAACATTAAATGTGACTGGGAAGTAAAAATGCAGAGTTGTTAAATGTATTTAGATTTAAAAGATCATCAACTTAAATAATCAAATATATGATTATGCTCTTACATATGAACCTCTTGATAACTATAAACTAAAAATCTGTAATAGATATACATACAAAAAAGAGAAAGGATTCCAAACATAACTCTAAAGATAGTTATTTGGTCATAAGGGAAGAGAGCAAGAAAGAAGTAACAAAAAAAAAGAACTATAAAATAACCAGAAAACAATAAGGCAGAAATAAGTACATATCTATCAATAATTACTTTCAATGAAAATGGACTAAATGCCACAATCAAAAGACACAGAGTGGCTAGATGGATACAAAAATAAGACCCATATATGCTGCCTACAAAAGATTCACTTCAGATCTAAAGACACAGAGACACTAAAATGAAAGGATAGAAAAAAAATATTCCATGAAAATGGAAATAAAAAGAAATCTGGAGCAGCAATATTTATATCAGACAAAATAGACTTTAAAACAAAGACTAGATCAAGAGACAAAGAAGCATATTACATAACGATCAAGGGATCAATCCAAGAAGAATATATAACAATGGAGATACTGGTGTAAATATACATGTACCCAACACAGGAGTAATAAATAGATAAAGCACATACTGATACACAATAATAGTAGGGGACTTTAACGCCCCATTTGCATCAATGGACAGATCAGCCAGACAGAAAATCGATGAACACTGAATTTAAAGGACATAGTAGACCAAGAGCACTTAATGGGTATTTAGGTGGCTTAATGGCTTAATATTTCATCTAGAAGAAGCAGAATACATTCTTTTAGGTACACATGGCACATTCTCCAGGATGTAGCACATGCTGGGCCAAAAAACAGGTCTTAGTAAATTTAGGAAAAGTGAAATCATATCAAGAATCTTTTCTTTTTTTAGGGCCACACTTGCAGCAAATGGAAGTTCCCAGTCTAGGGGTCCAATCGGAGCTACAGCTGTGGGCCTATGCCACAGACACAGCCACAGCCATAGCAACATGGGATCTGAGCCACATCTGCAACCTACACCACAGCTCATGGCAATGCCAGATCCTTAACCCACTGAGTGAGGCCAGGGATTGAATCCACAACCTCATGGTTCCTAGTCAGATTCGTTTCCACTGAGCCACGATGGGAACTCTGATATCAAGCATCTTTTCTAACCACAAGGCTATGAGACTAGAAATCACCTGCAAGAAAAAAAGTAAAACTGCAAAAAAAAATATACAAAAAATATTAGCAAACCAAGTCCAACAAAACATTAAAAGGATCATTTACCATGGTGAAGTAGGATTTATCCTAGGGAATACAAGGATTTTTTCAATATCCACAAATCAATAAATGTGATGCACCACACTTAAAAACTGAAGATTCAGAGCTCCTATTGTGGCTCAGTGGGTTAGGAACCTGACTAGTATCCATGAGGATGAGGATTTGATCCCTGATGTTGCTCAGTGGGTTAAGGATCTGGTGTTGCTACAAGCTGCAGCATAGATCACATCTTTACAGATGTGGCTCAAATCTAACATTGGTGTGGCTGTGATATAAGCCAGCAGCTGCAGCTCTGATCCAACTCCTAGCCTGGGAACTTCCATATGTTGCAAGTGTAGCCCTAAAAATCAAAAAAGGAAAAAATTAAGTAATAAAAACATATGATCATCTCAATAGATGCAGAAAAAGCTTTTGACAAAACACAATACTCATTTATGATAAAACTCTCCTGAAAGTGGGCATAGAGGGAACATGCCTCAATATAATAAAGGTCATATATGACAAGCCCACAGCTAATATCATACTCAATGGTGAAATATTCATACTCATACTCAATTCCTCTCATATCAGGGATAAGACATGGATGTCCACTCTCACCACTTTTACACTTTTATTCAACAGAGTACTGCCTAGCCTCAGAAATCAGAGAAGAAAACAAGATAAAAGGAATCCAAATTGGAAAGGAAGAAGTAAACTATCACTGTTTTCAGACGATATGAAGCTATACATAGAAAATCCTAAAGATTTCTCCAGAAAACTACTACAGCTCATCAATGAATTTGGTAGAGTTTCTGGATACATAATTAATATATAGAAATCCACTGCATTCTTGATACTAACAACAAGCTATCAGAAAAAGAAGTTAACGCAAATCAAAACTACTGTGAGGTACCACCTCACACCAGTCAGAATGGCCATCATTAATAAGTCCACAAATAACAAATGCTGGAGAGGGTGTGGAGAAAAGGGAACCCTCTTGCCTGTTTGTGGGAATGTAATCTGGTACAACCACTATGGAGAACAGTATGGAGGTACCTTAGAAAACTATATCTAGAACTACCATATGACCCAGCAATCCCACTCCTGGGCATATATGCGGACAAAACTTTCCTTGAAAAAGACACATGCACCTGTATGTTCATTTCAGCACTATTCACAATAGCCAAGACGTGGAAACAACCTAAAACGTCCATCGATAGATGAATGAATGAAGTAGATGCAGTATATGTACACAATGGAATACTACTCAGCTATAAAAAAGAACAAAACAATGCCATTTGCAGCAACGTGGATGGAACTAGAGACTCTCATACTAAGTGAAGTAAGTCATAAAGAGAAAGACAAATACCATATGATATCACTTATATTTGGAATCTAATATACGGCTCGAATGAAATTTTCCAGGGAAAAGAAAATCATGGATATGGAGAACAGACTTGCAGATGCCAAGGGGGAGGGGAAGAGGGAGGGAGTGGGATAGACTGGGAATTTCAGGTTAATAGATGCAAACTATTGTATTTGGAATGGATAAGCAACGAGATCCTGCTGTATAGCACTGGGAGCTATATCTAGTCACTTATGATGGAGCATGATAATGTGAGAAAAAAGAATGTATACCTGTATGTGTGACTGGGTCACCTTGCTGTACAGTAGAAAATTGACAGAAGGCTGTAAACCAGCTATAATGGAAAAAATAAAAATCATTAAAATCATTTAAAAAAAGAAAAGAAAAAGAAGTTAAGGAAACAATCCCATTTACCATTTCATCAAAAAGAATAAAATGGGGAGTTCCCATTGTGGCTCAGCAGTAATGAACCTGACTAGTATCCAGGAGGATGCAGATTCAATCTCTAGCCTTGCTCAGTGGGTTAAAGGATCTGGCATTGCTGTGAGCTCTGGTGTAGGTCACAGACGCAGCTCAGAACCCATGTTGCTATGGCTGTTGCATAGGCTGGGGGCTACAGCTCCATTTAGACCCCTAGCCTGGGAACTTCCATATTCAGACAAAAAAAAAAAAAAAAGAATATAATGCCTAGGAATAATCCTACCTAAGGTGGAGAAAGGCCTGTACTCATAAAACCTTAAGACACTAATGGAAGAAATTGAAGATTATACAAATAGGTGGAAAGATAGACTGTGTTCTTTTATTGGAAAAAAAGTTATATTGTTAAAATGACCATACTTACCATGGCAATGTACAGATTCAGTGCAAACCCTATCAAAATACCAATGGCATTTTTCATAGACATAGAACAAATAATTTTTTTTGTCTTTTTGCCTTTTCTAGGGCTGCTCCTGTGGCATATGGAGAGTCCCAGGCTACGAGTCTAATCAGAGTTGTAGCCCCCGGCCCAAGCCAGAGCCACAGCAACGCCAGACCTGAGCCACGTCTGCAACCTATACCACAGCTCATGGCAACGCCAGATCCTTAACCTATTGAGCAAGGCCAGGGATTGAACCCACAACCTCATGGTTCCTAATCAGATTCGTTAACCACTGAGCCACAACAGGAACTCTGAAGAATAAATAAGTTCAAAATTTGCAAGGAAACATAAACGAACTTAAATGGCCAAAATGATCTTGAGAAAGAAGAAATCTGGGAGAATCCTGCTCCAGACTTCAGACTATACTACAAAGCTAGAGTAATCAAAACAGTATGATACTGGCACAAAAACAGACACGTAGATCAATGGAACAGGACAAAGAGCCCAGAAATAAACACACACAACCATGGTCAATTAATCTATGACAGAGGAAGCAAGAATATACAATGGAGAAAAGACAGTCTTCATAAAATGGTGCTGAGAAAACTGGACAGCTCATGTAAAAGAATAAAATCAAAATATCTGAATACTCTAATATAAAATATGGATTAAAGACCTAAATGTAAGTTTGGAAACAACAAAACTTTAGAGTAAAATATCTGAAGAGCATTCTTTGACATAAATCATAGTCATATTTTTGGATCTGTCTCTTGAAGCAGAGATAAAAGTGAAAATAAACAAATGGCACCTAATTAAACTTAAAAGCTTTTGCATGGCAAAGGAAAATGTTGGCAAAATGAAAAGACAACCTATTGAATGGGAGAAAATATTTGCAAATGATATGACCAATAAGGGATTAATATCTAATATATATAAATAGTTCATACAACTCAGCATAAAAAAAAGGACACCCAAATTAAAAATGGGCAGAAGACTTGAACAGACATTTTTCCAAAGAGGACATGCAGCTAGTCACCAAAAACATGAAAAGATGTTCAACATCACTACTCATCAGGGAAATGTAAATCAAAACCACAATGAGAACCACCTCACACCTGTTAGAATGGCTATCATCAAAAAGAACACAAGTAATAAATTCTGGTAAGGATGTGGATAAAGGAAACCCTCATACACTGTTGGTGGGAATGTAAATTGGTCATCCACTGTGGAAAACAGAATAGAGGTTCTCAAAAAGTGAAAAATAGGAGTTCCCTGGTGGCTCAGCTGGTTAAGGATCCAGTGTTATCACTGCTGCAGCACAGGTTCAATCTCTGCCCTCAGAACTTCCTTCTGTGTGCTGTTGGTGGAGCCAACAAAAATGAAAAACAGAACTACCATATGACCAAGTAATTCTACATTTGGGTACATATCCAAAAAAACAAAAACACTAATTTGAAAAGATACATGCATCCCAATGTTGGTAGCAGAATTATTTACAATTGCCAAGATATGAAAGCAATCTAAGTGTCCATAAACATATGAATGGATAAAGAATATGTAGTATATATAGAAAATGGAATATTTCTCAGCCATAAAAAAAAATGAAATCTTGCCATCTGGGATAACATGGATGGACCTGCAGAGTATTATGCTAAATGAAATAAGTCAGGCAAAAATATGGTATCACTTACATGTGGAATCTAAAAGAAAAGCAAATTAAATAACAAAACAGAAATAGAGTCACAGATACAGAGAAAAAACTAGTATAGAGGGTATGAATGAAATAGGTAAGAGAGACTGAGGTACAAATTTCTAGTCATAAGATACATTACAGGAATACAGTATACAGCATGGGGAATATAGTCAATAATAGTGTAATAACTTTGTATGGTGGCAGATAGCAACTAGATTTATGGTACTCACTTTGTAATATACAAAAATATTGAAACACTATATTGTACATCTTAAATGAACATCAGCCAGTCAATTATATGTCAATAAAATAAGAGGAGCTCCTGCTGTGGCACAGTGAGTTAAGGATCCAGCATTGTTTCTGCAACAGCTTGGGTTCAGTCCCAAGCCTGGCGTAGTGGGTTAAAGGATCTGGCACAGGTTGCAGCTGCAGTTTGGACTCAATCCCTAGCCTGGGAACTTCCACATGCCCTGGGTGTGACTATTAGAGAAAAAAAAAAAAAGCTGTAGTATAGTGCAATCCTTAACCAAAATCTTGAGGTCAGGCATGTTTCAGAATTCAGAAAGTGTGGGTGTGTATGTTCATTTGTTTGTTGAAGGCATACCATATGTATATGTGTATAATTTCTATATGACGTTCTGACTGCGGCCTGGTACAACCCTGGGCATTAAATGAATTAATATTTCTTCAGTAAAATGTATGAGTAGTCACAGAAAGTGGGATAAATAAGGAATAAAATTAACCTGTCTGGGTCAAGTTTCACTGCCAACTTAATTTTCATGCTAAATACTTGGGAAACAAAACAAAAGAAAAACAACTTTTGATTTTCAGAGCTTTGGGAATTTCAGAAATCTGGAAATAGAATTATGGACCCATACTCAGATACCAGGCTTACTATCCTTCTATCCTGATGCATTTTTTTTTTTTTTTTTTGGTCAGATCTGTAGCATGTGGAAATTCCTGCGCTAGGGATTGAACCCATGCTACAGCAGTAACCCAGGCTGCTGCAGTGACAATGCTGGACACTTAACCCACTATGCCACAAGGGAATTTCCTGATGCAATTTTAAAAATAAGCTACTCAAGTTTTTTGTGCCTTATTTAATTTTTTTAGAAAGATTTTTTTAATACTTAATGAATTTTATTACATTTATAGGTATACAACAATCATCAAAACCAAACTTTATAGCATGTCTATCCCAAACCCTCAGTGCATCCCCCTACCCCCCAAACTGTCTCATTTGGAAACCATAAGTTTTTCAAAGTCTGTGAGTCAGTATCTGCTCTGCAAAGAAGTTCATTTTGTCCTTTTTTCAGATTCCACATGTAAGTGATAGCATTTGATGTTGGTGTCTCATTCCCTGACTGACTTCACTTAGCATGATAATTTCTAGGTCCATCCATGTTGCTACAAATGCCATGATTGCTTTCCTTTTAATGGCTGAGTATGTTCCATTGTGTATATGTACCACATCTACTTGATTCACTCCTCTATGATGGACATTTAAGTTGTTTCCAATCTTGGCTATTGTAAGTAGTGCTGCAATGAACATTGGAGTACATGTGTCTTTTTGAGTCATGGTTTTCTCTGGATAGATGCCCAGGAGTGGGATTGCTGGTTCAAATATTAGTTCTATTTTTAGTTTTCTGAGGAATCTCCATACTCTTTCCCACAGTGGTTGCACCAATGTACATTCCCACCAACAGTGTAATAGGGTTCCTTTTTCTCCACACCCTCTCTAGCACTTATTGTTTGTAGACTTTTTGATGATGGCCATTCTGGCAGGTGTAAGGTGGTACCTCATAGTGGTCTTGGTCTTGACTTTCATTTCTCTAATAATGAATGGTATTAAACAACTTTTCATGTGTTTTTTTGCCATCCGTTTGTCTTCTTTGGAAAATTGTCTGTTTAGATCTTCTGCTCATTTTTTGATGGGGTTGTTTGTTTTTTTGGTATTGAGATGTAGGAGGTGTTTATAAATTTTGGAGGTTAATCACTCATCAATTCATTTGCAAAGATTTTCTCCCATTCTGTGGGCTGTCTTTTCATTGTGTTTAGGGTTTCCTTTGCTGTGCAGAAACTTTTAAGTTTAATTAGGTCCCATTTGTTTATTTTTGTTTTTACTGTCATTGCTCTAAGAGGTGGATCTGAGAAAATGTTGCTGTCATTTATGTCAAGAGAGTGTTTGGCCTATGTTTTCCTCTAAGAGATTTATAGTATCTGGTCTTATATCTAGGTCTTTAATTCATTTTGAGTTTCTTTTTGTGTATGGTGTTAGGGAGTGTTCTAATTTCATTCTTTTCCATGTGGCTGTCCAGTTTTCCCAGCATGATTTATTGAAGAGGCTGTCTTTTCTCCATTGTATATTCTTGCCTCCTTTGTCATAGATTAGTTGGCTATAGGTGTGTGGGTTTAATTCTGGGTTTTCTATCCTCTTCCACTGATCTATATTTCTGTCTTTGTGCCAGTACCATTCAGTTTTGATGACTGTAGCTTTGTAGTGTTTGAGGCTTGCCAGATATGCATGTACACAGGCCATAGTGAATCAAAGAAACTAGATGGCGCTTGAATGACACTAATGTAGGCTTGCAAAATATATAAGACTTTCCCAGACCCTTGGGGGAAAGGGAGTTAGATGGGAAATGTACAAAGCAAGTTTCCAAATACTCCAGATGTCGTTGATGGAAAGCCATTGACATTCTTGTTCTCAGGACCAGAACCCTAAGTGAGTTAGAGGAAAGGGCATAATATCCTTAAGCATAAACAATATAATCTTTCTCTGGAGGGCTAATCATTTATAGCACCTATGAATACAAAGGGTCTGTGCTTTGCATATCTGTAGCCTTGATCAGTAACATTGTAAATGACATATGTGATTCTGTACATACAAGGAAGTAGAAAATAGCAAATAAAAACCATGACTTGGCTCAGAGGGTTGCTATTGCCTCTCAAAGGCAGTAGCCTCCCGATCCCCACTCTATTTCTTTGTCTCTTCTTTCTTAAATCTGTGGCACCGCTGACTTTGGGACCTGGGTTGACGAGAAGGTCTCATCATTGTAATATAGTCTGAAATCCGGGAGCCTGATTCCTCCAGCTCCATTTTTCTTTTTCAGTCTGTCTTTGGCTATTCTGGGTCTTTTGTGCTTCCAAAGAAACTTTAAAATATTTTGTTCAAGTTCTGTGAAAAATGTCCTTGGTAATTTGATAGAGATTGCATTGCATCTGTAGATTGCCTTAGGTAGTATAGTCATTTTGATAATATTGACTCTTCCAGTCCAACAGCATGGTATGTCTTTCCATCTGTTTATGTAATCTTATTTCTTTCATCAGCATCTTACAGTTTTCAGAGTACAGGTCTTTTGTCTCTTTAGGTAGGTTTACTCCTAGGTATTTTATTCTTTTGGATGCGATGGTAAACAGGATTGCTTCTCTAATTTCTCTTTCTGAACTTTCATTGTTAGCATATAGAAATGTAGTCAATTTCTGGGTATTAATTTTATATCCTGAGACTTTGCCAAATTCATTAATGAGCTCTAACAGTTTTCTGGTAGAGTCTTTAGGATTCTCTAGGTATAGTATCATGTCATTTGCAAATAGTGATAGGTTTAGTGATAGTTTTACTTCTTCTTTTCCAATTTGGATTTGGATTCCTTTTACTTCTCTGATTGCTGTGGCAAGGACTTCCAAAACTATGTTGAAGAGTAGTGGTGAGAGGGGACATCCTTGTCTTGTTCCTAATCTTAGAATGATGTTAATGTGGGTTTGTCATACATGGCCTTTATTATGTTGAGGTAGGTTCCCTCTATGCCCACTTTCTGAAGGGTTTTTATCAGAAATGGGTGTTGGATTTTGTCAAAGGCTTTTTCCGCTTCTGTTGAGAGGATCATATGGTTTTTATTCTTCAGTTTGTGAATGTGGTGTATCACACTGGTGGATTTGTGGATATTGAAGAACCCTTGCATCCCTGGGATAAATCCCACTCGATCATGAGGCACAATCCTTTTAATGTATTGTTGGATGTGGTTTTCAAGTATTTTGATGAGGATTTTTGCATCGATGTTCATCAGTGAAATTGGCCTGTAATTTTTTGTTGTTGTTGTTGCATCTTTGTCTGGTTTTGGTACCAGGGTGATGGAGGCCTCATAGAATGAGTTTGCGAGTATCCCTTTCTCTGCAATTTTTTGGAATAGTTTCAGAAGGAGAGGTGTTAGCTCTTCTCTAAATGTTTGATAGAATTCGCCTGTAAAGCCATCTGGTCCTAGACTTTTGTTTGTTGGAAGTTTTTTAATCACAGTTTCAATTTCCATACTTGTGATTGGTCTGTTCATCTTTTCTATTTCATCTTGGTTTAGTCTTGGAAGATTGTACATTTCTAAGAATTTGTCCATTTCTTCTAGGTTTTCCATTTTATTGGCATATAGTTGCATATAGTAGTCTCTTATGATCCTTTGTATTTCTGTGGTGTCTGTTGTTACTTCTCCTTTTTCATTTCTCATTTTATTGATTTGAGTCCTCTCTCTTTTTTGCTTGATAAGTCTGGCTAGGGGTTTATCAATTTTGTTGATCTTTTCAAAGAACCAGCTTTTTGTTTCATTGATCTTTTCTGTGGTTTTCCTGATTTCTATTTCATTGATTTCTGCTCTGATCTTTATGATTTCTTTCCTTCTACTAACTTTAGGTCTTGTCTGTTCTTCTCTCTCGAGCTGCTTTAGATGTAAAGTTAGCTTGTTTATTTGGGCTTTTTCTTGTTTCCTGAGGTGGGCTTGTATTGCTATAAACTTTCCTCTTAGTACGGCTTTTGCTGTATCCCATAGATTTTGGAGTGTCTTATGTTTGTTGTCATTTGCTTCTAGGTATTTTTCAATTTCCTCTTTGATTTCTTCAGTGATTCATTGGTTGTTTAGTAGCATGTTGTTGAGTCTCCATGTGTTTGTGGGGTTTTTTTGCAGTTTTTTCTTGTTGTTGATTTCCACTCATATAGTGTGGTTGGAAAAGATGCTTGATATGATTTCAGTTTTCTTAAAGTTACTGAGGCTTGATTTGTAGCCCAGGATGTGATCAATCTTAGAGAATGTGCCATGTGCACTTGAGAAGAATGTGTATTCTGTTGCTTATGGATGGCATGTCCTATAAATATCTCTTAAGTCCATCTGGTCTAATGCTTCATTCAGGGCCTGTGTTTCCTTATTGATTTTCTGTCTGGATGGTCTGTCCACTGCTGTAAGTGGGGTGTTAATGTCCTCTACTATTATTGTGTTATTGTCGATTTCTCCTTTTAAGGTTGTTAGCAGTTGCCTTATATATTGTGGTGAACCTGTGTTGGGTGCGTAGTATTTAAAATTGTTATAACATCTTCTTGGATTGATCCTTTGATCATTATGTAGTGCCCTTCCTTGTCTCTTAAAACATTCTTCATTTTAAAGTCTATTTTGTCTGATATGAGTATCGCTACTCCAGCTTCCTTTTGATTCCTGTTTGCATGGAATATTTTCTTCCATCCTCTCACTATCAATTTGTATGTGTCCCTAGAAGTGAAGTGGGTCTCTTGAAGACAGCATATATATGGGTCTTGTTTTTGTATCCATTCAGCCAGTCTGTGTCTTTTGGCTGGGGCGTTTAGTCCATTCACATTTAAGGTAATTATTGATATGTATGTTCTTACTGCCATTTTATTAACTGCTTTGGATTTGTTTTTGTTGCTCTTTTTTCTTCCCTTCTTCTCTTGTTCTCTCCTCTTCTGGTTTGATGACTCTCTTTGGTGTTGTATTTGAGTTGATTTTTCTTATTTGTTTGTGTAACAATTGTAGATTTTTGGCTTGCAGTTATTCTGAAGTTTTGATATGAGTCTATATATATATATATATATATATATATATATATATATGAGATTGTTTTAAGTTGTTGTTCTCTTAATTGCAAGTGTATCTCCAGTGTCCTGAATTTGTACCTTCCTCTTCTCACAATTTCTGATTTTGGTGACATAATTATGCATGGATGATTTTGTATCTTTACTATATATATACGTTTACTGGTGAGCCTTGTCATTTGTGGTATCTTTGTTTCCTGTTGCAGCCTTTTCTTTTCCACCTAGAGAAGTTCCTTAAGTATTTGTTGTAAAGCTGGTTTAGTGTTGCTGAATTCTCTCAACTTTTGCTTATCTGTGAAGGTTTTGATTTCTCCTTCAAATCTGAATGAGAGCCGTTTTGGATAAAGTAATCTTGATCGGAGGTTTTTTTCTTTCACCGCATTAAGTATGTCATGCCACTCCCTTCTGGCCTGCAGAGTTTCTGCTGAAAAATCTGCTGATAACCTTATCGGGGTTCCCTCATATGTTATTTGTTTCTTTTCCCTAGCTGCTTTCAAGATTTTCTCTTTGTCTTTAATTTTGATCAGTTTGATTAATACATGTCTCAGGGTGTTCCTCCTTGGGTTTATTTTATATGGTACTTGTTGAGCTTCCTGGATTTGAGTGAGTGGTTCCTTTCCCATGTTAGGGAATTTTTAAGCTATTATCGCTTCAAACATTTTTTTCTGTCCCTTTCTCTCTCTCTCCTCCTTCTGGCACTCCTATAATATGGATGTTGGTGTGTTTAACATTGCCCCAGAGTTCTCTGAGACTCTCTTCATTTGTTTTCAATCTTTTTTCTCTTTTCTGTTCCACATCAAATTAAAGTATGGCAAACATCTTCAAAATTAGGTATCAAATTGTTCAAGTTGTTAAAAAAGAAAGAAGAGATGGCCAATATCATATAGGAATTGTAAATTAAAACAACGAGATAACATTACATGGCTAAAAATCAAAAAAACTGACAGCACCGAATGCTGGTGAATATGTAAACAACAGGAACTGTTATTTTTTGCTGGTGGAAAGGGAAAATGGTAAGCCATTTTGGAAGACAGGTTAGTGGTTTCTTATAAAACTAAACATACTCTTACAATACAACCCAACATTTTGTGCTCTTTGGTGTTTGCTCAAATGAGTCAAAACTTATGTCCACAGAAAACCCACACACAAAGTTTAAGACAGCTTTATTCATAAATGCCAAACTTGGAAGCAAACAAGATGTACATCAGTGTCAGGAAATATGTTTCTACAATATTTTCTTAGCCTCTTTGCTTCTATTTTCTATGCCAAAAACTCCATCTTGTCCTGATTTACTTTACCCCATATTCCTGCTTGAAAAACAGTCGCAGTGCTCGCAAATGACTTAAGCTTAAGAACAACGACCTAAAGGCATAAGTTATTCATATGGTCAGCTGAATGAGGACATAATGCATTGGTCTAGGCACACCGGACCTGTGCACATCAGTAGGTGAATGGATAATCTGTGGTACCTCCATTCAATGGAATATTATTAGCATAAAAAGAAATGAGCTACAAAACCGTGAAAAGACATGACGGAGCCTTAAATGCACATTCTAAGTGAAAGAAGCCAATCTGAAAAAGTTACATGCTACATGACTCCAAATATATGACATTTTGTAAAAGGTATAGAGACAGAAAAAAGATTAATGGTTGTTAGGGGTTCAATAGGTAAACGGAGAAAGAGCAGCGTAGGAAATTTATTAAAACAGAAACAATTCCGTATGATACCATAATGGTGGCTACTTGGCATATATTTGACAAACCCACAGAACTATACAACACAAAGAGTGAACTGTACTGTAAGCTATGAACTCTAGTTAATAAATTGGTTAATCAACTGTAACAAATGAAGTGAATGTTGAAATAAAGCAAGTCACATGAACTTTTTGGTTTGCCAGTGCATAGAAAAGTTATGTTTATGCTATACTGCAGTCTAAGTGTGCGTAGCAGTATGTCTAAAAAAAAACCAATGTACACACTTTAAAAGTACTTAATTGCTAGAGTTCCCTGGTGGTTTAACAGTTAAGGGCTTGGTGTTGTCACTGCTGTGGTGAGGGTAAACTGCTGTGGCAAGAGTTCAATCCCTGGCTGGGAAATTTCTGCATGCTGTGGGCATGGTCAAATTTTTTAAAAGTACTTTAGTATTTATTTATTTATTTTTGGCTACGCCCATGACACATGGAAGTTCCTGAGCCAGGGATCAAACCCTTGCCAGAGCAGCAACTCAAACTGCTACAGTGACAATGCCAGATTCTTAATTTCCTGAGCTACAAGAGAACACACACACACACAGAAATACTTTACTGCTTAACAAATGCTAACCATCATTTGTGCATCCAATGAGTCAATCTTTTTGTTGTAGGGTTTGAAATGTGAGAATTACCAAATTGTGACACGGGAACATGAAATGAGCAAATGCTGTTGGGAAAATGGTGCCAATGTACTAGTTCAATGCAGGATTGCCACAAACCTTTCACAACTAAAAAACAATGCAATATTTGTGAATGTTTTCACAATCTGTGCATGTGCTATTCTGTGCTACCTCTTGTATAGGTATAAAAGGAAAACATGAGTTTATACTGATGCTTTGGACTCCACTTTAGCCACAGGGTTCATTCTGGCATTCCTCTTTGGCATATTGTAATTTCTTTCTCTGGCAGCGAGAGACTTGGTTATCATTATCTATAGTACACGTACTTATTTTTTCAACCCTAGTAGGCATGTAAAATAGTTTCAGAATTACTAAGCCACACCCCTGTAAGAAACGAATTTACCAACTAGTGCATATTGGGTTTTTCTTTGGGGTGGGTGTACCCACAGCATATGGAAGTTCCTGGGCTAGGGATCAAATCTGAGCTGCAGCTGCAACCAATGGCATAGCTATAGCAATGCCAGATCCTTCACCTGCTGCACCACAGTGGGAACTCCTAGAGTATATTGTTTTTAGGCAGTTCTTTTTGTCTGCAGCATTTCAGTATTCATTCAAAACACTGCTTTCCAATGTAGATAAGCTCATTTTTTTAACCACCCCGTTCAGTGTGGTTGTGTCAAATATAATAATGATGTTATATACAGTTAGCTTTATTTGTCACATTCTGAATTCCATCTTGGTGGCTGGTTTTTAAAAACCATGTACAGTAAAATTTTCTCCTCTTGGTTTATAGTTCCATGGCTTCTGGCAAATGCATAAAATTGTATATCTACCACAAAACCATATAATAGAGTTCCATTATCCCCCAAGGGTATATCCCCCTTGTTATACCCTTTTATAATCAACCTTTTCTCCCACATCCACCCCCTTGCAACCACTAATATATTTTTCATCCCTACACTTTTGCCTTTTTAAGAATGTCATATAAATGGAATCATATAGCATGTATAGCCTTTTGGATATTTCACTTAGCAAAGTGCATTTGAGATTCATCTCTGTTGTTATGTGAATCAATAGTTTATTGCTTTTTACTGCTGAATAATATTCCATTGTATGGAAATATCTCAGTTTCCATGAACCTGCTGGAAGACATCTGGGTTGTTTTCAAGTTTTGACAATTCTGAATAAAGCTGCTAAAAGCATTCACTTACAGATTTTTGTGTGAACATTAGTTTTCAACTCATTTTGATAGATAATCAGGTCTACAATTTCTGGGTTATAGGGGGAAAGCATTCAATATCTCAACATTAAGCATGATGTTAGCTGTAGAATTTTTTTTTTTTGGCCTCAGCATGTGGAAGTTCCTGGGCCAGGGATAAAACCCATGCCACAGCAGTGACCCAAGCTACTGTAGTGACTACACCAGATCCTTAATATACTGAGCCACAAGGGAACTCTGAGCTGTAGAGTTTTTATAGGTGCCCTGTTTTAAGTTAACAACTTTTCCTTCTATTCCTAAGTTGCTGGGAGTTTTTGTTTGTTTGTTTGTTTTGTTTCACTGAATGCATATTGAATTTTGTCCAGTGCTTTCTCAGAGGTTTTGTTTGTTTGTTGTCTTTTTAGGGCTGTACCCTTGGCATATGGAAGTGCCCAGTCTATGGGATGAATTTGAGCTGCAGTTGCTGGCCTATACCACAGATACAGCAAACACCAGATCCCAACCATGTCCATGACATACGCTGCAGCTCATGGCAATGCTGGATCCTTAACCCACTGAGCGAGGCCAGGGATCAAACCTGCGTCCTCATGGATACTAGTTGGGCTCTTAACCTGCTAAACCACAATGAGAATTCCTCAGAGTTTTCTAATTCTTGCCTTTTCTATTCTGTACAGTATTTTGTTGTAATAAAACATAGACTGTAGTAGGCATACTCCATCTTGATCAGCATCAGACATCCTCAATGTCTAATCTTAGCTAAGAGTTCCTTTCCCACCCACCCCCCATTTTCTTCATCAGTTTGGGTACACTATAACAAAGTACCATAGACTGATAAATGACAAAAATGTATTTCTCACAATTTTGTTCTGGAGGCTAGAGGTCTGAGATTAGGGTGCCACGATGGTCATGTTTTAGTGAGGGCTGTCTTCCAGGTTGCAGACTGCTTTCTTCTCATTATATCCTCACATGGTGCAAAGAGGGAGAGAGACCTCTCTGAAGTCCCTTTTATATGGGCACGAATCCCACTAATACCATCACATTAAAGTTAGGATTTCAATATATGAGGGGGAGAGACACAAATATTTAGTCCATTACACACACCCCTTCCCAAAAAATACAATGATCTTAGAACATCTTAACTCCATTTCTCCCTCTCAACTTTCATGCTATTTTCATGTATTTTAGTTTATTAAACATTTAAAGCCCAAAAAGATATTATTATTGTTGTTTCATGCAGTCAATAATCCTCTTTATTTACCTATTATTAATTTTCATTCCTTGCTCTACCTCTAGTCCTCCATGATAGATCATTTTCCTGCTGCCAGAATACTTTTGGTACTTCCTTTAATGTGTTGTTAAGTTCTGTAGGTTTTTTTTTTTTTTTTTTTTTGGCTTTTCTGGGGCCGCACCTGTGGCATATGGAGGTTCCCAGGCCAGGGGTCTACTTGGAGCTGTAGCTGCTGGCCTATAGCCACAGCAACGCAGGATCCGAGCCACATCTTCAACCTACACCACAGCTCACAGCAACACCGGATCCTTAATCCGCTGAGTGAGGCCAGGGATCAAAACCGCAATTTCATGGTTCCTAGTCAGATTTGTTAACCACTGAGCCACAACAGGAAATCCAAGTTCTGTGGTTTTTGCATCTCTTATTTCACCTTCCTTCACATAGGATATTTTCCCTGGGGTAGAATTCTTTGTTAGCAGTCATTATCTCTCTATAATTTAAATAGATTATTCATATCTTTGGATTTTCATTGTTTCTATAATGTTTAGTTGCTTCTCCTTTGAAGATAATCTTTTTTTCTCTTTAGCACTTTAAGATATATATTTTTTGTTGTTGGGCTTCAGTGTTTTACTACAATGTGCCTAGGTATAGCTTTCTTTGAATTTATCCTGCATGGCTTTGTACGTCTTTTAGGATCTATGACTTGATTTCTTTTTATCAACTGAGAAAAACTCTAGGCCATAATCTCTCTCCTTTTTTTTTTTTTTTTTTTTTTTTTTTTAGCTTTTTGCCTTTTCTAGGGCCTCACCTGCGGCATATGGAGGTTCTCAGGCTAGGGGTCTAATCAGAACTGTACCTCCTGCCTACGCCACAGCCACAGCAACACCAGATCCAAGCCATGTCTGTGACCTACACCCCAGCTCATGGCAACATCAGATCCTTAACCCACTGAGCAAGGCCAGGGATCGAACCCACAACCTCATGGTTCCTAGTCGGATTCATCAACCACTGAGCCATGACAGGAACTCCTAGGCCATATCTCTTAAAATAATTTTCTGTTCCATCCTTCCTCTCCTTTTCTTCTAGCACTTAAGTTATCATATCATTGATCTTCACAAAGAATTCTCTATATTATTTTCTTTCTGTTTTATATTTTCTTCCTTTTGTCTCTTTATGCTTCATTCTAGATATCTTCTTCCAACACATCTTCCACTTCACTAAATCTCTCTTCAGCGATGTCTAGCCTGCTGTTAAAAATATTCAGAGTTTTTTGGAGTTTCTGTTGTGGCTCACCAGTAATGAACTTGTCTAGTGTCTATGAGGAAGTGGGGTGATCCCTGGCCTCGCTCATTGGATAAATGATCCAGCATTGCTGTGGCTGTGCTGTTAGTCACAGATGTGGCTCTGATCTGGCATTGCTGTGACCAGCTGCAGTTCTGATTTGACCCCTAGCCTGGGAATTTCTATATGTCACACATGCAGCCCTAGAAAGCAAAAAAAAAAAAAAAAAAAAAAAAAAAAAAAAAAGAAGAAGAAGAAAAGAAAATGTATGTAGAATTTTAATTTTAAGTTTTAGTTGTAGACTTTAAATTTTTATAGTTTCTGGTACTCTGCCATATTTTTCAGAGTTGTCTTTGTCTTCCTGAATATAATAAATAGGTATTTTAAAATCTGAGTCTTATGGCACAATATCTGGTTTCTCTGTGGTTCTCTTTTTATCATCTGTTGTTTTTGTTCATTTTCATTTTTTTCCCCTTTTTGTCTCATGTGTGCCTGTTTTATTTTAATTGTAGGTCAGATATGTAATTGGAAATTTGTTTGTGGACTGATTTGTTCCCCAGAATGATGTTTTCTTCCTCTAGAGAACGTATGTTTATTTCTGGTAGACACATGCACACCCAAGTAATAGGAGTTAACTTTAAACCAATGTAATAGGAGTTAACTTTAAACCAAATTTATGGCTGAGATTATTCAAAGCTGAGTTGCAATCTCTGGAGGAACATTCCATTTTTGTATAACCTCATTACTAATGTAGAGCATTGAGGTCCCAAAACAAAACAAAGGAGCGCCCCTTCTTAGTTGCCCTGGGTCATTTTTCAGTTTCCTTAGCCTGATAAGTCTATAGAAATGATTCATTTCTCATCCTCTCAGCAGTCCCCTCTAAAATGAGTAAAAAATCACCAGAGAGAAAGAGGTCTTAATTCCTAGAATATCTCTGAGTACCTGCCTTTCCATAGATCCGAGTCTTACTGGATACTTGATGCCTTTAAGTACATGTTAACAAATTTTGCATGGGTTTTTAAATGTCCTTTCTCCTCAGAAAGAAATTTATTTCACCATTACCAGAAGTGAAAATTCCTTTAAACTTTTTCTACTTACTACATACATAAATAGCTTTAGATACATATATAGATAATATAGACATAAATAGATCTAGATAGACATGATATACAGATACATAGATACAGTATTATCTAGAGTGTATTTTAATCTTTTACAAGAATAGTATCATAGTGTAATTTAGTAATTTCTTTGTTTTCTGGACAGTATGTCTTGTACGTCTGTATCAGAACATATAGATCTTCCCCATTCTTTTTTGGACAGTACCTACTGCACACATAACAGTGGATATCTCTGGTAGGGCTAGGGTTTGTCTTTCATAGAGTCAGTAGTCAAAGGGCACCTTGAATTTTATATAACATTTTGAGTTTTTTAATAAGTTTTGACTTGTGTAATTTAAAATTTGAAAAATTATTAGAATCATACTGGTGAAAGGGGCACTTGGAAATAAGGACAGAAGAGTTTTGGATAAGAAAGTGTCCTTTTGCCAGACAATTTCTTTAGCATTTGGGATTAATTTTTTTTTCTTTTTTTTTATTACTCGAATTTATCACATCTGTAGTTGTATAATGATCATAACAATCTGATTTCACAGGATTTCCATCCCACAGCCCAAGCACATCCCCCCACACCACAAACTGTCTCCTCCGGAGACCATCAGTTTTGCAAAGTCTGTGAGTCAGCATCTGTTCTGCAAAGAAGTTCAGTCTGTCCTTTTTTCAGATTCCACATGTAAGTGAAAGCATTTGATGTTGGTGTCTCATTGCATGGCTGACTTCACTTAGCATGATAGTTTCTAGGTCCATCCATGTTGCTAAAAATGCTGGTATTTCGTTCTTTTTGATGGCTGAGTAATATTCCATTGTGTATATGTACCACTTCTTCTTGATCCACTCCTCTGTTGATGGACGTTTAGGTTGTTTCCATGTTTTGGCTATTGTAAATAGTGCTGCAATGAACATTGGAGTACATGTGTCTTTGCAAGTCATGGTTTTCTCTGGATAGATGCCCAGGAGTGGGATTGCAGGATCAAATGGTAGTTCTATGTTTAGTTTTCTGAGGAATCTCCATACTGCTTTCCACAGTGGTTTCACCAATTTACAATCCCACCAACAGTGTACTAGGGTTCCTTTTTCTCCACACCCTCTCTAGCACTTATTGTTTGTAGAATTTTGAATGATGGCCATTCTGGCTGGTGTAAGGTGGTACCTCAGAGTGATTTTGATTTGCATTTCTCTAGTAATGAGTAATGTTGAACATCTTTTCATGTGTTTATCGGCCATCTGTATGTCTTTTTTGAAGAACTGTCTGTTTAGATCTTCTGCCCATTTTTTTGATGGGGTTGTTTGTTTTTTGGTATGGAGCTGCAGAAGTTGTTTATAAATTTTGGAGATGAATCCCTTGTCAGTTGATTCATTTGCAAAGATTTTCTCCCATTCTGTGGGTTGTCTTTTTGTGTTGTTTAGGGTTTCCTTTGCTGTGCAGAAACTTTGAAGTTTGAGTAGGTCCAATTTGTTTATTTTTCTTTTTATTGTCAATACTCTGATAGGTGGATCTGAGAAGATGTTGCTGTCGTTTATGTCAGAGAGTGTTTGGCCTATGTTTTCCTCTAAGGGTTTGATAGTGTCTGGTCTTATATCTAGGTCTTTAATCCATTTGGAGTTTATTTTTGTGTATGGTGTTAGGGAGTGTTCTAATTTCATTCTTTTCCATGTGGCTGTCCAGTTTTCCCAGCACCACTTATTGAACAAGCTGTCCTTTCTCCATTGTATATCCTTGCCTCCTTTGCCATAGATGAGTTGGCTGTAAGTGCACGGGTTGAATTCTGGGCTTTCTATCCTGTTCCACTGATCTATATGTCTGTCTTTGTGCCAGTACCATATGGTTTTGATGATTGTTGCTTTGTAGTATAGTCTGAAGTCAGGGGCCTGATTCCTCCAGCTCCATTTTTCTTTTTCAGTCTGTCTTTGGCTATTCTGGGTCTTTTGTGCTTCCAAAGAAACTTTAAAATATTTTGTTCAAGTTCTGTGAAAAATGTCCTTGGTAATTTGATAGGGATTGCATTGCATCTGTAGATTGCCTTGGGTAGTATAGTCATTTTGATAATATTAATTCTTCCAATCCACGAGCATGGTATATCTTTCCATCTATTTGTGTAATCTTTGATTTCTTTCATCAGTGTCTTATAGTTTTCAGAGTACAGGTCTTTTGTCTCTTTAGGTAGGATACTCCTAGGTATTTTATTCTTTTGGATGTGATGGTAAACGGGATTGCTTCCCTAATTTCCTTTTCTGCTTTGTCATTGTTAGTATATAGAAACGCTATCGATTTCTGTGTATTCATTTTGTATCCTGTGACTTTGCCAAATTCATTAATGAGCTCTAACAGTTTTCTGGTAGAGTCTTTAGGATTCTCTAGGTATAGTATCATGTCATCTGCAAATAGCGATAGTTTTACTTCTTCCTTTCCAATTTGGATTCCTTTTATTTCTTTT
Organism: Sus scrofa; assembly: GCF_054392235.1. Lineage (NCBI taxonomy): Eukaryota > Metazoa > Chordata > Mammalia > Artiodactyla > Suidae > Sus > Sus scrofa. Next base: position 33,831,809 of record NC_139395.1, on the reverse strand, counting down.
ACTTCTCTGATTGCTGTGGCTATGTTGAAGAGTAGTGGCAAGAGCAGAACTATGTTGAAGAGTAGTGGTGAGAGGGGACATCCTTGTCTTGTTCCTGATCTCGGTGGGAATTCTTTCAGCTTTTCACCATTGAGAATGATTTTCACTGTGGGTTTGTCATATATGGCCTTTGTCATGTTGAGGTAGGTTCCCTCTATGCCCACTTTCTGAAGGGTTTTTATCAGAAATGGGTGTTGGATTTTGTCAAAGGCTTTTTCCGCTTCTATTGAGAGGATCATATAGTTTTTATTCTTCAGTTTGTGAATATGGTGTATCACACTGGTGGATTTGTAGATATTGAAGAATCCTTGCATCCCTGGGATAAATCCCACTCGATCATGAGGCACAATCCTTTTAATGTATTGTTGGATGTGGTTTTCAAGTATTTTGATGAGGATTTTTGCATCGATGTTCATCAGTGAAATTGGCCTGTCATTTTCTTTTTTTGTGGAGTCTTTGTCTGGTTTGGGTACCAGAGTGACGGTGGCCTCATAGAATGAGTTTGAAAGTATCCCTTTCTCTGCAATTTTTTGGAATAGTTTCAGAAGTATAGGTGTTAGCTCTTCTCTAAATGTTTGATAGAATTCGCCTATGAAGCCATCTGGTCCTGGACTTTTGTTTGTTGAAAGTTTTTTAATCACAGTTTCAATTTCCATACTTGTGATGGGTCCGTTCATCTTTTCTATTTCATCTTGGTTTAGTCTTGGAAGATTGTACATTTCTAAGAATTTGTCCATTTCTTCTAGGTTTTCCATTTTATTGGCGTATAGTTGCATATAGTAGTCTCTTATGATCCTTTGTATTTCTGTGGTGTCTGTTGTTACTTCTCCTTTTTCATTTCTAATTTTATTGATTTGAGTCCTCTCTCTTTTTTGCTTGATAAGTCTGACTAAGGGTTTATCAATTTTGTTGATCTTTTCAAAGAACCAGCTTTTTGTTTCATTGATCTTTTCTATGGTTTTCCTGATTTCTATTTCATTGATTTCTGCTCTGATCTTTATGATTTCTTTCCTTCTACTAACTTTAGGTCTTGTCTGTTCTTCTCTCTCGAGCTGCTTTAGATGTAAAGTTAGCTTGTTTATTTGGGCTTTTTCTTGTTTCCTGAGGTGGGCTTGTATTGCTATAAACTTTCCTCTTAGTACGGCTTTTGCTGTATCCCATAGGTTTGGAGTGTCATATGTTTGTTGTCATTTGCGTCTAGGTATTTTTCAATTTCCTCTTTGATTTCTTCAGTGATCCATTGGTTGTTTAGTAGCATGTTGTTGAGTCTCCACGTGTTTGTGGGGTTTTTTTGCAGTTTTTTCTTGTTGTTGATTTCCACTCATATAGTGTGGTTGGAAAAGATGCTTGATATGATTTCAGTTTTCTTAAAGTTACTGAGGCTTGATTTGTAGCCCAGGATGTGATCAATCTTAGAGAATGTGCCATGTGCACTTGAGAAGAATGTGTATTCTGTTGCTTATGGATGGCATGTCCTATAAATATCTCTTAAGTCCATCTGGTCTAATGCTTCATTCAGGGCCTGTGTTTCCTTATTGATTTTCTGTCTGGATGGTCTGTCCACTGCTGTAAGTGGGGTGTTAATGTCCTCTACTATTATTGTGTTATTGTCGATTTCTCCTTTTAAGGTTGTTAGCAGTTGCCTTATATATTGTGGTGAACCTGTGTTGGGTGCGTAGTATTTAAAATTGTTATAACATCTTCTTGGATTGATCCTTTGATCATTAGGTAATGTCCTTCTTTGTCCCTGAAAATATTCTTCATTTTAAAGTCTATTTTGTCTGATATGAGTATTGCTACTCCAGCTTCCTTTTGATTCCTGTTTGCATGGAATATTTTCTTCCATCCTTTCACTATCAATTTGTATGTGTCCCTAGAAGTGAAGTGGGTCTCTTGAAGACAGCATATATATGGGTCTTGTTTTTGTATCCATTCAGCCAATCTGTGTCTTTTGGTTGGGGCATTTAGTCCATTCACATTTAAGGTAATTATTGATATGTATGTTCTTATTGCCATTTTATTAATTACTTTGGATTTGTTTTTGCTGCTCTTTTTCCTTTCCTTCTTCTCTGTTCTTTTCTGCCTATAGATGTTCCTTTAGTATTTGTTGTAAGGCTGGTTTAGTGTTGCTGAATTCTCTCAGCTTTTGCTTATCTGAGAAGGTCTTGATTTCTCCTTCAAATCTGAATGAGAGCCCTGCTGGGTAGAGTAATCTTGGTTGGAGGTTTTTTCCTTTCATCACGTTAAGTATATCATGCCACTCCCTTCTGGCCTGCAGAGTTTTTGTTGAAAAATCTGCAGATAGCCTTATCGGGGTTCCCTTGTGTGTTATTTGTTTCTTTTCCCTAGCTGCTTTCAAGATTTTCTCTTTGTCTTTAATTTTGGTCATTTTGATTAATATGTGTCTTGGGGTGTTCTTCCTTGGGTTTATTTTGTATGGTACTCATTGTGCCTCCTGGATTTGAGTGAGTGGTTTCTTTCCCATGTTAGGGAAGTTTTTGGCTATTACCTCTTGGAATATTTTTTCTGTCTCCTTCTCTCTTTCTCCTTCTGGCACCCCTGTAATATGGATGTTGATACGTTTCACGTTGTCCCAGAGTTCTCTGAGACTCCTTTCATTTGTTTTCAATCTTTTTTCTCTTTTCTGTTCCTCATCCATAATTTCTACTAATCTGTTCTCCACCTCGTTTATTTGTTCTTCTGCCTCCTATATTCTGCTGTTAGCTGCTTCTAATGAATTTGTTATTTCAGTTATTGTATTTTGCATCTTTTCTTGTTTAAGTTTTATATCTTGTATCTCTTTGTTCAGTGTTTCCTGTAAGTTTTCCATCTTTGCCTCCAGTTTATTTCCAATGTCTTGTATCTTCTTTAGCATCGACAGTCTAAAGTCTTTTTCCTGGAGGCTGAGAATCTCCTTATCACCTAGCTGATTTTCTGGGGTTTTTCCTTTTTCCCTCATCTGAGTTATAGTCCTCTGCCTTTTCATTTTTATAGGTTTTTCGTGTGGTGACCTTCTTACAGATAATAGAGTTGTAGCCTCTCTTAGTTCCAATGTCTGCCCCCCTGTGGCTGAAGTCAGTATGGGGGCTTGGTATAGGCTTCCTGATGGGAGGGGCTGATGCCTCCCCTGGTAGGAGGAGCCGATTCTAATCCCTCTGATGGGTGGGGCTTAGTCTCTGGATGGGATTAGAGGTCGCTGTGTGCCTGAGGGGTCTTTAGGTAGCCTGTTTACTGAGGGGCGGGGCTGTGATCCTACCTGGGTTGTTGTTTGCCCTGGGGCTTCTCAGGGGCTGGTGGGGCCAGATTTTCCCAGAATGGCCACCTCCAGAGAAGGGCAGCTGCTGAATATTCCCGAGAGCTTTGCCTTCAATGTCCTTCCCTCACAACAAGCCGCATTCACCCCTGTTTTCCCAGGATGTCCTCCAAGAACTGCGGTCAGGTTTGACCTAGGTTTCTGTGGAGACCTCGCTCTGCCCTGGGACCCAGTGCACGTGAATGTCTCTGTGTGCCTTTTAAGAATGGGGTCTCCATTTCCCCCAGTCCCGTGGAGCTCTTGCACACAAGCCCCACTGGCCTTCAATGCCAGATGCTCCGGGGCTCTTTCTCTCTGTGCCAGATCCCCACACGTGAGGGTTTGATGTGTGGCTCAGAACTCTCACTCCTGTAGGTGAGTCTCTGTGAACCAGTTATTTTCCAGTCTGTGGAGCTTCCCACCCAGGAGGTATGGGGTTGTTTATATCGTGAAATCGCCCCTCCTACCTCTTGATGTGGCCTCCTCTTTTTCTTCTGGAGTAGGGTATCTTTTTATGGTTTCCGGTCCATTTTGGTGAAGTGTGTTCAGTCTTTAGTTGTGAATTTTGTTGTTTTTAGGAGAGAAGTTGAGCTCCAGTCCTTCTATTCTGCTCGGGATTATTTTTAACATACCATATTTACAGTAGCTTTTCCTCTATAGTATTTTAGTATACTGCCCCGCCCCCCATTTCCCTCCAATAACTGGGTCAGTATCACCACCTAATCAATCCATACACTGCTCGTTCAAAAAAACAGAATCTTTTCCTCTGAACGCTGAGTCATTCTTTCCATTTTCCCCCCTTATGCTTCTGTGGGCACACAGTGTGTGTTTCTAGTGAAACTGGAGAGGTCTGAAGTTAAGAATGTGTTTATTTTTTCATGTGAATGAAGATAAAGTTCCTTAAAAACCAAGTCTAAATACCTTCAGAGCAATCTTTTATTTGCTCATTTTCTCCTACACAGACTATTTGGCGGGACCCTCTTAAAAGTCAGTAGACAGGAAAATATGCTGCCTTAAAATATAATATAACAAAAAACAGTGGGCTTCTAATTATTCTCCCAAGGCTATTTCTACCTTCTAAAAATAAAGTGACTACCTTTAAACAGATGGCATAAAAAGTAAACAGACACTAAGAAGCAGATGGCATGCCTAGTAATCAAAGATGCAGATAATGCAAATCTTCTCAGAGTAGAGGTGCTCTTCTGCAGTGTTGAGTTGGGCATTAATTCAATGTCTGGTGGGCCCTTCCGTGGCTATATGCCTATATAGTATCTCCTATGTGCTCTGGCTGCCCTCTCTTAATCCCAGTCCAGCCTCATCCCTAGAGTTCGGCTGTCAACCTCCTCCGATTTGAATGTCCCTTGAGACTGCTTCTCAACTTCTGATTTCCCCATCACTTGTTTGTTGAATGATTGAATGAACAAGAGCAAAACAATTTGCCCACATTCATAGTACTCCCAAGTGGCAAAACCTACTTGTTTCTCTGTTCAACATTCTGCCATGCACTGTAGGAAACAGAGGAAATCTGTCTCTCCCCCTCCCCTTTTCCCCACTACCTATCTGGGTTCAAGTCAATCACAGTTGAGTGCCTGGGAAATTGTCATGTGTAGATTCCTAATGTTATTTATAGATGACTAACTAACTCAATACTGAGGAGATTTAGCTTCCAGTACATAATACTAATAAGAGAAGCTATGTGACTTGATATATATCTTCAACAGTAAACTGAGGTTCCAAATGAATTTTAAAATATTTAAAGCAGCGAGTTCCCATTATGGCTCAGTAGTAATGAACCCAACTAATATCCATGAGGATGAGGGTTTGACCCCTGGCCTCACTCAGCGGGTTAAAGGATCCATCATAGCCGTGAGCTATGCTGTAGATCTCAGATGCAGCTTGGATCCTGTGTTGCTGTGGCTGTGGTGCAGGCCAGCAGGTGCAGCTCCAATTCAACTCCTAGCCTGGGAACATCCTTAGGCCACACATGTGGCCCTAAAAAGCAAAAAATAAATTAATAAAGTATATGAGTTGGCATGTTGACCAAAGGTGATACATGGATTGTCCTCAAAGCACAGGTTTTGTTTTTACTTTCCATTGATTCCCTGAAAATCGTTTCATGGGGATAATCATCCCTCTCCCAAATCCCCACTACGTCTGTGGGTTTTTTTCCAATTCCAGGTAATGGTCCCACTACCGCTTAAATTTGAAAATATAGTTTGTTTTGTTTCGATTTTTCCTTTTTAGGGCCATACCCACAGCATACGAAAGTTCCCAGGCTAGGGGTTGAATCGGAGTTATAGCTGCTGGCCTACACCACAGCCACAGCAACATGGGATTCAGCCATGTCTGCAACCTACACCACAGCTCACCATAATGCCAGATCACTTAACCCACTGAACGAGACCAGGGATCGAACATGTGTCCTCATGGATACTAGTCAGGTTTGTTTCTACTTTGGCACAATGGGAACTCGGCAAATACAGTTTTGTTTCAGAAATTGGCACAAGACAGTTAGCAATCAAAATGTATAATTTTGTTTGCCGTTGAGTCTTCTTCTACCTGTTTGGGCTCTCTGTGGATGCATCTCTGTTTTGGGGACCCCTTATAGCTCTTTGCTGAGCCCTCGGGAAGCTTACACAAACCTCTGCCCTCTTCCCACTGGAGTCCCTTTCCCTTTCCACACAGCCTTGTGTAGCAGGGCCGAGAGAACCCCAAACAACTTTCTCTCCAGCAGTCTCGCATTTGGTCCCATGTTCGCATGAATTTGGGGAAGGCTGGATAGAGACTCCAGCTTGACCAACAGGAGGCATTCTAAACATAGAAAACAGCCATACATGAGGAAATGAGCCACTGGACCCAAACAGAATAATGGAAGTCTTCTTGGAGTCATCTCTTCATTGTGAACAAGAACTGGAGGGCAAAGGAATGATTAGCTCAATAGGTTGATGACAGACTAAGAAGCCAGTGTTCTGATGGCCAAGCATTTCAGGGCCTTCTATCACACTACTTCTCAAAGTCAATATTAAAATCCCTATGCCCGATTTCCCATCATGGCTCAGTGGAAACAAATCCGACTAGTATCCATGAGGACGCAGGTTCCATCCCTGGCCTCACTCTGTGGGTTAAGGATCCGGCATTGCTATGAGCTGTGGTGTAGGTCACAGGCGCAGCTTGGATCTTGCATTGCTGTAGCTGTAGTGTAGGCCAGTGGCTACAGCTCTGATTTGACCGCAAGCCTGGGAACTTCCATATGCCACAGGTGCAGCCCTAAAAAAAAAGAAAAAAAGAAGAATAAAATGCCTATAAAAAGTAAAATCAACGCAAGAGCTATGACGAGGAATATCTGACATGTCACATCATTAGGTTGGGTTTTTCCTGCCTTTCCACCGTGTCCCATGTACATGATGACCATTCTTCTAGAAACGAAGATTTGGATGCATTGCCTGACAAGTACAGGAATATCAATGGGTATGACAGAACAGTCTACTATTAATTCATGGCTACTTGAGCAAGATCTGGGATGAACAGAATAGCAGTCATTGTGTGTAATGACTGAGACTTCCACAGGGAATTCAGCAGAGATGGTCCGTCTGCCCTGCTTTCCCAGAGCAAAAGCACACAGCTCACCGGTCATGCCTTTAAAGAAGAGAGGCTCTTAATGTTAGACAGAATCAAAGAATGCGCTATTCTTATACTTCCTGCTGCTATAAATTAGCCTTGCTCAATTTATTGGGTACCTACCTGTGCCATGTACTGAGCTGGAAGCTGCAGGAACCTAATAAGACACAGTTCTTGCCCTCAAGTGGTTTACAGGGCAATACAATGGGCTAAGGCACCCTGAATGTAAAAATCATTATGGGTAATCATTTTTTCTGTAGAAAGTTTTTGATTTATAAACTAATTCTAATCTCAAAAACCTTGTATGTTAAGTAGCACTTTCATCTCTATTTCTTTTTTTCTTCTTCTTCTTCTTTTTTGGCCACTCCATGGCATATGGAGTTCTCAGGCTAGGGATCAGATCTGAGCTGCAGTTGTGACCCACACCACAGCTGCAGTAACGCCAGATCCTTAAACCACTGTGCCAGGCCGGGGATCAATCCTGCGTCCTGGCATTGCAGAGATGCTGCCAATCCCATTGCACCATAGTGGGAACTCCTCTATTTTTTTTTTTGGCTGTGCCCATGGCATGTGAAAGTTCCTGAGCCAGGTTTGATTCCTGGCCAGGGATCAAACCCATGCCACAGCAGCAAGCCAAGCCACTGTGGTGACAACACCAGATCCTTAACCTACTGTACCACAGGAGAACTCCCTCATCTCTATTTTATGGGGCAAGAAACTGAGGTCCAGGAAATATAGTGATGTGTTCATGGGGATATTAAGTTGCAAAGTCAGACTTATACTCTTTTCCAGAGTCTTCCCTCTCAGTGGCATTTGTATCTAACAAAGATCAAGGTCTTCAGTGATCCTTGCAGAATTCAAACCAAGAATTGCAGGAGATATTTGGGAGACTGGAGCTCTGGGGCCCTGAAAAGCCAGCACAGAAGGAAACTTTGAATAACATCCACCTGGAAATCAGTCTTGTCCTGAGGGGTAGCACTGCAACACCACTCCTCGGCTGCCCTGAACTGCCTTTCTGCCAAGTCCAAAGCCTGTCTTCCTTTGGAATCGGGTCTTCTGAATTGCTTTCTGAAGGCTTGTTCCTACTCTTCATTAGATTAGCTGTAAACACTCTGAGTAAACAAAATAAAATTTCTCTACCATTGGCAGCCCATTGCTAACTGCTACACCTTGGATGGTTTTCTTTTATTAATAATTCAATTGCCAAAAGGGGGGGGGAGTGCTTGGTAGGGACTTGGCTCCAGCTACAAATCAAGTTCAGACCCCGGAGGAACTTGAAAGAACTCCCAGCGCCCACAATGGCTCTTCAGTATAGCCTGTGTTTACTCAGGATCCAGCCCACAACCTCTGCAGCCCTGAAGGCAGCCTGCATGTAAATGCTACATTGTGCAGTGATTTTTCGGTTATGTGGCTTTGGACTGGAGATGAGGCTGCTTCAGATCCATCAAGTTTAAAATCTATGTTGGCTAGCATATACTGCTTTTGAGGCTCATTTGTTTACCCTTGTGCTCATCAAAGCTTACTTACATGCCTACTATGTGCTTGGCACTGTACTAGCTACCAGAGACAGAACATAAATGGACATGGCCATCGCCCTAAAAAGAAGTTAAGAAGAGATCCATGCAATCCCTTGACAAGTTCCTTATGTTACTGAGAGCATTCCCTTGACCCTTGACATGCTCTCTTCTTGGGGTCCTTGGGTGAGTTAACCCCACAGATCTAGTTGCATGATGAATTCATCAAATAGGGTAGAGAACCTACCATGAACCAGACATTCTCAAGGCATCAGAGATAAAAACACAGAAAAGACGTGGTCTCTGTCCTCAAGGGCATTCAGACTGCTTGGAGAGACAGATCTGCCAAACAATCACTCCATTAAAGAGCCATGATTACTGGGACAAGTATTCAGGGTACACTGGGAGCACAAAGGAGAGAATCGTCAGTGGGGAGATTGGACTAGTTACAAAGAAGACTTCTCAGAGGAGATGATGCTAGTATTGAGTCAAGAAAGATGAGTACGTTTTTAAGCAGATGGGCTGAGGGAAACAATACCCACAATACCATGGTAAGTATTCACTCATTCATTTATCAGACATTCATTGAGTACTTATGTGCCAGGTACTGAGACAGGGGCTTTGGTAGACACTAAGATACAGAGATGGTAAGAGCCTGTTCTTACCTTCTGGAAACATATTCTCCAGAGAAAGGGAAGAACCCATAAATATAATCACAAAACAGTGACCTAAGCTGTGCAGTCACAAGCTGCTCGAGAGGTTACTTTTGGTTTCTTACTCACACCTGGATATAACATGTAGCAAAAGCATTCAAACTACATACTAAGTGCTCCCAAACAGATTCTTCAGTCTCCATTTTCTGCACATATTTCACATAAACTTCATCTATAATGTCCCACATTTTCCCCTGACCTGCTTACTGGTGACCTCATGCAACTTACAGGCCACTAAAAAATTGCCTAGTAAACTGAGTGGCTGGTGGGTCTTTGAACAGCTTTCCCGCCATGACCAGAGATCATAAGGAGTGAGCTGTTCCTAACTCCTTGCATCCACGCACACTTGATTTATATCCTTGATGACTCTGCACACTGTCCTTGAAAGGGAGAAATTGGTTACATAGCATCAGAAAACAATCAGGGAAAATGAAATGGGTCACAGGTTTTTGTTCATGTTTAATCACATTTTCAAACTCACCCACTACTTGATGAAAACATGCAAAAGCTAGGAGTATAAAATTAAGGATTACCATTCTGGCTTATGGTATTTCTAGTGCTAATAATATTTATCCAGAAATGAAAAATATGTCAAATATGAAATTGGATGGGACCCTGGGACAAGTGTAAATAAGAGGTATAAACCAGGATGTTTGGTCATTCAAAGTTTCTTTCCTGTTTCCCAGAGCAAAAGCCAGAGAATATTATGGAAAATATCATGGAATTATCAGAAATTATTAGTAGCTTATATTCAAATTAATCAAGTGCTGATGTCAACTGCATGTGCTCTTCCGGGTATATTGTCATTACCGGAATAAATAAATACCAGCTTTGGCACCTGTTATGTTATTAACCAGTAAATAGTTTATTTTAATTCCTTCACCCAGCAAGAAGAGTAGCATATTTTTACTGTTTTATCTCAGGGCTGTATCTAGAGAGAAATTGATAGCCATGTACTACCGCCATGAACAAGAAGTTACAATAACTGTACAGCAATGAAAACTATACACAAAATGAAAAGACAACCTATGGACTCAGAGAAAATATTTGCAAATGATGCAACAAGGGCTTAATTTCCACAATATACACACAACTCATAAAACTCAACAACGTGGAGCATGATGGAGGATAATGTGAGAAAAAGAATGTATACATGTATGTGTGACCAGGTCACTTTGCTGTATAGTAGAAAAATAAAAAACAAGATAAAATAAAAACCTCAGCAACAACAAAAAATCCATACAATTCAATTAAAAAATGTGCAGAAGACCTAAACAAACATTTCTCCAAAGAAGACATACAGATGGCAAACAGGCACATTAAAAAATGCTTAACACCACTAATTATTAGAGAAATGCAGATCAAAACTACAATGAGGTACCACCTCACACAGGTCAGAATGGCCATCATTAAACCAACAAACAACAAATGCTGGAGAGGGTGTGGATAAAAGGGAACCCTCCTACACTGTTGGTGGGATTGTAAATAGGTGCAGCTATTATAGAAAACAGTATTAGAGGTTCCTCAAAAATCTAAATATAGAGCTACCATATGATCGAGCAATCCCACTCCTGGGCATATATTCAGACAAAACTCTAACTCAAAGAGATACATGCGCCCCCCCGCCCCATGATCCTAGCAGCACTATTTACAATAGCCAAGACATGGAAGCAACCTAAATGTCCATCAATAGATGAACTGATAAAGAGGATACATATATACAATGGAATACTACTCAGCCATACAAAGAATGAAATAATGTCATTTGCAACAACATGGACGGACTTAGAGATTATCGTACTAGGTGAGGTAAGTCAGAAAGAGAAAGGTAAATATCATATGATATCACCTATATGTGGAATCTTAAGTATGACCCAATGAATTTATGACTCACAGACAGAGAAGAGACTGTGGTTGCCAAGTGGGAGGGAGATGGGGGAAGGAAGGATTGGAGGTTTGGGGTTAGCAGATGCAAACAATTATATAAAGAGTGAATAAATAACAAGATCCTATTGTATAGTGTAGGGAACGATATGCAATACCTTGTGATAATCCATATTGGAAAATATGAAAAAGAATATATATATATATATATATATGAATTGCTTTGCTGTACAGCAGAAATTAACACAACATTGTAAGTCAACTATACCTCAATAAAATAAACTTAGGAAAAAAGAAGATACAATGGTTTAGGGACGATTTACTATGTGTAAACCCATAAGGCTTACTGTTTTGAAAGCAGTCCACAGCAATGGGGAATTCTGCAGTGTCCAGACTGCAGAGCACACTGCCCTGCCACTATGGCCCCTTGCCATAAAAGACACAATTCTTTAAAAGTAAGTAAAGATGTCTTATGAAACTTGGGGAAACCAAAGAGTAGAATGGTGATACAGACCCCTAGAGTTTTAGGGGTCAACTATTCTCCATTTGTTAAGCAGTTCCTACCTGGCTACAGGGCACTGGTGGAGATTGACTGCTTGATCAAGTGAGTATGAGACCTTAGCTGGTCTCATGAATGCGGCATTTTTAATTATACTGGAGAATTCCACTGTTAAATGGAAATGGTGTATATACAAGAGTAGGGCTGGAAGAAACTAGTATATTACATGAGCAGGTGGCTCAGATTCCCTTGGCACTGGCTTCTACTGCTTTGTTATGTCCACCCCAACCCACATCTATGGACTCATGGGGAGTTTCACCTAACAGAAGGAAAATCTTGGGCCTGCTCTACACTTCAGTGTCCGCGATGTGGCACTAGCCATCCCTACTCCGGTACAGAGCTGAAAAACAGTAGTGACACAAAAGGACAAACATTTTGATTCCAGTTATATGACATACCTGGAATAGTTGAATTCAGAGACAGAAGGTAGAACAGCAGTTACCAGGAACTAGAAGGCTGGAGAAATGGGATTTACTGTTCAAAGTTTCAGTTAAAGATGAAGAAAATTTTCTGGAGATGGATAGTAGTAATGGTTGCACAACAATGTGACTGTACTTAACACCACACAATTGTACTCTTAAAAATGATTGAAGTGGTTAAGTTTTATGCTATGTATATTTTACCACAAGGAAAAAACTGTAGCAAAAGAAAATTCTCCCAATGTGTGGAACTTTGGTTTATATGAAGGGTGAGGTGGCCTTAGTCATGGATCTGCACGATTTATGGATAATCCTAAAATAGCTTGTCAGACATTTGACAAAGTTCAAGACTGTAAGACTGATAATAAGATGTTGGAATGGACCTCTTGGAATGAGCAGTCTGGAATGTGCATGGGAGGCACTCAATGGGGAGGGTGCCCCTAATAATGAGGGGAGTGTCTTGGAGGACTGCTTATTGAGTGTATTGGTAATTCATTCCTCTTATTGCTAAAGAGTATTCTGTTGCATAAACTGACAATTTGTTTTTCTGTTCATCTGATGATGACAGCTGGGTGGCTTCTAGCTTCTAGTGATTGTGAATAAAGCTGCTCTGAAATTTGTGAATAAATCTTTGTGTGGATATATATTTTCATTTCCTTCAGATACAGAGCCAGGAGTGGATTCTGTGTATTCAGAGGGGTATATGTTTAACTTTATATGAAATAGGCAGTTTTCTAAAGCAGTTGTACCAATTAAACATTTAGAGCATGCTGTCTTCTCAGATTAGGACAGACCAAGACAGATCTGAATAAAGACAAACTTTAAAATGTCATGAAGATTAATTAAGTGTAAAATCCAATCGACTCTTCTAAAAACAGTAGGCACAGTTCCTGAGGGAATCAAGGAATGGTTCCTGCAGATGCCTTCTGCCCCTCCCCTCCTTTCTCAGCAACAATCAGGCTTTAAAAGGTCCCCTCCAGCCCAGACTTGTGAATTCTCAGCCCTCAGGTTACCAGCTAGCTGTCAGAAGAGGAGTAGCTAAGTCAATTCATTTACACTTCCATGTGAATGATTGTCAGGCCTCACCACACAGCACCCTAGAGTATTTATATTTTAGAAGCAAAGTTTTATTTCACAAAGGAATTAATCACTAATAATAACCTTGCAGTTGATATTTGGGGAGGAATAATGAGAAGAAATAGCTTTTCCAGACACTTTGAAAATTATATGAGCTGAGGGATTTCCTGTCATGGCTCCACGGTAATGAACCTGATTAGGATCCATGAGGATGCGGGTTTGATCCCTGGCCTTGTTCAGTGGGTTAAGAATGGGGCATTGTGGTGTAGGTCGAAGATGCGGCTGGGATCCCGCATTGCTATGGCTTCGGTGTAGGCCAGCAGCTGTAGCTCCGGTTCCACCCCTAGCCTGGGAACTTCCATAATGACTTGGGTGCGGTCCTAAAAAGAAAAAAGCAAAACAAAAACTATGTGAGCTGAAGTGACACCTGTAGTAAAATTAGACATGGGTCCAAAGCCCAGTTCTCACCTTAAAAAGAAAGGAGATGGTCTTTCAATGTTTCTGTCCTAGCTCATTGTCATGGGGACAATCATCTGTTCCTTTTAGGACCAATCACTTTGTTCCATCTTCCTTAAATGTCTGTCTTAGATAAGTGTGTGCCCATTCAGAGTCTGGCACAAGGGCAGGCAGGCTGTAGGCACACAATAAATACCTGTTGACCAGTACATGAAGATGGAAGAGGTTTGTAAACTGTAAAGTGCCCTGGGTGTGGGCACTTAAACAATGCTGATCTTTATTACTCCTAGTAGGTGCACATCCTCCTGCCTTCACCTGACCATGCTGATGCTGGGGGACAGGATAGGGGTTGAGCTGAAAGAAGGAATCAATTTAGGGCAGGAACTCCTGCAGCAGAAGCCACTGGGACACTTACATAGAATGTAGATTCCCAGCCCAGATGGGAAAAATCCGAACCTCTGTCCCTCTTCAGATTAAAGAGCCCTGCTTTGCGAGGTGTGATACCAGCAACAACCCCACCAGCGGCCCTGCTGATCCTCGAGAAACGTTAAGGCCTATCTGGCACAGTCCTGAAGGAAGCGTCCAGAAGATACCCCTTTCTGAGAGGCTTTCGCACTATACTTTTAGGGAAGAGGAGTCTCGGTATTCCCTGTGTTTCACTCCTCAGAGTTAGGCTGGCAAGTTAGATTTTTCTTTTTCGTACTAAATGTTCTTCCTCTACAGGAGGACTCCAGCTGGAAAGTCAAGAAGCAGAGGACAGGGTTAGGCATGCGGTTTTTCGCGATCCTCCCAGAGGGGCCTGGCCTCTCAGACTGCGTCACCCTTTCGCAGAGGGTCCCCAAGCAGGCAGGGGTTCCCTGCAGCCGATTCGCCACTCTCTCCGCCTCCCCACGCCCTTACCCTCCGTCCTGGCTGAGCCCAGGGAGCTCACCGTCCGGGGCAGCCTCTTTTGGCACCAAGGCCTCCAGGTGCCCGGCACGAAGGCGGAGCCGGGCCACAGCCGCCTCCCCGGCGCCGCGGACAGTACCCCCCCGGGAGTTCGCGGACCCAGTGCAGCGGCTCCAGCGTCTCCAGCCTCCCCTGCTCCCCGCACTCCTCCCTCTTGGCGCGCTGGACGCAAAGCCTGCGACGTGCAAGCAGAGCGCAGAGCCAAGTGGCGCGCACGGGGCACCAGCGCGGACAACCCTAACGTCCCACAGCTGGAGCCCGCGCTCCAGTCACCGGCCAGTGGACGCCCCGACCATGGCTGCTGAAAGACCCAGCTCCGGCGCCTGGTTCTGGGCGGCGGCGCTGCTTCTGCTTGGCCTGCAGCGCCTCTCGGTGCGGGCGGATGGTGAGTGTCGCTGGAGCGCAGGTAAAGCAGTGGGCCGGGGTTGGCGCGTGGGCACTCCATGGAGAAAGCGAAGCTCGCTCTGACTGAGCCTGAAACAAGGCAAGCCTGGGAGGGAACGAGGCCAGCGGCAATCCTACGACCCTGCCTCACTCTCCTAGCTCACCGGGTCCCAAACGCTCCCCACCCCCACCCCCGCCCCCTCGGGTCCCTAGACAACCCCTTCACACTGGCGCGCGCATCAGAAAAAGTCTTTGCTTTGGATCTGCAGCCCCGTCGCTAGCTTTCCCAAGATCTCCACGAAAGGTCTTTAAAAGATCTTTATCCCTCTGCAGAGAGATCATTTCCCACGTGTATTAAGTGTGCTCCGCATGGCAAGGCTGGTGATCACGACTTCCTCGGCATTTCGGTTTGGTCCAGGAATATGTGAAAGATGAGTGCAAATCAGCAGAGCAGGAGAGAGGAGAGTGTCCTGGGGAGGGGAAGAGCACCAGCAAAGGCCCTCTGAGTGGCGGGGTCGGGTGGGGAATGGGATAAATGAGAGTGGCTGGAGCGGAAAGTTCAAGGTGAGGCTGTCCTCCCGCACAAAGCTAAAGAAATAGGTAAGGAACTGATTATTGTAAGTTCTGAGAATTGACTCTGTGTTTTGAACATGTATTCAGCTTTCAATACTTTCCTTAAATTAGCGTGATCGTAGCCTTAGATCAGTTAAGTTTCAAAAAGCTAATTCAGCTGTGTTTTGATTTTGGAACAAAACCCCGCTGACTTGGTGCAAAAGGATCTAAAAGGAAAAAAAAAAAAAAAAAAAGCCAGGGGTTCTCACATCCACGACCGGTTTCTAGTAAATCCAAGCTTGGGACACATCAGATAAAGGAAAAAACCCTCAGCTGATTTAACATGCTTTATATATTTTTGAATGTCATTGCTGTTTAGCAGACAATATTAGGTGAAATGAGAAGACTTGACAAAAAGAAGCATAGGGGTTAGGGAAAAGGAAAAGCAAGGGGGAAACTTCCAGGTATTATCTTAGAATTTAGGGTGCTCTTTGTCCTAAGCGCCAGCTTGTAGAACTCTTTGCTTCCAATTAAGGATGAATGTTGGTCTTAGCTCTCCATATTCTCAGGGAGAGTATTAGAGGGAAAACAATGTTAACTTTGAAGGTTCCTAGTGATCACTGTTAAATTTTTTTTTTGGTTTACGAAACTTAGCTTTTATTCTTTTTTAAAAAATTATTGAAGTACAGTTGATTATAGCATTGTGTTAATTTCTACTATACACCAAAGGGAATTGGTTATACAAAAACATTCATTCCTTTTCATATTATTTTCCATTATGGTTTGTCACAGGATGCTGAATATAATTCCCTGTGCTATACAGTGATCACTGTTAATTTGTAATTGAGATAAAATTCATATAAAATTTACCATGTCTTTTGGCCGTGCCCATGGCATGCGTAAGTTCCCAGGGCAGGGATTGAACCCATGCCACAGCAGTAACAACACTGAATACTTAACCACTAGGTCACCAGAGAACTCCTAAAATTTACCATTTTAAAATGCATAATTCTACAAGGAGATCCTGCTGAATAGCATTGAGAACTTTGTCTAGATACTCATGTTGCAACAGAAGAAAGGGTGGGGAAAAAATGTAATTGTAATGTATACACATAAGGATAACCTGACCCCCTTGCTGTACAGTGGGAAAATAAAAAATAATAATAATAATAAAAAAAAAATACGTAAAAAAAATAAATAAAATGCACAATTCAAGTATTTTTAGTATAGTCATCAACCATCACAACCCTTTAATTTATGAAACAGCGTTTCATCACTCGAAAAGAAATCCCATACCTATAAGGAGCTAATCCACTCTTAATTCTTTACTGTAGTATGTTTTGACCTGACATCGAGTCATGAAAGTTAAGCTGATTTTAAAGAATGCAAGTAGAATAAATTGGATCTAGTGTTGACTTTCGAACAATGTATACTATTGTACCAATTTTAATTCCTTTTTAAAAAAATCTCTGAAATACATGAGGCTTTAGAGTTGCACCCCATTATAAGCACTTAAGTGAAATGCCAGATGGGTATGGATCAATAGTTTGTGCCTGTCTGGCCTGATGTGGGTCATAGAAAATTGAAGACAGAAATATCATTAGACAAGGAGAAAGTAATGATAGCACCTGAGCATATTTTCTTGTTAACGCTTGCTAGAAATGCCTCCATTTCTCCCTTCTCCTTTCCTTCTTCCTTCTTCCCTGATGGAGAACTATAGGTACACTTGCTTTCGAGAAACTCCACTTGTTGAGCTCCAACTTTTATAATAGAGCCATTGAAAAATTAGAAACTATGAAAGGATTCTTTTCTTTACTAAATATATGTTTAACTACCACCACTTTTCACATTTAGGTATTTGTATTCTACAGAGATGGAAGGAGGAAGAAGAAATGTTCAACTAAACTGATGTGTTAAGACATTTGAAGAGAGAATTTAGAGTTGTTAAAAACTCCATAACTTATTAAAAAATAAGTCAGTGAGATAAACTCAAATGAGAACATTTAGTTTTACGCTGGACTAATTAGATATGTACCTCATACATAAAAGAGGCCAGCTAGTGTAATTTAAAATTTTGAAACTGAAAAATCTTCGCTTTAACTGAATGCAAATTAACTTTAGTGTTTGGGTAATGATTACAGGGAAAGACTCATTAATCCAACGGGTAATTTGAGTGTCTACCATATACTCAGTACTGTCCTTGCTGTTGAGACTAAAATAGTGAGGAGAAACAGGTACTTGCTATCAGGGAGCTTAATATCCAATGGGAGAGAGAGTCATTAAGCTAATAATTACATGAATGAAATGTGAAACTGCAGTTTTGATAAATGATAAGATTAAAGGATGCAGGTACTAGGTATTAGGAGACTTTTGACTTGGTGTAGAGGGATATGAAAAATGAGTAAAAATTCGCTAGGCAAAGAGGGAGAATAAAGAGTATCTGGATAGGGGAGTTCCCATCATGGTGCAGCGGAAACAAATCTGACTAGAAACCATGAGGTTCCAGGTTCGATCCCTGGCCTTGCTCAGTGGGTTAAGGATCCCACGTTGCTGCGAGCTGTGGTGTAGTGTTCAGACTTGGCTCGGATCTGGCATTGCTGTGGCTCTGGCATAGGCCGGCAGCTGTAGTTCCTATTAGATCCCAGCCTGGAAACCTCCCTATGCTTCGGGTGCAGCCGAAAAAGACAAAAGACCAAAAAAAAAAAAGAAAGAAAGAAAGAAAAGAGAGAGAGAGAGTATCTGGATAAAGAATAACATGTACAAAGAAACTGTGAGTGGTGGAGAAATGGGACATGTGATAAGCAACAGAGTGGCTGGAGCAGAGAGTCCAAAGTGGAGGTAGATTGAGATGATGCTGGGGAAAATGGTGTGGGACCAGGTTTTGTTTTAAACTGAAAGTGGAAAGGAAACCATTGTATGGTTTCAAGGAGTAGAGTGACTGATCAGGTTTTGCGTTTCGAGAAGCTCATCCTGAGAGTAGGAAGAATGGGTGGGACCATGGCAAGACTGGGTATGGAGAGACTAGATAAGATGCCAGCCCACTTGTCCAGGTGAGAGAGGATGTGGGTGGAGAGAAGGATGGGGCAAATGGAAAGGATTTGGACCAAAGAGAAAAATGTGAGTCATCCATGTCAAGATGATTTTGAAACCATGTGTATAGATGGAATCCTAGGCTTTACAGTGAGAAGAAATGACCTACTTTAATTTCTCCACAGATTTTTGTTACTTAAGTAAAAATGTTTCACTACAACCTTGTTGAAATAGTTATAATAGCTTTTTTTTTACTAGATTCCTTAGGATTTTCTGTATGCAAGATCATATCATTTGAAAATATAGTTTTTTTTCCTTTCCAATCTGCATGACTTTTATTTCACTTTCTTCCCTAATTGTCTTGGAGAGACTCACCAGTACAATGTTGAATAAAAGTGGCAAGAGCAGACATCCTTGTTGATAAGGATCATAGGGGAAGGCATTCAGTCTTTCAGCATCAAGTGTGATATTAGTTATGAGAGTTTTACAGATGCTCTTTATCAGGTTGGAGATATTCCTATTCCTAGCTTATTAAGTGTTTTTATGGTGAAAATGTATTGAATTGTGACAAGTGCCTTTCTGCACCTACTGAGATGATCATGTAGTCCATTAACTGATTTTGACATATAAACCAACCTTGTATTCTTGGTCATGGTGTATAATTCTTTTTTCTTTTTCTTTTTTCCCTTTTTGGCCATCCCATGGCATATGGAGTTCCCAGGCTAGGGATCAGATCCAAGCCACAGTTGTGACTTATGCTACAGGTGCAGCAAAACCAGATCCTTTAACCCACTGCACAGGCCGGGAATTGAACCCACACCTCCACAGCAACTCAAGCTATTGGAGTTGGATTCTTAACCCACTTCACCATGGCAAGAACTCCTAATTTTTCTTAATTTAGTGAAGACACATACAGTTATAAATTCCCCTCCCATTGTGGTGAAGTGGGTTAAGAACCTGACGCTGTCCATGAAGATGCAGGTTTGATCCCTGGCCTGGCACAGTGGGTTAAAGGATCTGGCATTGCCGCAGCTGCAGCGAAGGTCACAGCTGTGGCTCAGATTCAGTCCCTGGCCTGGGAATGTCCACATGCCAACAGCAATTGCTTATCTAGGGAAAAAATGCTATGAAATTAAACAGAGGGTTTTTTTGTTTGTTTGTTTGTTGCTTGTCTTTTTAGGGCCGCACCAGTGGCATATGGACATTCCCAGGTTACGGGTCAAATAGGAGCTGTAGACACTTCCCTACACCACAGCCATAGCAATGCAGGATCCAAGCAGTTTCTTTGACCTACACCACAGCTCATAGCAACGCCGGATCCTTAACCCCGGATCCAGGATCGAACCTGCTTTCTCATGGATAATAGTCAGGTTCGTTACTGCTGAGCCACACTGGGAACTCCTAAACAGAATTTTGGTGGTCAAGCGCCTGTGCAGGGGAGATAATATTAAAAGCACGGGGCTCACATGATGCAGAGAATCTGACCGACCTTTCCTCCTCACGCCACTACTGTCACAGCCACACACACACACATATATATATATATGAATCTGGGACCCTAAAGGGCTGAACTCACAAGATAAGAGTGAACAAGGATAAACAATATCCCCTTTCTTTATTCTCAAGCACTGTTGGATGAGTTGTCTTGGTGGTTGGAACCCAAGTGCTAATCTTCATTGGGAATTGTAGTCCTAACGAAAATAGATATCTAAGATTTTTCAAGCTGTGGATCTAGTTTAAATGGCTTGAGACTGATATTTATCCAGACACCTGATAGGAACAATTGGAACTCCTCTCCGGAGGAAAAAAAAAACAACAACCCTTCATCTCATACTTCAGAAAACCCCATACAAATACTTTTTCAAAGGCAATAACCACCAAAGTAAAATACAGGAAAGAGTACAAGGAAACAAGACACCATGAGTGAGAAGCAACCAATAACAACATGTAGCAGAAACTGACCTAAAAATAAGTCTGATACTGGAATTAACAGGCATAGATTATAATACAATGGTGATTACTATAAAAAAATAAAAGATAAGTTCGAAAATATCTGCAAAGAATAGAAACTATGAAAAGTGGCTTAGCTGATTTGAAAAAGAACAAAATAGGAATTCTAGAAGTGAAAAATACAGTGATAAATTTTTGGCTGCATAGCAGACACATTTGAAAAAATAACTTATCCTTGAAAAAGAAATCAGAAGGCATCGTCCAAAATGTAGTAAAGATACAAAAAAGATGGAAAATATTAAGGTGCTAAAGAGACATGAAGGAAAGAATGAGGATTAACATATACTTTAATCAGAAATCCCAGAGATAGCTAAAGACAAAATGTCTTTGAATTTTACAGAACTGGTAAATATTTCAAAACATAGATTGAAGAAGCCCAACAACAAATACCAAGATGGAAAAAAAAAATCTCTGGGAGTTCCCATCGTGGCTCAGTGGTTAACAAATCCACCTAGAAACCATGAGGTTGTGGGTTCGATCCCTGGCCTTGCTCAGTGGGTTAGGGATCTGGCGTTGTCGTGAGCTCTGGTGTAGGTGGCTCGGGTCCCCACGTTGCTGTGGCTCTGGCGTAGGCTGGTGGCTACAGCTCCGATTGGACCCCTAGCCTGCGAACCTCCATATGCTGCGGGAGCGGCCCGAGAAATGGCAAAAAGACAAAAAAAAAAAAAAAAAAAAAAAAAAGAAAAGAAAAAAAATCTCTAAGGAGATATATACTAGTGATGCTGCAGAACAGTGAAGACAAAGAATGTTATCAGAGCAGACAGAGAGAAGGAACAGAATACTCTCAAAGCAGTAGCAGTTGGATGGCTGAATTTTAAGACAATAGCGATGAGGTAAGAATACAATGACTAGCAAAAATAGTTGCAAATTTAGAATTATACTCACTGAAAATAAATGTTAAGAACAAAGGTGAGACAAGTGTATTTTTATTTTTCAGATAAGCCGAAACCAAGACAGCTTGCCACCAGAAGATCCTTCTGGTAGGAAATACTAAAAAAGTATTTTAGGCAGAAAGAAAATTATATGAAAGGCAAGATGGAATGTAAAAGGGAAAAAAATAAATACATGGTTAAATAGAAGTGAATACTGATTATATAAAATGGCACCCAACAATAGCAGGATATACATTCTTCTCAAATGTACATGCAACATTCTTTTTTAAGTTTTTTTATTTTATTTATTTTTTTATGGTAGCACCAGCTGTGGAAACACCAGATCCTTTAACCCACTGAACCAGGCTGGAGATCGAACCTGTACCTCTGCAGCAACCTGAGCTGCTGCAGTCGGATTCTTAACCCACTGAGCCATAGGCAGGAACGCCTCATGAAATATTCTTCAGGGTAGACCATGCTAGGCAATAAAAGATGCCATAATAACTTTAAAAGGATTAAAACTGTACGTAGTATTTTCTCTAATTACAATGGGATAGAATTAGAAATTAATAACAAATAAATTGGGAATTTCATAAATAGGTAGAAATGAAACAAGGCATTCCTAAATAACTGATGAGACAAAGGAGAAATCACAAGAAAAATTAAAAAATACTTTGAGGTGAATGAAAACAAAACATACCAAAACTGATGGGTTGCAGCTAATGCACTGCTTAGAGGGGAAATTAGAGCTGTATATGACTGCACTAAATTGAGAAAAATCCAAGCTGCTGCAGTTGATTTCTTAACCCACAGTGCCACAGCAGGAACTCTGGCAAAGACTGTTATTACAAAAGTGTCTTGGGTGCATGCTTACTTCCAGGTAGGATCATTAAGAATAGTTGTTTAGGTTGTGTACTGTACACTGGCACTATGTCTAAGAGAGCTCCTGTCACCTAGGGATATGTTTATTTTGAATAATATTTACATTTTTATTGTAACTTTTGGTTCCAAAGCTGGGAGATTATTGTATTTGTTATAACAATTTTGCAGTAGATGATAGCTGAGTTTCTTATGCTAATAAAATCAATGTACTATGATAATTTAGCTGATAGATGAAAGTGAAGTTCATTCTAAGTGGACTTTTTTCTACCCTGCCTTTACCTTGAACTTGACAGAGTCACCCAAGGCATTGCTTCATCCCTTCAGGAGCTCCTGGGGGTCCCAGCACTCCCTCTTACACCGAGGTTTTCTTGCCTAAAACTCTCTTTTGCTTTCAGACTCAGCTCTGCCTGAGTTCACGTCCACTCCATTCATCTGTCACACGTTTTTTGAGGCCCGTTACCTGACCATAGATTGATGTGGTGCAAGCAGCCATGATGCACCAGATGTGGCTGCTGCTGCCTGGTCCAGTTGGGAGAAATGTAGCAAGCACACTCATTGTGGGAAGGGCCTGATAACGTCCTGAGACAATGGAATGGAGAAAAGGGGAGCAACCTGCTGTGTGTGGGGTCACCCCCGGGCTGGAGCAGCAGATGACGGCAGAGCTGGGGCAGAATCAGAGCCTTGGACACCAAGCAAACCTAGGACACTAAGCCTTGGTACATGCTGTTTGTAAAACATCTTTTTGTTTATTTTTTATTTTTATACCATTTTAAAGGTTACTTTCCATTTACAATTATTACAAAACATTGACTCTATTCCTCATGTTGTACAATACATCCTTGAACCTATCTTACACCCAATAGTTGGTATCTCTCACTTCCCCACTCCATCTTGCCCCTCTCCTTGCCACTGGTAGCCACTACTTTGTTCTCGATATCTGCAAGTCTGCTTCTTTTATGTTATATTCACTAGTTGTTTTCTTTAGATTTCATATATAAGCAACATATATTGAAAGATAAATATTGTATTTATCTTTCTCTGTCTGCCTTATTTCACTTAGCATAATGCCCTCCAAGTCCATCATGTTGTTACAGATAGCGCTATTTCATTCTTTTTTATGGCTGAGTAGTATTCTATTGTGTATATTTACCACATCTTCTTTATACATTTACCTGTTGATGGATACTTAGGTCGTTTCTATGTGTAGGCAATTTGCAAATGCTGTTAAACATCTTTTTAAAAGGAAGATTTGAAGGGCTTGTCGAGATAAGCATGCCAGAGCAGATGGTTAATTTTTTTAAAGAGTAAAACATAGACTAAAACCCCAATATAATTGTTATTGCCTAGTCCAGGGACGAATGTAATGGGGTAGTTGCTGTGTTTGGGTCTTCAGGCAAGTGGGAAACTACAGTTCTGGCAGGTATCTGCCAAAGGGTGAGTTTGCTGAGATTCAATTCCCATGGATCCTGGAACCAGCCTGTGTTGGTGCTTGTCCTCACACAGGGAAGTTCTTTGTGCTGGAGTCTCAGAATGGCTCTCGGGGCCTGGACCTGGAGGCAGCCTGGCTTTCCTGCAAAAGCAGAGGCGCTCACCTGGCATCTGCAGACGAGCTGAGGAGGGTGGTCCAGGACTGTGCCTTGGCGGTGTGCACCACGGGCTGGCTGGCGGATGGCAACCTGGGGTAAGTCAGGCCAGCTGGGGGAGCCCTCCTTCCAGCTCATCCTGTCACCCTGCCCCCCAGGACTGATGCAGGGGCTCAATAATTGTTCTCTTGAGGTGCCAGGATAGGTGGAATGCAGTGGCCCATGGCTTCCAGTGCATTCTTGTATTGCATTCTCACATAAAAACGTTTTTTTCTGGAGTTCTGTCGCAGGTTTTTCCCCATTGCTTTGTTATTTTAAATTTCCTTTCAAGTTACAAAAAAATAATACATGCTTGTAAAAATTTCAAATAATGCAGCTATATATAAAGTGCAAAGTGAGTTTCTCTCTTCTTTCCCAACTCAGAAGCAATACCTCTGAATAGTGTGATATATATTTTTATATCTTTTTCATCTGCATCTATGGGAGGATAGAAGACAATATGGAGTTTTAAAATATAAACACAAATTCTTTCACATTACTCCCATTGAGAAGTGGGGTCCATGACCTTTCCGTTTCAGTCCGGGACAGCATCATATTGCCTCAACCAGTAGAACATAGCAGGAGTGATACTACATGACTTCTGAGGTTGGGTCAGAAAAATCCATACCTGGGTTTCTGGGGAGAACTCCTTCTTTCCTTCCTTCCTTCCTTTCTTTTCATTTTTGGCTGCCCTGTGGCACATGGAGTTCCCAGGCCAGGGATCAGATTCAAGCCACAGTTGCAATGCTGGATCCTTTAACCCACTGTGGCAGGCGAGGGATTAAACCTACATCCTGGTGCTGCAGAGACACCGCCAAGCCCATTGTGCCATAGCAGGAACTCCTGGGAACACTTACTTTTGAGATGCTACATCAGAAGTCCTAGGAAGTCCAGGCCACATGGAAATGCCCTGTATATGTCCTCTCACCAATTCCCCGATGAATGTCCCAGCCAATAGCCAACATTAACTGCCAGAAATATGAGAAAAGATGCTTCCAGGTGATTCTAACCCCCAGCTCTTGAGTTAGCCAGCCCAGGAGTCTTCCCAGCTCAGCCTCAGCCTGAGACATTCTAGAACAGAGACCAACCATTCCCCTTGTGCCCTATCTGAATTCCTGACCCATGGAATCCTTGTGGAGAAGTAATTCTGTGGCCACCTGGGAGAAAATGGCCTTTATTGCTGTTAGCTGCTCCATTCGGGTTAAACGGAAAAAGCAGAAACCATTCCACTTTTTCCTTCATGTCATAGGAACATGGTAGAGCAAAAGAACAAATGGGCTGTAAGGACGGCTTTGCTTGATCATGACCCTGAAGATGTCTGCCTGGCAGATGGCCGCAGAAAACACAGACGACCGTGCTGATTCACATCTCCAAGGGTGCTATATGTGAAGCAGCAGTTGGATAAAAAGAACTGAAGCTATTTCCAAAGCTTTCCAGTGAATCTGGAACTGTGGCTCTCTCTACCTTATATTTTACATCCATATTCCTAAATAGACAAAACATGGCCCAGGAATGCATGTTTCCAAAACGTCGGCAAGTATGGATGTTTTTCACAACTCCGTTACTATCATTGCATCAGATAACCAGGGTATTCTCTCTGAGTTTGCCATAAGGTATTAAGACATATTAGTGGATCTCTACCTTGCTTAGATGATATTTCTTTTTTTCTTTTTGTTTTTAGGACCACACCCACAGCATATGAAAGTTCCCAGGCTAAGGGTCAAATTAGAGCTACCGCTGCCGAGCTATGCCACAGCTATGCTATGCGGCATCTGAGCTGCATCTTTGACCTACACCACAGCTCATGGCAACACCAGATCCTTAACCCACTGAAGTTGTGGGTTCAATCCCTGGCCTTGATCAATGGGTTAAGGATCCGGCGTTTGCCATGAGCTGTGGTGTAGGTCACAGACATGGCTCAGATCCCATGTTGCTGTGGCTGTGGTGTAGGCCGGCAGCTACAGCTCCCATTCATCCCCTAGCCTGGGAACCTCCATATGCCATGGGTGCAGCCCTATAAAGCAAAAAAAAAGAAATATAACATTATCCTGGCCAATTTATTTCCACAAACTATTTTAGCAAATGAAGGATTTATCACACAATATAAAATAATTGGTCACATGAGGAGATAAGGCAACAAGAATAAAAATAGCCAAAAGAGAATTTCCCATTTTGGCTCAGTGGGTTAAGAACCTGACTAGTATCCATGAGGATGTGGGCTCGATGCCTGGCCTTTCTCAGTGGGTTAAGGATCCAGTGTTGCCATGAGCTGCAGTGTAGGTTGTAGAGGTGGCTCGGGTCAGGCGTTGCTGTGGCATAGGCTGGCAGCTGCAGCTCCAAATTGACCCCTAGCCTGGGAACTTCCATATGCCACAGGTGCAGCCTTAAAAAGAAAAAAAAAAAATAGCCAATAGACACTCTAGATGTTAAAACTGGTACATGCAGACTTTAAAATAATTCTTTAAAATGTTCAAAGATACAAAAGACAGTCTTCTTGGAAGAAGACTCAATATAAAAATAACCAAATGGAAACTCTAGAAATAAAAAATACAATGACTGAAGTTTAAAAACTGAATGGATGGATCTAATGGCTGATTTTAAGAGCCAAAGAGAAAATTAGTGAACAGGAAGATATTTGAGAGGAAAATATCCAGAATAAAGAACAGAGGGAAAGGAGTTCCCGTCGTGGCGCAGTGGTGAGCGAATCCGACTAGGAACTATGAGGTTGCGGGTTCGGTCCCTGCCCTTGCTCAGTGGGTTAACGATCCGGCGTTGCCATGAGCTGTGGTGTAGGTTGCAGACATGGCTCGGATCCCATGTTGCTGTAGCTCTGGCATAGGCTGGTGGCTACAGCTCCAATTCAACTCCTACCCTGGGAACCTCCATATGCCGCAGGAGTGGCCCAAGAAATGGCAAAAAGACAAAAAAAAAAAAAAAAAAAAAAAAGAACAGAGGGAAAAAGGATGAAAATATAGAAGAAAGGGCACAAGGTTAAAAAAAAAATGCCTGTAATTGGAATTCCAAAAGGAGAAGAGAAAGAAAATGAAGCAAAATCAATACGATAATTAACCACAACTGTAGAAAAACATCCATGTACAGATTCAAGAAGACCTCCGACGCCTGAATAGGACAAATAAAAAGAGTTTCACAACTTAGAACAATATGGTAAACCTGGTAAGAATCAGACATGAAGAAAAAATATTGAGTAATAAGAAAAAGAAGGAGAAACTTCAAAGGGGCAACAGTAAACTGACAGTAAAAGCCCAAAGACAATTGAATGATACCTTCAAAGTGCTGAAAGAAAATTACTTCCAACCCAGAATTCTATCCCCAGTGAAAATAATAAAGGTAAAATAAAGAATTTTCAAAATTCTTTGACAAAAGGTAAGAGAATTCACTATATATGATCTGCACTAAAAGAAACACTGGCATGTACTCTTCAGGCATGAGGAAAATAATTGCAGGTGGACAGCTGGAGATGCAAAAAAGAATGACCAGAAATAGTAAATATGGGGGTGAGTTGAAATTCTGTGAGACAGTCCCTGACGTAACAATAGGTCAACTTACAATTTTTCAACTTTACGATAGCACAATATGCATGCATTGGAAACTCTTTTTCAAATTATGAATTTTGATCTCGTCCAGGGTAGTATACTGTTTGATACTCTCTTGGTACTGGGCAGTGGCAGAAAGCTACAGCCCCCAGTCAGCCATGCAATCATGAGAGTAAACAACCAGTACACTTTTTTTTTTTTTTTTTTTTTTTTTTTGGTTTTCAGGGCCACACCCGAGGCATATGGAAGTTCCCAAGCTAGGGGTTGAATCAGAGCTACAGCTGCCAGCCTACATCACAGCCACAGCGACACAGTATCCAAGCCAAGTCTGTGACCTACACCATAGCACACGGCAATGCTGGATCCTTAACCCACTGAGTGAGCCAGGGATCTAACCCACTTCCTCATGATTACTAGTCGGATTCATTTCCACTGTGCCACAGCGGGAACTCCCAACCAGAACACTTGCAACTATTCTGTACTGAGGCAACCATCCTTGCTTTTTCACTGTCAGTAGAATATTTGATAAATTGCATGAGATATTCAGTGCTTTATTATAAAATAGGCTTTGTGGGAGTTCTCTTGTGGTGCAGTGGGTTATAGATCTGGCATTGTCACTGCAGTAGGTTAGGTCACTGCTGTGGTGCAAGTTCGATCCCTAGCCTGGGAACTTCTGTGCATCATGGGCAGGGCCAAGAAAAAATAGACTTTGTGTTAGATGATTTTACCCAAATGTAGGCTAATCTAAGTATTCTGAGTACATTTAAGGCAGGCAAGGCTAAGCTCTGATGTTCGGTAGTTTATGTGTGTTAAATGCATTTTTGACTTGCCATGTTTTCACCTGACACTGGGTTTTGGAGAATACAACCCCATCATAAGTTGAGGAATATCTATAATTATATAAAGTAGTAACAATAATAACGAACACTAAAAAATGGTGTATAAGTCAGGAAGGGTTTTTTGGCTTTTGGTTTTGTGTTGTGTGCATGTGTGTTTGTTTGCTTTTTAGGGCCACACTTAGGGCATATAGAAGTTCCCAGGTTAGGAGTCGAATCAGAGCTGCAACTGCTGGTCTATGCCACAGCCACAACCACAGTAATATAGAATCCAAGCCACATCTGTGACATGCACCACACCTCATGGCAACACTGGATTCTTAACCCACTGAGGCCGGGGATCGAACCCGCGTCCTCATGGATACTAGTCAGGTTTGTAACTTGCTGAGCCACAACAAGAACTTCCTAAATTTTAACAAGTCAAGAAAACATGTTATAACCTCTAGGGTAACCACTAAAAAATAGTAAAAGGTAATATAATTTCCAAACCAATGCAGAAGAAAAGAAGAATACCAAAAAGGGAATTCAAACAGTCAAAATATGGGAAAGAAAAGAGAGGAAAGGGGGAACAAAGAATGGGCAGAACTAATAGAAAGATGGCAAATTTAAGTTCAAAGAGACCTGTGATTAAATTAAGTAGATGTGATGCTCAGATTAGAAAACAAAGATCATCAGATAGATTTTTTTTAAAAAAATTCTGTTTGCTGTTTACAAAAGATATCCCTAAATAAATCACGAGACAAAAATAAATTATAATGGAAATTAGCATACATGTAGAAAGGAATGATATTAAAATATAACATATTCAAACTCATGGAATGGTACTAAAGCTATACCTGGAGGGAAATGTAGAACATTAAATCCCTGTGTTAGAAAAGGAGAGAGGGGGAAGATTCATGAACTAAGGATCCATCCTAAGAAATCTGAGAACAGCAAAACAAACCCCCTCCCAAAGAAGGGAACTAATAAAGAGAAGAGCAGCATTTCATGAAATAAAAACCATGCATATACTAGAAGAGATCAACTTTGCCTCTGAAACCTGAACCAATAAAAATATGACCTCAGGAGTTCCTGCTGTGGTACAACAGGATGGGCAGCATCTCTGCAGTGCCAGGGTGCAGCCCAGCACAGTGGGTTATGGATCTGATAGGTCACAACCGTAGCTCCAATCTGATCCCTGGCCCAGGAATGCTGTATGCAATGGAACGACCAAAAAAGAAAAAAAAAAAGTTAGGACCTCAACTCAAGTATCACCTATAACTTCCTAGTTTTAGACCTTTTTGGGAGATTGTTTTCATACTGATATATACATACTTTTAGCCGAAACTCCTGAACCAGAAAAATCTGTGCTGCTTCAGAGCTGACAGCAGAAAAGAACTGTTCTTTCCTAGTTTGGGTTAGTTCATCTAACTGGGATCTTCTTTATTTCAGGACAACAGTGTGTAGCAAGGGAAGTGGTGAACAGCAAATCAGGAGAGCTGTGGATATGAGAATCGAAAGCAACGTGGTTCCTGGCAGCACATACAATGCCCTTTGTATTAAGGATGAAGGTCAGTGCCAGATGCTTTGTAAAGATTTTGGAGGGTCTACTTGTGGGGGTTGACCTCTTAGATTGCGTTCTCTAAAAGCAGGCCTTGGAGTTCTTGTTGTGGCACAGAGGGAACAAATCTGACTAGTACCATGAAGATGCAGGTTCAATCCCTGGCCTCGCTCAGTGGGTTGGGGATCCGGTGTTGCCATGAGCTGTGGTGTAGGTCAGAGACACAGCTCAGATCCCTCATTGCTGTGACTGTGGTGTAGGCCGGCAGCTGCAGCTCCAATTCAACACCTCACCTGGGAACTTCCATACGCTGTGGGTGCACCCCTAAAAAGCAAAAATAAATAAATAAATACAATAAAAATAAAAGCTGGCCTTAAGATGAGGATTCACTTAAACATGGTGTATCAGGAAGTCTTCCAGAGAAAAGCCAACAGGGCAGTGGGGAAGGGGTCAGGGAAAGGAAGGGGATAAGCACTAAGCACGGTCCACAGTGGCTGTGAGGTGAGGGTAACTTTGGCTCAATCCCAGAGGGGATCTCTGGAGACAATAACCGCAGGTTTCCTGATCAGGCGTGAGACAGCAGGGGTGTTTATAGCACTGCACCTGTCAGTCATTGGTTAGGAGCTGCATTAGGGAGATGTAAATTCCCAGCCCCCACTGGTTTTCAGTGTGCCTAGACAAAGGTTTCCAATAGTAGCCCAGCCCCAGGACCCCCAACAAAGATGCACAGGTGCCCACCAAGAGCCCCTGAGCATGGGGATGGTAAAGGTATTAGGGAATGTGGGCAAACCCCTAACCCCATCTGCTACAGCTGCTTACACTGCTCCTACTGCTCACCCTGTGGTCTGTCTTCATGGTGGAAATTTTTCTAAAAAGGAAAAAAAAAATCCTTTTTCCCTAAAAGGAAATTTATAAGATTTAGGAAACTGCTGCTAGAAAGGAAAATTTGAATTCCTTCTGGGAAATCAGCTGAGGGATGAGGAGAAAACCATAAAGGAGTCTCTAGGGCAGCATCTCATGTGCATGGGAATAAGTACACCTTCCTTATGAGAAACATATGCTGTTGAAGGGGAATGTTCATGCAGATGGGGAGAAAGCCAACTGCCTAGAAATCAGCGCAGGTACAGCCTGGCTGCACACTGATCCCCTCTAGGAAGTTTTAAGAAATGCTGATGGCTGGGTGCCAGCCTTAGAGATTCTTTTTTTTTTTTTTTTCTTTCTGTCTTTTGTCTTTTTAGGGCCACAGCCACAGCATATGGAGGTACCCAGGCTAGGGGTCAAATTGGAGCTGCAGGTGCCAGCCATAGCCACAGCCATAGCCACAGCAACGTGGGATCAGAGCCACATTTACAACCTACCACCATAGCTCACATCAGTGCCGGATCCTTAACCCACTGAGTGAGGCCAAGGATCAAACCTGCGTCCTCATGGATGCTAGTCAGATTCGTTTCCACTGAGCCACAATGGGAACTCCCAGCCCTAGAGATTCTGATATAAATGTTCTGGATATCGGGTTTTTTTTAAAAAAAAAAAAACAACTCCCCAGTGATTATAGCATGTAGTCTAGTTTGAGAACCACTTCTCTAAGGCAGAGTTTTCTGAAACTCTGAAATGATGAGAAATACCAGATGAACTTATTAGAAATAGAAATCCTCAGGCTGCATTCCAGAGGCACCAGATCCCAATCTCCTGGGAAGGGTTCAGAGTAGTTGGTAAATCAAAGAGCCATGGTGAACCCTAAGGCCCTGGCTGGTGCTTGTTCGGTGTTTACTTGTGGTAGGCTTCTCTGCTGCTATGGCATCTCCCTCCAAGAAGGGTTC
Source organism: Sus scrofa (assembly GCF_054392235.1). Taxonomy (NCBI): domain Eukaryota; kingdom Metazoa; phylum Chordata; class Mammalia; order Artiodactyla; family Suidae; genus Sus; species Sus scrofa. The sequence goes on along the minus strand of NC_139395.1, from coordinate 33,800,188 downwards.
TACACTCACTGATTGCTGTGGAAGAGTATGTTGGGAGAATCTTTGGGTATCATTTGCGTAGTCAAGTGACTGAAGGATGTGGCCGTGCTCTAGAAAGGGCTGGGGAGAACAATATTCATGACTTGTTTTTTAAAAGACCACATAAAGTAAGTTAAAATGATCCTTTGAATCTCAAATATAGGCAAAGGCTCAGGTCCCTGAGGGAGACAGGACAGAGCCAGAAAGCCAGCAGGACCATCTTTCTTCAGTGATCTCAAATAGATACCCAGAGCTCCTGAGTCTGATTTCTTTCCCCTGATGAACAAGAGGTATCAGCTAGCTTTTGCTGTGTAACATACCACCCCCAAATGGAGTGGCTCAAAACAACTGTTTACATAGTTTATTATTTGGAGGGGGAGCAATTTGTGTTCTTCTGCTCATCTCAGGTGGGGTGATTCTAAGTCCACAGTCAGCTGCTGGGTCCTTGGCCTTGCTTCTGGGCATTGGCTAGCTGTTGGCTAGGGTGATGGGGGACCGAGTCATGTATTCCTTATCATCCAACGGGATAGCCTGGACTTTCCACCTTGCAGATCTTCAAACAGGTTGTGTGTATGCATGTACATGCCCCTTTGTCCTCAACTATAGTGCATGAACTCAGAGGTTGGAAACATCTGTTCACAAGCTTGAGGGGACCACATCAAAGCCATGACAATGACTCCCAAATTGAGTTATTGCCAAACCAAGTAATATGTCTCTTGATATATTGCACTCAGAGGAGCACAACTTCAATTCAGTAGTATTCTTGCCAAAAATATATACCTTGAATCTAACCATGAGGAAAGAGCCAAACTCAAGTTGAGAAACATCGTACATAATGACTGGCCTATACTGTTTTAAAAATGTCAAGAATAAGAAAGACAAAGAAAGGCTAAACAACTGTTTAGGATCAAAATAGTCTAAAAGAGAGTTCCCTTATAGTACAGTGGATTAAGGATCTGGCATTGTCACTGCAGCAGCCTGGGGCTGCTGTGGCTCAGGTTCAGTCCCTGGCCCAGGAACTTCTACATGCCTCAGGTATGGCCAAAAAAGAAAAAAAAAAATGGAGAGATAAAATAAACTAAAAAGACTTGACAATGAAAAGTAATTTGTGATCCTGCATTGTATTCTGGACTAGCAGAAAATAGCAATAATTAAGGAAATTTGAAGATGGATGATGTATTAGATAATAGTATTGTATCAGTGCTTAAATTTCTTGATGTTAGTAACAGTATTGCAATTGTGTAAGAGAATGTCCTTGTTCTTGGAAATGGACACCAAGGTGTTTAAGGACAAAGGGACACGATATCAACAACTTATTCTCAAGGGGTATAGAAAGGAATTAGAGGTATAGATACACACATATGTATGTTCATATATATATATATATATATATATATATATATATATATATGTATGTGTGTTTGTGACACATATTTTCCATATATCTCTATTGCTCTCTCTAGAGAAAGAATGATAAAGCAAATGAGGAAGAATGAAAACATATTTGTTACTCCAAATAAACAGTTTTGAGGAGTTCTTTATTCTTAACATTTTTCTGTAACTTTGAAATTATATGAAAATGAACATTTCCCTCCAAATTGTCTTACATACTCTTCCCAAAACAACAGCAACAACAAGAAAGCACAAAACAAAATGAAACAAAACAACCCTGAGTTTTGGGGAGCCAGCATAGGAAGCTAACTCATGATGCCTGTCAGTATATGTGAGGACTGATGCCATTTTAATAGAGTTAAGCCCTGTATGTGGTCCTTTGAGTCAAAGTGCTCAAGAGCCCTGCATCTCCCTCTCACCTCCAGGTCAACAGTTAAGGGCTTAGGTGGGGAAAACTGGAGTCTTGGTCCAATAGGGCCTGACTTGTGAGGACATCTGACTCTCTCCAGGAAAGCAGGATGGATTCCCCAAGGTGTCCTCAGAGAGAGCTCTGTCCCTGTTCCCCTACCTTTCATTCTTTGGAAGGAGCATGTAAGCTGCTCCCACATGGCCTTCGACTTCTCCTCAGGGGAGCTTTGTAGACAGTCAACAAGGGATTCTCATACTAAGTGATGTAAGTCAGACAGAGAAAGACAAATACCACATGATACCACTTATATGTGGAATCTAAAATATGGTACAAAGGAACTTATTTACAGATCAGAAATAGACTCACAGACATAGAAAACAAACTTCTGGTTACCAAAGGGGAAAGGGGAAGAGATAAATTAGGAGTTTAGGGATTAACAGATACACACTACTATATATAAAATAGGTAGATACAAATGTGCTACTGTATTAGCACAGGGAACTCTATTCAGTATCCTGCAATAAACCACAATGGAAAAGAATATGAAAAAGAACGTGTATATATTCAGAATATATATATATATCTGAGTCACTTTGCTGTATACCAGAAACTAACACAACATTGGGAATAAACTATATTTCAATAAAACAAAAAACAGACAAACAAAGGAAATCTGTGAGGGAAGGTGAGAAGCCGAGAAGAGGTTCCTGAGGAGTGCAGGTGAGGTTTAATTCAGCAGATGCTGGGGTGCAGTACCACCCCTAAAATTTGCCTTTTTCCAATGATGCTTCAAGGCATTTAGCCCTGGGCTGCTTCTCTTCCACAAGACAGGAAGAATGAAAGGTGCTAACTCCAAAAATGGCAGACGTGTGCCTCTTGAGCCCAGAAGGAAAACAGAGCCTGTGGAATGTTCAGGCAGCTTCCTCCTGTGTCTCTTTTTTGAAATAAAGTTCATTATGAATGTAGACGTTTCTCAGTTTCCAGTATTTCTGTTTCACTGACAGTGAATTTCCAGCCCTGTGGTGATCTCACTTAAACTAATAAGTGAAGTTATTTTTAACCAACTGGATGCTGATGAAATAAGCTACCTCCACTTGGGTTCTCTGGCTTTACTTTTCTTGGCAGTTTGTCTGTGGGGTCGATGGTGTGGGGTCTGGAGGCTTCAAATCTCCTCCCCAAAGAGTTCCCGTTGGGCTCAGGGTTAATGAATCTGACTAGCATCCATGAGGATGCAGGTTCCATCCCTGGCCTCGCTCAGTGGGTTAAGGACCCAGCATTGCCATGAGCTGTGGTGTAGGTCGCAGACATGGCTCAGATCCTGTGTGGCTGTGGCTGTGGCATAGGCTGGGGGCTACAGCTCGGATTGGACCCCTAGCCCGGCATAGGCTGGGGGCTACAGCTCGGATTGGACCCCTAGCCCGAGAACCTCCATATGCTGTGGGTGTGCCCCTTCCTTGAAAAAAACATTATTTTTCGTCCTATAATTGCCCTCTGACTAGTCCAAATTGGCTCATCTCTCTTTTTCTAAATAGCACGTCTCTTAAATACTTTGTTGCCCTATCCTATAGCTTTCTAGTCACTTTAGATCATCTCAGAGGTAATACTGAGTCTGTAACCAAGACCTTATGGGGCCTTCCTGGGAGTGATCCTTGACCTCCTGGTCAAATCCATCTAAGTAGGTAATTTGCTGCTGCAGTTCAAAATTACTTTGTCTATAATCTTCCAAGTTTGTGATCTCAGAGTTAAACAAGTATTTCAAATTTTTATTATATTTAATTAATTAATTAATTAATTAATTGCTTTTTTAGGGCCACACCTGCGGCGTATGGAAGTTCCCAGGCTAAGGGTGAAATCAGAGCTGTAGCCGCCGGCCTACTCCACAGCCACAGCCAGGCAGGATCTGAGCTGCATCTGTGATCTACAGCTCACAGCAATGCTGGATCCTTAACCCACTGAGCGAGGTCAGGGATCAAACCTGCATCCTCATGGATACTAGCTGGGTTCATCACCCACTGAGCCACAACGAGAACTCCAACTTTTGCAATTTTTAAGATTTTACAGAGCTTCAGCTCTACTGAGACCTTTGATTTTGTTTGCAGTCAAACGGACATTTCTCTGCTATGACTTCCAAGCCTCCAGAAATTTTCACTAAGTTCCATATTTTGAAGTTTATTTAAGCTGAGCAGATAGGCCAATGAACTTAGTTCTACATTAGCTAGACACAGAAACTCTAGTTTTGTTTTGTTTTTTTCTTTTTGGCAGCACCTGCCTCGTGAGGATGTTCCTGGGCCAGGGATCAAACCTGAGCCACAGCAGTGACAACAATGGATCCTTAACGCCCTGAGCCACAAAGGAACTCCCTCTAGTTTTTCAAAAAGTATTATTCAGGCCCTCCATTTCCCCATGGTTCTTTCACATACCTGGTATTACCAGAAACAGACCAGAATGAGATAAACCAGTGCTCCACAGCCTCTCAGGGTCACAGTTCCCTAGAATGGAAGATTTCCCACCTACTGTACCAGACAGGGGTACAGATGAGCATCAGTTTTAACAGGGTCTTCCCAAGCACCACTCAGGTGGTGCCAAATGGCAGAAGGACTCTGCACCCAGAAGGGAAAATCCAATTAAAGCAGCACTCCACTCAAAACCAGGTGACCAAGTCTTATAGTTTTCCCCCTAAAAAGGAAAATCTCCAATCAAAGAGCATCCCAGTAAGGAAGTAAATCCCGGTGTCCTCACACCCAAGTTTCTGCCACTTACCGGAGACATCTCACAGATCAGGCCAGACCAAACCAGGCCAGTACCAGAGCCCTGTTTCGTCTTCATCCTCATCCTCCCCTTCTTCATATCACCAGGGGGACCAGTTTCATTTTCATCTCCATCCTCATCATCCTCTTCTTCAGGGTCTGGTGGTTTGTCAAGATGGCAGCACCCATGTTGCAGGTCATTTCCTCAGTGGTTTGAGACTCCAGGCTGGTCAGCATTACCCCTGGGACTGTGTGTGGCCCACTGTGCAGAAGGTTCAGGGTCTGTTCAAGTTCTTGCTTTCCTGAGAGAGGCATGAAGATAGAGCTCCCACGGCTCTTGGTTTTTTTGTTTTTTGTTTTTTTTTTTTTGTCTTTTTGCCATTTCTTGGGCTGCTCCCACGGCATGTGGAGGTTCCCAGGCTAGGGGTCGAATCAGAGCTGTAGCTGCCAGCCTACACCAGGACCACAGCAACGGGGGATCTGAGCCACATCTGTGACCTACACCACAGCTCATGGCAACGCTGGATCCTTAACCCACCAAGCAAGGCCAGGGATCGAACCTGCAACCTCATGGTTCCTAGTCAGATTCGTTAACCACTGCACCACCATGGGAACTCCCCACAGCTCTTGGAGTGAAGCCCGGCAGGCAACTTTTCTCAGATTCTAAAAACTTTTAATAATGAAAAAATTTCAAACAGAAAAAGTAGAAAGGAGAGTATAACAGATACCCTTGTGCCCATCATCCAGCTTCAATAGTTATCAATATTTCGCCGATTTAGTTCCATGTATTTCTTCCACTATTTCCCCCTCTAATTTTAACACAAATGTTGGGCATCGTATCATTTCATTTTAGAGTGTTTAAAAAAATTATTTTCAGGAAGGGAAACTCAGGAGCTAGTAAAATATAGATTCCAAGTTATTGTAATCGATTTAAATTTCTCGATTGACACAGGATTTAATTGTATATGAACTTACCTAAACCTTGCAAACACTGTTATTTGCAGGGTATAAGACCCACAAGGTGGAAACCTCTCTCTAAGGCATGGATCCTTGTCAAATGTAGTTCCCCTTGGGAGAGGTTGTAAATAATTTTCAACCATTTATACCTCCTGCTGAATACATTACAAATCTTCTGGAGGGGAGTTATTTTTATATTAACTTATTTCATTGAGATACAATTTCCAAATGCACAGGTCTTAATTTTAATGACTTTTGACAAATATATATAATATTCCATTGAGAAGCAGTATATTTCCTATCTTGAACATTTGTGGGAAATCCAGAAACATTGGGTATGTGTACTCAGATTCTCAGGGGTGTTACTGTGGTTTTCCCTCAGCCAGATACTAGCCCATGACATTCTGGGATTAACATTCAGGAATAGGATCCCATGAGTCTGGTAGGATGTGAATTTGGTCTGAAGTTCCCCCTTTATCTACTCTCTAAACAGGTACCCTGCTCCTAGATTTTCCTTCCAAGGACTTGGGGTTGTGTTCCACAGATGGAGCTGTGTGAGACTGAAAGTACTTGCCAGTCCTTTTTGATAGCAACTGAGTGATGAAGGGCTTCCAAGTTTTCAGAACTAGATCCTGCAAGAGGAGAAAAGGCTGAGATGTCCAGCCTGAGTCATAAGCAGCTGAGAATGCTGGGAGAAAGAAGGAGGTTTTTGCCCCTGGAATACAAGCTGGAATTTGGTCCAGCCTGGCTTGACTAAGGCTGATGACTTTAGCCCATTCTTTTTTTTTTTTTTTTAAACTGGATTATAGTTGTGTTGATTTCAGGTATACAGCAAAGTGATACAGTTATACATGTACATATATCCATTCCTTTTCAGATTCTTTTCCTATATAGGTTATTACAGATGTTACAGCTATAGTAGGTCTTTGTTGGTTACCTATCCCATATATAACTTTGATGCATTCTTATTAGGATGCACTGCTCAGACCATGTGAACCCAGGGATGATGGCTCTCTGCTCAGAGAGTGTGCCTGGCTAATATAATAAGACAAGAAAAAGAAATAAAAGGTATACAGATTGGGAAAGAAGAAATAAAACAGTCTATTTGCAGATGACATAATCAGCAGTATAGAAAAAGTGAAAGAATTAATAAAAAAAAAAACACAGAAAACAAACAAAAAACCTTCCTGGAACTAATAATTGAGCACAACAAGTTGCAAGACGCAAGGATAATGTACAAAAGTCAGTCATTTTCTTCTAAACCAGCAATGAACAAGTGGAAATTGACATTGAAAACACATTGTCATTTACATTAGCACCCTCAAAAATGAAATAGGTATAATCTAAAAAAAATGTGTAAAATCTATGTGAGGAAAACTATAAAACTCTGTTGGAAGGCATCAAAGAAGAACTAAATAAATGGAGAATCAGTCCATATTCATGGGTAGGAAGGCTCATACATTGTCTAGGAAGGCTCATACATTGTCAAGATGTCAGTTATTCCCAACTTGATCTATAGGTCCAATGTAAACTCAATCAAAAGTCAAGCAGGTTATAGGCATTCCCGTTGTGGCTCAGCAGGTTAAGAACCCAACTAGTATCCATGAGGATACAGGTTCAATTCCTGGCCTCGTTCAGTGGGTTAAGGATCTGGCGTAATACAAGCTTCAGCGCTGGTCAAAGATGTGGCTTGGAACCAGCATTGCTGTGGCTGTGGCATAGGCCCGAGGCTATAGCTCTGATTTGACCCCTAGCCTGGGAACATCCATATGCCACAGGTGCGGCCCTAAAAAGATACACACACACACACACACATACACAAAGTCAAGCAAGTTATTTTGTGGGTGTGAAGAAACTGATTCTATAGTTTATAAGGAGAGATAAAGACCCAGAATAGCTAACACATTGTTGAGGGAGAACAAGATTGGAGTATTAATACAACTAAACTTACATAAGGACACAGAAAGCAATACAATGTGGTATTGGTGAAAGAACAGACAAATATCAATGGAAAAGAATAGAGAGCCCAGAAACAGACCCACACAAATATAGTTAAATGATCTTTGACAAAGGAGCAAAAATAGACTGTTTATTATAGGTGCTAGAATAACTCAACATCCACATGCAAAAGAAAAGAATCCAAACACAGACCTGGCACCCTTCACAAAATTTAACTCAAAATGGAGCGGAGACCTAAACGTAAAATGCAAAACAGTAAGACTCCGAGAAGATAATATAGGTAGAGACCTAGATGACCTTGGGTATGGTGATAACTTTTTCCATAAAACACCAAAGGCATAATCCATGAAATAAATAATTGATAAACTGAACTTCCTTAAAAACTTCTGCTCTGCAAAAGACAATATCAAGAGAATGAAGAGACAAACCATGGACTGGGGAAAATATATGCAAAAGATGTATCTACTAAAGTACCATTATGCAAAATATGCAAAGAACACTTGAAATTCAACATTAAGGAAATAAAAAAATCTCAATTAAAAATTGGCCAAAAGCCCCAAACAGATACCTCACCAAAGAAGATATACAGATGGCAGGCAAGTATATGACAATAGGCTCTATATCATATTTCATCAGGGAACTGCAAATTAAAACAATAATGAGCTGCTGCTATGCATCTAGTAGCATGGCTAAAATCCAGAACACTGATGACACCAAATGCTGGGAAGAATGTGAAGCAACAGGTACTCATTTATTGCTGGTGGGAAAGCAAAATGGTACAGCCACTTTGGAAGACAGTTTGGCAGTTTTTTATCAAACTAAACATACTCTTGCCATTCGATCCAGCAATCACAGTTCTTGATATTTATCCAAATTAACTAAAAACTTAAGTTCACATAAAAACATGGAGTTTCCGTCGTGGCTCAGTGATTGACGAATCTGACTATGAACCATGAGGTTGCAGGTTTGATCCCTGGCCTTGCTTACTGGGTTGAGGATCCAGCGTTGCCATGAGCTGTGATGTAGGTCACAGACAAGGTTCGGATCTGGCGTTGCTGTGGCTCTGGCATAGGCCAGCGGCTACAGCTCTGATTCGACCCCTAGCCTGGGAACCTCCATATGCTGCAGGAGTGGCCCTGGAAAAGGCAAAAAGACAAAAACAAAAAACAAACAAAAAAAACTTGTACGTGAATGTTTATACCAGCTTTTTTTTTTTTTAGGGCCACACATGCAGCATGTAGAAGTTCCCAGGCTAGAGGTCAAATCAGAGCTGTAGCTTCCTGCCTATGCCACAGCTACAGCAACGCAGGATGCAAATCGCGTCTTTGACCTGCACCACAGCTCACGGCAACACCAGATCCCAGACCCACTGAGGGAGGCCAGGAATTGAACCCAAGTCCTCATGGAAACTTGTCTGATTCATTACCACTGTACTACCACGGGAACTTCTGCAGCTTATTTTCATAACTGCCAAAACTTGAAAGCAACCATGATGTCCTTCAGTAGCTGAATGGATCAATGCATTTAGTACTTCCAACAATGGAATATTATTCAGTGCTAAAAAGAAATGAGCTCTCAAGCCATGAAAAGACATGGAAGAAACTTAAATGTATATTACTAAGTGAAAGAAGCCAATCCGAAAAGGCTACTTACTATATGATAAGGCAACAAATTATATGACACTCTAGAAAAACTATGGAGACAGCAGAAGGATTGGGGATTGCCAAGAGTTAGGAGGAATGTATGGATATGTAATTATACATTTGTCAAAATGCATAGAATGTAGAACATGAAAAGTGAACTCAGATGTAAACTATGGACTTTAGGTGATGATGACATGTCAGTGGAGGCTGTGCCTGAGCGGAGACAGTACCCAGGACCTCTCTGTACCTTCCATTCAATTCTGCTGTGAACCTAAAACTGCTCCAAAAATTAGTTCATTATATTTTTAAAAAGCAGGTACTCAGTAATAAATGTGATGTAATCCCATTTATGTTAAAACACACACATACAGTTGTGGGTATGTGTGCATCTATAGCTATAGCTGTACTTATTTGTATACACTAAACCTGTAACAGTGTTACCCTTGGGGTTGAGGTTGGGGGAGGGGTGAGGCACTCTCTGCTCCACTCAGTCTATTTCAGCATTTGACAAAGAGTACCCACCACTTATGCAAATAAGGCCAAAAGGAGCTCACTGCTTGGGCATATGTGTCTGGGTCCACCTTGCAAGGAGACATGAGAAGGGAATGTTGCCTGGCAATTTAAAAATACAAAGTTGTAGCACTTTGCAGCACATTTAATCATTCATCTATGCCCAGCATTCCTCCAGGTCCAGAGGATACCAGGATGAAGGAGATCTCAGTTTAGGGGGCAGGCAGCACCCTCAGGGAGAGGAGTTTGCTTCTTAAGATTGTTTTTCCTCCCAGACTGAAAAGTTCTGCAGAGTTTGGGAAAACTGATTGTGATTCCTTGTCCTCAGAGAAGCCTTGTGGAGACCCACCCTCGTTCCCACACACCGTCCTGCAGGGACGCACCGGCTTGGAGATGGGGGATGAGCTGCTGTACGTGTGCGCCCCGGGCCATGTGACTGGCCGGCGCGAAACGGCCTTCACCTTGCTGTGTAACAGCTGCGGGGAGTGGTACGGCCTTGTCCAGGCCTGCGGGAAAGGTAAGCCGTGGGCTGCCCACCTCCACCTGCCCACCTGCTGCCAGCACAGCGGCTCCAAACCACTAGCCTGTCTCTACAGGGGTACCCTTGAAGGAGGCTCCCAGACCTTCCCCGAGTCCTGGGCTTGAGAACATCTTTGCTTGGGGGCCATGGCGACATTTCACAGGCACTGTGCACCCCACCCCTCCCCAGCTCTTCATCTTCCAGGCTGGAGGTAACGAGTAAAGCAAACCCTGTCTTCTCAGAGGACAGAACTGTTGCTGGGTCAACTTTCTGGCTTTTCCCCCTAGAAACCTGATCAAGATGGACTTCCATAAGCAACAATGCTCATGGTAAAAATGTTTCCGGATTGGTAAAGTGGGCTGGGGGGGGGGGGGCTGTCCTGAATAGACAGCCTTGGGCTTCCTCAAGTGTGATTCTTGTGCCTGGGGACCCTGAGAGCTTTGTAACGGGGTTGTGACAAGAACTACTGGCTCTTGTGGGGCATGGGACTTTGTAAACCAGGGTGGGTCCACAGTGCCACACGCGAGTGCTGTCCTCTTGCACTTGAGCAATCACAGGGGTGGAAAGTGGAGGGTGAAACAGGACAGTACCTCCAGGGCAGCTGTAAGGACTGTTTCCCTGCCTTGCTTTACTCCCTGGGCTGCCCAGCGAATCTGAATATTTGGCTGAGGCTAAAAAGACTCCTGGTGGGCACTGAGCTCCCCCAACCTGATCTGATTTCTCCAGATGCCCCCATTTCATCATCTTCCTATACCTGGGGCAAGGCTTCTACATCCCACCCCTGCCCAGCCCCCTGGGAATTCTCCCAGTAGCAGAAATCACTCTGTCCTTTAACTTCTACTCCTACCTGGATCTCATGCCAGGCCCTGAATTGTTCCTTGGCCTCACAGGGCTCCTCTCTGTCCAAGATCCTTCAGGGACCACCTTCCTGATCCCTCACCCGTGACATCTGGGTACCAAGAGGAGGCTGCACTATATAGAATGATGACTCCAGCACCCCAGTGTTACTGAATTTATAAGTTAGTTGTGCTTAGACGGTCTCCTATGGGAGAACCAGGGTGAGACTAGGGCACTGTCTTATTGGCGAAACTCATCCAGGTTGTTGCCCGAGCTGTGATTTGTTGTGTTCGTTGCAATTTAGTATCCACAGTATGAATACACAGCCCCTTATCGCTGCTGGTGGTCCTTTGGCTTCTTTCTCTGTTATGATGGTTGCCGTCTTCACTGCAGTGATCATTCTTGTCCATATCGTTCAGTTTGCATGTCAACACATTTTTCTTGGTTCTTGGGAGTGGAGTCACAGGTGTCTGTCCAGCTTTTGTGGATGCTGCCAGAGCATTTTCTTTTTTTTTTTTTTAAGCTATTTTTTTCTTTTTTAGTTGAAGTATAGTTAAACAATAATGTATAGGTTAACAGGTGTACAGTTTAGCGACTCAAATTTTTAAAGGTTTTGGATTTCCCATCGTAGCGCAGTGGTTAATGAATCCGACTAGGAGCCATGAAGTTGCGGGTTCGATCCCTGGCCTCACTCAGTGGGTTAAGGATCCAGTGTTGCCGTGAGCTGTGGAGTAGGTCGCAGATGCGGCTCAGATCTGGCATTGCTGTGGCCGTGGTGTAGGCCAATGGCTACAGCTCTGATTAGACCCCTAGCCTGGGAACCTCCATATGCTGTGGGTGTGGCCCTAGAAAAGACCAAAACAAACAAAATTTTAAAGGTTTTACTCCATTTATAGTTATTATAAAATATTGACTATATTCCCTGTGTTGTACAATGTATACTTGTAGCTCATTTTTAAAAAAATTTTTATTATGATTGATTTACAGTGTTCCATCAATTTCTGCTGTACAGCAAAGTGACCCAGTCATACACATATATACATTCTTTTTCTCACATTTCCTCCATCATGTACCACCACAAGTAATTAGATATATAGTTCCCTGTGCTACACAGCAGGATCAGAGCATTTCTACAGTGTTTGGACCACTTTACTCTCCTACCAGCTGCATATCAGAGCTCTGGTCCAGTATCCCACCAACCTTCAGGATTAAGAGACTTTTTACCTTTATTGCCAATCCGGTGATTACTTTGAGGTGACCCGTAACATCCATTTCTCTCCTTGAACACTTACCACATGCAAATCAAGCATTAGCATTTCTTCAGTCAAGTGTCCATCCAAGATTGTTGCCGATTTTTCTGATTTGAATTATTTACACGACATAGGATTTCTTTTTTACATAAAACTTTCTTAATGTGTTGAAATTCTCTCTTCCATTCTGTGGCTTATCTTTTTCCTCTTGAAGCGTTTTTGGATGAATAGTGAGATTTCGTTGTTGTCTTAAACTCTCTCCACACCTTTTAAGATTTGTTTTCTAGGAAGTTCCCGTCATGGCTCAGTGGTAACGAGCCCCACTAGTATCTATGAGGATATAGGTTCCATCCCTGTCCTTGCTCAGTGGGTTAAGGATCCAGCATTGTGGTGAGCTGTGGTATAGGTCACAGATGCATCTAGGATCCTGTGTGGCTGTGGCATAGGCTGGCCATAGAGGTGCAGCTCTGATTTGACCCCTTGCCTGAGAACTTCCATATGCCGTGGGTGCGGCCCTAAAAAGAAAAGAAAAAAAATTTTTTTAGTGGCTAGATCGATACTTTCATAAAATGCAATAAAAATGAATTAACATAAAACCAAAGCAAAGATACTCCAAATAGAAACAAAAATGGTTCATTAAATAGACACAAAATGCCCCTGTCAAAAGCTTCTAAAAACTTCCTACTTGCCTTGTTGCATACTAGTAACAAAGTTACAGACTGGGACAAATCCTGAAGCACAATTTGAGCCATCTTCTAGCACTTTCCTCTGTTGTTGCTGCTTAATGGCAGGCAGAAGCTCCTGCCAGTTCTAATGGATTCACCTGTCCGAGAAAATCAGGCAGAAGACTTGACTTCCTGTTTGTTGAAATGTCTTACCTCAAAGTAGACCTGAACTCACCCTGAGATGTCGGCGAGCTGGCTATATTTCTGGTGAGGCACTGAGGCTGTAGCATCCGATGAGCCACACCCATCACCCAAATGAGTTGTTTACTGGCCCCAGTAGAGTGAGAACTAAATGCAGGTCTTGTGTGTCTGGAATGGTGTTTATTTTCTCACCACAAAGCAGAGTTGTTGGAGCTTTCAGCTGCTGGGCAGGAATTTGGGTTTCTACAGTTGGCTGAACATACAGACCGTTACAATTTTCATTACTCTGTAGATTTAACATTTAAAGTGTCTGTGTCATTATAAGAAGTGCACGCACGTGTGTGTGTGTGTGTGTGTTTTACAAGAATATCATCCACTTTGCATTTATTTTTTACTCCACTCTACATTTATTTTTCCAGTGAACATCAACTTTTTTGATTAAGGAACTGCTTCAAATTGGAGAAAAGGCATCCTGAAAGAGTGGGCCAAACAAGGGTTTTGGAGATGGACCCAGCTGGGTTGGGACAACAACCCTCCTTGTACAGCTGGTTGGCCATTCATTCATTCACTCACTCTCACTCACTCCCTTCATTTGGCAGGATCCGAGGTACTGTGATTAACGCCCCAGCCCTAAAGGAAACTAGTAATCCGGGTGCCTTGGAAGAGACAGAAAAGCAGTAGATGTCGGGGTAGAAGGGAAAGCTTGAAAACAAGGTATCACAGAAGGTGAAATGTGAAAGAAAATGTGTGTTTCCAGGTGGAAGAAGTGCTCCATGAGCTCAAAGGCTGGATTTATTCTAGATCCAGTAAATGGGAGCTAGAAAGTGTGCATTGGTTTCACAATCTAAGCAGTTTCTGGCAGCTTTGAGTTTTCAGTGTGTATCTCGGACGTGAGCTGCACCTGGGCCACATGCAATGAGCACAGGAGTGAGCTGGAGTGAGGAACAGAGCCAAGAGCAGACAATTGCTGCTGTTCACCCAGAGGACGGGGATGGGGTGGTGGGCAGGCAGAGGAGAGACAAAGAGTAGAGATGAAGGAGGATCAGGGGGCCAGAGAGATGGCGGCCTTATTTTATTTTGTCTGCATGCTTGTTCCAAGATGGGGAACACATCACTCAGAACAGGACCTGTGATGAGGACAGAGCTCAGTGATGGCTCCTTCTTTCCCCTCTCCTCTCATGCTGACCCCAGAGGGTGTCAGGCCCCCTCACTGAAGGGATTTGTGAGATGCTGGCTCCTGGCTTCCTCATGTATTATTGCCTCCAGCTCCTTTACAACAGATAATCCAAGGCAGTCTGTGACTTCAGCTGTCTAGAACTTGGGTGAGAAATTTGTCTCTGCCAGCAGGCATCTCAGATTCTGGAGACAGAAGCTGGTCCCTCCAGCGAGGTGTGGCCCAAGTGGCTTTAGACTTGAGGGAGACCTGGTGGGCAAGCTGCTGGTGACTTCCTAACATGTGGCTCCCAGGCATTCCAGACTGGTGTCCCCAGCTGTCTCACCTCTCCAGGGGGCACTTGTCACCTCTGCACTGGGCTCAGCTACTGACCCTCCCTCCACATCATGTGGCCGTCAAGGCTCCCCCGCTATCCCCACCTCAGAGTGTTCCTTATGTTTCCTGTGAGCTGCTGGAACCCACTCAAAGTGCTCTGGTAGAACCTGCCCCAGGAGTTCCTCTGCTGAGGTCGTGGTAGAGTCCCTGCCCCTTATTCCCCTCATGACCTCTTCAGGCCCAGAGAGCCTCAGGCTTGGGTACCTTGGAGGTCAAGGCTTAAAAGAACTTGGAGCTCAGATGAATTGGGGCTTAGGGGCTCAGGGCTACTCTGGAGTGTTTTGCTCAGATTGGTCATTGTTTGGGCATCTTGAATATAGCTAGATGATTTGGATTGGGATCTCTAGGAGCAGAGCCTATGCAGACATGCATGCCTCGTTGAGGAGCAAAGGCAGTGAGGGAGGCGGTAAGGATGTGGCTTCAGCTGGATCCTTGCTTTGCCTGTGAGTATGAATTGCACCCCAGGCTTGGCCCCACTTGGAAGCAAGGGCACCAGCTGGAGTTCCTCCACATCAGTCTGTCATGGGCTGCAGGCTGCTGTGCACAGAGGGCAAGGCAATTTGTAATCCCCCAAGTGAGGCTCCTATTCCTTCAAGGGCAGTTCCCCAAAGGAGGGAAAGCTGTGAACCCTGGGCTGCCATCACTCTCAGCAGCTGGGAGATAGATGCCTTGGCCTGGGAAAGGGGGATGGCACCAACAGCACCCACAACAGAGAACTTAGTTGGTTATTAAAGCATCAGTTCAGCAGAGCAATGATTTCAAAATAAATCCATTAATAAGGGGGGGACAGCCTGAACGAGCGTGGTGACAGTTAAACTTTGTGATGGTGAGTAAGCATGAAGGCACGGGGGTGCATCCAGCTGGGAGGTCAGTGAGTGGCTGATGCAGGAGGGTGCCTCAGCCTCACACCACCTGGGCTGTGTGTTCACCCTGACATTAGGATCCAGCCTTCAGTGGTGCTGGTGAGATCTTTCACTTAAGCACAGGGAATTTAGCCTTGACCATCAAGCTGAACGGATGCGGGAGTTCCTGTTGTGGTGCAGTGGTTAACGAATCCAACTAGGAACCATGAGGTGGCGGGTTCGATTCCTGGCCTTGCTGAGTGGGTTAAGGATCTGGAATTGCCATGAGTTGTGGTGTAGGTTGCAGACGAGGCTTGGATCTGGGAACCTCCATATGCCATGAGAGCAGCCCAAGAAATGACAAAAAAAACAAAAACAAAAAAAAAAAACAAAACAAAACTGAACAGATGCAGACTTCTTTAACTGCCATTTTCTCCCCTTTGCGTGTTGGTATTTCTCTAGCTTTGGTTCCTAGAATCCAGATCTTGGTCTGATTATTTCATTTTCCATTCTCCTATCTGAATCCACACATCGTCTTGGTTTCCATTCCCACTGGGGCAGCAATCTCATACCTCTCTAATGTTCTCAATATCCAACTATTGCTGGTTGTTGCTCTGATTACAGAAAAATCCTGGTGCTTTTCTCCTCTGACGCGTTATGTGCAGCAGATTTCCCTCATGCTATGTTTGGTTTTCTTTGGGCTTCTTCTTCTTCCTCTTCTTCTTCTTTTTTTTTTTTTTTTTTTTTTTTTTAGGGCCACACCCTCAGCGTATGGAAGTTCCCAGGCTAGGGGTCGAATCAGAGCTACAGCTGAAGGCCTACACCACAGCCTCAGCAATGCAGGATCAGAGTCACATCTGCATCCTACACCACAGCTCACGGCAACACCAGATCCTTAACCCACCGAGCGAGGCCAGGGATGGAACCCGCATCCTCATGGATACTAGTTGGGTTCGTTACTGCTGATCCACAACAGGAACTCCTCATTTTGTTTTTTAACAACTCTATTGAGGTTTAATTTGCATACAATAAACTTCCCCCATTTAAAATATATAAGAGTCTCTGAGTTGTCACAGATGTGTACACCCATGAAACCACCACCAGAACCAAAATGAGAACATTTCCATCTCCCTCAAGTTTCTTTGTGCTCCTTTCTCCAAGAGGAGTTTTCCACCCTTTATCACTCTTCATCTTCACAAGTCTGAAAGTAGAAATGACCAGCTCCAACTGGCAGATGGGAAAACTGAGGTCCAGAGAGGTTCAGTAAGCTGCTGCATCAGACAGCCAGAGAGAAGCAGAGCCAAGATGTAAAACCAGACACGTCTCACTCCAACATCTGTGTGGTGTGTGTGCTTCTCCAGGGGCCTCTATCAGCATGAGAGGAGCTCAGGGCTTGCTTTGCAAACTAGCTATTCCCTCCCTAAGTTCCTCTGCTATTTTCTCCCATTTCTAAAGCCCTTCTTTTGTTTTCTTAAATTAACTTCAATTTCTTTTTTTTCCCTTCATCTTCTAGACTTCCTTCATAGAATAAAAGCCAGAGACTGCACTGAATTTAGAAGTTCCTTGTCAATATTGCCATATTTGTTCAGAGGTTCATTGAACCCGTGGTTATTTCTGGCTTGTCTGGTTGTCTTTTTTAAAATTGCTATTTTTAAAGGCTGTGTAGCCAAGAGCAGAGGGAAAAAAGAAGGCGTGTGTGGGCTTCCAGAAATGCAACAACATGAAAAAGAAAAAGATGCAAAGTGGCAGCACTGGGAGAGCCCAGGGTTCTGGGCTCCAGCCTGTGCACTCTGGCCCCTGATAAAGGACTGGCAGTGCCTGAGCCACCCTTCCCCTGTATTCCTGAGTTCTATCCATCTATAGTCTTCTGTTTTCCTAAAAGTAACGGTTAACTGTAAAACACACAAGGAATGACCTGATTTTTGCCAAGAGAGCCATCAAGTTTACATTTCCTGCCCCCGTTGGTTTAAATCAGAGGGCCCAGCGTTGTGCTGGCCCAGGCTTCAGGAGAGCATGGGGGAGGGCAGGGCTGAGGAGCTGCTGACAGTTAAGGAGAACAGGGACTCAGGAAAGCAGAGAGAGGTGAGAGAAATAGCACCTCCACAGGCAAAGGGCTGGGCTTCCCCATCTTGACGCAGAATGTAATTTGGGGTTGAAATTCAGTGAGTAACGAACTTTCCCATTACTCAGAAGGGGCAAAACAGGCTTGGGAGACTTTGTCATGAGTAGACTCTTTGTAAACGGTTGGTGTCCCTGTCTTCGTTTGAGGTTTTGGCAAAACTGTGACAGAGTGAGAAACTGTTTCTGAGCCAGGCCTTGACCTGCCAACATGGGCATACAGGAAGAGCTTGGCTCGGGGCCCAGGGCTGCTGACCAGGGATGCTCTAGGCCCAGAAGCTGCAGACAGACAGACATATACGCAGAGCTCAGACTGACCAAATGGGTCCAGGTCAAGGCAGGCCAACCACAGCAGGAGTGGGCTGACCTTTCCCAGACCCCTAGCTCTAACATGAGGCCCTGGGCCAGTGTTTCCTGCACAGGGAGAGGTCAGGGAGGAGAAGATGGCTGATGTCCTGCCTATATTCCAGGTGTCTTCTGACTTCATGAAATACTTAAGCTCATGGGGTAGGTTACATGGGAGAAGCAATTTAGCCGACACTGATTATGCCCAGTACTGGGACTAAGATGTTCATTGCCATTCTTTGCTACTGTCACAAATCAAATAGCGCCCTGGATGATGGATTTCTAGAGTGAATCAAGATTGATCACAACGGGCTTCCATCACTCCCTTATCACCTCTCCATGTGCTCATTTATTCATTCAACAAGCATTCCTAGAGTGTCTGCTCTATTCCAAGTACCCCTCTGAGTGCTGGGGAGACAAAGGCAGCATGTGTCCCTGTTCTCAGAGTTCCTGGGCTGGAGTTGCTGTACAGTGAGAGCCAGGTTGTGTGCCCAGGGCAGGGTCACCAAAAACAGAGATGGATGCTGTCCCCACAGTTCCCACAAAATATTACTCCAAAATGAGACCATTTAAGGTTTATGTCTCAAATACCATCAAGGTTTTGATTGGTTTTCCTCTGTCCATAAAAGGGTGAGACGTGTCTCTAAAGTATTCCGAGCCGACCCCCTTATCATAAATACCTTTCATTTTACAATGACAGCCCATTTCTAATATTTATCATGGTTGTTATTAGGCCACTGTTTTCATCACAAATATATAAATAGATATATAAAATAGATAACCAACAAGAACCTACTGTATAACACAGGGAACTATACCTAATATCCTATAATAATCTGTAAGGGAAAAGAACAAATATATATAAATATATTATATATATAAATCATTTTGCTGTACACCTGAAACTAACATGACATTGTAAACCAACTATATTTCAATTTAAAAAAAGAAAAAAGAAAGAAAATATAGAGATAATGAGTATACTAAACTCAAGTAAAACAAAAAATCAGAGATTCCAGCAGCAACTGGTTTACAGCTTAATGTTTATGTAACACAGCATATTCTTGAAATAATTCAAAGTACAAATGTCTTAAGAAGAATGAATGCCTACTATCTCTATAATTGATGTCTTAACAAAATATCAGGTTGTTGAATTATGGTTTTTTTTCCCTCAAAGATTATAGCCATAGTTTTCTCTTCTTGCCTTTGAAATGCTGAGGAGAAATGGTAGGCAAGCCTGCTTAAATTTTTGTTCTTGCACGTGATTTGTCCTTCCTGCCTGGATGTCAGCTGAATTCTTTCTTTAACCTTGTCATTCAGGAGTCAAACTCTGTGTCAGTTTTTCCTGGAACATGGTGTGTATTTAGGGTTGTTTGTTTAATTTTTATTTAGGAATAGCACAAATACAGAACGTTTCAAAAGTCAACGGTTATAAAAAAAAAAAAAGTTAACGGTTATGAAGCTCCATGAATTGTCATACCATAAATCCACCCGTATAATCATTACCCAAGTCAAGAAACAGGACATCACTAGCAATCCAAAGACTCCTAGTGTTCTCTTCCAGTCACCACTTCCCTGAGAATAACCACTATCCAGACATCTAAAACCGTGGTTATACTGTCCCTGCTTGAACTTTGTTTCAGTGGAAGCACAGAGTGTGTTTTCTTGTGTTGGGCTTCCTTTGCCCAACGTGATGTCTGAGACACACCCGTATTGTTCTATGGAGCTGTAGTTCATTTTTTTCCTTTGCTATGGAGTATTCCATTCTACCGTTTGTTTGGGTTTTTTGGCCACAGCCCTGACATGTGGAAGTTCTCTAGCCAGGGAGTGAACCTGCACCACAGTAGCAAGTCAATTCTTAACCTGCTGAGCCACCAGGGAATTCCTCCATTCTACTGTTGATGAATATTTGTTGTTTCAAGTTTGGCGAGATTATAAGAACATTCCTGTGCAAGTTTCTTGGTGCACGTGTTACATGCATTTTTCTTAAGTATGTACCTAGGAGTTAAGGTGCTGGGGTTATATAAGTTCAACTTTAGTAAATAATGCCTAACTAGTGGGATGGAAATGCTATAAAAGTGGGTTGTGATGACCATTGTACAACTATAAGGGTATTAAAATTCACTGAGTAATTTAAAAAGAATCCATGGACTAGGAAAAAGAGGAAGACAAACAGAATATAAGAAAACTAAACATCAGGTAACTTGACTTGGAGTTCCCATTGTGGCTCAATGGGTTAAGAACCCATAGTATCCATGGAACTCATAATATCCATGAGGATGTGGGTTCAGTCCTTGGCCTCGCTCAGTGGGTTAAGGATCTGGCATTGCTGCAAGCTGCAGCATAGGTCACAGGGGCAGCTTGGATCTGGTGTTACTGTAGCTGTGGCATAGGCCGGCAGCTGTATCTCCAATTCCCCCTAGCCTGGGAACTTCCATATGCTGTAGGTGTGGCCCTAAAAAACAAACAAACAAACAAAAAAGTCAGATAACTTGGCTTCAATCTGGCTGCCATCAGTTACTATCCTTGTGGCTTTGTAAATTAAACAGCTAAGCCTCATTCTTCTCCTTTATAAAATGGGAGTAATAATACCTATTTCAGAGGGTATTGTGATGCTCAGATGAGATGATTCAAATATAGAGGGAGTTAGCTATTAACTCTTCGCTTAGATAGAAAATGTTGAATGTTAAGAATGTTGAATGTTGTAGATGGAACATGATGGAGGATAATGTGAAAAAATGTATATAAATGTATGGCTGGGTCACTTTGCTGTAAAGCAGAAATTGACAGAACATTGTAAATCACTTATAATAAAAAAAGGTTTTTTTAAAGAAAAAAATTAATGGCTAACCAGTTTTAGAAATGGGTATGCCAGTTTATAGGCACATCTCAGAGATATTGCAGGTTCAGTTCCAGACTACTGTAATAAAGCAATGTGGTTCAAACAACCCAATCAAAAAAGGGGAGGAAGATCTAGAGAGACATTTCTCCAAAGACTGACAGATGGCAAAAAAAAAAAAAAAAGGTGAAAATATGCTCAACACCACTAATCATTAGAGACCCACTAATTATTAGAGAAATGCAAATCAAAACTGCAATGAGGAGTTCCTGTCGTGGCGCAGTGGTTAACGAATCCGACTAGGAACCATGAGGTTTCGGGTTCGATCCCTGCCTTTGCTCAGTGGGTTAATGATCCAGGCGTTGCCGTGAGCTGTGGTGGAGGTCGCAGATGCGGTTCGGATTCCCGCGTTGCTGTGGCTCTGGCGTAGGCTGGTGGCTCCAGCTCCGATTCGACCCCTAGCCTGGGAACCTCCATATGCCACGGGAGCGGCCCAAAGATATAGCAAAAAGACAAAAAAAAAAAAAAAAAAAAAAAAACAAAGAACAAAACTGCAATGAGGTAGCATCTCACACTGGTCAGAATGGCCATCATTAAAAAGTTTACAAATAACAAATGCCAGAGAGAGTGCGGAGAAAAGGGAACCCTCCTACAGTCCTGGTGGGAAAGTAAGTTGGTGCAGCCACTATGGAAAACAGTGTAGAGATTCCTCAGAAAACTAAAGACAGAGTTACCATATGATCCAGCAATCCCACTCCTGGGCATATATCTGGATAAAACTAATTTTAAAAAATAAATGTACCCCTCTGTTCATTACAGAGCTGTTCACAGTAGCCAAGACATGGAAACAACCTAAATGTTCGCCAACAGATGAATCAATATAGAAGATATGGTACATATATACAATGGGATATTAGCCATAAAAAAGAACAAAATAATACCACTTGCAGCCATATGAATGGACCTAGAGGTTAAAGGAAGTAAGTCAGACATAGAAGGGCAAATATCAGAAAGACAGAACTGCCACAAATATTCTGAGAAGATGACCAATATGGAGACCCAAACAAACACTCCTCAACATGCACTGTCCATCACCACAGACACACATCAGAACCAACTGGCAAAATGCCCAAATAGCACTTCCTGCTCAAAAGAGAAGTTTTGAAGTGCACACCACAGGACTTACTGGGTCTGAGGCTCGTCAGCTGGTCCAGACGCATCTTTCCATTCCACCAAGGGAAAGTGGAAGTTGAGCAGCCAGTGCCAAGCAGGAGAGAAACAGGGAGGGTCCCCAAAACAAACGGCTTCAGCAGTTGCGAGGAACTTCCCCCCAGACCTCCATCTGGAGCCAGCAGCCAGGCAGCAGCAGGCTCATGGCGGCCAGCCGGGTGCTATCATGGCAGCGGTTCTACTTGGAAAATCCAGGGAGCCAGATCTCGTGAGAGCGCAGCCTCAGCTGAGCACCAAAAACGTAGCTAAAGTGGGGCCAGCTGCTACTGCTTAGAAGCCAATAAAGGGGCAAAGTTGGCAAAAAGGAAAGTTTAACTTATTTGGGAGTCCAGCAACTGTGGTGGGGGTGGGGAGGAGACCATAGGGTCCAATTCCATTTCAACACACGCAGTCTTAAAAAGTACTCCCGTTTGGGAGTTGCCTTCATGGCTCAGTGGGTTAAGAACCTGACTAGTATCCACGAGGACACGGGTTCAATCCCTGGCCTCGCTCAGTGGGTTAAGGATCTGGCCGTGAGCTGCAGCATGGGTCACAGACGTAGGTCAAATCCCGTATTGCTGTGGCTGTGGTATAGGCCGGCAGCTGTAGCTCTGATTAAGCCCCTAGCCTGGGACCTTCCAAATGCCGCAGGTGTGTCCCTAAAAAAGGAAAAAAAAAAAAAAAAGTACTCCAGTTTTACAGTAAATCTTAAAATCTTGTAGGGTACATGCTCCAGCTTTCTCTTCTTTTTCAAGATTACCTTGCCTATTCTTGGCCCTTTGATTCTTGTAAACTCTACCATCAGCTAATCAATGTCTGAGATTTTTATTAGGATTGTATTAAATCTATGTAGATCAGTTTGGGCGGAGTTGACAATTTGACAATTTTGAGCCTTCTGTTATACAAACATGGAATAGCCTTCATTACTCAAGGCTTTAATTTTGCTCAGCAATACTTTGTACCATTCCATGTAGAAATCTTACACATCTTTTGTTAGATTTATTCCAGGGAGTTTTGGGGTGTTTTATGCTCTGGCAAATGGCATCTCTTAAAATTTTTGTTTTCTGTTTATTGTTTGTATATAGAAATACAGTTGGGGAGTTCCCGTCGTGGCGCAGTGGTTAACGAATCCGACTAGGAACCATGAGGTTGCGGGTTCAGTCCCTGCCCTTGCTCAGTGGGTTAACGATCCGGCGTTGCCGTGAGCTGTGGTGTAGGTTGCAGACGCGGCTCGGATCCCGAGTTGCTGTGGCTCTGGCGTAGGCCGGTGGCTACAGCTCCGATTCGACCCCTAGCCTGGGAACCTCCATATGCCACGGGAGCAGCCCAAGAAATAGCAACAACAACAACAAAAAGACAAAAAAAAAAAAAAGAAATACAGTTGATGTTTTATGTTGACTGTGGACCCCGTGTCCTTGATAAACTCACCTGCTAATTGTAACAGTTTGTAGGTTCTTTGGGATTGTCTGTGATATAGCATCTGAGAATAACAGTGTTATTTCATTTGTTCCAGTCCTTGTGCATTTGGTTCCCCTTTCAGTGTTCCATGCTAGCTCTGTGACCTCAGACCTAGGGTGGCATTTCCCTCTTTCCTTCCAGATGAGGCTGAGGCACATATTGACTATGAAGATAATTTTCCTGATGACAGATCCGTGTCCTTCAGAGAGCTCATGGAGGATTCCCGGACAGAGGTGGAGGAGGACGGGGGTCCGGGAGACGCCTCTGAGGAGGCGCCAAAACAGGACCGTCTGGTCTCCGGTTCTGTGGGCAGAGAAGACATAGCCCTCGATACGGCCTTTGTGCCGACCACAGGCTTGCCCAGCGCTGGGAGCAGTGTCCCCACGGACCTGCCAGGGTCCCGACGAAATCAGAAGTACTTGTTCTGGTTTCCTGCTGAGCCCTTCCACAAGCCTGCGTTGGAAAAGGAGATGGATGATGACACTAAAGAGCAGTTTCCTGCTGGAGACCACCAGAGTGGTACAACCTTGGCCCCAGGGGAGCCTGACACCAGGGCCACCTACGGCAGCAGAGGTGGTCCCTCACGGCCTTTTGTGGGCAGGAATGACAGCAAGGCAGTTGGTGCCGTGGTGAGCGGGAGCGATGAGTCCTGGTTAGATGGCTACCCTGTGACTGATGGCACCTGGAGGAAGCCAGAGGCTGACGAGGAGGACGAGGAGGACAAGGGGGATGGATCCGTCGGGCTGGAAGAAAGCATCCTAGTTAAAACCAGTCCGCCCATTCTTGTGGACGTTAAGGAGCCCATGAGTACCACCCTCCCACCAGCCGAGGACATAACCCACGGTTCAGGGCTTCCATCTCAAACACTAGATGTAGAAGCTTTGGCTCTCAGACCCGTGAATGTGTCTGACACCGAGGGTCCCAGCGAGGGGGATGGTGACTTGGCTAGATACTCATCAACTGTTCCTTGGAGAGACACCACGGAGAAGTCTCCCATGTCCACCCTAGCCAATGAACTCCCCAGCTCCACCCTGGAGACGGGAACCACCGCTGTGCAGAAAACGCCCAACCACATCCCTTCAACTGCAACGGCGGCCACCCAGACTCCCGTGGAAACTGCCGCCCCTGAGGTCAAGGATACCTTCCCGTACCTGCTGTCTGAGGACTTCTTGGGACAGGAAGGTGCACCGGGCCCAGGAGCAAGTGAGGAGCTTTTTCCAACCTTGGAGCCCTGTGCAGGGGATAAGTGTCCTGGCCTCAGCAGAGGCCCCATCATTGCCACCATTGTCACGGTCCTGTGCCTGCTGCTGTTCCTGGCGGGCGTGGGGGCAGTGTGGGGCTACCGCAAGTGCCAGCACAAGAGCTCTGTGTACAAGCTGAATGCTGGCCAGCGGCGGCACTACCACCAACAGATTGAGATGGAGAAGGTCTAGCCAACTTGGGTGGGCTCCCCCGCAGCCCCTGGGCAGTAACAGGAACTGTGACATGGCGCAGTGTTTATCAACACTGGTCACTCACTATAGCAGGAAACAGGTGGAGTCGGGCTCATCTTCTTTTTCTCAGGTCTTTGTTTTATAGGCTGAGAAGTGTCACACCGGGCAGGGCAGGGAGGCTTGGGCAGATCCCGAACAGGAGCATCTTCCTAACCATCTGCCCTGGAACCTGTTGCACCGAATCCCAGACCTGTGCTTCGGCTCTGCTTCTGGCGTGCAGTCAAAACTCCCCTCTTCATCATACGATTGTCTTTTTTCTTTCTGTCTTGCCTGCAGCATGCAGAAATGCCTGGGCCAGGGATAGAACCCCCGCCACAGCCATAACCCAAGCCACAACTGGACAACCCTGGATCCTTATCCTGATATACCACCAGGGAACTCCATGTCTTCTTTTTTTAAGAATGAAAACAATGGACTCTGCTACCTGAAATTTTTGAAATAGGCATGATAGCCTATTTCAAGGCACAGCGTTTGAAAGCAGTGTTCTTTAGGACAGAGATATTTAATTGTTGAGAGCAGTCTATGGAAGAATAATGGGTTATTTCCTTGTAATGTGGAGACGTTGCTGAGGGCAAATGAGCCAAGAACCAGGGCACAGGCTACAGCCTTGAGATCTCTTTGTTTGTTGAAACTGGAAGGAATGAACAGCTGACATTTGGTTGAGGGAGGGGATGGGAGCAGTGGTGGGACCCACACTCACCCTGTTCCCTCTAATCTGGGGAACAGCCGATCGTTTCTTTTAAAAAAACAAGGTTAGCTTTAGCACCGTTTCCTCTCAGCAGCTATGGCCTGCTTGTCCTTGACCAGTCTGTGCCTAGGCATGTCTTAGAGTTTTGGCCAGGACTAACAAAACTCAGCCCTTGGTTTCCTCTCTGAGGATTAACCATTTCTCTGAACGCCAGGAAGACGGAATGACCTAGGAGGGAAAAAATGTTTTAAGAGGGCCCAGGACTAGAAAGGATCTCAAGCATGGATACCTACTTGAGGGAGAAGCAGAGGAATTAAAAGGAATATGAAATGACCTGAGATCCTCTGTACTTGATGCTGCTGTGACAACTGTGAGCTCTGGACAAACAGCCTGAGTGCAGGATGGACACACCCTAGCTGCTGAGAAGCCAGCTCATGTTATCTCCGTCATCTTGTGATGGCTCAGTGCGTCTTGTTTATGACAGTGGTTCTCAAAGCGTGGTCCTCGGACCAGCAGCATCAACATCATCTAGGAACTTGCCAGAGATGCAAGTTCTCTGGTACCCACCCCAGACAAAGCACCCACCCTGGGGGTGGGGCCCAGCTAGCTGGGGTTTAAAGTAGCCCTCTGGGTGACTCTGATACTCACTCAAGATTGAGAACCCCTGGTTTATGAGAACATACATGCTGAGCTTTAAAGGCAGCTGAGGCTCCTGAGGCCCAGCCCTGAGGTCTGTCTTGCAGGGAAGTCAGGCTACTGCTGTGCCCCTGAGGTAGCATTTGAGGCGGCTGAAATACCATCTCCAATGGTCTCCTTTGTATTGGCACAGAAACCAAACATATGATATTTTTCTAATATGAATCGCTTGCTTAGAAAGTTTTCTGTTTGGTAAAAAGTGATGAAAGCAGAGGTCCCATTGTGGCTTAGCAGGTTAAGAACCTAACATATTCTCCGTGAGGATGCGGTTCAATCCCTGGCCTCACCAGGGGGTTAAGAATCCAGCTATGCCACAAGCTGTGGTGGAGGCTGCAGATGTGGCTTGGATCTGGAGTTGCTGTGGCTGTGGTTTAGGCCTGTAGCTGCCTAAAACTCCAGTTTGACCCAGAACCTAGGAACTTCCAGTGCCAAAGGTGCAGCTGTAAGAAGAAAAAAGAAGTGATGAAGACAACACATTTATTTTTAGACACTATGAGTCTAAGTGTTCTTGTGTAGTGTGAGAAAAATCCCAATTTATAAGCGAAAAATTGTTAGGGGTGCGTTACCTAAAGAAAATGAGTATTCTCACATGTTTTGTACCCTGCCACGTCTTTCTCGTGCAAGCTTTGGAAAAATAATAAGCTAAGTAGCTACAAAGGCAGTCTAGCATCATTCCTGACTAAATGAAGGCCTGAAGGTACGAAATGGAATACCTATGTGTCTGATGAAATCTAGAACAATAGGAACACAATGCTTTCTATGCGTAGCCAAAGCAAAATACAAAAGCCAGAGGTTGTATATATTTATAACTAGATACTTTTCTAATCTAGTACAAATAACTTTTCTATTTTTAACTATATAAAATAACCTCCATCTCAGAGTTCCCTGGTGGCTCAGGAGGTTAAGGATCTAGTGTTGCCACTGCCACAGCATGGGTTTGATCCTTGGCCTGGGAAATTCTGCATGCCTCAGGCATGGCTGAAATAAAATAACCTCCATCTCAACATGTAATATCCCAGGACTATCGACTTAATATCAACTCAAAACCAGGTAAGATTAATACAAGTGTATTAAGTTTATTAGACACATTAATTAATGTAAATGTATTATTTGGTAGAAATGAAAAATAAACCCAACACATCATTCTTAAGTTTTTATTGGTTTGGTGTCATCTAAATTAACATCATAGGATCTAAAAAACACATATAGAAAGGGAACGACTAAAACACTGTAAACCTAAATTGTATGTCACGTGTTTTTTCAGGATGGTAAATGTTTAATGCTCGTGAAAATGTGTGTGTGTGGGGAGGGGTGATTCATTAACACAAAGCTTCTGAGATATTTAAAATAAATAATTATTTCCCCAAACAGTTACTTGGTGTATTTTATTTTAAAATTTATTTTGTCTTTTTAGGGCGGCACCTGCAGCATATGGAGAGTCCAGGCTAGGGGTCAAATAGGAGCTACAGCTGCCTGCCTACACCACAGCCACAGCACGTGGGATCCGAGCCACATCTGCGACCTACACCACAGCTCACGGTAACCCCAAATCCTTAACCCACTGAGCAAGGCCAGGGATCGAACCTGTGTCCTCATGGCTGCTAGTCAGATTCATTTCCACTGAGCCATGACAGGAACTCCACTTAGTGTATTTTATATCTGGGTTACATAACGGTGTTTTGTTTTGGTTTTTAAGAATTCTCTAGTAAATAATGTCAACATTTGCTGTATCTAAGCCTGCCCTTCCTGAGCCTAAATCTCGGCATGTTACCTCCTGCAGGATTTGGGAGGATCTGCAGAGCTCCTGCCTCCTCTTCTCTCCTTCCGCCTTTCTCACCCAACCAGAGACCATGCCTCTCACTACAACAAAAAGCGCAGGAATTTGCTACTCAATGTGGTTCCCAGGCCAGGAGCATAGTCGCCACTTAGGAGCTTGTTAGAAATGCAGACTCTGAAGTTCCCTTGTGGCACAGCAGGGGTTAAGGATCTGGTGGTGTCACTGCAGCACCCTTGTAGCTTGGGTTCGATTGCTGGCCAGGGAACTTCCACATGCCGGACATGAGGCCAAAAAAAAAAAAAGAAAAGAAAAGGAAAGAAAAATGAAAAGAAATGCTGACTCTCAGGTCCCACTCCAAACCTGCTGATCCAGACTCTGCATTTGACAAGATGCCCAGGTGATGGGTGTGCATAGTCAAGTTTGAGAAGCACTGGCCCTAAGAGACCAGGTCTGATAACCTCTCTTTTCTTAACTGATGGGACCAAGGAATCAATCAAGAGGGTTAGGTGTGGGGACTTGTCACAGAAGCCTGGGAAGGGTTAAGAGAACCATCAAGTGACGGTGGATGGCTGTTAGGGACCTGGCCAAGAGCAATAGGAAAGGCCACAGCTGGACAGGGGCTGTGTTGCTGTGGCCTGGAGGGGGAAGGGATTTTAAAGACCTAGACCTCTTCTTTCACCCTGCAGTCTCCCACCAGCAAGTCCCGGGGGCGCATGGCAGTCAGAGGGGGAGGGAGCCCAGGCAGTGTCGACCACAGGGGTCAGGCCCCGGGGCACAGGGCAAGGTGGAAAAGAGAGCTGGAGGGATGGATGGAGAATTCCAGGTCAGACGCCATCGACATCAATCCCATCTGCCTTACGTCCCTCTTTACCTCTTCAAACACCAGGCCCGACCCCTCCGGAACCACCCAAGGTTATGAACACTGTTGGTGCCCCCTCCCTGCCAGATGCCCTTCACTAAGCAGGTAAACCCACCCTCCTGAAGTCTTGGTGGCTGCTGAGATGCTCATAAATGGGAGTCTCCTGGTGGCTCAGTAGGTTAAGGATCTGGCATTGCCACTGCTATGGCTTGGGTCACTGCTGTGTCACAGGTTTGATCCTTGGCCCAGGTACGTCTGCAAGTCATGAGTGCAGCGAAAAAAAAAATAATATTAAAAATTAAAATGCTCAAAAATGCCTAAGTGTACTCTTTTCACCTAGAGCATTGTTCTCAGCCTAATAGGGGTCCCCTCACCCATCCGTTAGCTCCCCACCCCCACAGGGACAAGCTGCAGGCACAGGAAATCCAATGCTGAAAAGCTTTGGCCGAGGCTTACTTAAGGTCCCTTCCCTTCCCACCGCCCCCCTTGATTATAGCTTAAACTCACCACACTAGGTCATTCAAGCCTGGAGTCACCAGAAAAAAGACGTTGCTGTTTGCAGGAGGGCAGATGATCAAGAGTTCGGACAGCTGCGATGAGGGATTAGTTGTGGGTTTTTCTCAGAGCCTCGCTACAAACTGTGTTGCCGTTCCATGTGCAAACACTATTAAATGAGAATGTTTTCTCTGGCTCCAATCCACCTTCTCCCCACAGTTTAAGTATTGAATTTTTTTTTTTAAGAAAACTGAAGTAGCTTAGGTTTTCAGCTCACACTGAAAACTGAAAAAGGTTATTTCCATAAATGTTGGCAGGAACCGGCCACTGTTGATTCCACCAGCAGTCATAATAAACCCTTTCCCACTGACAATCTAACAAATCATTTTCTGTTTGCCACTGAGTTCGGTTCAATAAAATTTTTGTGCTCTTAAAATTCCCTTAGGAAGAACTCCTAAAAGCAACATTTCCTAAGGCTGCCTTTGTGGGCAACAGACCCAGTGGTTCTCCTGGACCCCAGACGTGAGCACAACAGATTAGTGGCAGTGATTAGAAAACCTCAGGAGTTCCCTGGTGGCCTAGTGGCTAAGGAGTTACTGTTATCACTGCTGTGGCATGGGCTCGATCCCTGGCCTGAGGAACTTCTACATGCCACAGGTGCGACCAAAAAGACAAACAAACAAACAAAACCAACTTTAAGAAAAGAAATAAATCGCCCGACAGTGACCCAGGAAAAGTCTCCAAAAAAAAAGGCTCAAACTCAGAAAGATATTAGGATGGTGACTATGCTGGGATGTGTAACTTTCAGTCAATTAATTACTTTTAAACTTCTGTGTACACACAAAGTTCCCCCCAGCCCTTCCCGGCTAAGGTACAATCTGAAAAGTAACAGGGCTCAGGGAGTGCCTTGGGATCCTCTCCAGTGGGGGCCCCTGCCTGGGCTGCCTGAAAGTCAGAAAGGTGGACAGACAGACACATACACACACCAGCGCCCCCGCCCCCCCGGCGGGAAGCTTCCCTGGGTGGGACCAGCCTGAGGAAACCCAAAAGTAGCCGTTGGGGGCCTGCAGGTGGGTCAGAGGGCAAGCGAGGCATCCTCGGCTGGGTCTGGAAACCCACAAAGCTGAAAAATGTGCTTATTTTTGCAAAAGACAGGCCAGGCTAATGCTGAGCCCATGAGGTCTCAACCCAGGACTCTTCTAGATGCTTCCAAGAAACACGCTCAGGGAGGCACTGGGTTGAGGTTGCCGAGTGCAGCCTGCACACTGAGGTTTCATGCTAAGTTTGGAGGGATCAGTCCACCTTTTTTTTTTTTTTTTTAAAGATTGGTTAGATTTCCTTTGAAATAAAAACTTAGTAACTTGATTGCATAACCTTCAAACGAAGCCAAGAGCTGACCATGTCGACCCTACTGTCCCCAGGGGACATTGCTAAGATGGGGGCGGCCCCAGGGAAAGATGAGAATGGTTAGGGAAGGCCTCACCAATAGGTGACAGCAGAGCAGAGGCCTCAGGAAGCTGGTTTCAGGGCCAAGCGTTCCAGGCAGAGGGGCAGCATGTGCTGTGCCCTCAGTGAGGATGTGCTTGCTGTGGTCAAGAGACAGACAGCAAGGAAGCCCAGGAGAGGTGTGGGTAAGGGGCAGAATGGAGGAAGGCAAGTGTACATGGACCGAAGGCTCAGCCTTGCCGGCCAGTGAAAAATCACTGGCTTCTACTCGGAGTGACATGGGAGCCGTGGAGCAGAGCAGAGCCTGGGCTGGCCTGTCACCACGCTTCCTGACCTCTTTCCCTGCTTTATTTTCCTCCATAACAATGATCACCCTCTGATGCCTTGTATATATTTACTCTTGTTTATTTGTTGTCTGTCTTCCCCTGTAGAATATAGGCTCTAGGAAGGCAGGGATTTCCTTTTCCTTTTTCTTTTTGCTTTCTAGGGCCCTACCTGAGGCATATGGAAGTTCCCAGGATTGGGGTCAAATCAGAGCTACAGCTGCTGGCCTACACCACAGCCCCAGCCATGTCAGATCTGAGCTTTGTCTTCGACCTACACCACAGCTCACGGCAACGCCGGATCCTTAACCCACTGAGCGAGGCCAGGGATTGAACCTGCATCCTCATGGATACTAGTTGGAGTCGTTTCTGCTGTGCCACCACGGGAACTCCCAGGGACTTTGTTATTCTGTGCAGGATGTCTAGTGCCCGGGTCAAGGTCTGGCACATAGTAGGTGCTCAGTAAATATTTGTTCAGAGAATAAGTGAAACCAGCTTCCCTCTGCTTCCTTCCATTTCCAACTCTGAGACTTACAGCGGAGCAATGTCCTCACATGGGATCGACCAAGCATTGTGAGCCTCTGGAGCTGCGGGAGTGCTGAACCAAAGCCACATTTCTATACTCTACACCATCTACCCAACTTCTTTTTCAGTGGCTGCCAGAAATGATGCAGGTCAGACCATGTGCAGACCATCATGAGGCCTTGAGAAGGTTGGTCTTTGTCCTCCCCATCTTTGCTGGATCAGCGGATGGGGAGAAAGGAAATCAAAATCTGGAAAAGCAGAAAATCTCAAGTAGGCTTTTTATAATTCCCATCTTTTAGGTGTATTTTTCTTATTTAAAAAATAATACTGATTTTTCTGGTAAAACACAAACCATAGAGAAGTGTCCTTCTAACCAAAATGGTGACTTTCTCAGGTATACAAATGGAGAAGGCAGGTGTGACAATGGGAACACAGGTGTGGACATGGGGGAGGCAGGTGTAATGATGGGGAGACAGGTGAGAAGATGGGGAGACAGGTGGGAAGATGGCAGGGCGAGCGTGGCTATAACTCGGCAAGTGTGGACACAGGGAAGGCAGGCTCAACCCTGGTTAGATGTAGTGAGAGATGGGGGCTTCCCTTTCGCTTCACAGAGTAAAGAGAGGCTCTGAGGTATCAACTATTGGGAAAAGGAAGACGAAGAATCTGTTTCCTGAACACCGAGGGGAAGTCTCTCTGGCTGCTGGACTAGCTGGTCTCCTCCAGCTCCAAGAGGTCGTCCACGTATTCCACGACCTCTCCCTGTAAGAGACATAAGACACCTCTGTTAAGGGGGTACCTGACCTGAAAAGTGCAGAGACTGTTTTCAAGGGGCCACTGCTAGCTGCTTGCCTAGCTGGGGCAGCATTTCTCCCCTGCCCTTGGGCCCAGAGGATCGGATATCTCCCTGGGAGGGACCTGGCTTCCAGTCCATGTGAAGCTGGAGTCAAGACCCCCTGTGGGAAGTGGGGGTCCAGCACCCTCTGAAAGACCCTGTTTAGTCCCTCTTCTTCTATGCACTCCTCCCCCAGCCCCTAACAATGACCCCACAGAACACTTTCTGTCTGTTCCCTCTCTGTGCTGATCACCAAATCACAAGCGTTTCTGGCTATGTCTGCAGCATGCAGAAGTTCCCAAGGCCCAGCAGTGATGACACAGAACCCTTAACCTGCTGAACCACCAGGGAACTCCACCACAAGCTTTTCAAGGACCAGGACCCAGGTTCTTTTTCTTCTCCAGAGCTTGGTACACACAGGTCTCAGTAAACCTGCTAGAGGATGGATGGCTGTGTGTAGGCATGTAACTGCTGGTGCAGCTGAAGCAATCCTGCCACTCAAAAGAGAGATGCTTGGGTACAGGGGACCCACCTGTCCAATGTTGGTACAGGAGCGCCCCCTGCTCACTTCTTCTGCGACCAGCCTTTAGACTCTACCTGAAACAGCTCAGCACACTTTCCAGTTTCCTTCTCTGTGTCGATTTCTCTCCCACGACCCACCGGACGCACCAGCGGATGACACCCATTCCGTTTACTGTAGAGGAGGAGGGAATGACCAAGAAGGCCAAGCTCCCCTCCCCACAGACCAGCCCCACCAATGGCGACCACCCCCTGCTAAAGCCTGGCCTCCTTCAGAGGCCTTGGTCTCAGGCCAAGGGCTTACTTGCTCCTTTTGATGTGTTAACACAGAGAGATCATAAAATCTCTCAGTATTTGAAAATAGTTATAAAATCTATCAAGTACTTAAGACATAAAAGGGGTATTATTATTATTATTGTTGTTGTTGTTATTATTATTTTGTCTTTTTAGGGCCGTACCTATGGCATATGGAGGTTCCCAGGCTAGGGGTTGAATCGGAGCTGTAGCCACCGGTCTACGCCACAGCCACAGCAATGCGGGATCCAAGCCCTGACTGCGACCTACACCACAGCTCATGGCAACGCCGGATCCTTAACCCACTGAGCCAGGCCAGGGATCAAACCTGCGTCTTCAAGGATGCTAGTCAGATTCGTTCCACTGAGCCATGACAGGAACTTCAAGTCTTATCATTTTTAGCAAATGCTTCTACCTATAGAGCGAGGGGTCAGACCAGAACAAACCACTGCTCTCTTTAGCTCCAATGGCTGGCAAGTCCCTAGCTGTCTCAGAAAGCATTTTCTATTTTGTTCCAAACGTACCTCTCTGAACGCTACCTCTAGTGACCATTTTTCTGTGACTAGGCTGCTCCACCACAGAATGCTCCATAACCAATACAATCTTTGTCAAAAAAGGAGGAGTTCCTATTGTGGTACAGCGGAAAAGAATCCAACTAGGAGCCATGAGGTTGTGGTGTAGGTTGCAGACACGACTTGGATCCTGTGTTGCTATGGCTGTGGCATAGACCAGCAGCTGTAGCTCCAATTTGACCCCTACCCTGGGAGCTTCCGTATGTCACAGGTGGGGGCATAAAAACCAAAAAAAAAAAAAAAAAGAGTCAATTGGAGTTCCCTGGTGGCCTACTGAGTTAAGGATCTGGCCTTGGCACTGCTGTGGCTCAGGTTTGATTCCTGACCTGGGAACTCGCCATGGGCACAGCCAAAAAAAAAAAGACAGCTGAGGAAGACTTAGGAATTTCAAGCAACCCCAAAAGAAATGCCTAATTTACAAAAAAAAGAAAAAAAAAAAACTGACAAAAATTGGGATGTGGGTTTCCCAGTGTTTCAGAGTGCTGAGTTACTTGAAAATTCACTGCGTTTTTTTTTTCTTTTTCTTTTCTTTGTCTTTTTTTGCCATTTCTTGGGCTGCTCTCATGGCATATGGAGGTTCCCAGGCTAGGGGTCGAATCGGAGCTGTAGCCACCAGCCTACACCAGGGCCACAGCAACACGGGATCCGAGCCGCGTCTGCAACCTACACCACAGCTCACGGCAACGCCGGATCGTTAACCCACTGAGCAAGGGCAGGGATCGAACCCGCAACCTCATGGTTCCTAGTTGGATTCGTTAACCACTGCGCCACGACGGGATTTTTTATAAAGTTAAAAACAATGGTTGGGGAGTTCCTGCCACGGCTCAGAAGAAACTAATCTGACTATGAGGATGCAAGTTCAATCCCTGGCCTTGCTCAGTGGGTTAAGGATCCAGCATTGCCATGAGCTGTGGTGTAGGTCACAGACACAGCTCAGATCCTGTGTTGCTGTGGCTCTGGTGTAGGCTAGCAGCTACAGCTCCGATTCGACCTCTAGCCTGGGAACCTCCATGTGCCGAGAGAGTGGCCCTAAAAAGACAAAAAACAAAAACAAAACAAAAAAACAATGGTTGGATGGCTCCATACTCTGTCAGGAAAAGTGGGGCTTCGGTCTGGGTTTCTTAGAAAGCCTTTCTTGCCCAGGCCAGTGATCCAACTTGCCTTAAAACGCCCACAGAAACTGTTTCTCAAGGGCCCCTTCTGTTTCTCATTTCAGGGACAACTTGGCCTTCTAGTGATTGCAGCAAAGATGTGAGTAATATTTTCTCTTAGCCAGACATGTGCGAAACATGAAAACTTACCTCATCATCATCCATTATGTTTTCCTTAGCAAAGTCATACAGCTCTTTCTGGAGTGTAGTCACATTAAAGAACTGAACTGCTTCCTGTTCAGACACAAACAGAGAACAGTTTCTATGACCAGCCTTTTAATGTGAGAACTGGGGTAGGGGCAGGAAGGGAGGCAGGGTATGGGATTTCTTTGAGAGGTGATGAAAATGTTTAAAATTAAATAGTGGTGATGGCAGCACGGCTCTGTGGATACACTAAAACTACTGAATTGCGCACTTTGAAAGCATGAATTTTACTGTATGTGAATTAGATCTCAGAGGGGCCAAGTCTGAGTGAATGAAAGAGAGAGTGTGTGCTTGTGCGTGTGCGCCCACTGGCCAGGCGCTGAAGCGGAAGGAAGATGTACGTATGGCAAACCGGGACAGCAGGCAGAAATCCCCATGAAAGTACAAGCTAAGGGAAGGTTTGAAAAGATTTTCTGAAAGTGTGATATATAATCCAGGGATTTCCCTGACAACACAGGCAAACCCGAGTTTGTCCAACAAGAAAATGAATGATCCATCTGTAAACGAGCCTGCCATGGAGCTGTTTTTTTTTGTTTGTTTGTTTTTTAAAGATAAATGAAAAAGGTATACAAATAATAAATGTTGAAGAAAGGATGGAGAAGAGGGAACCCTCCTACAATGTTGGTGGGAATGTAAGTTGTAGTAGCCACTATGGAGAATAGGATAGCGGTTCCTCAGAAAACTAAAAACAAATACTACATGGTCCAACAATCCTATTCCTGGGCATACATCCAGAGAAAACCATAATTCAAAAAGATATGTGTATCCTAATGCTCACTTCAGCACTATTTACAATATTCAAGACATGGAAGCAACCTAAATGTCAGTCAACAGAGGACTGGATAAAGATATGGTACATATAAACAATATATTACTCAGTCATAAAAAATGAAATAATAACATTTGCAGCAACATGGATGGACCTAGAGATTATCATAATAAATTAAAGACAATATCACATGATATCACTTATATGTAGAATATAAAAAAATGATACAAATGAACTTATTCACAAAACAGAAACACTCAGAGACAGAAAACAAACTTATGGTTACCAAAGAGAAGGGAGGAGGAGGAATAAGTTAGGAGTTTGAGATTAACATAGACACACTACTATATATAAAACAAATAATCAACAAGGACCTACTGTAGAGCACAGGGAACTCTACTCAGTATTCTGTAGTGACCTATCTGAGAAAATAATCTGAAAAAGAATGGATATATGTACATGTATAACTGAACCATGTTGCTGTACCCCTAAAATTAACATGACATTGTAAATCAACTATACTCTAAAATAAAATGAAATTTTTTTTTTTGAAAAGACAAAGTAGGTATACAGGTGTGACATGAAAAATGTTCACTATGAAACTGTTAGAAAGACAAAGGAAGTTGCAAAACAGTATGTAAAGTAAGATCTAGTTTTTTTTTTTTTAGGGCCACACCTGTGGCATATGGAGGTTCCCAGGCTAGGGGTCCAGTTGCAGCTGTAGCTGCCAGCCTACACCACAGCCACAGCAACGGGATCCGAGCCGCATCTGTGACCTACACCACAGCTCACGAGCAACACCAGATCCTTAACCCACTGAGCTAGGCCAGGGACTGAACCTGCAACCTCATGGTTACCAGGTGGATTTGTTTCCATTGTGCCACAACAGGGAACTCCAAGATCTTGTTTTTGTAAAAACAAATACATGCTGCATTTATGTTAAAAGTATAGCTGTACAGCAGGATGAGGAGAAAATAGGGGATTAAGTAAAACAGGGGATTACTCACTCCTAAGTCAAATATTTCTATAATGTTCGAAATCTGTAGAGTTTTTACTGATTCAGAAATGAGAATATGAGAATAAAACAGTAAAATGTTAAAAGACAAAATAGCTATAGAAAAAGCTGTTTTCCTTCCTTTCTGAAATAACCCTTCCCTTAAGGTGCAAAGCTATCTCCTTAAAGTAGGGTGAAGAGGAGGGCAGGAAACGCTATGCCCGGTCTGCTGGCACGTACTGGTCTGGGCTGGAAATGCTCATCCGAAAGCCCCCACTTGTCCCTGTGGTACTGGTAATACACCAGGTTCTGCTGCATGACCTTGTCGTTGTGATCGAAGAGCAGGTAGCTGACGGCACAGGGGGCCGCGTTCTTCAGGTCATTCACTGGGCAGGAGAAGAGGAACAGGAAGTCAGCCAACCTCTCAAAGCTACAGCTTGAAGCACAGCTTCCTAAAGAAAACAATCACGAACAAGCCCTTCCTCCGAAGCCCCTCCTTCCGAAAACCTGCAACCACACGAATCTTCCCTGGGTGGGCAGATCGCAGATGGGTCTCCATGGCAACCTGGAGGCCGGTTTTAAAAAAGAGAAGTTCCTTTAGGCAGAAGCCTTGGCAGGAATGCCTAAAGTATTGCCCACGGGCCTTGGTGACCCAGGCTGGTGTCACATCCCTGGAGCCTGAGCAGGCTGGGTCCCAAGGCTGGACTGTCATAGGGCGAAGGAAGGAAGTGGCAGAAAATGAGTCCCTGCTTGCATGTGCAGGGCCTGGTCTCCTCTGCATGGGACATGATCTTTACATCCAGGGGGGCCCTCCTACAGCTAAACCAAGCCGAATGAACCCAAAGGATGGTGTACCTTCTGGGCCGGGAGAGATGTGAAGTCACCTGGTCTCCGCATCTCCTGGTGGTGGGCTTCTCACCTCCAGCCTCCCTCCCTGGAGTCGCCCCACTTTTAGAAGAGGGGTTTCACAGGGGGTGGGATATGTCTGGGATTTGTTTAAGGGGTGAAGGTGTTTATTCGGGCACATTCCACTTGAATTTACAACCCAGAAACACTACTTTTACTAAAATTGGTTGCCTGAGTAACCAGAGTTGGGCATGAATAAATCCTGCCTTCTAGTGGCCATTTCCTGTAATAACAACTTTAAAGCCAGTCCTTAGAGGCAAGAAATACTCACAAAGGGGCAGGGGGCATAAGTAACATCTGCCCTCAAGCAATATCCTGGGGGAGGTAACCTAGAAAGCATTCAAGCCTGGGCAGTCTCTCAAGAAGCCAATTTCAAGAAGTAAATTTTACTCACGCTGTTCACCCATAATCCAGAAAGCAAAGATTTCCTGGAGAGCAGCAAGAAAAGCTACTTTTGGTTTTCCAGTGTTTATGTTTTTGCTACAGTTTCAGATATGCAGGGTGGTTTACGGAGCAGGTAGGGATTTGAGAGGACTGACTGGTGAGCCGCCAAAGGCTGGAAGCATCTGGAACACTTCTAAACTCTAGTGTTCTGGCTTGTGCCCACTGAACCAAGCCTGCTCAGAGGCTGGAAGACCCATGTTTCCAAGTCCATCACTGGGCTAGCTCCCTGAGATGTCAGCATGGACTCTCAAGAAAATGAAACAAAAACACAAGCTATATTTTCATCACACAGAAGGTCTAGAAACTGTGAACCCAAGATAGGCAAAGTGTTGATACAAATTGAAGCTGGGAAGTTCCCGTTGTGGTGCTGCGGAAACGAATCTGACTGGTATCCACGAGGATGCGGGTTCAACCCCTGACCTCACTCAGTGGGTTAAGGACCCTGTGTTGCTGTGGCTGTGGTGTAGGCTGGCAGCCACAGCTCCCATGTGACCTCTGGCTGAGTGATGGGCACACTACAGTTCTTTATACCATCTTCTCTCATGTATGTTTTTATTTTTATCTTTATTTCTGGTCACAGCAGCATGTAGAAGTTCTTGGGCCAGGGATCAAATTGAGCCACAGCAGTGACAATGCCAAATCCTTAACTGCTAGGCCATCAGGAACTCCTTCTAATGTATTTAAATTTTCACAAGTTAAAAAAAACAGGTATGTGATTTTTATAATTCTTATTAAAATAGGGCTTTTCCAAGTGAGGATGACCATAAACTAACAGCACCAGGGTGGAGGTAGGGGAGAGGGAATGGGAACAGGTGGTTTGCTTTCTGTGTTTCTCTGAGACATTTGGTTCACTTAAATATGCCTTTTTGAAAGAAAACACTTATATTAAAAAAGAGGGCTCTTCAGAGTTTCCTTGTGGTGCAGTGAGTTACGGATCTAGCATTGTCCCTGCAGCGGCTCAGGTTGCTGCTGTGGTACAGGTCCCATGCCTGCTCTGGGAACTTCCACATGCAGCAGGCACAGCCCCCCTCCCAAAAAAAAGAGGGCTCTTCATAAGCAAAGACAGTGCCAAACAGAAAACTGCCCCCTCTACGCTAGAACACAGTCAATCAGTGTTTGCTGGGGACAGTGCTGTGAGCTCAGTACTGCCTCATGTGAACATGTGTTCACATTACACAGGACGAGACTCCTGTCCTTTATGCTAAATAAATAATCCTTTACCAGACACTTGGTACCAGAGTGACAGTGGCAAATAAAAACTCATCCTTCTCACCATGAAAGGGAACTTCTGGGAAGGGACACCTGATAAGAACACACCTCCTGTTGATCTCAGAAATGTCCCAGCCAAGGGACATGTCACTGCATGAGGCTCTGGCTGCTCTAACATCAAGTTCACTGCTGAGAGAGGCCGGTTACATTCTTCAAAAGATCTACTGTGAATGACAGTTGCAGAGACTCTCAAGGACAAGCTTGATCAGCAGCAAAAATCTGAAATATTTTAAATTTTAAAAATAAAAAATAGGAGAGAAGGAAATTTTTTTTCCTTTTTTTTAAGCTTCATCAGGCAAGGCTTTCAGTGTGTCCTGAAAAGGACAGGAGGTAGAGTTAAAAGGTTGGTGGGTGGGTGGCTGTTGCGGGCAGAGAGAATCCAACCAAGAAGAGAATGGCCACAGTGGGGAGGGAGGGCTGTGGAAACCAAGTTACCTGTCATTCCTCCCAGGATTTCCCTGAATCCCCAAGACTGGCCACCCCAGAACTTGAATGGCAGTCTCGGGGATGCTAGCCAGACACCTGTCACTGGATCCCATCGGTTGGCAGAGTCGCTCCCACTGCAGCTGACTCTAGTAACCTCAAGTGCTTGTCACTGAACCCTGGAGGTACACGCTGCTCAGGCAAATGGCACATGACAATATCAGTTATAGTGAGAGGAGGAACAGACAGGCTTGGAAGTCTGAACCTGGAGCCCTTTCTCTCATTTGTTCCTCTTTGTCTACGTGGAAGGTTCTGATGGATAACCTCCAATTTCAGGCCAAGGGAGGACCAACTGCAGTGAAACTCGTAGAGTGAGGAGTAAGGCCAGTGATATGGAGAAAGGCAAAAAAAAAAAAAAATGATATAAAAGCTACAACACTAATATAGAGTCTGCCATGTGCCAGTGCGTGAATTCCCTAAGTATTCCACATCTATCAACACATTTAATCCTCACGACAGTCTTTCAAGGTTAGTACCATTATTTCTCTACAGATGCAGAAGCTGAGTCTTTTTTTTTTTTTTTTTTGTCTTTTTGTCTTTTTGTCTTTTGTTGTCGATGTTGTTGCTATTTCTTGGGCCGCTCCCGCGGCATATGGAGGTTCCCAGGCTAGGGGTCCAATCGGAGCTGTAGCCACCAGCCTACGCCAGAGCCACAGCAACGCGGGATCCGAGCCGCGTCTGCAACCTACACCACAGCTCACGGCAACGCCGGATCGTTAACCCACTGAGCAAGGGCAGGGACCGAACCCGCAACCTCATGGTTCCTAGTCGGATTCGTTAACCACTGCGCCACGACGGGAACTCCAGAAGCTGAGTCTTAGGAGGATCAAGTACCAGGCCCAGATCTCCTAGAAGATGATTACTTACACTTATAATAGGCAAACTGCAAATAATGATACATGGTAGCCACAAATTTCTCCACTGGATAGCCTCCTATAACTGGGGTGAGGTTCTCTTCACACTGGATTTTGCATTCCAGAACTTCCACATAATGATCTGAAAGAATACACAAATTTTCAGAGCAGTACCTCCATTATTTTCTTAATACCACACCTGCCCTATCCCCTAAATGATAAAGGTCAAAATGATAGGTGATAATGATAGGTGATAAAAAATAAAATATTCACAGCACTTATGATTAAGGGCTAAAATCTTTCATAAACAAAGTTTCCTTGAGACACAAACATCATATGCTATCACTTATATGTGGAATCTCAAAAAAGGATACAATGAACTTCTCTGCAGAATAGATACTCACTCACAGACTTTGAAAAACTTATGGTTACCAAAGGAGACAGGCTGTAGGGGGAGGGATGTGCTAGGGGTTTGGGATGGGAATGCTGTAAAATTGGATTATGATGATCGTTGTGTGACTATAAATATAATAAAATTTATTGTTTTAAAAAATTTTTTTAATTAAAAAATTAAAGTTTCCTAAAACCAGTGAGAAAAAGACAAATGCCCACTATAAAAATAGCAAAAGGATGTTACCAGAAAATTATAAAATGGCTAATAAACATTGTGAAAAGATGCTAAAACTCATTTGTAATTAAGAAATATAACCCCACCTATAATAATGTAAACTGTTACTCTGGCAAAATGTTTAATATTTGAAACACCCAGTGTTAGGGAGAAAGTGGTGAGACTCACACTCCCGTATTCTGTTGATAGGAGCAAAACAGGAACAAATTTTTGGAGAGCAATTTGGCAAAATTTATCAAAGATTAAAATATGCATATTCTCTGACCCAGTAGTCTCCTTCTGGGATAACTTTCTTTAGAAACAGGCAGTCATAAAAAAATAAACTTAGGAGTTCCTGTTGTGGTGCAGTGGAAAAGAACCAACTAGTACCCATGAGGATGCAGGTTCAATCCCTGGCCTCACTCAGTGGGTTGGGGATCCAGTGTTGCCGTGAGCTGCCATGTAGGTCACAGACATGGCTTGGATCCTGTGTTGCTGTGGCTGTGGTGTAGGCCAGCAGCTGCAGCTCCGATTTGACCCCTAACTGGGGCAAATTTCCATATGCAGCAAGTGCGGCCCTAAAAAGCAAAAAAAAAAAAAAAAAAAAAAAGAAGAAGAAGAAGAAATTAAAAAGAAGAAAATAAACTTGGAAACCCCAAATTCCAATCAATAGGATGATGATTAATAAGTTATGGTACATACAAACACACAAAATTGAATCTACATAGTCTTTAAAATAGAGTACATGACAGGGAGGGAGCGGGATGTTTTGGGAGTTTGGGGTTAGTAGATGCAAACTGTTGCATTTGGAGTGGATAAGCAATGAGATCCTGCTTCATAGCACAGGGAAATATATCTGGAACAGATGGATCTAAATATAGAAACACAGAAAGATGTCAAGGACCACATTTCCCATACTCCTCTGCAGTTAAGTTGGGGCCATGTGACTAAGGGAGCCAATGAGATGTGGATGGAGGAGTTTCCCTTGTGGCGTAGTGGTTTACGAATCCGACTAGGAACCATGAGGTTGCAGGTTCAATCCCTAGCCTTGCTCAGTGGGTTAAGGATCCAGTGTTGCCGTGAGCTATGGTGTAGGCTGCAGATGTGGCTCAGATCCTGCGTTGCCATGGCTCTGGCGTAGGCTGGTGGCTACAGTTCCGATTAGACTCCTAGCCTG
This sequence comes from Sus scrofa, assembly GCF_054392235.1. Taxonomy (NCBI): domain Eukaryota; kingdom Metazoa; phylum Chordata; class Mammalia; order Artiodactyla; family Suidae; genus Sus; species Sus scrofa. The sequence goes on along the minus strand of NC_139395.1, from coordinate 33,757,343 downwards.
GGAACCTCCATATGCCACGGGAAGTGGCCCTAGAAAAGGCAAAAAGACAAAAAAAACCAAACAAACAATTGATCGATATTACTTCCAGGACTGATCCCTAAAAACCTCTCACATGATCCTTGGCCCTTCCCTTTTCTGCCTTCAGGGAGCCAGAAGCAAAAGACTCCAGGATGATGGTTCACATCTTGCCAGCAAGACTGTGGAGGAATAGGCACTCTCACACATTGTTGGTAGGAATACAAAATAGTATCTTAAGATACAATTTACAGAAACACTCTTTTGAACTATCAATCCCACTGATGTTGACTTTGCAAAACATACTTCCATACTTAGTAAAAAACAACCAAACAAAAACCTAAAATTTTCCATTGGCACTCCCTGGTGGCCTGGCAGTTAAGGATCTGGTGTGGTCACTGCTTTGTTGAGGGCTCAATCCCTGGCTAAGGAACTTCCGCGTGCCACAAGTCATCTTAGTCTGGAAACATCTGTCCACAAAATATTAAATTCAAAAGGAAAAACAGTAATTACATTGGGGAGAAACTGTAAAGCACCTTATCCAAATGCTTAAAATTTAGTATCACATCTGATGTGATACCCTGAGAAGGACACTTCTGTAAAGTTCCAACTCAAGGAGTTCCCATCGTGGTTCAGCAGTTAACAACGAACCCGATTAGCATCCATGAGGATGCGGGTTTGATCCCTGGCCTTGCTCAGTGGGTTAAGGATCTGGTATTGCCGTGAGCTGTGGTGTAGGTCGCAGATGCTGCTCGGATCCTGAGTTGCTGTGGCTGTGGCATAGGCCGGTGGCTACAGCTCCAAATGGACCCTAGCCTGAGAACCTCCATATGCAAGGATGCGGCCCTAAAAAAGACAAAATTAAAAAAAGAAGAATTGGTGAATCTAGGTCAGGAGTATGTAAGAGTTCTTTATACTAATTTTGTAGCTTCTCGTTAAGTTTGAAATTAATTGACCCCTAAGCAACACAGGTTTGAACTATGAGGGTCCACTGCACAGATTTTTTTAGAATGGTCAATACTACTATGCTACAAGATCTTTGGTTGGTTGAACTCCCAGATATGGAACCAAGGATACAGAGGAACCATGGATACTCACTTTTTCCCCTGCCAGAGGGCTAGCATTCCCAACCCCTACGTTGTTCGAGGGTCAATTGTATTTACAAGTAAAAAATAAAAATAAATAAAAATTTTAAAATAAAAAATCCCAGAGTTCCTGTCGTGGCTCAGCAGTTAGTGAACCCAACTAGCATTCACAAAGGATATAGGCTTGATCCCTGGTCTTGCTCAGTGGGTTAAGGGATTGGTGTTGCCATGAGTTGTGGCTCGGATGCAGAGTTGCTGTGGCTGTGGTGTAGGCCGGTGGTTACGGCTCTGATTGGACCCCTAGCCTGGACACTGCCATATGCCACAGGTGCAGCTCTAAAAAAACTAAAAGACCTAAATAAATAAATAATCCCTAAATATCTATCTATGTGTATCTAAGGCATATTAAAGATAAATAGATATCTCTTCTTAGTTTTGTCAAAACAAACAAAAAATCTTTAAGAAGTATAAGCAAGAAGCTAATAAAAATGGTACTCTTAGTCCCCAGCTCAGCAGGTTAATCTGATTAGTATCCATGAGGATGAGGGTTTGATCCCTGGTCTTGATCAGTGGGTAAAGGACCCAACTTCGCCACAAACTGTGGTGCAGTCACAGATGCAGCTCATATTGGCGTTGCTGTGGCTGTGGTGTAGGCCAGCAGCAGCAACTCTGATTCCACCCCTAGTCCAGAAACTTCCATATGGCCTAGATAGAAAGAAAAAAAAAAAAAAAGGTTCCCTTGGGGGTAAGTGGAACAGAACAAAGAAATATGGATGGAAGCAAGGCTTCTCAGAGTGTGATGATTTAAATAATTTTGACTTGGGAGTTCCCCGATGGTGCGACAGATTAAAGATCTGGCATCTCTCCTATGGTATAGGATTGCCCTCTGGTCTACAAATGTCCACAGGCTGTAGGCACAAAAAAAAATAGAGTTAAAAAAAAGGTTTTGACTCTTAAACGTATGAATATTCTATATATTTAAAAGAAACTAAACAATAAAAAAGAAACACAAAGCAACCCCCCAAATTGAAAATATACTAAAATAAATGTAAATTGGTACACAGAGAAAAGAGGTCACAGTAACTGAGTACTCTTAGTGGGATATAGTGTAAGGCAGAACTGTCTAACAGAAATACAATGTGAGCCATGTATGTAATTTTTAATTTTCTAGTGGCAACATTAAAAAAAAAAAAAAAAGGAGGAGACTAAGATAGTGGAATAGAAGGACTGAGGCTCAACTTCTCTCCTAAAAACAACAAAATTCACAACTAAAGGCTAAACGATCTTCAACCAAATAGACCAGAAAGCTTAAAAAAGATATCCTACTCCAGAAGAAAAAGAGGAGGACACATCAAGAGGTAGGAGGGGCGATTTCACGATATAAACAACCCCATACTTCCTGGGTGGGAAGCTCCACAGACTGAAAACTAACTGGTTCACAGAGACTCACCTACAGGAGTGAGAGTTCTGAGCCCCACATCAAACCCTCACGTGTGGGGATCTGGCACTGGGAGAAAGAGCCCCTGGAGCATCTGGCATTGAAGGCCAGTGGGGCTGTGCACAGGAGCTCCACGGGACTGGGGGAAAGGGAGAACCCACTCTTAAAAGGCACACACAGACATTCATGTGCACTGGGTCCCAGGGCAAAGCAAAGTCTCCATAGGAATCTGGGTCAAACCTGACTGCAGTTCTTGGAGGACATCCTGGGAAAACAGGGGTGAATTCGGCTTGTTGTGAGGGAAGGACATTGAAGGCAAAGCTCTCAGGAATATTCAGCAGTTGCCTTTCTCTGGAGGTGGCCATTTTGGGAAAATCTGGCCCCACATATCAGCCAGTGCTGAGAAGCCCAAGGGCAAACAACAATCCAGGTGGGATCACAACCCCACCCCTCAGTCAGCAGGCTACCTAAAGACCCCTCAGGTACACAGCTTCCTCTAATCACATCCAGAGATTAAGCCCCACCCACCAGAGGGATTAGAATCGGCTCCACCTACCAGTGGGCAGGCATCAGCCCCTCCCATCAGGAAGCCTACAGCTTCCTACCAACTTCAGCCACAAGGGGGGCAGACATTAAAAGTAAGAGAGGCTACAACTCTATTATCCTTAAAAAGGTCATCATACCAAAAACCTACAAAAATGAAAAGACAGAGAACTATAACTCAGATGAGGGAGAAAGGAAAAACCCCAGAAAATCAGCTAGGCGATAAGGAGATTCTCAGCCTCCAGGAAAAAGACTTTAGACTGTTGATGCTGAAGATGATGCAAGACGTTGGAAATAAACTGGAGGCAAAGATGGAAAACTTACAGGAAACACTGACCAAAGAGATACAAGATATAAAACTTAAACAAGAAGAGATGCAAAATACAATAACTGAAATAAAAAAATCACTAGAAGCAGCTAACAGCAGAATACAGGAGGCAGAAGAACGAATAAGTGAGATAGATGGAGGACAGATGAGTGGAAATTATGGATGCGGAACAGAAAAGAGAAAAAAGATTGAAAAGAAATGAAGAGTCTCAGAGAACTCTGGGACAATGTTAAACACACCAACATCCGTATTATAGGGGTGCCAGAAGGAGAAGAGAGATAGAAGGCGACAAAAAAAATATTCCAAGAGATAATAGCCGAAAACTTCCCTAACATGGGAAAGGAACCACTCACTCAAATCCAGGAGGCACAACGAGTACCATATAAAATAAACCCAAGGAGGAATACACCGAGACACACATTAATCAAACTGACCAAAATTAAAAACAAAGAGAAAATCTTGAAAGCAGCTAGGGAAAAGAAACAAATAACATACAAGGGAAGCCCGATAAGGTTATCAGCAGATTTCTCAACAGAAACTCTGCAGGCCAGAAGGGAGTGGCATGATATACTTATCATGATTAAAGGAAAAAACTTCCAACCAAGATTACTCTACCCAGCAAGGCTCTCATTCAGATTGGAAGGAGAAATCAAAACCTTCACAGATAAGCAAAAGTTGAGAGAATTCAGCAACACTAAACCAGCCTTACAACAAATACTAAAGGAACATCTATAGGCAGAAAAGAACAAGAGAAGAAGGAAAGGAAAAAGAGCAACAAAAACAAATCCAAAGCAATTAATAAAATGGCAGTAAGAACATACATATCAATTATTATCTTAAATGTGAATGGACTAAACGCCCCAACCAAAAGACACAGACTGGCTGAATGGATACAAAAACAAGACCCATATATATGCTGTCTTCAAGAGACCCACTTCACTTCTAGGGACACATACAAATTGATAGTGAGAGGATGGAAGAAAATATTCCATGCAAACAGGAATCAAAAGGAAGCTGGAGTAGCAATACTCATATCAGACAAAATAGACTTTAAAATGAAGAATATTTTAAGGGACAATGAAGGACACTACATAATGATCAAAGGATCAATCCAAGAAGATGTTATAACAATTTTAAATACTACGCACCCAACACAGGTTCACCACAATATATAAGGCAACTGCTAACAACCTTAAAAGGAGAAATCGACAATAACACAATAATAGTAGAGGACATTAACACCCCACTTACAGCAGTGGACAGATCATCCAGACAGAAAATCAATAAGGAAACACAGGTCCTGAATGAAGCATTAGACCAGATGGACTTAAGAGATATTTATAGGACATGCCATCCATAAGCAACAGAATACACATTCTTCTCAAGTGCACATGGAACATTCGCTAAGATTGATCACATCCTGGGCTACAAATCAAGCCTCAGTAACTTTAAGAAAACTGAAATCACATCAAGCATCTTTTCCAACCACAATGCTATATGACTAGAAATCAACAACAAGAAAAAAACTGCAAAAAACAAAAACACGTGGAGACTCAACAACATGCTACTAAACAACCAATGGATCACTGAAGAAATCAAAGAGGAAATTGAAAAATACCTAGACGCAAATGACAACAAACATATGACACTCCAAAACCTATGGGATACAGCAAAAGCCATTCTAAGAGGAAAGTTTATAGCAATACAAGCCCACCTCAGGAAACAAGAAAAAGCCCAAATAAACAAGCTAACTTTACATCTAAAGCAGCTCGAGAGAGAAGAACAGACAAGACCTAAAGTTAGTAGAAGGAAAGAAATCATAAAGATCAGAGCAGAAATCAATGAAATAGAAATCAGGAAAACCACAGAAAAGATCAATGAAACAAAAAGCTGGTTCTTTGAAAAGATCAACAAAATTGATAAACCCCTAGCCAGACTTATCAAGCAAAAAAGAGAGGACTCAAATCAATAAAATTAGAAATGAAAAAGGAGAAGTAACAACAGACACCACAGAAATACAAAGGATCATGAGAGACTACTATATGTAACTATATGCCAATAAAATGGAAAACCTAGAAGAAATGGACAAATTCTTAGAAATGTACAATCTTCCAAGACTAAACCAAGATGAAATAGAAAAGATGAATGGACCCATCACAAGAACTGAAATTGAAACTGTGATTAAAAAACTTCCAACAAACAAAAGTCCAAGACCAGATGGCTTCACAGGCAAAGTCTATTAAACATTTAGAGAAGAGCTAACGCCTCTCCTTCTGAAACTATTCCAAAAAATTTCAGAGGAAGGAATACTCCCAAACTCATTCTATGAGGCCACCATCACCCTGGTACCAAAACCAGACAAAGATTCCACAAAAAAAGGAAATGACAGGCCAATTTCACTGATGAACATCGATGCAAAAATCCTCATCAAAATACTAGCAAACCACATCCAACAATACATTAAAAGGATTGTACATCACGATCAAGTGGGGTTTATCCCAGGGATGCAAGGATTCTTCAATATCCACAAATCCATCAGTGTGATACACCACATTCACAAACTGAAGAATAAAAACCATATGATCCTCTCAACAGAAGCAGAAAAAGCCTTTGACAAAATCCAACACCCATTTCTGATAAAAACCCTTCAGAAAGTGGGCATAGAGGGAACCTACCTCAACATGACAAAGGCCATATATGACAAACCCACAGTGAAAATCATTCTCAATGGGAAAAGCTGAAAGAATTCCCACCGAAATCAGGAACAAGACAAGGATGTCCCCTCTCACCACTACTCTTCAACATAGTTCTGGAAGTCCTAGCCACAGCAATCAGAGAAGTAAAAGAAATAAAAGGAATCCAAATTGGAAAGGAAGAAGTAAAACTATCGCTATTTGCAGATGACATGATACTATACCTAGAGAATCCTAAAGACTCTAACAGAAAACTGTTAGAGCTTATCCACGAATTTGGCAAAGTCACAGGATACAAAATGAATACACAGAAATCGATGGCATTTCTATATACTAACAATGAAAAAGCAGAAAAGGAAATTAGGGAAGCAATCCCGTTTACCATCACACCCAAAAGAATAAAATACCTAGGAGTATCCTACCTAAAGAGACAAAAGACCTGTACTCTGAAAACTACAAGCCACTGATGAAAGAAATCAAAGATGACACAAATAGATGGAAAGATATACCATGCTCGTGGATTGGAAGAGTTAATATTATCAAAATGACTATACTACCCAAGGCAATCTACAGATGCAATGCAATCCCTATCAAATTACCAAGGACATTTTTCACAGAACTCAAACAAAATATTTTAAAGTTTCTTTGGAAGCACAAAAGACCCAGAATAGCCAAAGACATCCTGAAAAAGAAAAATGGAGCTGGAGGAATCAGGATCCCCGACTTCAGACTATACCACAAAGCAACAATCATCAAAACCATATGGTACTGGCACAAAGACAGATATATAGATCAGTGGAACAGGATACAAAGCCCAGAATTAAACCCACACACCTACAGCCAACTCATCTATGACAAAGGAGGCAAGCATATACAATGGAGAAAGGACAGCTTGTTCAATAAGTGGTGCTGGGAAAACTGGACAGCCACATGGAAAAGAATGAAATTAGAACACTCCCTAACACCATACACAAAAAATAAACTCAAAATGGATTAAAGACCTAGATATAAGACCAGACACTATCAAACTCTTAGAGGAAAACATAGGCCAAATACTCTCTGACATAAATGACAGCAACATCTTCTCAGATCCAACTATCAGAGTATCGACAATAAAAAGAAAAATAAACAAATTGGACCTACTCAAACTTCAAAGTTTCTGCACAGCAAAGGAAACCCTAAACAACACAAAAAGACAACCCACAGAATGGGAGAAAATCTTTGCAAATGAATCAACTGACAAGGAATTAATCTCCAAAATTTATAAACAACTTCTGCAGCTCCATACCAAAAAAACAAACAACCCCATCAAAAAATGAGCAGAAGATCTAAACAGACAGTTCTCCAAAGAAGACATACAGATGGCCAAAAAACACATGAAAAGATATTCAACATTACTCATTATTAGAGAAATGCAAATCAAAACCACTATGAGATACCACCTTACACCAGCAGAATGGCCATCATCAAAAGTCTACAAACAATAAGTGCTGGAGAGGGTGTGGAGAAAAAGGAACCCTAGTACATCATTGGTGGAATTGTAAATTGGTGCAACCACTGTGGAAAGCAGTATGGAGATTCCTCAGAAAACTAAACATGGAATTACCATTTGATCCAGCAATCCCACTCCTGGGCATCTATCCAGAGAAAACCATGACTCGCAAAGACACATGTACTCTGATGTTCACTGCAGCACTATTTACAGTAGCCAAAACATGGAAACAACCTAAATGTCCATTGACAGAGGAGTGGATCAAGAAGATGTGGTACATATACACAATGGAATATTACTCAGACATTAAAAGGAATGAAATACCGGCATTTGTAGCAACATGGATGGACCTAGAAATTATCATGCTAAGTGAAGTCAGCCATGCAATGAGACACCAACATCAAATGCCTTCACTTACATGTGGAATCTGAAAAAAGGACAGACTGAACTTCTTTGCAGAACAGATGCTAATTCACAGACATTGAAAAACTTATGGTCTCTGGAGGAGACAGTTTGGGGAGTGGGGGATGTGCTTGGGCTGTGGGATGGGAATCCTGTGAAATCAGATTGTTGTGATCATTATACAACTACAGATGTGATAAATTCATTTGAGTAATAAAAAAATTTAAATTAAAAAAAAAAAAAAAACTAGAAGGAAACAACTCACAATTTTTTTTGGCTGTGCTCAAGGCATGCAGACATTCCCAGGCCAGAGACCAAACCTGCACACAGCAGTGACGACGTTGGATGCTTAACTCACAAGATGCTTAACTCACAAGGCCACCAGGGAACTCCACTTTTATTTATTTATTTATTTTATTTTATTTTTGTCTTTTAAGGCTATATAGCCACTGGCCCCTGCCACAGCCACGGCAATGCCTAATCCTTAACCCAATGTGCGAGGCCAGGGATCCAACCTGCGTTCTCATGGATACTAGTCAGATTCGTTTTTGCTGAGCTACAACATGAACTCCCACATTAATTTTAATAATATATTTCATTTAACCGAGAAACATCCAAAATATTATCATTTTAACATGTAATCAATATAATAATTATTGAGATAGTCATTATCCTTCTTGTACTTTTTCTACAAAATTCAGTGTCTATGCTATGCTCTTAGCATGTCTCCATTTGGACCAGTCACATTCAAGTGGCCAAGAGCCACAATTGGCTGATGGCCGCCAAATGGCACAGATCTAAGAACCATGAAGACATCATAAAGTCACCCAAAAGTTTTCTTGTTAGTGTTTATACTGGTGTAATACATTTGAAACCATTTTATATACATTCTAAGAAAAGCAAATAGGAGTTCCCACTATAGTGCAGTGGGTAAGGGTCCTACTGCAGAGACTCAGATCACTGCAGAGGTGAGGGTTGGATCCCCGGCCCAGTGCAGTAAAGGATCCAGCATTGCCAGAGCTGTGGCGTAAGTCACAGCTGCAGCTCAGATTCATTTTCTGGCCTGGGAACTTCCATGTGCCATGGGTGAGGCCATTAAAAAAAGAGAAAAGAAGTAAAGAGGCCATGCCATTAAAAAGTATGATTTTCACTGTAAGGAAAAAGTACACAAACAAAAAGTCAAAGTATGTAAGAAATACTCTGTAGTTTTATATTTGTTCAGTTTGGACCGGAAACGGCAACAAGAACTCAGATGTAAACATGTGAATCATGAATTCTTAAGTCTATTTCCAATTCAAACCTAAAGAGATGTATGTAAGAGGTCAGCGATTTACTGCCCTGGATCCCCCGCTGTGGCCTTGGGCTAGTGCATCCCTTTATTTGACGGTTATCGCCCCGCCCCTCCCTTCCTCAGTTGCAGCCTTTGAGAGACTCCTTTGGGCTACCTGTTCCTTCCTCCTCCCTTCGGCCCAAGAGATCAAAGCTCAGCTACGGGCACTCTGGGGTTCTGTACCACCCCAGGCGTTCCCCTTCACCCATACTTCTGCAAATCTCTCCTTATCTCTGATGTGCGTATGCTATTTCTAGTCAGGATATGATGAATACAGAAGCAGACTTATTTTTCACAGTCTATCCCTTTTGTAGGACTTCAAGTCCCCTGCAAAGACACAGAACTCAAAGCCTCTGGCCAAGACAAGAATTTCCTGACCCTTATCATCACCCCACCCCTTTCATTGTAATGCCCTCTCCCTGATTTTGAGCAACCTGGCCTACTCCTTCATAGCCCCTACCAGGAAAGGTATGTGGCCCACTCCCCACCCTGCCCCTACTGGGGCCTTATATACCCCAAGCCAACCAGCAAATGTATCCTAAGTCCCCTCTTTCCCCAATCAATCAGCAGGTCAACAGATGTATCATAGGACCTCTCCTCTCCCTGGGCCATAAAAACAGACACCACCACTCAACCATTCGCTTGGGGTGGGCCTCCCTGATCATCAGGAAGTCTTCCTGCTATGCTAGCACCCTCTCTTATCTCAATATATCTTCTTCCTCTTCACCTCACTATGCTGGAAAATTCTTTTTCTGGACACCTTTGTGCTTCACATTCAATATGATCTACTTATATTAACTATCAAAAATAAAGCTTGCGATTAAATATAGGTAAGACAGGTGAGACACTATTTCACTAGAGTTAAGAGGAAAGACTACAGGCAGAACCTCTGTGCTTGCCCGCTTGCCTCTCTCACAAGTGTCCTATCTTAAATCTATTTCTCGCCTATTACTTTGTCTCTTGCTGAATTGCTTCTGTACAGAGGCCTGGAGAACCTGAACCTCGGTGAGTCCAGACACCAGAACTGCTATTCTAGGCAATAACCCGGAAGATCACTATTATGAACATTCCAAGATCTCCTGACTCCAGCTCTGATGACTAACATCCTCTCAAAGAAAGAAGAATGCATGTTTGTCCCAATCCTGATTCCTATTTGAAAACCTGCTTTTCTACTTTTTACTATAAAACCCCTCACAATTCTTTCTAATGGGGGGTGGGGGGTGCACAGTCTTTAGGGCATTATCCTGTAGTGACCCTCCTTTGCCTGGCAAAACAATAAAGCTATTTTTTTCTCCTTTACCCCCCTGCCCCCCCAAAGAGGTAAGACTATAGTCAGAACTCCTGGGTTCAAATCCCAGCCCCTCTGCTGAGGACAAGAAGCCCAAGACTTGGGGAGTTGGGGGAGATAAATTAGGAGTTTCGAATTAACAGATACATACCACTATAAACAAAATAGTTAATCAACAAGGACCTGCTGTATAGCACAGGGAACTCTACTCAATATCTTGTGATAACATATAACAGAAAAGAATTTGAAAAATAATATATCTATATGTATAACTGAATCACTTTGCTGTACACTTGAAACAAAAACAGCACTGAAAATTACCTATATGTCGATTTCAAAAAAAAAGATAAAGCAGCAGCAGCACAGGACTTAACCTCACAATGCCTCAGCTTTCTCAGCTGTAAAGTGGAAAAGTTTTGGTATCTTTCCCATGGCATTGTAAAATTGACATAACACCCATAAAGAGCATAGAGCAGGGCCTGGTCTATAGTTAGAGCTCAATAAATGTTTTATCTTTCCAAAAAATATTTTGTACCTATAGTTGAAACACTGCAGCCACAAGCAAGCACCCTCTTGCACCCCTCCCTCTCTTCTGTGTAGGGTGTACTCCTGATACCAAAGCAGGAAGGGAGGCTGGATGTGTGTTGGTGACAGATGGTGTGTGAGATCCAGATGTGAGCATTAGCAGTTGCCAACATCACAGACATTGTACACCTCCTGACAGGAGACCCCAACACTAGCTAGGATGTAGTCCTGCCCCCCAACTCCCCCCCCCAAAAAAAATCAAACCTGAGCCTGGGGAGTTCCTGTCCTGGTTCAGTGGAAACGACACTCTGACTAGCATCCATGAGGATGCAGGTTCGATCCCTGGACTTGCTCAGTGAGTTAAGGATCCAGTGTTGTCGTGAGCTGTGGTGTAGGTCACAGACTCAGCTCAGATCCAGCATTGTTGTGGCTGTGGCTGTGGCAGGCCGCTACAGATTTGATTCAACCCCTAGCCTGGGAACCTCCATATGCTGCAGGTGCCCAGCCCTAAAAAGACCAGAAAAAAAGAAAAAAGAAAAGAAGGAATCCCCATCATGGCACAGCAGAAATGAATCGACTAGGAACAATGAGGTTGCAGTTCAATCCCTGGCCTTGCTCAATGGGTTAATGATCGGTGTTGCCAAGAGCTGTGGTGTAGGTCACAGACGCAGCTCCGATCTGGCGCTGTTGTGGCTGTGGCATAGGCCGGCAGCTACAGCTCTGATTAGACCCCCAGCCTGGGACCCTCCCTAAGCCATGGGTGTGGCCCTAAAAAGGACAAAAGGAAAAGAAAAAGAAAGGTACTTTGTGGAAAAAAAGATTCATGAACAAAAAATGATTAAAAACAACCAACCAACCAAACAAAACTCACCCTGGATTCAATAGCTGTAAAAGAGCTGCCCACCACAGCGTTTCTGGGAACCATTAACCATCGCAGGACAGAGACTCCCAGTGGCAGACAACACTCAGCCCAATCCCAGATTTATTTGACCAGGATTCCGTTTCTGCAAGGTGTGGTCTGAGGATATGTGTTCCCAAACCATCTGGAGACATCTCTTGGCCATTTCTCATTCTCTGAAGAATTGCTGCCTATTAAATGTTAAGGAGAAAGTCTAGGGCTATCAATGTGTTTCAAATTTTCTTTCTTCATGTGTTTCCTTGGTTTTCTAACTTCCTAAAATGAGCACACATAATTTTATCTTCAGAAAAAAATGTTTCTGGGAGTTCCCTGGTGGTGTAGTAGATAGGACATGGCACTTATACCGCTGCGATCTGGGTTTAATCCCTGGTCTGGGAACTGAGATCCCACATCAAGCCACTACACAGCATGGTGGAAGGAAGGGAGGGAGAGAGGGAAGGAGGAAGGGAGAGAGGAAGGAAGGGAGGGAGGGAGGAAGGAAAATAGAGATGTTTTGGAGTTCCCGTTGTGGCTCAGTGGTTAACGAACCGACTAGGAACCATGAGGTTGTGGGTTCGATCCCTGGCCTTGTCCAGTGGGTTAAGGATCTGGCGTTGCCGTGAGCTGTGGTGTAGGTTGCAGACGCGGTTCATATCCCTCATTGATGTGGCTCTGGCGTAGGCCGGCAGCTACAGCTCCGATTGGACCCCTAGCCTGGGAACCTTCATATGCTGCGGGAGCAGCCCTAGAAAAGGCAAAAAGACCAAAAAAAAAAAAAAAAAAAAAAGAAAGAAAAGAAAAAGAAAATTGAGATGTTTCTAAAAGTTACCTTAGAGACAACTAATTAGAGATTCATTCATTCAGCTCTTCATTCTACCTTAATATACGCTGGAAGATTTCCATAATAAAGGTTATCTCCACAAGGTGAGATGTGAGTTGCTCTGGGGCCCATTTTAATTTCTGCAAAAGCCTGTGGGAATCTGTAATCAAGCAAGGCTGATAAGGCAGACCTTCTCTGCAGGCTTGGTCCTGAACATCATACTCACTGTTTCTGCAGAAGCTCCTGGCAAGTCACAGGCTGACCCATGTAGGTGTCAGCCTCCCCAGGTACCCATTTATATTTAAGCTCAAAAGTTCCTAAGAGGTCACTCAAGGCACCTAGAAGACACAGAGAACCTGCAAGGGCATCTACGCCATTTATGTCAAGGATGCAACCCACCACTAACCTGCTATGGAAAGATAGAAATCCTTGAAGTCCTTGATCTCCCGGGAGCCCTCGCAGGCAGCCAGACACTCATAAAAGGCCTTGAAGAAGTCGGGAAGGGCCAGCTCCATGTCCGTGATGCACGTTCTCCAGTTCTCACCATTGTACGCCCGCACAGCTCGGATGAAAAGGCTCTGGAAACAGCAAAAAGTCTGCAAATAGTAAATGCTGGAGAGGTTGTGGAGAAAAGGGAACCCTCCTACACTTTTGGTGGGAATGTAAATTGGTGCAACCACTATGGAGAACAGTATGGAGGCCCCTTAGAAAATTAAAAACAGAACAACCATGTGATCCAGCAATCCCACGCCTGAGCATAGATCAAAAAAAGATGAAAATTCTATTGCAAAAAGATACATGCACCCCATGTTCACTGCAACACTATTCATAATAGCCAAGACATAGAAGCAACCTAAATGTCCATCAAGAGAAGAATGGATAAAGAAGATGTGTTACAGATATACAATGGAATATTACTCAGCCCCCAAAAAGAATGAAATAATGCCATTTGCAGCAACATGGATGGACCTAAAGATTCTCATACTAAGTGAAGTAAGTCAGACAGACAAATACCATATAATATCACTTATACATGGAATCTAAAATGTGACAAAAGAACTTTTTTGTTTGTTTGTTTGCTGTTTGGGCCACTCCTATAGTGTATGGAAGTTCCTAGGCTGGGGGTTGAATCAGAGCTACAGCTGTCAGCCATAGCCACAGCAATGCATGATCTGAAACTCATCTGCGACCTACACCAAAGCTCACAGCAACACCAGATCCTTAACCCACTGAGCAAGGCCAGGGATCAAAGCCGCATCCTCATTGATACTGGTTAGGTTCTTAACCTGCTGAGCCACAATAGGAACTCCCCAAATGAACTTATTTACAAAACAGAAATAAGACTCACAGATATAGAAAACAAACTTACCAAAGGGGAAAGGAGGGGAGGGAGCTTGGGATTAGTTAACACACACACACACACACACACACACACACACACACACACACACACAAGAGCGCACTCGCACACACCACTAAATATAAAATAGAAAACCAAGGACCTACTGTATAGCAAAGGGAACTCTACTCAATATCTTATAATAACCTGTAATAGAAAAGAATCTGAAATACATCTATATCTATATATTTATATCTGTTTAAAACTGAATCACAGAGTTTCTGTTGTGGCTCAGCAGTAACAAACCCACCTAGTATCCATGAGGATGGAGGTTTGATCCCTGGCCTCACTCAATGAGTTAAGGATCTGGTTTTGCTGTGAGCTGTGGTATAGGTCGCAAACACGGCTTGGATCTGGTGTTGCTGTGGCTGTGGGGTAGGCCAGCAGCAACAGCTCCGATTAGATCCCTAGCCTGGGAATCTCCATATGCCGCAGGTAAGGCCCTAAAAAGACAAAAAACTGAAAAATTAAAAAATAGAAAATAAAAAAAAAACAGGCTCCGAAAAGAAGAGAGAAGCCAAGGAAGGTCCAGACATGAAAGAAGACAGACCTGGGAGTTTAGGGACAGTAAATGCAAACTATTGCATTTGAAGTGGATAAGCAATGAGGTCCTACTGTATAGCACAGGGAACTACATCTAATCATTTGTGATGGAACATGATGGAGGAGAATGTGAGAAAAAGAATATATATACATGTAACTGGGTCACTTTGCTGTACAACAGAAATTGATAGAACATTGTAAATTAACTACAATTTTTTTTTGTCTTTTTACGGCCACACTTCAGCAAATGGAGGTTCCCAGGCTAGGGGTCGAATCAGAGTTGTAGCTGTCAGCCTACGCCACCGCCACAGCAAACCAGATCCAAGCCGCATCTATGACTTACACCACAGCTCCTGACAACACCAGATCCCCAACCCACTGAGCAGGGATTGAACCCGCATCCTTATGGATACCAGCTGGATTCATTAACCACTGAGCTACAACAGGAACTCCTCAACTATAATTTAAAAAAAATTTTTTTTAAAGTTGGGGGAAAACAGACCTGTCCTCCCGAAAGGAATCAGACCATCATCAAGCTCCACTTTCATTAGTTCTGGAGAAACCATGTAGACTCTTAAATAGGAAGCCACCAAATGATTTACCCATATCTAGGTTTTTCTACCTTGTTGTCAATGGTACACTTATTTCATTAACTCAAAAAGTAACATGTGTTTAATAATAAAATCAGGTTTGAATTGAGGAAAAATGGAAAACTATAGTGATAGAAGTCAGAGCAGTGGCTGCCAGGGGTCAGGTGGTGGGGCAAGGCTTTTTAGGGGAGAAGAAAATATTCAATATCGTGATTGGTAGTAGTTACATGGTGGTAGTTACAAGACTGCATACCATTTGTCAAAACTCATTGAATTATACACATAAAATTAGTAAATAAATTTTAAATAAATTATACAGCAATAAAGCTGATTTTCTTTTTCTTTTTTTTTTTTTTTTTTTTTTTGGCTGTGCCCGTGGCATGTGGAATTTCCCTGGGCCAGGGTCAAACCCATGCCACAGCAGCGACCTGAGACACAGTAGTGACAATGCTAGATCTTTAACCCACTGAGACACCAGTGAACTCCTTAATAAAGATTTATTTATTTTTTGTCTTTTTAGGGCCACACCCATGGCATAGGGAGGTCCAGGCTAGGGGTCCAATCAGAGCTGTGGCCTATACCACAGCCACAGTAACACCAGATCCAAGGCTCATCTGCGACCTATACCACAGTTCACGGCAATGCCGGATCCTTAATCCACTGAGCAAGGCCAGGGATCAAACCTGTGTCCTCATGGATACTACTCAGGTTCATTTCCAGTGAGCCATGACAGGAACTCCAAAGTTGATTTTAAAAATCAGTTCAGATACCCACTGCCCTAACTTCAAGGAATTTCTGCTAATTGTGCCTAGACCAGGCAGTTTGGTCTCACAAGAAATAAGCAGAGATCTTGGATACATGCAGAAACCTGCTGACTTGGAGGGGCCAGGACAGGCCTTGAAATAAGCCTGGGGCTCTTCATTTGAAGTTTTAATTTCAACTGCTCCAGAATGAGGGTATTTGAGGATGACCCCTGGGACCTGGAATTTTCACTAAACTTAATTAAGGCCACAAGTAAAGAGGGTGGATCTCCTCATGCCTCCTGAGTGGGCACCATCCCATGGAAACAAGACAGGCAAAAAACTGAAGGGGACACTGGGTGAAAGAGCAGCGAAGCCAGGCCGCTGGCTCTGCAATGGAGCAGCAGTAAGAAAGCCATGCAGAATGAGGGGACCCCTGGGCACATGACGGTGGGGCAGCCTGCCACACCCAGCAGACCCCAAAGAGGGCAAGAAGGGTCCAGGTGCTTGCAGTTAAGTACAGAGTATTGACCACAGCACTTTGACCTATTCCCCAAGTCCTCGAAAAAAACAACTGGGAAGGAGTTCCCTAGTGGCTGAGCCAATTGGATCCAGCACTGTTACTGCTGTGGTTCCAGTTGCTGCTATGGTGAGGGTTCTGATCCAGGAACTTCCACATGCTGCAGATGTGCCCAAAAAAAAATGACAGGAAAGAATGTAAAAAGGCATCAATCCTTTTTATGGGAGAAGGGGAAAGGAGCAAACAGCAGACAAGAGATTTCCACAACTTTTACAGAGACAGAAAGTTGAATGATCAGAGAGGAGGGTCTGCAGAGGCGGTGAGCTACACAGCCGTAGGCACCTGTGGGACCAGGGACCACAGAGGATGGCACAAGGTGCAGGACTGAGAACAGGGTTGAGAGTGTAAGCAGAGCTGTCGGAGCCCTGGCTTCCCCCCTAGAGCCCACCTGCTCACCCAAGGGATCATACCTCCCAAAGCCACTCCTCACCAAACACTGGTGGATTACTCTAGAGACTTCATCCACAAAAGCTGAGGGGCCAGGGAGCAGGCATAGAAGAGCTGGGTTGAGGCGTGCGCTAAAAGCCAGGAAGTAGGTTAAGTCTCCAATTCATCTCTGAGACCCCCATCCCTCTCCCCAGACTGGCTCTCAGACACCAGCAGACCAGCATGGACAATCCACCAGCCCTGCAGAAGGCTGGAGAATTCTTCCCCAGAAAAATGAAGGGCCCTAGCAAAGAGACTATGTTACAGGGTCACCACCAGTGCAAAAGTGAATTTGCAGTCTAGTCCCAAGATAGAAAACCCTGGAGTCAGATCTTGGGATCTAACAGCTCCTGTGGGCACTTTCAACACTTTCCCTCTGTTTTCAACCCTGCCCACCCTCCGCTGGTAAACATGCCCCCAGAGCCCAAGCTCCACGGGCTTGGACAACTTAGCTGCTTCTTCTTCTTACTGTCCTCTCATCCATTCTCAACACAATACCTCCTGCAGATAGACTGACTTAAGGAGCCTCTAATCTGTCAAGCCTACCTTCCTACCATCTCTATTCCCTTTCCATTTTAAGATACATATTGCATGTATGTATAAAAATGTTTCTTAGATTCATCAGAAATGAGAACTTGTATTTCTGTTTTTTCTGTTCTTGGTCATTTTCAGATGATGTCTCAGACGTGTTTATTCTACCATCTTAAAGCTGAATCGTCAAATGCCCGTATTTCTAAAATGTAGCATTTAAAGAACAGTGGCTTGGAGTTCCCGTGGTGGCGCAGTGGTTAACGAATCCGACTAGGAACCATGAGGTTGCGGGTTCGGTCCCTGCCCTTGCTCAGTGGGTTAACGATCTGGCGTTGCCGTGAGCTGTGGTGTAGGTTGCAGACGCAGCTCGGATCCCGCGTTGCTGTGGCTCTGGCGTAGGCCAGTGGTTAGACCCCTAGCCTGGGAACCTCCATATGCCGCGAGAGCGGCCCAAGAAATGGCAAAAAGACAAAAAAATAAAAAATAAAAATTAAAGAACAGTGGCTTTAAAATCATGGTGGCCTAGTGCTTAAGGATTCCGCATTATCACTGCTGTAGCCCTAGTTCAAGCCCTGGCCTGGGAACCTCTGTATGCAGTGGGCATACCCCTGCCCCCCTCCCCACATTCACAGTGGAATGTAAAACCGCATTTTTTTTTTTTTTTCCTTTTATGGCCGCCCTGAAGCACATGGAGTTCTGGGGCCAGGAATCAGATCCAAGCTGTAGTTGCCACCTATGCTATATCTGTATTAAACTCTGGCTCCTTTTAACCTACTGTACCAGGCTGGGAATCAAACCTGTGTCCTGGTGCTGCAGAGACACTGCCGATCCTATTGTGCCACAGCTGGAACTCCTAAAATCGCATTTTTAAATGGATCAACTTGGTGTTAAAAAGGAAATCATTTTCTTTTTTTTTCTTTTTTTTTTTTTTTTTGTCTTTTTGCTATTTCTTGGGCCGCTCCCACGGCATATGGAGGTTCCCAGGCTAGGGGTCCAATCGGAGCTGTAGCCACCGGCCTATGCCACAGCCACAGCAACGCGGGATCCGAGCCGCGTCTGCAACCTACACCACAGCTCACGGCAACGCCAGATCGTTAACCCACTGAGCAAGGGCAGGGACCCAACCCGCAACCTCATGGTTCCTAGTCGGATTCGTTAACCACTGCGCCACGGCGGGAACTCCAGGAAATCATTTTCATTGTCATAATATTCATCAAATGTCATCACAAATCACCAGAAGTCCTTCGACGTCAGTAGCTGTTCACTGAGGTAGTGGTGGTAGTTGAAGGTGAAGTTCAAAGATTGTGAAGTAGGGAGAGAAAATGGAGTAGGGCCTGAGGGAGCAGACACTATGAAAACGCAGAAACCTGAGGTAGAGAAAGGAGTCAAATAAATGAATTAAATGGTTGGGTAGCAAGAAAAGAATGAAACATATGTGAAGAGAGATGAGACAGACATAGAGGGAAGCCAGTCTCTATCTTGTTGTAATTTACTTATAGCCTTACAATAATCGCCCCCTCTTTTTTTTTTTTTTTTTTTTTTCCTTTTAGGGCCGCACCCATATCAGATGGAAATTCCCAGGCTAGGGGTGGAATCAGAGCTGCAGCTGCCAACCTACACCACAGTCATACCAATGCAGGAACTGAGCCGCATCTGCAACCTACACCACACCTCACAGCAACACCAGATCCTTAGCCCACTGAGTGAGGCCAGGAATCGAACCCACATCCTCCTAGATATTAGTCAGGTTCGTAACTGCTGAGCCACCATGGGAATTCCTAACCATATCTTTCCCAAGACAATTTACATTAAGCCATTGCTCTAATGAAAACTCCCCAAATGTTCTTTTCTCCACCCTTCAATTTGGACACCAGCAGTGACATGACTCACTGCCATCTACCTCAGCAGTTACCTCCAGATAGTTCTGGGCCATGAAAAAGATTTCTATTTCTCTTGAGAGAGAAGAAAAAAATCTGTCTTTCAGATTTGGGGGACTGTCAATGTGCCGTTTACTCACCTGAGCGGTGGTTTTACGGATGTGTTCCTGCACCATATACTCTGCACTCTCACAATATTTTAAATGGGGGAGGAGAAATCTCCCCTCCCAAAGCTTAGAAATAGTGTAGCTACTCAGAAAAACTATGCAGAAACCCCTATAGCTGTTCACTGAGATATGCTTCTTCAACAATTCACATCGCAACTAAACCCTGTGTAAAAATCCAGATATACCTCATAGGACTTGCTTTCCAAGTCTTTAATGTAGTCCTCGGCATCAGGCAGGCTCTTGTAATAAGCCATGTTTCTCTTCATCATTTCATCATCAGGATGCTTCAATAGAAAGGTGTGAGCAGCAGCAATGGCTTTCGGGAGATTATTTGCCTAAAGCACAAAGAAGAAAGATAGTCAATGGGTAGAAAGCATGATTTCTGCAAAACAAGAACATCTGTTCAGCAATTTTGTGTTTCTACACAGTGTTTCCAACTAACGGTTTAGTGATTTCTAAAGGCCAGCAAGCCCTGGTCCAGCTACTCTGGACCAGTGATCAGTTGCTGCAGAGTAGATGGCCTCTGTGTGCCTATCCACTATCTCTACCCTGCACTGTGTAGAGGCTGGCATACGAGCTGTCACAGTGGACCCCCTCACCACCCTCTTGCTTCCAGTGGGTCCACTGATGAGAAGCTGCAACAGGAGACTGAAGGGAAGAGAGCAAAGTTGGTCTGCTTAGTGTGCTGGCTCCCTCCCTCTGCACGAATGCTCCCTTCCTTTTTTTTTTTTTTTTTTTGTTTTTTTGTTTTTTTGTTTTTTTGTTGTTGTTTTTGCCTTTTCTAGGGCTGCTCCTGCGGCACATGGAAGTTCCCAGGCTAGGGGTCCAATCGGAGCTGTAGCCACTGGCCTACGCCAGAGCCACAGCAACGCAGGATCTGAGCCACATCTGCTGCAACCTATACCACAGCTCATGGCAACGCCAGATCCTTAACCCACTGAGCAAGGGCAGGGACCGAACCTGCAACCTCATGGCTCCTAGTCGGATTCATTAACCACTGCGCCATGACGGGAACTCCTCCCTTCTTTTTTTTTTTGCTTTTCAGGGCTGCACTTGTGGTATATGGAAGTTCCCAGACCAGGGGTTGAATCAGAGCTTCAGCTGTAGGGCTACACCACAGCCACAGCAGCACTGGATCCCTAACCCACTGAGTGAGGCCAGGGATTGAACCCACATCCTCATGGATGCAAGTAAGGTTTCATTACTGCTGAGCCACAACAGGGACTCCATGGGTGCGCCCTTAATTGAAGGTCATGGAGACGGGATTAAGATGGCGGAATAGAAGGACTAGAGCTCAACTTCTTTCCCAAAAACAACAAAATTCACAACTAAAGACTGAGCAATCTCCACCCAAATGGACCGGAAACCCATACCCTACTCCAGAAGAAAAAGAGGAGGCCACATCAAGAGGTAGGAGGGGCGATTTCATGATATAAACAACCCCATACCTCCCGGGTGGGAAGCTCCACAGACTGAAAACTAACTGGCTCAGAGACTCACCTACAGGAGTGAGAGTTCTGAGCCCCACATCAAACCCTCACGTGCAAGGATCTGGCACTGGAAGAAAGAGCCACTGGAGCATCTGGCAATGAAGGCCAGTGGGGCTTGTGCGCAGGAGCTCCACAGGACTGGGGGAAACGGAGACCCCATTCTTAAAAGGCGCACACAGACATTCACTGGGTCCCAGGGCAGAGTGAGGTCTCCACAGGAACCTAGGTCAAACCTGACCGCAGTTCTTGGAGGACATCCTGGGAAAACAGGGGTGAATGTGGCTTGTTGTGAGGGAAGGACAATGAAAGCAAAGCTCTTGGGAATATTCAGCAGTTGCCTTTCTCTGGAGGTGGCCATTTTGGGAAAATCTGGCCCCAGCCATCAGCCAGCCTGAGAAGCACAAGGGCAAACAACAACCCAGGTGGGATCACAACCCCACCCCTCAGTAAACAGGCTACCTAAAGACCCCTCAGTCACACAGCTGCCTCTAATCCCATCCAGAGACTAAGCCCCACCCACCAGAGGGATTAGAATCAGCTCCACCCACCAGTGGGCAGGCATCAGCCCCTCCCATCAGGAAGCCTGCAGCAAGCCCCCATACCGACTTCAGCCACAAGGGGGGCAGACATTGGAAGTAAGAGAGGCTACAACTCTATTATCTATAAAAAGGTCACCGGGAGTTCCCGTCGTGGCGCAGTGGTTAACGAATCCGACAAGGAACCATGAGGTTGCGGGTTCGGTCCCTGCCTTTGCTCAGTGGGTTAACGATCCGGCGTTGCCGTGAGCTGTGGTGTAGGTTGCAGACGCGGCTCGGATCTCGCGTTGCTGTGGCTCTGGCATAGGCCGGTGGCTACAGCTCCGATTCAACCCCTTGCCTGGGAACCTCCATATGCCGCGGGAGCGGCCCAAGAAATAGCAACAACAACAACAACAACAAAAAAGACAAAAAAAAAAAAAAGGTCACCACACGAAAAACCTACAAACATGAAAAGACAGAGAACTATAACTCAGATGAGGGAGAAAGGAAAAACCCCAGAAAATCAGCCAGGTGATAAGGAGATTCTCAGCCTCCAGGAAAAAGACTTTAGACTGTTGATGCTGAAGATGATGCAAGACATTGGAAATAAACTGGAGGCAAAGATGGAAAACTTACAGGAAACACTGAACAAAAAGATACAAGATATAAAACTTAAGAAAAGATGCAAAATACAATAAGTGAAATAAAAAACTCACTAGAAGCAGCTAACAGCAGAATACAGGAGGTAGAAGAACGAATTAGAGATAGATGGAGGACAGATGAGTGGAAATTATGGATGCAGAACAGAAAAGAGAAAAAAGGTTGAAAAGAAATGAAGAGTCTCAGAGAACTCTGGGACAATGTTAAACACACCAACTTCCGTATTATAGGGGTACCAGAAGGAGAAGAGAGATAGAAGGGGACAAAAAAAATATTCCAAGAGATAATAGCCGAAAACTTCCCTAACATGGGAAAGGAACCACTCACTCAAATCCAGGAGGCATAACGAGTACCATATAAAATAAACCCAAGGAGGAACACACCGAGACACATAATAATCAAACTGACCAAAATTAAAGACAAAGAGAACATCTTGAAAGCAGCTAGGGAAAAGAAACAAGTAACATACAAGGGAACCCCAATAAGGTTATCAGCAGATTTTTCAGCAGAAACTCTGCAGGCCAGAAGGGAGTGGCATGATATACTTAACATGATGAAACGAAAAAACCTCCAACCAAGATTACTCTACCCAGCAAAGCCTCATTCAGATTTGATGGAGAAATCAAAACCTTCTCAGATAAGCAAAAGTTGAGAGAATTCAGCAACACTAAACCAGCCTTACAACAAATACTAAAGGATCTTCTCTAGGCAGAAAAGAAAAGATCAGCAACAGGAAACAAAAATGCCACAAATGACAAGGCTCACCAGTAAAGGTATATATACAGTAAAGATACGAAATCATCCATGCACAATTATGCCACCAAAATCAGAAATCATGAGAAGAGGTGGGTACAAATGTGGGACACTGGAGATGAACTTGCAATTAAGAGAACAACTTTAAACAATCTCATATACATATAGACTCTTACATCAAAACTTCAGAATAACTGCAAACCAAAAATCTACAATTGGTACATAAACAAGGAATCTCTGGAGAAGAAATATATCTCATAGTAAATAAGTGCGTAATCCACCATGAAGGGGGTCATTTGACATCATTCTTGGAATGCTGAAGTCTCCTTAGATCTGATTCTGATTTCCTCTCCATCAAAGAACTTATGATAACTATAATTAAATAATGCCACTGTACAATTAAATAATACAGTTCTACAATTGTAGTATTAATAACCACTTCTCTCCATGGTACAATGTAAGGTCTATAATGTCTTGTTTATCACATCACCTAGAATGGTGTAATGCCTTTATTGAAGAATCCATGAGATGAAACAAATTGTGAAGACATATTTATATAGTTACATTGTTTTTTAACCAACTTATGCATTTTATATTTTACTTATTTTCAGAGGGTGTATTATTTTTGTTATGCTTACCAGTTGTTATTCTTTTTACTATGCTATATAAAATATTTAATGGTATATAAGGCTTTCTTCTTTATAAATTTTAGTTTCATTTTATAACAATTTAATATAATGCTAATTTTTAAAAAAATTGAAATGTAATAGATAAAACTAAGTAGTAAAGATGAAAGCCATAAAATTGGGATAAAGTATAGAATAAATTTCCTATTTGTCTCAGCAGATTTTCCATTCCACTTCTCCAGTGGGAGTCACTTAATTTGTTTCTTAAGATCCATGTTATAATAATCTGTGTGAATGTAATTGTGTGTAAATGTATATATTTTATTCTGTAAAAAAATAAAAATCAATTGTTAAAAAAAATATAAATAAATAAATAAATAAAATTAAAAAAAAAAAAAAAATGAAGGTCATGGTCCCTCTCAAGGGGCCCTCTCCGCCTGGTCTCTCTCCTTCCAGATCCCAGTCATTGGTCTCTCCCTTGCCCCTTCTGGCCTGGGAAAGATCACACTCCACTGTCAGCAACGCTTATAAATAACTACCTTATTAAATGTTCCTCCATGGAGTTCCTATCGTGGCGCAGCAGAAACAAATCTGACTAGGAACCATGAGGTTGTAGATTCGATTCCTGGCCTCGCTCAGTGGGTTAAGGATCTGGCGTTGCCATGAGCTGTGCATGGTGTAGGTTGCAGACGTGGCTCGGATCTGGCGTTGTTGTGGCTATGGTGCAGGCTGGCAGCTGTAGCTCCGATTAGACCCCTAGCCTGTGAACCTCCATATGCCGCATGGCCCTAAAAAGACAAAAGACAAAAAAAAAAAAAAATTAAATGTTCCTCCAGTCGCCCAATATGACTATGTCATGTCTGCCAGAACCTTGACATTGATATATTAACATTTTCCTGAGCCTCTCACAGACCCTCTGCTTCACTGTTCTCCACAACCTCCTCACTTACTCCTCCATTCACTCAGCAAATATTGGTTGAGAGCCTCCTATGTGCCAGACACTGTTCTAGGAAGTGAGTCTCTAAGAATTAGTTAAACAGGGGGGAAGAATCCCTGCCTTTAAGTACTGGACATGCAAGCAAGTTCTCCCCATCTCCCAGCAACCTCGGTCAAGAGCATGTTTTATGTCACCCCATGTTCTGTCTCCCCACTTTTCATGCCACTCTGTGGTCTCAGCTAACGAACCTTGAAGGGCCCATCTGTGTCATTCGTGTCTGCATTCCTGGCACCCAGCACAGTTCCTGGGACAAGGCAGGACTCAGGAAGCACCAGTTATTTGGGCATGACAACATGACTCCATAACATTTTCGTGAAATGCATTCA
This sequence comes from Sus scrofa, assembly GCF_054392235.1. Lineage (NCBI taxonomy): Eukaryota > Metazoa > Chordata > Mammalia > Artiodactyla > Suidae > Sus > Sus scrofa. The sequence continues at coordinate 33,732,263 of NC_139395.1, read as the reverse complement.
CATTTCCCTCACTTTTCCCCTTTTGCTTCTCCCCATTAGGGTGGTGGTCAGCTGATTCTGAGTTTCACTGCCTCATGGGTGGTGGCTGACTGGTCAAGACACAGACATATGACAAATGCTCTTGAGAGAACTCAGCCAGAGTGGGAAGAAGAGGAAATGGGGAAAGGGAGCTGGCCTGGAAGAAGAGGGAAGAAGAGGAATCCCCCAATCCAAAGAAAAGTCCCCCTTGGGGTCTGCAGGGGCAGCAAGGTCTGCGGCCCTGGCCCTTCAGGTCTGGCATGTGCAGGTGGAGTGCAGAGAGCAGAAGTCCTCAGAGAGGAGTGGTGTACTGTGGGAGGCGGGGGCACAGACAGGGATGGCGCACCTCCCTGTGTGGACACAGGAGCATCAACCAGCATTTCTCCCCTGCCCACCCCCATGGATGTCCTGGCTCCTCCATCCCCTAGAACCCCACCTCAACCTGGTGGGGGAGGGGAGGTCCCCCAGTACACAAGCACAGAGACCCCCTTCAGCCAATCCAGAGGGACACCCACCCAGAGGGCAGGAATTACAGAATTCGGTTTGGAGAGAGAAAACAAAGGGATATTCGGTATACTCTATTTCTGAGAATTAAAGGGTGGCATGTAAACTGCACCAAACTGCACCAGAATAGGAGCCTAGTCTTTTGGACATGATGGCAGTGGCAGCCTCAGCAAAATGGCAGTGGTGATGAGGACAGACTCCCAGCTGTCAGTGTGCTATTTGGGGACTGCCAACTAGTGGTCTGGAGGGGGACTGCCTTTGAAAGTGTTCTACAGACAGCCTTATACTCTGCACTGGAAAAGAGCCAGTTTGGCAGCCAGAGGAAGGTCAGGAGGCACGAATGGGCTCTTTGAAAGCATTTGCCCATGAAATTAAATTCTCTGATTCTCAGAAGAGCACTTAGAAAGAGGGGCACAGAGTGGGATTTTGAAGGCCTCTCACTCAGGGCCTGGGATTTTACAAAATGGAACCCTTCCTGAAGAGGAAAGGGTGATTTTATTCACTTTAACTCCAGCTCCGCCAGCTGAAGCATGAAGCCACATCTTGGCAGCTAAAACTTCTGACAGATTCTGGGGAAGTTTTGGAGAAGGTGGTGGGGTGGGGGAGGGGGACCCCACCCTGCCATGGGTTCCTAAGAAACAATCACCTGCCGGACAGGCCCCCAGTCATCTGCCAAACCAGTAACTTCTAAATCCAGGAAGGGCAGGGTCCAGGTCCAGGCAAAGGTGGGTAAGTGTGCCTGTGAGGCAGTCAGCTCTGTCTGTTCAGAGATCAACAGTCATCAAAGATGACTGATAAAGCACTAGGGCCCACCTTTTCCTCAGCCTGTGGGGAGATGAGCATTTCATGGAGATGGAGCCATAGAGGGAGTCCACCGCTCGTCACATGAACCTAAGGCAGGCTGGTGGCATGAAACCCAAGGTGGGCTTGAGGACCACACACCAGGAGCACGGCCTCTTCGCCACAAGATCACACAACTAAGTCTCCTCACCTTGATCTGATGATCATAAACCCCCCAACCCTGTCCTCATGTTCAACTCAGCTTTTTTGTTGTTGTTGTTGCACCCACGGCATGCAGAACTTCCCTAGCCAGGGATCAAACTTGTGCCACAGCAGTAACCAGAGCCACAGCAGTGACAATACCAGACCCTTAACCCACTGAGCCACCAGGGAACTCCTCAACTCAGCGCTTGTCCTCAATCCTTGAAACAGAGGCCCACAAATCAGAAGGGCACAGTGACGTCCACCCAAATTTTGCTGCAACAGGCAGCACCGTCCATCTCCAGCACACATCACCAGCCTTCAGGGAGAATGTATAGCCTGTCCTCAAGTCATTTTCTCTCTACCCAGAAACATTTGAAACATCATTAAGGAAAAAAAAGAAATCAACCATACAATATCACCATCAAAAATCACTGTTTTAGTAATTCGCGCTGGAAGCAATGAGGATTCTGCTTTATTTATAAAATTCTAAACTCAAAATACCAAGACAGGTGGTATTATACTGGCTTTTTTTTTTTTTTTTTTTTTGTCTTTTTTTTTGTCTTTTTGCCATTTTCTTGGGCCGCTCTTGCAGCATATGGAGGTTCCCAAGCTAGGGGTCCAATCGGAGCTGTAGCCACCGGCCTACACCAGAGCCACAGCAACGTGGGATCTGAGCCAAGTCTGCAACCTACACCACAGCTCACGGCAATGCCGGATCCTTAACCCACTGAGCAAGGCCAGGGATCGAACCCGCAACCTCATGGTTCCTAGTCCGATTCCACTGCGCCACGACGGGAACTCCTGTACTGGCTTTTAAGTGACTGTTACAAGACCTATAAAGGGTTTTGAAGAGAGGCTATGAACTTCCCAATCTCTGAGGATGCTACAATAGAGGAAACCCCTGCCTTATGGTCACACTGAGGGAAATGCTCCTCCCTTCTTCCCTGTAACACTTGTTTCAAATGCACCTGTATATTAAAGAAATCAGAGCTTCCACTATTCTCTAGGTTTAAAAATAAAATGTTTCCTCCTTGCTCACATGATTCGTTTGCTTCAGGCTATATTTCCCAAAAGCTCTACAAAAAAGATAAAGGATTCAATGAATCATTTTTAGCATAAAAAATAGTGCTTGTAAGAAGCAGCCATCATTTGGGTCCTGGAAATGTATTAACCTTATCCCCAGTTCTATTTTATTTCTTTGTTTTTTGGGTTTTTTTTTTTTGTCTTTTTATTTATTTATTTGCTTTTTAGGGCCTCACGCACTGCATATGGAGGTTCCCAGGCTAGGTGTCCAATTGGAGCTGTAGCCCACCAGCCTATGCCACAGCCACAGCAACGTCAGATCCGAGCTGCATCTGAGACCTACACTACAGCTCACAGCAATGCAGGATCCTTAACCCACTCAGCAAGGCCAGGGATGGAACCTGCGACCTCATGGATACTAGTCAGATTGTTTCCGCTGAGCCACAAGGGGAACTCCTCCCTACTTCTATTTTAAAATCGCTTTTTTTTTTATTGCCATGACAAACATTCTGATACAAATCAGATACTTCATATGAAACAATTAACAAGGCCTAGAAATAATCCACTTTCTCCTATTTAGGGTTTTGTGCTATTTTATGGTTCATATGAAATGTAACATACACGAGGTTCTGTTTCAGGCAAAATGAAAAACAGATCGTGCAGCCCAAAGATTCAAAGCAAGTTTAAAAAGTCGTTTTCCATTAGATAAAAGTAGAAACTGGGCTTTGAGAGAGCTCTCCTGGCAAAATCAGGTGAAGACCCACCAAGCTAAAGCCTCTTTATCCAGTAACAGGGATTTCAACCCATTCTTAAAACTTGTGGGTCCCCAGAACAAGGACTTAAAGGATAGAGAACTGCAATTTGTGACTATTTTTAGCCTGCAATCGCAGAGATTGTAAGCAGCCACAAAAAGGAAGACAACCGTGTTGCATTCTAGATGAAAGAGCACCAGCCCCGATGAATCACAGCGCTCCACCGAGCAAGGAAGTGTCGTTCCTACGAGGTGAGCCCTGCCCTTCCCTGGCCTCAATTTCCTCCTCTCTAAAAGGGACCAGCCAGCTCCTCACGTCCTCTTCCGCCCCATTAGTGAAACGCACCACTCAATGAGAAAAGGGGATTTTAATGGTATCTACCAAAAAAAGTGGTCCGTCTTCAAATAACTCTGTGCCAGACGTTCTATATACGTTCTCTGCCTCAGAACAACCCTTCAAGAAAAGTATGCTAGTCTCTATTTAAGATGAAGAATGTAGCGATCAGGATTTGAAGGCGTCCTTTGGCAGAGCTGGGTGCGAAAGATCTGTGTCAAGAAAGGGGAGCGGGACAAAGTCCTAGGTAAAGGGGAGGAGCCTGGGCCTGGGAGGGACCCTTAGCTAAGGGGCGTGGTGTGGCGGGGCGGGGCGGACTTGCCTTGAAGTAGGCGAACTGCAGAAACTTGTAGGGCTCTCGGCGCTGGAAGTCGGCCAGTACTTCGCGGCTGGGCTGTGACTGGCGGAAGGCTGGCAGGCCCTGCTTGCAGCGTTTGAGGCAGTGTGCGCGGCGCAGCAGGCCCCCAAAGAGGCGCAGCTCTGGATAGCGCGCGAGGCCGGCGGTGGGCTCAGGCTGTGGCGCCGCGCTGCAGTTGCGGTGGCAGAAGGCCTCGCTGTCGCGCAGCAGGCGGTGCAGCCGCAGGCTAATCTCCAGGTAGCCCACGCTCTCGGCCCAGTGCTCGCCGCTGTACTGGTCCAGCGCGTGCCGGTAGGCCGACTCGAGCGGCATCAGCTCGTCCCGCGGGAAGCTGCGGAAGCTGTAGCGCTCGTACTGGGCGCGTCCGGAGCGCAGCGCGCAGCCAGCGCACAGCAGCGCCAGCAGTGCCGCGGCCGCCCGGCGCCCCGACTCCATCGCTCCCGGCGGAAGGAAGGAAGGAAAGAAAGAAGGAGGGGAACGAAAAGGAAAGGAAGCGGGAGAACGGCACGACGCGGCGAGCCGAATGCTGGGAAGGCGTGGACGCCAGCCTCCGGCCCGCCCCGTCCGGCCGCCCCTCCCAACCCAGTCGGGGGGTCCGGGCGAAGCTGCCTGCGCGGGGAGGGTGTCCTGGGGAGGCGCGCTGCCCTTTGGTTCTTACACGGTCTAACCCGTGATCCCAGGCTCCACTGTACGCTCCTTTAAAGAGGGCTGGCTGCAACCCAGAGGCGGCCCTAATAATGGATCCTAGATCAGCCCTGCTTAGACTTTATAATCACTATACGACTTGTGCAAACACAGATTCCTGGTCTATGCCCCCACAGTTTCTGATTAAGCAAGTCGGGGTTGGGGCTGGTGGTGTCCTGAGGATTTGCAGTTTTAACCTGCACTTTGGTGAGGCTGATGCTTCCGGTCCACTGGCTACATTTTGATGGCAGTGCCAACGCCTTACATTTCAGTGAGAAAAATCAATGCATAAATAAAATGAGGAAGTCGGAGTTTCCGTCGTGGCTCAGCAGAAAGGAATCTGACTGGAATCCATGAAGACGGAGGTTCCATCCCAGGCCTTGCTCAGCGGTTAAGGATCCGGCTTTGCCTTGAGCTGTGGTGTAGGTGGCAGACTTGACTCGGATCTGACGTTGCTGTGACTGTGGCGGACGACAGCGGCTACAGTTCGAATTAAAACCCCTAGGCTGGGAAATTCCATATGCCGTGGGTGCGGCCCGAGGAAGACAAAAAAAAAAAAAAAAAGAGGTAATCAGTGGCACTGTGTAAACTATTAAGCTAATCAAGTTGAAGCATATGCTTGAGAAACCTGTGTGCACCAAAAGATGTGGATGGGGAGTTCCTGTTGTGGCTCAGCGGTTAACGAACCCGACTAACATCCATGAGGATGCAGGTTCCATCCCTGACCTTGCTCAGTAGGTTAAGGATCCTGCGTTGCCCTCAGCTCTGGTGTAGGTCCCAGACACAGCTTGGATCTGGCTAGAATCTGGTGTTGCGGTGGCTGTGGCATAGGCTGGTGACTACAGCTCTGATTGGACCCCTAGCCTGGGAACTTCCATATGCTGAGGGCGTGCCCTTAAAAAAAAAATGTGGATAGAATGTTAAAGCAGCATTGCTATTTTTCAAATTCTTTAAAAATTCTAAATTACAGAAAAGTTGCTAGGATAGTAAAAACATATCCTTCATCCACATTCAAAGATTGCTAAATTATACCACATTTCCCTTTTTATTTTTTTTCCCCTGAATCATTGGAGAGTAGATTGTATATATCGGGCCACTTATCCCTTAATCTTAGTTTGTATGACCTAAGAATAAAACTTCAGATAATGATCAAATTCAGGAAACAATGATAGAAAACTAAACTACATTCCCTATTCCAGTTTTGTCAATTTTTTTTTTTTTTTTGGTCTTTTTGTCTTTTTAGGGCCACACCTGCGGCACATGGAGCTTCCCAGGCTAGGTAGGGGTCTAATCGGAGTTGTAGCCGCCGGCCTGCACCACAGCTATAGCCACACTAGATCCGAGCCACGTCTGCAACCTACACCACAACTCACCGCAATGCCGGATCCTGACCAGCTGAGCGAGGCCAGGGATCAAACCCACAACCTCATGGTTCCTAGTCAGATAGGTTTCCACTGCACCACGATGGGAACTCCAGTTTTGTCAACTTTCTAATAACGTTTTTTATAGCACATTTTTTCCCTGGAGAGGATGCAGTCCAATATCATGTATTATCTCTAGTTTTTACTTCTATTTAGTGTTCTGGAATCTGAACTTTTTCTTCAGCTTTTCTTGTTATGTCATTGACACTATTTAAAAATACAAACCAGTCAAAAATACACAGTTCCTGCTGTGGCATAGTGGGTTAAGTTTAGAGCACTGCCACAGCTCATGAAGGTCGAAGCTGCAGCTCCAATTTAATCTCTGGCCTGGGAATATCCATATGCAGCAAAAATAAATTTTTAAAAAATATACAAACCAGGAGTTCCCGTTGTGGCGCAGTGGTTAACAAATCCGACTAGGAACCATGTGGTTGTGGGTTCGATCCCTGGCCTTGCTCAGTGGGTTAAGGATCCGGCATTGTCATGAGCTATGGTGTAGATCACAGACGCGACTCAGATCCCACGTCACTGTGGCTGTGCTATAGGCTGGCGGCTACAGCTCCAACCTGACCCCTAGCCTGGGAACCTCCATATGCCGTGGGAGCAGCCCAAGAAACGGCAAAAAGACAAAAAAAAAAAAAAAAAAAAAAAAAAAAGAAAGAAAGAAAAGAAAAAGACAAAAGACAAAAATAAAAACAAAAAATAAAAATATACGAACCAAAACAAAGATGAGACCTACTGTACACCTAGGAGAATGGGCCAAAATCCAAAATACTGACAACACGAAATGCTGACGAGGATGTAGAACAACAGGAACTCTTCATTCATTGCTGGTGGGAATACAAGATGGTACAGTCACTTTGGAAGACAGTTTGGAGTTTCTTACCGAACTAAAAATACCCTGCGATACCATCCAGCAATTAGCACTCATTGGTATTTACTGAAATATGTCCACCCAAAAGCCTGCCCCAAAATGTAACAGCCTTTTACAGAATTGTCCAGTTTGGATGCAAACAAGATGTCCTTCAATAGGCAAATGAGTAAATAAACTGGTACATCAAGACAGTAGGCGTTTCTGCCCCTGGATGCCGCTGAGTAAGCATCATTATATCCTCCTCCCCACTACCATCATGTCTAAGTCAGAGTCTCCCAAAGAGCCGGAACAGCTGCGGAAGCTCTTCATCAGAGGTTTGAGCTTTGAAACAACTGATGAGAGTCTGAGGAGCCATTCTGAGCAATGGGGGACATTCACAGACTGTGTGGTATGAGGAACCCAAACATCAAGCGTTCCAGAGGCTTCAGGTTTGTCACGTATGCCACTGTGGAGGAGGTGGATGCAGCCATGACTGCAAGGCCACACAAGGTGGATGGAAGAGTTGTGGAACCAAAGAGGGCCATCTCAAGAGAAGATTCTCAAAGACCTGGTGCCCACTTAGCTGTGAAAAAGATTTTTGTTGGTGGCATTAAAGAAGACACTGAAGAACATCACCTAAGAGAGTATTTTGAACAGTATGGGAAAATCAGTGATTGAAATCATGACTGACCGAGGCAGTGGCAAAAAGAGAGCTGTTGCTTTTGTAACCTTTGATGACCATGGCTCCGTAGACAAGATTGTCATTCAGAAATACCACACTGTGAATGGCCTCAACCGTGAAGTGAGGAAAGCCCTATCCAAGCAAGAGATGGCTAGTGCTTCATCCAGCCAAAAAGGTCAAAGTGGTTCTGGAAACTTTGGTGGTGGTCGTGGAGATGGTTTTGGTGGAAAAGACAACTTTGGTCATGGGGGAAACTTCAGTGGTCAAGGTGGCTTTGGTGGCAGTCGTGGTGGTGGATATGGTATCAGCGGGGATAGCTATAATGGATTTGGTAATGACAGAAACCATTTTGGAGGTGGTGGAAGCTACAATGATTTTGGCAATTACAACAATCAATCTTCAAGTTTTGGACCCGTGAAAGGAGGAAATTTTGGCGACAGAAGTTCTGGCCCCTATGGTGGTAGAGGCCAATACTTTGCCAAACCATGAAACCAAAGTGGCTATGACAGTTCCAGCAGCAGCAGTAGCTATAGCAGTGGCAGAAAGTTTTAATTATCACTGCCAGGAAACAAAGCTTAGCAGGAGAGGAGAGCCAGAGAAGTGACAGGGAAGCTACAGGTTACAACAGATTTGTGAACTGAGCCAAGCACAGTGGTGGCAAGGCCTAGCTGCGACAAAGAAGACATGTTTTAAAAAATACTCATGTGTATGGGCAAAGAAACTCGAGGACTGTATTTGTGACTAATTGTATAAGAGGCTATTTTAGTTTCTGTTCTGTGGAAAGTGTAAAGCATTCCAAAAAAGGGTTTTAATGTAGATTTTTTTTTTTTGCACCCATGCTGTTGATTGCTAAATGTAATAGTCTGATCATGATGCTGAATAAATGTGTCTTTTTTTAAATGTGCTGTGTAAAGTTAGTCTATTCTGAAGCCATTTTGGTAAACTACCCCAACAGTGTGAAGTTAGAATACCTTCAGGGTGATGCCAGGTTCCATTCAAAATTTACAACCTGCTTGGGTGGAGAAGCCCTTGTCTTCAGAAACCTTGGTGTAGCTGAACTGACAGTTAACTGTGTTGTGACCTAGAGTTCACCCTTAAAGGGCCACCCAAGCAAAGTCATGGAGGTATTTTTGGTTATTAATATGATTGTTGGCATAGCCTATGCAATATATCTAAATTGAATTATGGTACCAGATAAAGTTATAGATGGGAATGAAGATCCCATCCATTATCATATGTAATCAATAAACGATTTAATAGCAAAAATAAAAAAAAGACAGTAGAATATTACTCAGCACTAAAAAGAAAGGAGGCATCAAGCCACGGAAAGATGTGGAAGAATTTTAAATGCATTTTACTACGTGAAAGAAGCCAATACGAAAAGGCTACATACTGTATGATTCTAACTATGACATTCTGGAAAAGGCAAAAAAAATATATGTATTATTTTGTCTTTTAAGGGTCACATCCACGGCATATGGAGGTTCCCAGGCTAGGGGTCAAATTGGAGCCGTAACTGCCGGCCTACACCACAGCCACAGCAACTCGGGATCTGAGCCATGTCTGTGACCTACACCGCAACCCATGGCAATGCCAGATCCTTAACTCACTGATCAAGGCCAGGGATGGAACCTGGGTCCTCATGGATACTAGTCAGTTCGTTTCCACTAAGCCATGATGGGGAACTCCAGGAAAAGGCAAAATTTTGAACACAGTAAAAGGATCAGTGGTTGTCCGATGTAGGAGGAGAGGGATAAACAGGCACAGCACAGAGCTTGTTTAGGGCAGTAAAATTATTCTCTATGTAATACTATAATGGTGAATAAATATTATATATATTTCAAAACCCACAGAATGTGCAACACCAAGAATGAACCCCAAATGTAAGGCATGGACAATGTAAGGCATGGTGATTGTGATGTGTCAAAAGAGCTTCACTGGTTGTAATAAATGTACCACTCTGGTGTAGGATTTTGATAGTAGGAGAGGCTGTGTGTATGTAGTCGTGGGAGGGGGGCATATGGAAAATCTCTGTACCTTTCACTCAGTCTTGCAAACCTATAACTACTCTAAAAATTAAAGCCTATGTTTAAAAGAACATAGGCCAATAATTTTATAAAAGGTCCTTCATTGGGGTTTCTCTGATATTTCCTCATGATTAGGTTCACATTAAGCTCTTTGGACTAGAATACCACAGAAGCAATATTGCATTTTTCTGGGCTGTCACAGGAGAACACAGTACCTGCCCCTTTTTCCATGATGTTAATTTTGATTACCTCGTTAAGGTCAGATCCATTTTACCCACTTCATTTTTTTCTTTTGCAATCAATAAGTGGTTTTGGTATGATATAGCAGCACACTTCTTAAGAACAGAAAGCAGAAGTAACCTGTGTAAAAACAGAAGAGTGGATTTTTTTTTAGACAGAAAGCATGCACACATAGACTTATATAGCAGGGGGCAATGAAAGAGTTATGGCTACATATAACAACACAGTTCAACCTTTAAAAGGAAAAAAGAATGATTCTACTTCGGTTTTTTTTTTGATTTGTTTTGTTTTGTTTGGCTTTTTGCCATTTCTTGGGCCGCTTCCACGGCATATGGAGGTTCCCAGGCTAGGGGTCCAATCGGAGCTGCAGCCACCGGCCTACACCAGAGCTACAGCAACTCGGGATCCGAGCCGCGGCTGCGACCTACACCACAGCTCACGGCAACGCCGGATCCTTAACCCACTGAGCAAGGGCAGGGACCGAACCCGCAACCTCATGGTTCCTAGTTGGATTCGTCAATCACTGCTCCACGATGGGAACTCCGATTCTACCTGTATAAAAGTTTTAAAATATGCTAATGAACACAAAATATTATTTAGGAATGCAAGTAATATAATCTTAACCTCATACAAACACACAGGGTAAAACTAATGAAAAAAGAACCATAAAAAAAAAACTTTAGGTAGTGGTTCCTGTGAGCTGGAAGGAAGGACATGGAATTGAAAGAGGGTCACAAGACAGGGAGGGGATCGGAGTGAGTATGGAACATTCGCTGTCTCATTTTTTATGCCATACATATACTTTATAGTTCTTTGTCATTTTAAAAACAATTTCTGGAGTTCCCGTCGTGGCGCAGTGGTTAACGAATCCAACTAGGAACCATGAGGTTGCGGGTTCGGTCCCTGCCCTTGCTCAGTGGGTTAAGGATCTGGCGTTGCCGTGAGCTGTGGTGTAGATTGCAGACGCGGCTTGGATCCAGCGTTGCTGTGGCTCTGGCGTAGGCTAGTGGCTGCAGCTCCAATTAGACCCCTAGCCTGGGAACCTCCATATGCAGCGAAGCGGCCCAAGAAATAGCAAAAAGACCGAAAAAAAAACAAAACAATTTCTAAGGAAAGAAACTGCAATGGTGATACAAAGAAAATGAAAGAAGTGGATGGGATGGGGGAGGGGAGGAGATTGCATGAGGAGTGGAGACCAGAAGCCAGTGGAAAGAGCTGAGCTGGAAGGAGAGTGTACCTAGTGCCCCGAGGCCTCCTGCCCAATCTGCAACCGTCTTGCTTGGGGCTTGATATCCCTAGTGTATGGAGAACATGAAAACATCCAATATCCCCGATTCTGAGATAGACACATAAAAGGGCCCATTAATAGAAAACATCAATCCCACTAACAAGTATACCCTCTCTCTTTTTTTTTTTTTCTCACCTAGCTTCCTCCCTTGTCCTTAAAGTCAGAGCCAACCTGGTAGGGTTAATAGGGAGAGACTGACCTATGTGAACTGTGACCTCTGCTGAAATGTCATCTGGTCTGCGTCACCATTGAAGAGTTAGCCTCACCACCTTGGCCAAGCCCCTCCAGGTCCATCTATGTCACTTTCAGGCCACTCTGCTTTGACAGTGGGGTTTGAAACATCTCCAGGAGCTCCTTGGAGCCCAGGATACCTCCATGGATCACAGGCCACTGTCACCACAGAAAATGGCTCAGGAGGAGGAGCCATGAAGGCCACAAGAAATGGAGAGAAGGCTACTGTGGCCAGAGTAATAAAGACTGGGGTGGGGTGTGGGCAGCAAAGGTTAAGTGGAACTGCCTTTGAGAAGGTTGAGGTGGACGGGCAGGTGGAGGTGGAAGGGATGGAGAGGGATAGTGACACAGGTAGCTGTAGAAGTTCCAATAAGGGACCACAGATAGAGAGGGAAATCTAGGGAATTTGGGGAGAGAGCTGTAAGTTAATAACTGCTCAAGAAAGCCATCAAAACAAGACAGGCTTGCTTGACTAGTGGAAGCTCAAGATACGCCTCAGGTGATTGGGTGGGGGATGGGGTGAGGCCTGCATTCAGGTTCAGACCAAAGGCAGGAGTTTAAGGACTGCCTTTCTGCTGAGCACCATGACAGTCCTAGTTTGACCTTATAGGGTCAAATACTCTCTTACCAGATACCAAGGAGGAGCTACTACTCAAAGAAAGAGGAAGAGGCAATCTTTTCCCACCCCCACTCCCCTTGGATTATAAAATGTAGCCCACCTAATCCTCAGGGCAGAGCCTCCTTGCCTGCCCATTTGCATCTCTCACAAGCATTCTATCTTAATAAATCTATTTCTTGCCCATCACTTTGTCTCTTGCTGAATTCCTCCTGTGCTGAGGCACAAAGAACCTGAACCTCAGTAAGTCCACACTGGGTGAGTTATTCTAATTTAAAAACTGTGGGTTCAAGTTATAAATGCTGTCAGTTTCAAAAGGAACAGTTGCCTCCCATGATAATGCAACACAGTTTGTAGATGGAACTGAAACCAAAGTCTAGTGTGGCTGACCCCTGCTTGCAGGGTTGTTTAGCTTCACAGAGCTGTTTCTACGAGCTTCAGCTGTGTCTAGCGTATCCTCTCTAAAGGAACCTACATCCTCTAAGTGACTTTGGGGGCAATTCTCTTTCACATCATGAATTTATTCATTCTTTCAACACACTGCTCAGCGTCTACCTTATACCAGGTCCTGCCCTTGGCGATGGAATGCAAAGACGAATGAGACATACAGTCTTGATTGCAAGGAACTTCCAGTTGAGTAGAGACAAGAGGTTTTTTATTGTTATTGTTCCATTAACCTATGTGAACTGTTGTGTGCCAGGCACTGTATTAGAGAAAGAATATCTACTCTTTACTTAAGGAACTCAAAGTCTGGAGAAGACAGGTAAGTAAACCTTCAATTACCACCATCAGAGCTAGAACAGAAACATGCACAGAGCATTTCATGGGCCCCCAAGGGGGCTGAGTAACCATCTCAGTAGGTTCAGGTTGCTATAAACAAATGCCATAGATTGAGTAGTTTATAAACAAATTTATTTCTCATAGTTCTGGAAGCTGAGAAGCCCAAGATCAAGGTGCTGGCAGTTGTGGTGTCAGTGAGAAACTACTCTCTGGTTCATGGATGGCTGACTTCTCACTGTGTCCTCACAGGGTGGAAGGGGTAAGGGGCTCTCTGGAGTCTCTTATAAGGGCACTAATCCCACTCATGAAGGCCCCGCCCTCATGACCTAATGACCCCAAAGACCTCACCTCCATAGACCCTCCCTGTGGGAATTAGGTTTCAACATATGAATGGGAGGCGGGGCACAAACGTTCAGTTTATAGCAGTAATCTCCTCGGAAAGTTTCTGGCAAGAGGCCATGCTTGAACTCCTTTAAAGGGTCTGAAAAAAATGAATAGAAGTTTGCAGGAGGCAAAAATGGAAAAGCAAGAAGATTCTCCGCAGAAGAAACAACACTGACAAATGAGAAGACAGGTGATGGGACCAGAAATTAAAAAAAACAGTATAAGAGACCTCCAATGTAATCCCATAAGAAAGATGAGGACATGACTCAAGGAACAGAACATCAAGAGCCATAACACAGAGAAAGATAAATGTCGTAAGTTAGACATAAGTAGAGCGCTGTGGAATTTCTGGAAGGAAAGAACTCCTTCAGCTCGTGCAAGCACTGACTGTTTCATTAAGAAAGAGGTGTTAAATCTGGGGTTTGAATTGGGAATGAGTTGCGACCTATGGTCTGAAAAGCAAAATCTAAGAGAACAGTCCCAAACTCAAGAAAGCTCAAGAAACGTGTCCTGGAAATGGTAAACTGCAGAGCAATTTCTTCATGTTGAACAAATAATTATCTTGTCCTAGGCTAGAAAACAGAGCCTGTCTTCTTTCTCTTGCCTTCACTCTCTGGCAAAAGCATCTGCTTCCATGATCTCCCAGCTGCTTCTTTGCAGGGATGTTTTTTTCCCCTTCATGTTTGATCTAGGCCTGTTATTTCTTCTTCACTTGGACCCTCAGATTTAGCCCCCTCTGTCTTTTCTAGCTGAGTTGAAAGGTACAACTAGCAGTTCCCTTGTGGCACAGTGGGTTAAGGATCCTGTGTTGTCACTGCTGTGGCTTTGATTCTAGCTGTGGCTTGGGTTCCTGGCCTGGGAACTTCCTCATGCTGCAGGCATGGCCAAAAAAAAAGAAAAAGAAAGTGACAACTAGGTATGGCCAAAGGGCTTTTTGTTCTGACAATCACCATGTTAGCCCATCAGAGCTTTAATTTTAATTAAAAATTTTAATTAATTAATTTATTTGTCTTTTTAGGGCTATACCCATGGCATATGGGAGATCTCAGGCTAGGGGTGGAATGGGAGCTGTAGCTGCTGGCCACAGCCACAGCCACAGCAACATGGGATCCAAGCCTCGTCTGCAACCTACACCACAGCTCATGGCAACACCTGATCCTTAATCCACTGAGGAAGACCAGGGATCGAATCTGTGTCCTTATGGATGCTAGTTAGGTTTGTTAATCCGCTGAGCCACAATGGAACACCAGTGCTAAATGCAGTATGTGATGCTGAAAAAGATCCTGGACATTTTTTTCCTTTTTTTTTTTTTTTGTTGTTTTTATGAGGACATTATTGGGACAAGTGAAATCTTTGAATAAAGCCTTTAGATTAGATAATAGTATTCTATCAATGTTAATTTCCTGTTTGTTTGTTTTTTAAATCATTGTATACTGTTTATTTAAAGCTTGCCCTTGGAGTTCCTGTCGTGGCGCAGTGGTTAATGAATCCGACTAGGAACCATGAGGTTGCGGGTTCGATCCTTGCCCTTGCTCAGTGGGTTAAGGATCTGGCATTGCCGTGAGCTGTGATGTAGGTTGCAGACGCGGCTCGGATCCCTCGTTGCTGTGGCTCTGGTGTAGGCGGGTGGCTACAGCGGACAAGAGTGTCCTTACATGTATGACAGTCATGAGGGATAGACCAGTCCTGGGACACAGCTGCTAACTTTTATTAGGATTGTGGGGAAACTGTTGGCTGATAATTTCATAATTTTATCTTTTTTATTGTTTCATAACCACAACCACCAGTTGGTCACAAGACTTTTTTTTTTTTTTTTTTTTTTTTTTTTGTCTTTTTGCCTGTTCTAGAGCCACAACCGTGGCATATGGAGGTTCCCAGGCTAGGGGTCTAATCAGAGCTGTAGCCACCAGCTCGGATTGGACCCCTAGCCTGGGAACCTCCATGTGCCTCGGGTGCAGGTGCAGCCCTAAAAAGACAAGTGTGTGTGTGTGTGTGTGTGTGTGTGTGTGTGTGTGTGTACACTTTGTTTTTATTTTTTATGGTCACACCCCCAACACATGGAAGTTCCCGTGAGCAAGGGATCAAACCTGAGACTCCATAGTGACCTGAGGTGCTGCAGTTGGATTTTTAACCCACATTGCCATGGTGGGAAGTCTTTTTTTTTTTTTTTTTTTTTGTCTTTTTAGGGCTGCACCTGCTGCATATGGAAGTTCCCATGCTAGGGGTTGAATCAGCTGTAGCTGCCAGCCTGCACCACAGCCACAGCAACCCCAGGTCTGAGCCGCATCTGTGGCCTGCACCACAGCTCACAGCAACGCTGGATCCTTAACCTACTGAGCAAGGCCAGGGATCAAACCCGTGTCCTCATGGATATCAGTTGGGTTTGTTACCAGTGAGCCACAGTGGAAACTCCCCTATTTTTTTTTAATAACTTTTATTTTTGGCCGCACATGCAACATGTGGAAGTTCCCAGGCCAGGGACTGAACCTGCACCACAGCAGTGACAATGCCAGATCCCTAACCCAGTGAGCCACCAGGGAACTCTGGGTTAAACAGCTTCTTATTTTGATATAAGAATTACTGTATGCCCTTTATCTAATTCACCAATTTTTGTGTGTGTGTGTCTTTTTAGGGCTGGACCCGTGGCATATGGAGGTTCCCAGGCTACGGGTCAAATTGGAGTTGTAGCCACTGGCCTTCCCTACAGCCACAGCAACGCCAGACCCAAGCTGCATCTGGGAACTACACCACAGCTCACGGCAATGCCGGATCCTTAATCCACGGAGCGAGGCCAGGGATCACACCCTTGTCCTCAGAGATACTACTTGGGTCCATTACTACTGAGCCACAACAGGAACTCCTAAAGGATCACTTTGTTTCTGTGGTTATTAGTGCTCTTTTCCACCTTTGAAGGACTGAGCCGGTTGTACAAATTTTATAAATAAATTACTAGAAAAAGGAAATAAAAATAGATTAAAAACTTCACATCTTTTTTTTTCACTATTAGATTTAACAGACAAACTTTCTCAAATTGCTACAAGTTTCTAATACGTACTCTGAATTTCTGTTCTTATCTCGTGCCTACTGGCCCCTGGGGCACACTTAGAGCAGCACTGGTCTGTACCAAAGCATGCACCATATTCAGAGTGTATGTGGACATCTTTCTCACTAGAGATGAGTCCCTATGGGGTGACAGCCTTCTCAAGGTCATTTCATATTCCCCACAACCTGGAGCAGGAGGTTTACATTATAGCACACACTCTATATGCACACTTGGATAGGAACTATAAATAAAGCATACACAGAAGCATGGCCTTGTAAAAATAATTCAAGCTCTAATAAACCACAATAGAAAAGAATACATATAGAACTGAGTCACTGTGCTGTATACCAGAAACTAACACAACATCATAAATAAACTATACTTTATTTATGTTTGTCTTTTTGTCTGTTTTAGGGCCACACCCAAAGCATATGGAGGTTCCCAGGCTAGGGGTTGAATTGGAGCTATTGCTGCTGGCCTATGCAGCCACAGCAATGCATGTTCAACCTGCACTACAGCTCACAGCAACACCGGATCCTTAACCCACTGAGTGAGGCCAGGGAGCAAACCTACATCCCTGTGGATTCTAGTCAGATTTGTTTCCACTTAGCCCAGGTGGGAACCCCCCCAAAATAAATTTTTTATTATAATTGAAGGCAATGTGACTTTAGAGGTGCCATCACTTTCTAGCTCTGTGGCTATTGGCAAGTCATATAGCTTAGTTTTCTCATCTGTGAAATGCAGATAATAACATGCAACTAGATTATGAGGCATTATTACTCACTGCAGGCAAAGCATCTAGCACAAAACAACAATGGCTAGTTATTACTGCTAGTTCAATTATAGTATGAAGCCAGGTATTAAATCTCAGAAACAAACAAACTACAATCTATGCTCTCTGGGCAAGCTTCTACTGTAAAGGGCCTAACATTATATTTTAGGTTTTGTGGGCATGAGGTCTCTGTTTCAACCACCACCCGTCATCATAATGTCAAAGCAGTCACATGCGGTGTGGAGAGGATTAGGGAGGGGCCGTGTTCTGCTACAAGGACACTGTATTTTGTTTATTCATGGACAGTGACATTTGAATCATATCATTTTCAAATGTCACAAAACATCATTCTCCTTTTGACTTTTTTTCCCAACTGTTGAAGAATGTAAAAATGAATTTTTTTTAAATGAATTCCTAATTGGCAGGTCATGCAAATTGTACCCGGGCTGGATTTGGGCTGCTGGCTTTAGTCTGCCAACCCCTGTGCCAAAATCCTTTTCTGCCTCAACTCAGTTAAAAATGCCTGCTGTGTATTATTACCTTGGATCTATAGGTTTGGAAAGATGGTGGGAAAAACTGGATTTGCTATGTACTAAGAATCTTTTTATTTTGTTTTGTTTTGCTTGGGCCCCACCTGTGGCATGTGGAAACTCCCAGGCTGGGGACAATGTTGGATGCCTAACTAGCTGAGCCATGAGGTAACTCCCAGGCTGGGGACAATGTTGGATGCCTAACTAGCTGAGCCATGAGGTAACTCCAAGAATCTTTAAAACAAACAAACTTCATTTTGCAGTAATTTGGTCTTAGGAAAAAATTGAAAAAATAGTACAAAGAATTCCACGACTGATTCCCCAAAGGTCAACATTTTACCACACTTGCTTTATTGTTCTGTGTGTATGTATGTATACACATTTTTTTTTTTTTCTGAATGATTTGGGAACCAGTAGCAAAGATAATGCCCTTTCCTTTCCCCCAAACAAGGACATTCTCTTATATAACCACAATGAAAATTATCAAAATCTATAAATTAATACCAAACTATTACTTAATCTTTAGAACTTGTACCCTAATCAAAATCAAGGAATTAACCTACAGGCCTAATTAACATCCTGTATGTGGGAGTTTCCGTCGTGGCTCAGTGGTTAACAAACCTGACTAAGATCCGTGAGAATGTGGGTTTGATCCCTGGCCTCACTCAGTGGGTTAAGGATCCAGCGTTGCCATGAGCTGTGGTGTAGGTCAAAGACGCGGCTTGGACCCCGTGTTGCTGTGGCTGTGGTGTAGGCCAATGGCTACAGCTCCGATTAGACCCCTAGCCTGGGAACCTCCATATGACGTGCGTGTGGCCCTAAAATGACAAATTGCAAAAGAAAAAAAAAAAAAATTCTTATATGTGCCAAATGTCCTACAGTCATCACCCTTGCTAACTTCCCCAATGACCCAATAAGTTCCATATCATTACCCCTATTTTACCAGTGAAGGAACTAGTGCTCAGAGAGGTTAAGTAACTTGCCTACAGTCATTGAGACATCAAGCAGTAGAGTTCAAATTCCAACTTAGGTGTGCCTGCCCCCAGGCTTGCTGAGTGTGGAAAGGACTTCCACAGGACAAGGAGAGGGACTCTGCATTTCAGGCATGAAAAGAACCTGAGAAAGGAAAGCCAGTTTCTCAGTCTCCAGAGGAAACGCCCAGTGGGAAAGGAGAAAGGAATGAGCAGATGGAATTTTAGCTCTTTTGTTACACAATATAAAAGGTTCTTTTTGTTTGTTTGATTTTCTTTTTTGGCCGCCCCTTGGTATATGGAGTTCCCAGGCCAGGGATCAGATCCGAGATGTGTTTAATCTGAAATTAAACACATAATGTAATCATATATTTTTATTTTTCAAAACTAAGTTAACTAAAAGTTGCGCCCTAAGCCACAGGTTCCCTGTCATCCCTAACTCACTGTGCCAGGCTGGGGATTGAATCTGCATCTCAGCATTCCTAAGACACAGTCAATCCCGCTGCAAAACAGTGGGAACTCCTAAAAGGTTTTTTTGAACACAGCTATGGTTTTTTTTTTTAACTTATTAAAAGTAAAAAATGACTTCTAAACTTATTTTAAAAACAGAGAAAGCGACACAAAACAAATAAATGATGAAATGAGTTATATTATGGTGAATACCCTTGTAACTACCCTCTAGTTCAAGAAACAAAACTTTGTTGGCCTCTCCCAATCTCAGGCCCTTATCTCACAAGTAACAACAATTCTTGACTTCTATAATCATCACTTCCACTGTTTAAGAATCAAACTAAGTTTTTTAAAGAGTCAGAAGTTGTCAATAATACAATTTAAGAAAAAATTATTCTTTTTTTTTTTTTTTTTTTTTTTTTTGTCTTTTTGCTATTTCTTTGGGCCGCTCCTGAGGCATATGGAGGTTCCCAGGCTAGGGGTCCAATCGGAGCTGTAGCCACTGGCCTACGCCAGAGCCACAGCAACGCGGGATCCGAGCTGCATCTGCAACCTACACCACAACTCATGGCAACGCCAGATCATTAACCCACTGAGCAAGGGCAGGGACCGAACCCGCAACCTCATGGTTCCTAGTCGGATTCGTTAACCACTGCGCCACGACGGGAACTCCAAAAAAATTATTCTTACACTTGCTAAAATGGTATCATTTCCTACAGGGGTCACCTCTACTGCCATGGATGGGAAGGAATGGGTCTCTATTCTAAGTACAGCTAAGACAGCTGGGGATTTATATCCAGCAAAAGGAGGGCCTAGTAGATGGAAAATTATAAGAGGAGATCTCAAGGGATTCTTGTTAAAGGTAGGTCCAAGGAAGGTGGGGTAGGGATGAGGAATTTGATCAGACATCAAGAATTGGGAGATGGTCCCTAAATTGACTTAACAAGATTCTTTGCTAAGACTGGACAATGCAGGCCGGGCATGGATAGGACAGACACAGAAGGCCAAGGTCCAGATCAAATTTAATCTAGAAGAATCTCTAGTCAGAGGGTCCTAATTAAAGTTTAGTCAAGGAGTCTGTCAAGAGACAGCATAATTTAATCGTATATTTTTATTTTTCAAAACTAAGTTAACTCAAAGTTGAAAATATTTAAAACGAGTCAGTTTTGTGGAATGTCACTTATATCCCAATAAAGCTGGGAAAAGTATACATAAAGCTATTTCCCTAAAGGCTCCTTCCTCTGAAATTCAATTTTGGTGAAATGTGAGACTCCTGCAGTGGTGGGAAGAAAGGGAGGATTTTCAGAGAGTTCAAACAACCAGGTAGGAAAAGACAACTTCAGACTCAGATCTGGTGGTAACCAGCGGCCCTGGACAAGCTAACTCACACGGAAGAGCCTTCATTTTCCCAAATGTAAAAAAGATAACGCCGGCCTTACTGGAAGGCTCAAGTGCAGAAAGGGGGAGAGGTGTTGCTACTCTCCCAAGACCCAAAGATGAAATAAAAATTCTGCAGACTCTGGTGCTTGGAGGGTTGGCATTTGCAAAGACTTTGCCAACTCTAAATTTATCAGTAACCTAAAACAGTGGTTCTCAAACTTGAGCGTGCAACCAAATAACATGGAGGGTTTGTAGTATCACAGGTTTCTGGACACTACTCCTAGGAGTTTCCTGGACAAGGACCTGTTATTTCCATTATCAACATGTACCAGATACACGCTTGGTCCAGGAACCTTATTTTGTGGGCCCCTGCTTTAGTTTTCCGGACAGGTCTGTATGTGGGGCCGGGAGTCGATCTAGTCCACTTAGGTTTATTTTGCCTCAGTTTCTCCCTTCTGCCCTGTCAAGGGAGCCTGGGAGCAAGGAGCCTTTGGTCAAAGTCCAACCCCCAAGCGCAGACAGCGAGGCCTCCAGAGTTCGAGAAAGGCCCCTCCCTCCGGCAGAGGCCAGATAACACTTTCCTAGAGTCACGCGGCTTGCGCCTCCGGGGTTTAGGGCTCGGCGGCAGGCAGGCGGGGCGCCGGGCGGAGCCGGCGCGGGGCGGGGCCAGGCCACGGGTCCTCAAACGCCGGGCGCCGAGCGGCCGTCCCGGCGCTGACTGCGGACCCGGGAGGCCTGGAGGCCGGAGGGTGGATATGCCGGGGGTCGTTCACATCCTCTCCCTGCTGCTGGTGCCGCTGATGCTGGGCTCTGGGGGTGGCTTGAAAGTAAGTCCACAGGCACCCTCCCCACGCGGGAATGATGGACTGGGGACAGGCTGGCGGGGACTGGGTTGGGGCTGGGGCCACTCGGGGTCCCAGTGAGCCGGGGGTCCTGGGGCGCGCCCGGGCTCCGGAAACCGGAGGAGCGCAGGCAGTGGGCCGGCCCTCCCGTCAGAGGCGGGCGGGGCGCGCGTCCTTCCCGGTGGCTTTGTCGCTCGCGTATTCCCGCCCTCGCCGCCTCCTTCGTTGGGACCCACTTACCCTACCAATGCACGGAGAGGCTGAGATGAGGTGCTTTCCAACTTTGAGGTCTTGGCGAGAGGTGGGGGTGGATTCCAAGTAGCGCGCGTCTTGACAGGCGCCTCGGGCTCTGGCTTGGCTCGCCCTCCCTTGCAATTTGTGCTCTGCGGAGCGCTCCGGAAGGAGAAAATCGGGTCAGGAGAGGCCCCCGCAATGGGAACATTGGGTTAATTTCCTTCTAGGTGGTCTCTTTATCTCGCGTCCTTCTCGCCGATTCCCGCCGCCTACGTTTTTGTCCCGGATTTTCCAAACTTTCAGAGTTTGGCGCTGGGCAAGAGGCAGGCAGCGTTGCTTGAGGGAGATCTGGCCGGGCGAGGTGTGTGTATGTGTGTGTGTTGCGGGGGAAGGGGGATGTGTGCACGATTGGAGGAGGACAGCCTCGGTCCACCCGGCAGAGCTAAGGCAGGGGCCACAGGACATCCGAATCGCTCCTGGGGAGGTCAGCGTCACGACCGCGGAAAGGTGGGGGGATTGGGGGAGGAGAGAGCGAGGAATTAAAACGGGCACCTGTCCCTCTACACCGTCAGAGAACCGACTTTGGTTCTCCAGAGTTCAGGTAGACTGAGTCTGGGGCTTGTTTTTAAGTAGAAGCTGGTGAACTTCGGGCCCACTGTGACACCCTTTAATAAAAGGCTTTTGGTAAAGTTTCTGGAGCAGAAAAAAAAACAAACAAAAAACGCAACTACATTTATCTAAAATCGAGGTTGAAAATCTTAAGTATTTGTAAAAGAACTGCCGAAAATGTTTTTATTTTGGATTCTTCTTGGGAAAAGGGTCACCTCAAATGAACAGCCGCTGCCCCAGTCTGTGACTCCCCTACCCTACGCTGGCGTGGGAACTAGCTCCCTCTGAGAACCACATAAGAACTGTTCAAGGGCACGGTGGCAGAGAAAGATGGATGGGGGAAAACAGGTCATTAACTGATATCTCAGAGAATTGCGAGAGAGGAGGGATGAGGATTCATGGGGGAGGAGCTAGGGGACCGGGCAGCCCCCTGGGTCCTAGTTGCACACACACACCCCCCCCCCAATTATGCAGCATCATTCAGCAAGGGCTGCCTTAGGACTGCCAGGCCCAAGGCCCAAACTGGGAGGCTGGCTTCATCCTAGGAATTCCTTTTTTTGTTTGTTTTTTGTTGTTGTTTTGTTTTTGACTTGTAACATGATGGTTCTTTTTATTATTACTTGAAAAAAATTTTACAGTATAGTGGATTTACAATATTCTGTCAATTTCTGCTATACAGCAAATACCCCAGGAATTCTTAGGTCAGGTGTCCCTCCTGTGCCTAGAGGTGAAAAAGAGACCAGCAGACTAGCTTTCCATGATTTCCTAGAACAGCAGTTCCCAAACCTTAACTGTCCTAGAAGTTAGAATATTTGAAAATATTAAGAAATAGGAGTTCCCGTCGTGGCGCAGTGGTTAACGAACCCAACTAGGAACCATGAGGTTGCAGGTTCGATTCCTGGCCTCACTCAGTGGGTTAAGGATCCAACGTTGCCATGAGCTGTGGTATAGGTGGCAGATGTGGCTCAGATCCCGCGTTGCTGTGGCTGTGGTGTAGGCTGGCGGCTACAGCTCCAATTAGACCCCTAGCCGGGGAACCTCTGTGTGCCTCAGGAGTGGCCCTAGAAAAAGGCAAAAAGACCAAAAAGAAAAAAAAAGAAAGAAAAAAAGAAATTCATTATATGTTGATAGTCTTAATGTATTTTTTTTTAATAACAATATTTCTCACCAAATTTTGGGATGAAGAGTGACACTGTTTTCCATTTTTCCATATCTCTTTCATGTCTGTCTTAATAGATGACAGTTGGATTTTCATAGCTACTTCTCCATTTCTTGCCATATCACATGTCATGTAGCCTCTGGAAAACTCCACTGTACACTAAGGAGAAAATGGCTATGGCTTAGTACTGTTGTGGAAAACAGTTTTGACTAAATGGACCCTCCCGAAGGGTCTCCCCAGACCACACTTTGAGAACTGAACTGATGAATTACAATAATGTTTTTCTTATTATAAAAGTTCATATGCATTTTGTGGAAATAAACATTAAAAAAAACTAAGAAAATGAAAACTGCCCATGATGTTACAGTGGCGCAAGTTCCATCCCTAACCTGGTAATTTCCACATGGGACTGATGTGCCCCCCACCCCCCAAAAAAGAAAGTGTAGCGATGGACTGGTTTGTGAGTGGCTTAGATTCAAGGCGGGTTGGGCAGATGTAAGTGGCCTTTAGGTTTTGACTGGGGACAAGGAAGCAATAAATCCCACAAAGCTGATGCCGGTTCCTGGTTGCAGGCGGAGCTGACCTGGACACCTGTCCTTGGCCACTGTCCTTTCTAAGGAACTCGCCTTCCAGAGCCCACCTGCACAAAACTGGCAGGGGGACCCTCTTAGGAGCAGAGGTGATGGCGATCTTCAGGCAGCTGTCCCTGGGCGCCAAGGCTGCCCTGGCTGCTGGCACTGTCTTCGTGTCCATGGTGGTCTCCCGTTCCTACCTGGCAGAGAGCCTTGAGCTCAGGGCTTGGCGGTGGCTGTTCCGCCTGCAGCTCGCCCTGTTTGCCAACTCGCTAATGCTTCTCGGCTCCCTCTACATCTGGCGTAGCGCCATCAGCAACCTCAGCCAGTCCCCGGCCGCCGAGTCAACCTGTTTCCAGCTCTGGAAGGTGGCTGTCATTGCATTCTTGGCCCTGGCCCATTCCAGTTTCTTCACCATGCTCTTTTTAGTGGCTGAGGAGCCCTACCTCTTTTCCCTGGCCGCCTACTCCTGCCTGGGGGCATACATCATCATGGTCTTCTTCCTCTGTACCCTCAGTGGCATGGAGCAGGCCTACCAGCTCCTGGCCTGGCGCGCGGGCAGGGTCGTGGGCAGCCTCGACAGGACAAGGAAGCTGGCCCTCAGGCCGGCGCTGGCAGTGGTGGTGACCGCTGTGCTCAGCGTGGTGGGGCTGCTAAATGCCGCCCAGCCCCCAGCTGTGAAAACCGTGGACGTGCCCATCCACCAGCTGCCCACCACCATGGACAACCTCAAGATCGTGCTCCTCTCGGACATCCACCTGGGCCCCACGGTGGGCAGGACCAAGATGGAGATGTTTGTGAACATGGTGAACATGCTGGACCCAGATGTCACAGTGATCGTGGGTGACCTGTGTGATTCCGAAGCCTCTGTCCTCCGCACGGCTGTTGCTCCTCTGGGCCAGCTTCATTCCCGCCTCGGCACATACTTTGTCACGGGGAATCACGAGTACTACACGTCAGATGTCAGCAACTGGTTTGCGCTGCTGGAATCCCTGAATGTCAGGCCCCTCCACAATGAGAACGTGAAGATTTCTGCCACCCGGGCGCAGGGTGTCGGCGGTAAGGATGACGACTGGATCTGCTTGGCTGGGGTGGATGACATCGAAGCGGACATCCTACACTACTCTGGCCATGGCATGGACCTTGAGAAGGCCCTGGGGGGCTGCAGCCCAGACCACGCCACCATCTTGCTAGCTCACCAGCCCCTGGCTGCCAAGAGAGCCCTGCAGGCTCGGCCAGATATTAACTTGATCCTTTCTGGGCACACGCATGCTGGGCAGATCTTTCCCTTGAACGTGGCAGCCTATCTCCTGAACCCCTTCTTTGCTGGTCTCTACCAAGTGGCGCAGACTACGTTTGTGTATGTGAGCCCAGGCACCGCCTACTATGGGATACCCATGCGGCTGGGCAGCAGGGCAGAGATTACTGAGATCATCCTCCGGCGGGCACCCTAAACCCCCCTGCCATACCTGCCTGCTCATCGCCCTTGCCCTCCATCTCCATCCCTCTGCCGGGCAGGCTGCCTGCTTTACCCCCTCCAGCCTCTCCTGCCAACACATGCTTGTCACGAGCCTGGCTTGCACCGGGATTTGTGGTGGGGCTGCCTGGCAAGTCCAGGCAGTTTAACTCTGTAGATGGCCATCTGCTTTTTTATATGCACTGGTGAGGCTACTAAAGGCACTCAAGTGAGAACAGGTGTCTGTTTTCCAGATGATATGGAGTAAGCCTCTGCAGAACTTCATTTTGGGGGTTGAACCAAAATAGGGCTGTGGCTTGAAAGGGATGCCTCTGGAAAGTGGAGTAGGAAGAGGACTCTTGGCCTTTTAAAATCCTCTTTAGGATTTTAGCAGTTTCTAGAATCATCAATCCAGAGCTTTCTGGGGAAGAGGCAGTATTGCTAGATAATCTGGGAGAACTGGCGAGACAGAGGCCCTCTGGCTTTCTTTTCCCCTTTGATTCTATCAGAGTCACCTTTACTGAGAGCATTTACCAGTCACTGGCTGGAATACAGGGCTCATCCTGTTCCTGGCCTTGAGCCCTGCTGTCTGACTGGTTCTGCTCCTGGCCGTTGGGATGGGAGAGGGGGTGGAAGGATGCAAGCACCTGTAGGTGAAGGTCACAGTGCAGCTGCCTAGAAATTCAGAGGGTGTTTGCCTCCCTTGACACCTTTTGTGCAACACGGGGATGAAGTGAATAGGGACAGGCCACTTTCTTCTCCTGAGAGATGGGGAAACAGGCAAAGAGAGGTGGAGCACTGGCTGCCTGACAAGGGATGTGGGAGATTCTGAGCCAGAAGCCAGATTTTCTACCTCCCAACAAAAGTGTTCTTCCCACGGGCTGATGGTTAAGTAGCTGCACCCTTATAGGTGAGAACAGGATTCAAACACAAGTAACAGTGTAAAGATGACAAACGGGCTTGAATCCGAAGTTCCTTTCAAAGTGGTCTGCTTAAGGCTGAGTTCAGTCACCATAACTATGTGGGCTGGGCCCAGAGAGGGGTTGCGGTTGGCCAGTTTCAGTGTGGGAGGAACAGTCCAAAAAGTGGAGTGCCCGCCCTCCACCCCAGTTTTTTATCTGATTTGGACGTTTGCTCCCTCCCAGTGGGGGGGTGGGAGATGGACTGAGCTTTGCATTGGGAGTGTCAGGGCTCTGGGCTCCGGTGGCCCCGATGCTTTCCCTCCTGTGGGGCCCTGGCTGTGGGGGGCTGGGCTGTCCTTCCTGCTGTGTGGCTCACTGCCTCCCCCGGCCTCTGCAAGCCCGACCCCATTAGAACTGTTCTGAGGCTCTGGCCATCCCTACACTGGACCCACAGAAAAAGGCAGGAGTTACTGTGTCTGGAGCAGCCCATCACCCACTGGCCAGCCCCTGGGTCAGAGGCAAGGGCCTCTTTGACACTAGGGGAGCAATAAGGCCTGGGAATCTTTCTTCAAGAGGGAGCTCTTACCTGGAGGAGCACACCCTTCTGCTCCCTTGTCAGGAAGCAGACTTGACCTCACAAATCCTGAAATTGAGATAATTATCCTATCTACCTCAAGATTGTTTCTTGGGGAGGGTATTAAGATATGGCACAAAGTTGCAGTGGCACTGTCTCAAGTCAGCACTTGATGTTGCTAATTTTTAAACATCTCATGGGACATGCAAAGGGGTTATTTTGGTCACAGATGCCCAGAAACTTTATGGAGCATCCAGTCCTGTGGATTGGGTGATTTGTCAAAGCAGCAACTACTGGGGTTTGCTCCCCTCTGCCCATGTTAATGTCTTCCCGTGCATGCTTGGCTTGGCCAGGACGAGCTTCTTCCTTTTCTTCCTTGTCCCGTTGCTCAGTGGAACCCTGGGGAACCCTGGAGATCACCTTTCTTGTGTTCAGGCAGCTGAAGTGTTGACAGCAGGCCTTCCAGTCAAGTTTAAAATATGTCTTCAGGAATTCTCGTCATGGCGCAGTGGTTAACAAATCCAACTAGGAACCATGAGGTTTCGGGTTCAATCCCTGGCCCCGCTCAGTGGGTTAAGGATCCGGCGTTGCCGTGAGCTATGGTATAGGTTGCAGACGCAGCTCGGATCCCGCGTTGCTGTGGCTGTGGTATAGGCCGGTGGCTACAGCTCTGATTAGACCCCTAGCCTGGGAACCTCCATATGCCTCGGGTGCAGCCCTAGAAAAAGATTTTAAAAAAATAATAAAATGAAAAAGTAAAATATGTCTTCAAGTTGAGATTTCAGTGGTTCTCTTATGATTACTGTTTAACCATCCTTACAGCCAGGAATAAATTTGGAGAAAAACTTAGAACCAAGGAAGGGACCCTGGAGAGCCTCTCTATGAACACATTCTACAGATGGTGCAGTTACAGGGGTGGGGGTGGGGCGGAGTGTTTTGTCCAGGGCAGTGCCCAGCTCTGCTCAGGCTCCCTGCCTCTCCACTTCAGGAAGGTTGCTCTTCCAAACCCTCTCACTTTCTTGTGACCCTAGTGGGGCTCCCCGGCTTCCAGCTTCCTTTTGGGGGGACCCCCCCCCCGCCGGCCCCGCCAGTCTACGCAGAGTTGTGCCATTTGTTTCCCACCCTTCAGTGCAAGGGGTCCTGTGTGTCTCTCCTGCTCTACCAGCTATTATTTCCCTGGTGTCTTGATTTGGAATCTTTCTCTTCATGCCCTAAACTTGATGGAATCTGTTTCCATCTGTCCTGCTTTCCATCTTGCATTGCTCTTTTTTTTCCCTTGGGTCCTAGCGGCTTCCAATCTTGTGCATACGTCATCCTTGCTCTGAAGTCCTTGCTTAACTGAATCCTCTCAAATCAGAAACAAGACAGGTCCATCTGATGTGCCTGAAGAATAGTCAGTAGCATCTTCCCACACTTGGTTTATGTTCCATGAAATAGTGGAAGTTTTCCCAGCAGAAATTCCTCCATTTGTCCAGCTATGGTCCCGGTGGCCACTCTGTGGGCGCCCTTGACACCTCTGTTCCCTGTTCTTCACCTTCTTTGATTTGTTTATTTATTGCCAGGGGAGGTGGAGAGGAACATTTACTTGAAGATGGAAGATTCTGTTTCAGTTTAGGTTGTTTTTTAAAATCTGTTAAATGCAAGTTAAAATATAACAGTGCTTTCTAAAAATTAACAGTAGCCTGTGTATTATGATGCTATTGTTATATATATCAATCCTACTGCCATCCATTCCAAACTGCCATCCATTCCAAACATCCATCCATCCATCCTTTTCTCCCCTTTTTTTTTAAGCTTTTTATTGTGAAAAGCTGAAAATATTGACAAAGTAGAAAGAAAAGCATGGATCCCCATGGACTCCTCACTCAGCTTCAACCACTGTGACTATTTTACTGTGCATTCTCATCTACCCCTGCCCCATGCTTACTTTTTTTTTGTCTGGAGTGCTACAAGGCAAACCTTAGCATATATACTTTCACCCAAGACTACTTCAGTATGAATCCCTTTAAAAAAGCATATCCAGGAGTTCCTGTCGTGGCGCAGTGGTTAACGAATCCGACTAGGAACCATGAGGTTGCGGGTTCGCTCCCTGCCCTTGCTCAGTGGGTTAAGGATCCGGTGTTGCCGTGAGCTGTGGTGTAGGTTGCAGACGCGGCTCGGATCCCGCGTTGCTGTGGCTCTGGCGTAGGCCGGTGGCTACAGCTCCGATTCGACCCCTAGCCTGGGAACCTCCATATGCCGCGGGAGCGGCCCAAAGAAATAGCAAGAGACAAATAAAATAAAATAAAATAAAAAAGCATATCCAACATGTTGTTAGGGCCAATGAAATTCATGGTAATTCTTTAATATCTATCTAATACCTTGTTAGGAGACTTGGGTCTAGAACTCAAATCTTCTACCTCTTAATCCAAGTGTTTTTTCCCACTGCCTAGGTATTAAGTAGTTATATCTCTTCCAGGAGAGTACAGGATTCAAATGCAGATAATTATGTAAAGAGTTTTCAGTTTTTCCTGCTTTCTCTCACTGTCTTTTCTGTGTGTGTGTATGTGGATAAAAAAACACGTAGCATAAAATTCATCTTAGTGATTTTTAAGTGTACAGTTCAGTAGTGTTAAATGTATACACATTGCTGTAAAACACATCTCCAGAGCTTTTTCATCTTGAAAATGTGAAACTCTGTATCAAACAACTCTTCCCCACCCCCCAGCCAGCCCTCAGCCCTTGGTAACCACCCTTGACATTCTGCGTGTGTGAGTTCCACTACTCTGGGTACCTCATATAAGTGGAACTGAATGGTGTTTGTCTCTTGTGATGGGATTATTTCACTTAGCATAATGTCCTCGGTGCTCACCCCCTATTGTAGCCTGTGATAAGACTTCCTTCCTACTTAAGGCTGAATAATGTTTCGTATAGTCTTTCTCATTTTCATATTTTGAGAAACTTCCATACTGTTTGCCATAGTAGCTGGACCACTTTGCAATCCGAGCAGCAGTACACAAATGTTCCAGTTTCTCTACATCCTCACTGAAACTTGCCTTCTGTTTTTGGTAGTGGTGTGCAGAGATAATTTATTGTGGTACTGATTTCATTTCTCTCATGATTAGCCCTGAGCCCATTGCGCCACAGTAGAAACTCCTGCCCATTTTTAAATCAAGTTGATTTTTAGTTGTTGAGTTGTAGGATATTAACTATTGTGGATATTAACCCCTTATCAGATATATGATTTGAGTATATTATTTCATGTTCCTTAGATTGATTGACCCTTCACTCTATTTATCGTGTCCTTTGATATGAAAAAGTTTTTAAGTTTGATGTACCATTTGTCTATTTTTGCTTTTGTTGCCTGTGCTTTTGGTGTCATATCCAAGCAGTGCACTGCCAAGCCCAATATTATAAAGCTTTTCCCCTATGTTTTCTCTGAGGAGTTTTGAAATTTTACAATCTTGGAGTTCCTGTTATGGCTTAGCATTAGTGAACCCAACTAGTAACCATGAGGATACTGGTTCCATCCCTGGCCTCGCCCAGTGGGTTAAGGATCCTGTGTTGGCCTGAGCTGTGGTGTAGGTCACAGATGAGGCTCAGATCCTATGTTGCTGTGGCTGTAGCGTAGACTGACAGCTGCAGCTCCAATTCAACTCTAGCCTGGGAACTCCATGTGGCAAGAGTGCAGCCCTAAGAAAAAAAAGAAAAAAATGAAATTTTATGGTCTTGATCCATTTTGAGTTATTTTTGTATATAGTGTAAAGTAAGGGTCCAACCTGATTCTTTTGCATGTGAATATCCAGTTTTCTCAATACTTTTCGTTCAAGAGACTGTCCTTTCCCCATTAAGTGTCCTTGTTGAACACCATTTGAACATATACATGACAGTTTATTTCAGTCCCTTCTATTCCATTGGTATATTTGTTTGTCTTTATATCAGTGACTCATTGTTTTTATTACTATGGTTTTATAATATCTTTTGAAATCAGGAAGTGTGGGTCTTCTAACTTTCCAAAATTGTTTTGGCTATTTGGGGTCCTTGAAATTCCATATGAATTTTAGGATGAATTTTTCTATTTCTGCAAAAAATGCTGGTGGGGGGAGTTCCCGTGGTGGCGAAGCAGAAACGAATCTGACTGGTATCCATGAGGATGTGGGTTCAATCCCTGGCCTCGCTCAGTAGGTTAAGGATCCGGTGTTGCCGTGAGTTGTAGTGTAGGCTGGCAGCTGTAGCTCCTATTTGACCCCTAGCCTGGAACTTATATATGCTGCGGGTGTGGCCCTGAAAAGCAAGGAAAAAAATAAAAATGCTGTTGGAGTTCTGCTAGAGATTACATTGACTCTGTAGATCACATTGGAGAGAATGAACATCTTAACAATACTATGTCTTCTGATCCATTAAATGGGATCCATTTCTATTTATATGTGTCTTTTTATATCTCAGCAGTATTTTGTAGTTTACAGTGTATGAGTTTCACCACTTTGGTTTGGTTTATTCCCAAGTGTTTTATTCTTTTTGATGCTATTGTAACTGGAATTATTTTCTTAATTTCCTATTTGGATTGGACCTCACTGTTAGTGTATAGAAATGCAACTGCTTTTGTACTTTGATCTTGTTCCCTGCACCTTTGCTGAATTTGTGAGTTCTAACAATTTTTTTTTTTTGGTGTGTGATCTTTAGCGTGTTCTGCGTCTAATATCATGTCATCTATGAACAGAGATAATTTTACATCTTCCTTTTCAATTTGAGGTAATTTCCTTCTCTTTCCAGTTTGTTGAGTGTTTTATTAGGAAAAAGTGTTGAATCTTGTCAAATCCATTTCTGCTTCAGCTGAAACCATCATGGTGTGATCCTTCATTCTGATGATATGATGTTTCCATTGACTGATCTTCGTATGTTGAATCATCCTTGTGTTCCAAATCTCACTTGGCCATAGTGTATAATCCTTTTAATGAGTTGTTGCATTTAGTTTGCTGATATTTGTCAAGGATTTTTGCATCAATATTCATCAGGAATATTGGTCTGTAACTTTCTTTTTTTGTTGTGTCTTTGTTGTTGTGACTTTGGTATTAGAGTGTCATCGGATGAGCTTAGGACGTGTCCCTCCTCTTTAGTTTTTCTGGAAGAGTTTCAGGAAGGTGTTAATTCTTTAAATATTTGGCAGAATTCTCTAGCAAAGCCTTCTAGTCCTTGGTTTTTCGTTGAGATTTTAAATTACGGACTCAATCTTCTTACTAGTTATTGATCTGATCAGATTTCCTATTTCTATTTTTGTTTGCTTGTTTTTGTTTTTGTCTTTTTAGGCTAGGAGGTTCCCAGGTTAGGAGTCTAATTGGAGCTGTAGCTGATAGCCTGTACCACAGCCACGGCAACGCCAGATCCAAGCTGTGTCTGCATCCTACACCACAGTTCATGGCAATGCTTAGCCACGACGGGAACTCCCAGATTTCCTATTTCTTTATGATTCAGTCTCAGTAGGCTGTATTTTTCTAGGAACTTACCTGTTTCTTTTAGGTTATGCAGTTTGTTGGCATGCAATTGTTCATAGTAGTCTCTTAAAATCCTTCTTATTTCTGTGGCATCAGTTATAATATCTCTTTTTTGTTGTTGGGTTTTTTTTTTTTTTTTTTTTTTTTGTCTTTTTGTCTTTTCTAGGGCAGCACTCATGGCATGTGGAGGTTTCCAGGCTAGGGCTCTAATTGGAGCTGTAGCCTCCAGCCTATGCCACAGCCACAGCAACCCGAGCCTCGTCTGTGACCTACACCACAGCTCACGACAACACCAGATCCTTAACCCACTGAGCAAGGCCAGGGATCAAACCCGAATCCTCATGGATCCTAGTCAGGTTCGTTAACCACTGAGCCACGACGGGAATTCCTCCTCTTACATTTCTGATTTTAGTCACATGTGTCTTCTTTTTTTTCTTAGTTAATCCAGAAGATTTGTTAATTTTGTTAATCTTTTCAAAAGATAAACTCTTGGAGTTCCCATTGTGGCACAATGAGTTAAGGATCTGGTGTTGCTGAAGCTACAGCTCAGATTCGATCCCTGGCCCAGGAACTTCATGCCACAGGTGCAGCCAAATAAATAAATAAACTTACTTGCATTGACTTTCTATTTTCTATTTCATTTAGCTCTGCTCTGATTTTCATTATTTCCTTCCTTCTGCCAGCTTTCAGTTTAGTTTTTTCCTTGGTTGCTTGAGGAATTATGTCACTTTACAGTTCTTCTGTTTGAACCAAGATCTAAAGATAAGGTCCAAGAGTTCCCACTGTGGCTCAGTGGTAACGAACCCAACTGGTATCCATGAGGACTTGGGTTTGATCCCTAGCCTCGCTCAGTGGGTTAAGGACCTGGCACTGCTACGACCTGTTGTGTTAGGTTGCAGATACAGCTCAGATCCTGCATTGCTCTAGGCCATCAAATCTGGCTTACCCTGGCAGCTGCAGCTCTGATTCAGGCCCTAGCCTGGGAAATTCCATATGCTGCAGGTGCAGCCTTAAAAAGGCAAATAAATACAAGATCCATACATTGTATGTGATATTTTTCTTCAGTCTCTTTAAGTTTATAGAATATACTCCCCTTACTTTGTGTTTTTTATTTGTTCAAGTTATCTGGATACTATGTCAGTATTCCTGTATTTTGGATTTGTGGTGGTGTTTGACAATGTACTCTCCTTCATATTTTCTGTAAACTGTTAGAGGTGGACATCTATTACAGTCAGAGAAAGAGGAGTTCCTGTCGTGGCTCAGTGGTTAACGAACCCCACTAGTATCCTTGAGGACGCGGGTTGGATCCCTGGCCTTGCTCAGTGGGTTAAGGATCTGGCATTGCCGTGAGCTGTGCTGTAGGTCGCAGATGTGGCTTGGATCCCGCATTGCTGTGGCTCTGGCATAGGCTGGCAGCAACAGCTCTGATTAGATCCCTAGCCTGGGAACCTCCATATGCCATGGGTGCAGCCCTAAAAAGACAAAAGACAAAAAATGAACAAATAAAGTTAGAGATAGAAGCTGGATAGATTCAGGTTCAACTCTTCCTCTCTTTTGGTAGAAGACTTCACTGCTTTCAGTGCTACTAAGATTGATCCATGGGTCCCGATGCTGTCAGCTTGGCGTCTCCACTGCAAAGTTCTACGTCATCTTTTCTTCGAATGTTTCGGCAGTTACCGATGACTGCTGCCTAAAGCCATTATTTCACTAGGGATTGTAAAATGGTGATTTCTTTTTTTTTAAAGTTTGATACATTTAATACAGAATTTAGTAGGCCAGACTACCAAATAGACTTTCTGGGAATAATTAGTTACATTTTATATATTCAAGAGACAATGGAAACTTCCTTTACCTCAGCTCTGAATTCTGAAAGAGTTTTTGTGGTACTTAGAAATATAATCCACCTGGAGTTCCTGCATGGCTCAGCGGGTTAAGGACCTGGCCTTGTCACTGCAGTGGCTTGGATTGTTGCTATGGCACAAGTTTGATTCCCTGGCCTGGAAACTTCCACATGCTGCAGGCATGGCCCCCCCCAAAAAAATAAGTATATGTGTGTGTGTGTTTTATACACACACACACACACACACACACACACGTATGTAAAATCCTACCATCAACTCCAAAGCAACGATTTTTTTTCTTGTTTCTTTTTTTTGTTTTTTGGGTTTTTTTTGCTGTACCCTCAGCATGTGGAAATTCTCAACCAGGGATCAAACCTGTGCAACAGCAGCGACCCAAGCTGCTGCAGTGATAATCCTGGGTGGTTACCTACTGCCCCACAAGAAACCTCCAACCTGATGTGTTTCATTCCATCAAAATAATAAATCTTCCAGGGCTCAAAATATCTCATTTTGGGCCACCTGGAGCCCCTTCTAACTGACTTCATGTCATTTTGTTGTGGCCCTAATAGTTGTTGATAGTTTTAGGCTTGTTTTGTACATATTCTGCCCTAGAATTGAATTAAGTGATTTCATAAGGAGCCCTTGTTCCTTTTAGTGGGAAATATTTAGAGACCATAAGCTAAGTACTAAGTGCTAGTGGCTCATGTCATTTCTAAGCTGCTTTTGTGACTGCTGCTAGGATATAAATATTTTATTTAGAGAAAAAAATTTTAGGTTACATTAGTGTTTCCAATTTAAATGGAAGATTTTTAAAAAATAGACTATTTTTTTAGGTTTTTATTTTTTCTCTTATAGCTGATTTACATTGTTCTGTAGACTTCATTTTTTTTTAAAGCAGTTTTAGGTTCATAGCAAAATCAAGCTTTCCTGATTACAGCATTTTTACTTAACTTCCTTTGATTTTATGTTCGTTTCTATTTTACATTGAAAATGCTGGTTCCTAGCAATCTGATGTAATTACTATGTATTTTATAGATTCAAATAGTAATGAAATATTATTAATAGGATGAATCTACTAGATGCAGGTTTATTTGTTTTACCTGAATGCAGTTCAGGATGTATTTTTAGGAGTTCCTTTTGTGGCTCAGAGGTAATAAACCTGACTAATATCCATGAGGACTTGGGTTTGATCCCTACCCTTGCTCAATGGGTTAAGTGTTGCCATGAGCTATGGTGTAGGTCATAGATGTGGCTCAGATCTGTTGTGGCTGTGGCTGTGGCACAGGCCGGCAGCTGTAGCTCCGGTTTGACTCCTAGCCTGGGAATTTCCATATGCCACAGGTGAGGCCCTAAAAAGACCAACAACAAAAATGTGTTTTTATCCTTAGGCTAAATATCGTCAAAATACTGTTTCAAATTCACTTAAAATGATTTTTTTTCTTGTGTGAAAAGTTAGGTCTGTTTTAACTTTTAAGAGTTATTTTCGGAGTTCCCAGTGTGGCTCAGCGGAAACGAATCTGACCAGCATCCATGAGGACGCAGGTTTGATCCCTGGCCTCGCTCAGTGGGTTAAGGATCCAGCGCTGCCGTGATATATGGTGTAGGTGGCACATGCGGCTTGGATCCCGTGTTCCTGTGGCTATGGCTGGCAGCTATAGCTCCAGTTTGACTCCTAGCCTGGGAACCTCCATATGCCACAGGTGCGGCCCTTAAAAGACAAAAAAATGTGATTTTATATTTTAAAATCTTACTTGTGTTTTTTGTTAACTATGCACTTACCTTTCTCTGAGATGAGGGGCAGAATTAAACATGTAAATGCCTGTGAGTCCTGGCAGATTGGGCACTGGTCCTCAATTGTGCTCACTTCTCCATTCTGCCATTTTTCTTTCTCCTCCACTGTCATTTACTGTCTTTATCCACAGTCTTTTGGAATGCTGCACAAAAATCTTTTGGGAACAAGACAGGCATAAATAAATAAAATCACCATGCTGTACAGTAGAAAAATATATATAAATAAATGACAAAAAATAAAAAATAAAACAAAAAAATAAAAAAATGAATAAATACACAAGCTCTAGCAGATCATTCACAAATTCCTCCAGATCCATTGATTATCACCATTCCTTGTGTTGGTTTTGCTTCTCCTGCCTGTCTGGTGTAATGGTGCTTCCATGACTTTTGATGTTTGAAAGGCTCTTTAGCTCTGGCATGATCAAAGTGTGTTTTACAGTTGTCTGAGATATTCCTTCTCTTTCTCTTTGTTCTGTAAGAGGGATTGAGGAAGCCCTTGTGTGCAAATACCCTTCCATACTTATCTTCTCCTCTTCTCTTAATCCCTTTCCCCTCAACCCTAGGGTGCTAGCTGCCTGGAAGATGTTACCCTGGAGCTGAGCAGCTCATGTCAGGAATTCTCCAGGCTTGGGCCTTTGGGCTGAGTTGACCCAGTGTGTAGGTGCTGGGGATGGAGAGACCCATGGAATAGGTACTTACCTGAGTTATATTGAGAGACCTGAAGACATAGCATCTTCACATAATCAACATGACCTTAACCTGTGATAGCACTGAGCTCCTTTTATTTCTTTTTTCAGGTTGAGGAATGTGCTCAAATAATGCAAATATAATTGTTTTTAGTCCTGGGGATTAAGAAACTTGGGGCATGTTCACATTACCTGATGATGTAAATACTGATGTTATGTTTTAATTTTTTTTTTTTTGTACAGAAATGCTTATTTACCACTGAAATAATCTGAACAATAACTTTTAAAATGTTGTATTTGGAGTTCCCATTGTGGCTCAGCCAGTTAAGAACCTGACTAGTATCCATGAGGATGCAGGTTCCATCCCTGGCCTCACTGAGGGGGTTAGGGATCTGATATTGCTGTGAGCTGCGGCATAGGTTGCAGATGCATCTCAGGTCTAGTGTTGCTGTGGCTGTGGCATAGGCCACATTTAACCCCTAGCCTTAGGAACTTCCATATGCCGCAGGTGCAGCCCTAAAACGAAAAAAAAAAAAAAAGGTGTACTGAACAGCATTAGCTACCTGATGTGTATTTGGTATGGTGTTATTTCTTTTGTACTGTGGTCTTTTTTTCTCCAGTATTACATGCATTATGTATATGGTGGGGGAGGGGGGACTTGGAAAGGTGTGGGCTTTGACTTGCTTGGAATTGCTTTTGATTTTGTAAGCTCTGTGACCTCATACACTGTAAATACTGATGCTACCACACCCATGCACATGTGAAATAAAACTGTGGCTCTTGAGTTTTTCAGTTCCTGTGCCAATTAATTTAGAAGGGGTGGGGAGTTCCTGTCATGGCTCAGCAGTCATGAATCCGACTAGTATTCATGAGGACACAGGTTCAATCCCTGGCCTCACTCGGTGGGTTAAGGATCCAGTGTTGCTGTGGCTGTGGTGTAGGCTGGCAGCTACAGTTCTGATTGGACCTGAAGACTGGGACAATCCATGTGCCACAGATGTGGCCCTTAAAAAAAAAAAATTAGGAGTGGAATTTGCACACAGGGCAAATTTTACATTTTATATATTTGAGGTGAAAAAAACTGAAGTCAGCTTTCCCTTTCCTCTCTTCCCCATAAAGATGCTGGGGATTCTGAGGTCTTTTCACATGGAGGGGTCACTTTGGAGCCATGAAATGGATCTTCCCTCTTCACCTTGGCCATGACAGTCACCAGTTAGAAGCTATCTTGGGTGATGCTCTATCTGCAGCTGCTGTGTAGTCCTCTCTGCTCCTCTCCTAAGCTTCCATTTCAGAGTCTTATCACTGCTCCCCAGGTCCACATAGCATGGTGTTGTTTACACATCAGACTAGCATGACAGCTCAGGGAGTGTCCTGACCCTCTGTCATGGGAGGGAGGGAGCTGAGCAGTTACCAGGCCCCGGGGGTAAGAGGAAGAAAGTGTACTGCTGGAGATCCTGTTGCGGCGCAGCAGAAACAACCTGACTAGTATACATGAGGACTTGGGTTTGATCCCTGGCCTCGCTCAGTGGATTAAAGATCCAGCATTGCCGTGAGCTATATTGTAGGTTGCAGATGTGACTCAGATTCCATGTTGCTGTGGCTGTGGCTGTGGCTGGCAGCTATAGCTCCAATTTGACCCCGGGTCTGGGAACCTCCATATGCCACAAATGCAGCCCTAAAAAGTAAAAAAGAAAAAAAGAAAAAAAAAAAGAATGTGTACTGTTGTCCTGCCCAGTTACAAACAAACTGCTTTTGACCCTTTTTAGTGACAGTTTTGAAAAGATAAGAACATTTGCCACAAACCAAATGCCAGAGGCTGTATTGATTGGGCTGCTGCCACTGAGCTACTCCTCTGTTATCAGGTGGTCCAGCATCATCCAGCAAGGTCTATTTTGGGCAGGCACTCCCGGGTGATCTGACTGAGGGTGTGATGAGGACATCCACTGAGCCACTGAGGGGGAAGGATCCCCGTCTGCAATGCCGGGAGGAAGTATGGACTTGTTCACATTGATCCTGGGTGGAGGTGGGCAGCTCCAGGGTGTCCATTCGGTCCTTCTCTCCACAGTGGCTCTTCCTCATGGGGAGGGTTCCAGGGGCTGTTCAATACAACCATCCCAATTTGCACCCAGGACCAGGGACATCACCCTGGGGTGGGTCCTCTGACTTGTTGGGCCCACTGTGAGAAGGATGTGGGCCTAGGCCTCGCAAAGTGCAATAAGAAGGGGTGATGGCATTTTGGAAGCCCCGGTACCAGCGTCAGCTCAGACTGCATCCAGTAGTCCTCATGAGGTCTGGGGATGCCCACAGGTGCTCTAAGTCCCTCTGGATAAGGAATGTTTATTGTGTGTCCTTGGGGTGGCTTCACAGAGCCCTTCCTCAAAGGGATCCAGCCAATCCTACCTTCTGTCACTTGGCTGTTTTTCAGAGCTGGGAAGCAGGTGGAGTCACAGTTTTCCACTGCCATGGCCAACCTCAGCCTTTTGCTCATGAGTGATTGATTTTTTTTCCCTTGGGACACACATCAGCCAGCAACCTTTCTGGCTGCCCAACCGTCTCACCCTCTAGGAATGCTGTGGTTTCTGAACCCTCGCCCCAGGTCACCTCCGCTGGCATGGCCCTGGCCTCCATGGTCGTGGGGGTGGTTATGTTCACCTGTGTCTGGCGGTTAAGTGCTACCTCTTTGGTTAGGCCAGGATCTCATCACCCTTGGTGACACGAGGGAGGGTCTTCTGTCATCCCCGGCCCTCAGGGGGCTTATTGAGGATGCCAGGGCCCTCCACATGGAAGGGCATGTTCTCTGTCCGGTCCTGGAGAATGTAGTCAGGTTGGGTGGGTATGGGATCTGGTCACTGTTTTTACCTTCCCACTTCTTGGAGCCATCTGACACCTTCCTCAGGATTCCAGGGCAGTCCTGGCATCTCCACCTCATTTCCTGTAGGCAGATGTCCTGTCCGGGTTCCAGGGAACCAGGTTCCAATAGCACAGCCTTTACCTGGAAGACAGCTCACAGGTCATGGGAGAATGCACTGTGTCAGCCCCTTCCCACTATCCACCTTATGCCCTGCCCCCTCAGTTGCCCAACCCCCAGCTCCATAATTAAGTCCCAGCCTTATTTTTCTGGCGGGAGATGTAGGTCTCTTAAAATATTGCCACAGAGTTCCCGTAATTCCTGTCAGCGGAAACAAATCCAACTAGGAACCATGAGGTTGCGGGTTCGATCCCTAGCCTCACTAAGTGGGTTAAGGATCTGGCGTTGCCATGAGCTGTGGTGTAGGTTGCAGACTCGGCTTGGATCTGGCGTTGCTGTGGCTGTGATGTAGGCCGGCAGCTACAGCTCCGATTAGACCCCTAGCCTGGGAACCTCCATATGCTGCAGGTGCGGCCCTAAAAAGCAAAAAAACAAAACCATTATCACAGAAGCCTCTAGCATTCACAGAATGCCCTGAGTGGACAGTTGACTTGAGTCTGTCAGCCAATCTCTCCAAAGCTTCTGATCTGCTAATAAAAGCCAGCCAACCTCACAGTCCTTCCCATACCAGCACTCCTCCCAGCCCTGCACAGGTGAGGGCCCTCACCTCATGTTTGCATACCATGGGCTACCACCACCCACGCAGCACCAGCTGTGTGACATTGGTGTTTGACATACGGGAAATGAGAATTTCAGGTCCAGACGCATATCCTGAGGATCTGCTGTTTAGGCCAGTCCTGGTATCAGTTGTCTTAATTTAGGTTCCTCTGAAAGCAAAATGGGAAATAAGGGCTTGAGTGCAAGTGATCTGAGAAGGGGTCCAAGGGGCACAGGTGGGAAGAGGCAGCAGCCAACACCAGGATGTGCATCATGGTTCTTGCTCTGGCATCAGGGCCATGATTCTGCCAAGGTCTCCTGGAAGGTACACAAAATAGCTCCCAAATTGTCTGCCTAAGGGATAGGGTCATTATCCACCCCCACTGACTGAGGCTTGGCCCCAAAGGCACAGCTTCCCTCCGACTCCTGGGATCCTGGGAAAGCAGGTGCCCAAGATTGGGGGGCAGGAAGGCATGCAGACTTGAGCGACGAGTTTGAGATGGAATACTGTCAGCACACAGTAGACAGCTCATGCAGGACCATACACAGGCACTGACACAGACTCTTTTTTTTTTGGTCTTTTTGCCTTTTTTAGGGCTGCTTCCGCGGCATATGGAGGTTCCCAGGCTTGGGGTCGAATCGGAGCTGTTGCTGCCGGCCTACACCAGAGTCACAGTGACGCCAGATCTGAGCCGCATCTGTGACCTACACCACAGCTCACGGCAACGCCAGATCCTTAACCCACTGAGCAAGGCCAGGGATCAAACCCGCAACCTCGTGGTTCCCAGTCGGATTCGTTAACCACTGCACCACCACGGGAACTCCGGCACATATGTGTTTTAAAAAACACCTTTTGGGAATTCCCATCGTGGCACAATAGAAACCAATCTGACTAGGATCCATGAGGACGTAGGTTAAATCCCTGGCCTCGCTCAGTGGGTTAAGGATCCGGTGTTGCTGTGGCTGTGGTAAAAGCCAGCCTCTACAGCTCTGATTGGACCCCTAGTCCGGGAACCTCTATATGCCTCTGGTGTGCCCCCCCCCAAAAAAAGCAGCAAAAAACAAAACAAAACCAAAAAAACCACCTCTTGGAGTTCCTGTCATGGCACAGTGGAAACAAATCCGACTAGGAACCATGAGGTTTCAGGTTCAATCCCTGACCTCACTCAGTGGGTTAAGGATCTGGCATTGCCATGAGCTGTGGTGTAAGTCTCATAGTGGCTCGGATTCCGTGTGGCTGTGTCTGTGGTGTAGGCCAGCAGCTGAATCTCCAATTAGACCCCTAGCCTGGGAACCTCCTGTGCCATGGGTGTGGCCCTAAAAAAAAAAAGAGCAAAAAAAAAAAAAAACCCCAAAATCAAAAAAACCACCTCTTGACTTTCTCTTTTTTCTGTACATTTCAGAGATCTCTCCACAGTGACAAGAGTCTATCCATATAACTCTTGGGAACTACGTAATATTTCATGTGTGTGTGTTATGTGTGTGTACATTCATGTTGCAGTATGCATACCATGGAAAACATAATTTATTTCATCGGTCAACTTTACATTTTTATTTATTTCCATTTTCATTGAGAAATAGTTGACATACATCACTGGATAAGTTTAAAGTGAATAGCATGATAGTTTGGTTTGCATACTGTGAAATGATGACCACAGTAGGTTCAGCTAACATTCATCTTCTCACATAGATACGATAAAAAGGAAAGAGAAAAAGAGAGACATTTTTCTCCTTATGATGAGAACTCATACTCTCTTAACAACTTTCCTATATATCATACAGCAGAGTTATTTATAGTCCTCGTGTTGTACCTTACATCTCTGGTACGTAATTATCTTATAAATGGAATTTGGCCACCTTTCTCCAGTTCTTCCTGCTCCTGGCCTTTTTGTTGTTTTGTTGTTCTTTTTTTTTTTTTTTTTTTTTTTTTTTTTTTTTTTTTTTTAGGGCTGCACCTTGAGCATAAGGAAGTTCCCCAGGCCTGGGGTTGAATTGGAGCTGTAGCTGTCGGTCTGTGCCACCACCTTAGCAACGCAGGACCCAAGCTGCGTCTGCAACCTACAACACATCTCACAGCAACACTAGATCCTTAATCCACTGAGTGAGGGCAGGGATTGAACGTGTGTCCTCATAGATACTAGTCGGGTTCGTTTCTCTTGCACCACGACAGGAACTCCCTGCTCCTGACTTTTTAAGTTGTATCAAAATTTTACTAGGAAAAATTTGCACACATACAGAGAATTGAAAACATTTTATACCCACCATTCAAATTCTACCATTAACATATTACCATTAATCTATCCTTCCATCCATCAACTCATTTTATATTTGGGATGAATTTCAGAGTAAGTTGCAGA
Source organism: Sus scrofa (assembly GCF_054392235.1). NCBI lineage: Eukaryota > Metazoa > Chordata > Mammalia > Artiodactyla > Suidae > Sus > Sus scrofa. The sequence goes on along the minus strand of NC_139395.1, from coordinate 33,689,880 downwards.
CATCAGTATTCTCCCCCTCAAGTATATCAGCATGTATATCATTAACTAGAGGTCAGTATTTGTTTATGGCCCCTTTTCTCCTTTTAAGTTAACACTTCACATACAATGAAATACACAAATCTTAAGTATACTATTTGATGAGTTTTGACAAATGCATATACCTAGTAATTCAAAACCCTAAGTTAGCTATAGAACATTTCCACTGCCCCAGAAATTTCCTTCATGTTCCTTCCAAAACATTTTTTTTTTAATGGCTGCACCTGTGGCATGGAAGTTCCCAGGCCAGGGACTGAAATCTGAGCTGCAGCTACAACCTATACTGTAGCTGTGGCAATGCCAGATCCTTTAACCTGGCTGGGCTGGGGATGAAACCCACACCTCTGCAGCGACCCAAGCTGCTGCAGGTGGATTCTTAACCTACTGCACCACAGTTGGATTCTTAACCCACTGTGCCAGAGGGGAAACTCCTCCAAACATTGTTATTTTCTAACGATACTCTTTTATTTTTATTTTATTGAAAAAATGGTCTATAATAGTTTTAGTTTTAGGTGTACAGCACAGTGATTCAGTTATACACATATATGTATGTATTGTATATATATATTTTGTATTATATATATATACTTTTCCAGAATCTTTTCCATTATAGGCTATTGCGAAATATTGACTAGATTTCCCTGTGCTATATAGTAGGCCCTTATTGTTTATCTGTTTTATGTATAGCAGTGTGTATCTGTTAATCCCAAACTCCTATTTATCCTTCCCCCCACCCCCCACAACACTCTGTTTTGTTTTGTTTTAATGCTGTCAACTTGTCAGAGCAATTCTATCAGGGGGCTTTTAGAATGTCCTGTGTTTCAGATTTGGCTTATTGCTTCCATGTGGTATTGTTAGATTCAGGTTCAACTGAGATTTAAGTTCATTAATAAGTACTGCTTCTAGGTGGGGCTGTGTACTTTCTGTTAAATCTCAACAGGAGTCTCCATGTTTATGAGGTTGACAGTGAGCAGAGGGATCATGTAGAATCTGCCTGATCTCTTCCTTAGAAAATTCCATCAAGCCTGCTGATGGTTTTAGCCTCCACTGATGATTATAGCTGAAGTCCATTATTTCATTAAATGTTAGAAAAAGGTGTTTTTCAGATTCTGTTATTCCATCTGCATTTATTCGGTGGAATTCTGTGAAGAATTTTCCATTATCAACCTTTTGGTTACCCTGAAATATAGTGTTTATATGAAAGAGAAATAAGCTGTTTGGTTCTTTCCTTTTATCATTTCTGGAGTGAGGAGTTGGTACTCTAGCAATCTCCAGAGGTGACTGGTGAATTCTTTTTTCCTTCTGTGTATCATTCTGAACCCATAGGTGTTAATATTCTTGGAGCCTTTTGTGTTTTTTTCCAGTTGATATGTCTCTTAAGCTTCTCTCTCAAAAAAAAAAAAAAAATGCTCAAAATGTTCTACCTGAAGCCAGTGGGAGCCTCGCCAGTTTAGGCCCCATGTCTATGCTACACCTAGTCCCCAGTTCTGTGGGTTCCTCCTGCCCACTGCCCACCTTGCTGCCACCAGCATAGTCCATGACTCTGCTTCCTGTATTGCCCCTTCAGGAAAAGACCAGAGTGCCAAATATTTGAAAATATATGTCTGATCCTATCACTCTTCTGCTTAAGTTGCTCTCCATAGCTCTTGGCATAAAGTCCAGGCCCTTGGACGTGGACTTCAGGGAATCATTCAGTCTGGCCCCAGCCTGTCCCCTCCATTTCTGCTGTGCTTTATCAGTGTTGAGGTTCCCTGCAGCTGGCCCTCCCTCCCCCAGAGCTCACGGTTCCTCTGCCTGTGTCACTCATCCCCTTGGCTAACTCTTCCTCATCCTGGGGCTCAGCTTAGCCCAGTCATTCTCAAATCTGGCTGTACATTACCTCATCTGGGCAGCTTGAAGGAATACCAGTGCCTGGGCTCCATCCAAGATCAATTAATATCTGCATGTCTGGGCGACGAGGCCTGACCTTTCTATTTTGGAAAGTTTGCACAGGTAATTCTGATGTGTAGCCAAATTTGAGAACCACAGTTTGGGGTGTTCTTTCCTTTGGGAAACCTGTCCTCATCCCTGGGTTACGGGCCATTTGTTAATGTTGCTTCCAATGCTCCTTCTGCTCTAATGATCCCCCCTCCCCAGCTTTACTGAGATATAATTTGATGGATAACTATGTGTGTGTGAGGCGTACAGCCTGGTGATCTTAGCCTCATTTTACCATCCAAGCCTCACCATGTTGACTCTCAGGTTTCTTCCGTGCTTGATGGGAGCTTCTTGTGGGCTGTGGCCACATCTGTGTGGTTCCTTTCTTATTACTCAGCACATAGTAGGTGTTTGTAATATAATATTTGTAAGTGGTTGGTGGGTAGGTATTTGGGCTGGGTTTTGAGGCTACTTGAATTCAGGGATGGTGCTCTGCTGTGTGGGATGAAGGCCGAATTTGACTGTCTGCCAAGATCATTTCTTTCCAATCTCATCTTCTCCTCCAAACCCCTTCCCTTCGACAAACAGACTTCAGACAGCTCTTGCCTTTTCTGAGTTCTGCCCAAAGTTGCTCACTCCTTTTCTACCTATGCAAAGAATTTTCTCAGCCTTTTTTTTTTTTTTTTTTTTTGGCCACACCCCTGGCATGTGGAAGTTCTTAGGCCAGGGATCAAGCCCATGCCACAGCAGCAACCTGAGCTGCTGCAGTGACACCAGTTTCTTAATTCACAAAAGAACTCCCCCAACCAACATAGCATTTGTGAGAAACCCTTATTTGACATTTAATCATGTGCATGTTGTAAGATGTTTTCAAAATCATCCCTTGGGGCATCTGATGTCAGAAATAATTTTTATATTTTTGTGAGTTTCTTGCTTTTGAATGGCAATTAAAGCACTGTTTACTAGAAGAATAAAGAGATATTAAATTGACACTCTGACCTTTAAAAAAACAAAGATTCTTAAGGAGTTCCCTTTGTGGCTCAGTGGTTAACGAACCCGACTAGGAACCATGAGGTTGTGGGTTCAATCCCTGGCCTTGCTCAGTGGGTTAAGTATCTGGCGTTGTCTTGAACTGTGGTGTAGGTTGCAGATGCAGCTGAGATCTGATGTTGCTGTGGCTGTGGTGTTAGGCTGGCAGCTATAGCTCCAATTGGACCTGTAGCCTGGGAACCTCCATATGCCATGGGTGAGGCCCTAAAAAGAAAAAGGTTGTTTTGTTTGTTTGTTTGTTTTAAAAAAAAAAAAAAGCCTGTGAATACATAAGGAATCTTATCAACAATGTTGGATGCTAATTACATGGATTTTTATAGCCTTGTCCCGTTGGCACCTGAGGCCTGTTGCTTCCTTTTTCCATCCACCAGAGGGCAGTGTTCTATTCTGCCTCACAGCTTCCCCCTTTGGACTCTTCCCTTTTTTCTTTTTAATGTTTTGGGGTTTTTGGTCTTTTTTTGTGTGTGTGTATGTTTTTGTTTGTTTGTTTGTTTGTTTTTGCTTTTGTTTTTTTTTTTTTGGCCATTCCCACAGCATTCGAAAGATCCCTAGGCCAGGGATAGAATCCAAGCCACAGCAGTGACAACACCAGATCCTTAACCACTAGGCCACCAGGGAACTCCTCCAGGTCTTTCTTTTCAAATTCTAGCTTTTCAACTCTGGAAGTGATTGCCAAAGAGTGTTTCTAGAAATTTGTTTTGACTTCTAGGAGTTCTCCTGTGGCACAGTGCATTAAGAATATGGCATTGTCACTCTAGCAGCTTGGGTCACTGCTGTGGCTCAGATTTGATCCCTGGCCCAGGAACTTCCACATGCTGCAGGCATGACCAAAAAAAAGAAAAAAAGAAAAAGAAGAAATTTGATTTGACTTCTAGAAAATCTTACATCTTATATCATGACCCAATGCAACTCTCTATGTGCATATATAACAAAAGTTTCATGAAATAACACTTGTCTTTACTCTGTGTAATGCACTGATTTTTCTCTACTCTCTTTCATTAAAAAAGTGCCGACCATTACCCAGATTGAGCTCCTGACTCACAGACTGGGTTGCAGATATTGCCTTAAAGTTCATTTAGCCCGGCATCCTCTGTTTTTTTGGATGAAGAGATGCAGGATTAGAGAGAGATGCTCAGTCACTGTGGGACTCAGAGCAGCACCTATGATGAGGCTTCAGGCCTTCAGATTCTACTCTGTTGCTTTCAGCTCAGCGACATTCCTGTTGAAGTACATCCAGTACTCTAGCAGGTCCCGCGCGACATTCCTGTTGAAGTACATCCAGTACTCTAGCAGGTCCCGCGACCCGGGGCTTTGTCATAAGAGCTCCCTGCGGCAGGGTTTTCTCTTTGGGAATATAACTTCCACAGCCACTGATGGCCACACTGGTGACTGTGTCTGGAATCCTGAATGTGGATCCTCCCTGCCCTAACTTAGCTGTAGTTTATCACTCAGAACCAAGCACAGACACAGACTAAATGGGTGGGGAGTCACTTGCCACCGTCAAAGTGTCTGCTTCTGAAATGCAGATGGAAGTTCTCGTGTGGTCTTGTCCTTGCTCTGCAGAATGCCCCCCTGAGGACTTTCAAGATCGACTACAACCGTAACTGCTTCCTCAAGGATGGCCAGCCGTTCCGCTACATCTCAGGAAGTATTCACTATTTCCGCATGCCCCGCTTCTACTGGAAGGACCGGCTGCTGAAGATGAAGATGGCCGGGCTGAATGCCATTGAGACGTAAGTAGGAGGCTGGGCCCTCACCTGGGCCTGGACACCCACCCTGGAGGGAGGGTCCAGCTGCATCTCTCGGGGCAGCGGTTTCACTGTTCAGAACTGGGACTAGCACAGTCTGGTGTTCCAGGAGCAGCTTGTCATGGCTTGACTGCTCTTCTTCAGACAATTAACCACTTCATCCAACCTTGAACGTTGTCATCAGAAATCACAAAATGAAAATCAGTTTTAAAGGGCAAAGGGAAGTGGGAGTTCCTGTCATGGCGCAGGGGACACAAAGCTGACTAGTATCCACGAGGATGAGGGTTTTGATCCCTGGCTTGGCTTAGCAGGTCGGGGATCCGGCGTTGCTGTGAGCTGTAGTCTAGGTCATAGACATAGCTCAGATCTCATGTTGCTGTGGTGTAGGCCGGCAGCTGTAGCTCCAATCTGACCCTTAGTCTGGGAACTTCCATATGCCTTGGGTGTGGCCCTGAAAAGCCAAAAAAAAAAAAAAAAAAAAAAAAAAAAAGGCAAGTAACTATGATTGAGCCTTTACTGTGCAGGGCACATCACATAGATGTACCATTTCTCCAAGGTCAGTGTTTCCACTGACAGCCAGTGAAACTGAAATTTGCCAGGGCATGTTTTGTTTGTTGTTAGGCCATCCTTATGGCACGTGTGTGGAAGTTCCGGGGCCAGGGAATCAAATACGTGCCACAGCAGCTACTCAAGCCACTGAAGGGACAATGCGAGATCCTTAACCTGCTGTGCCACTAGAGAACTCCATGAATATGTATTTTTGACCAGAGGTTTGGCTGAGATTTGAAGATAAGGGAGTTTGTGGGCAGCCATAGCTCTTCTCAGCTTCTAGGGGGATATGCCTTGTTGGGTAGATTCCTGAAACCTAGTTTATCTTTGTGGTTCTGCCAGGGTGATTCTATAGACCAGGGTTACAGAATTACCCCAATAACTATCTCTCTTTACCTCATCTCCTCTGCTGATTCAGAAGGAAGTTGGGGTGGCTGGCCACTCTGGTTTTTGCATTACTGATGTGGACTGCCGATAACTTTTTTTTTTTTTTGTCTTTTTGCCTTTTCTACAGCCACTCCCGCGGCATATGGAGGTTTTCCAGGCTAGGGGTCGAATAGGAGCTGTAGCCACTGGCCTACACCACAACCACAGCAACGCAGGATCCGAGCCGCGTCTGCGACCTACACCACAGCTCACGGCAATGCTGGAGCCTTAACCCACTGAGCAAGGGCAGGGATGGAACCCGCAACCTCATGGTTTCTAGTCAGATTCATTAACCACTGCGCCACGACGGGAACTCCGCCGATAATTTTTTAAAGATAAAGGGTGATAAAACCCAAAAGAAGATTCCTGGGACAGATAGGGAGAATCCCACTTGTTATTCTGGTCCTAAGGCCTCTGGGACCTCCCTGTAATTTCAACACTCAAGTTCTGAGGGACCAAGACTGTTCCAGGGAGCCCTGAAACCATGAGACTGTGGAAAAGGGTCACAAGCCAGGGGTAGAGACCTCTGTGGTAGCAGTGGGTGGCTTCATATTTAAAGGTACGTCTTGCACTGCAGGCAGCCAGGGAAGCTGGTAGGAGTTTTTGTTATTTTTACCTCCCCTCAGGCTATTCCTAATTTTTGTCGGGAGGACACAGAGGCTGAAGGTTTTTTCCTTTTTTTTCCTTTTTTTTTGGGGGGGGGTGGTCGCACCCATGGCACATGGAGGTTCCCAGGCTAGGGGTCCAACTGGAGCTACAGTTGCCGGCCTACGCCACAGCCACAGCAACACGGGATCCGAGCCTCATCTGTGACCTACACCACAGCCCACAGCAATGCCAGATCCTTAACCCACTGAGCGAGGCCAGGGATCAAACCCATAACCTCATGGTTCCTAGTCGGATTTGTTTCTGCTGCACCATGACAGGAATTCCCTTTTATTCCATTTTTATTAAGAAGTATTTTTCAAAAATGAAGTATATCTCTTATTACTTTCACACAGATATTTTCATTTTTCCTAAGCCTTACAAAGGTATATCTAATTTAAGCATTAAACAGGAATAGGCATTCTTTGTGGGTCATAGCCTTAAAAATACCACCCTCCCCCCAAAAAAAAGAGGAAAGAAGAAAAGAAGCTCTCTTGTGCAGCAGGTTAAGGATCCAGTGTTATCACTGCAGTGGCTCATGTCACTGCTGTGGGGCAGGTTTGATCCCTGGCCCAGGAACTTCCACATACCATGGGTGTGGTCCCCCCACCCTCCTACTCAAAATAAAGGTTTCCCTCAAGTTTGATTTGTTTGGGTAGCTGCTATGACAACTCAAAACAAGGCTTTTTCCCCAAGGGGCTGCCTTAGAAAGATGTCTGTGTGTCCTGCCAGTCTATAGTTCTGCAGATTGTTCAGAAATTCATGCAGAACACCTGGATTTTTGAGCTGTGTCCAGTAAGGGGCTGTGTGTGTCTTGGCAGGTACGTGGCCTGGAACTTCCACGAGCCCTGGCCAGGAAAGTACCAATTCACGGGGGACCATGATGTGGAGTATTTTATTAGACTGGCCCATCAGCTGGGACTGCTGGTGATCCTGAGGCCTGGACCCTACATCTGTGCGGAGTGGGACATGGTGAGTGTGAACAGACTGGCTTGCCCACCCAGTGCACTGACAGGCAGACCTAGGGGAGAGGCGATTAAAGCGGTAGAGGGAAGTCTCTCATTCCAGACAACGTGAGCTCTGATCGAGCAACCCAGGAGTCCTTTACCTTAGGTGGTGTCCAGGCAAAAAGGAATAGTCAGTACTCATGCACTGAAGTCAGTTTCTTCATCTGTGAAAAGCGGTTCCTGGTGGGGCCTCTGCCTTACTCACAGGGTAGCTATTAGGTTAAGCGGGGTAATCAACCTAAAAGTCTTTGATTCTCAGAAGATTACATTCAGGCAAAGCAATCTTATTTTTACTGGGTTTACAATGTCTAATCTCCTTGAAAGTGACAAATCGAAAGCCCTGCCCTGATACCCCTTGTCCATGATACTTTTCTTCTTTTCTCTCACTGCTAACAGTCATTTCTGTCTCCCCTAAGACCTTATCATGGCCTCTTCTTTTCTCTTTTCCCTGTCCTAGGGAGGATTACCTGCTTGGCTACTGGAGAAGGAATCTATCGTTCTCCGTTCTTCCCATCCAGGTGAGTTGTTATAGATGTCGCGAGAGAATTTAAGGATGCTTAGATAATTTTTATCCAAAGGGTCAGGTTTTTTGAAGGCTGGGGTACTCCTGTGCTGACACATCTGAAAGTTTAGTGAAAGTGTGACTGTGAATCAGCATCCACCAGACACTGGGTGTGTGAGAGAGAAGTCTCGCTCGCACGACTTGACCAGATCGCGCTGATGCCCTGCTAACTTTTTGAGTTGGCTTTGGGCCCTGGTTGTGGTTGAAGGGCTGACTTGAATGCTTTCTCTGCCTCTGTTCTTAGTATAGAACATGGCCAGTGATGGCTCCCAGCTAATCAGAGTGGCAGATGTAGTTTCCGAGGTGGTGTCACTGGATTTCTCAGTAGCTGCAGTGCCTTCTGTCCCTTTGTGTGTTTTTAGAGTGATCTGTAAATGATATATATATTTTAAAACCACTAAAAATTATTATAACTGTAAATCCTGATCAATCAGAAGGCCCCATTTAGCTGCATTTCTGTCTTCTGAAGACTTCAGTTTCTCTTAGTGATAAGCTGGTCGTACGAGCAGCCAACGTTGACAAAATTCACTGTATAAAAGGCTAGTGTTTTATGCTCTATATGCCTTCCTTTCTTACTGTCCTAGCCTCGCATTTTACACTAAGTATATTATAGTATTTTTCCACATATTATCTCATTAATCCTTATAGCAACTTTATGAAGCATATACTCTGTTATTCCCATTTGACAATGTAAATAGACCACTAATTAAGATTTAATTTAAAAAAAAAACCCTGCTGTGACAGAGAGGAGGACATATCACTCAGTCATTCATTTCTTCATTCAACAAACATTGGTGGATATCTCCTGTGCTGCAGGCTTTTTGTCCTAGCAGTAGGGACAGATAGCAGGCCCTCTGGTCCCTGTCCTCTGAGAGCTCCATGGAGGAGGTGACTCCTGGCAGAACAACTTTTGTCAGACTCTTAGTGCCTGTGGCGCCCCTGTTTTAGAAGGCAGTTGTTGAACCCAGTCTATCTGATCCCTGCTACTAGCCTCATAGTAATAGGCTGAATTGTGTCTCTGTAGAAAAAAGGTGTGTGATGGTGTTAAACCTGGTTGTTTTCCAGACTACCTTGCAGCTGTGGATAAGTGGTTGGGTGTCCTTCTGCCCAAGATGAAGCCTCTCCTCTATCAGAATGGAGGGCCGATTATTACAGTGCAGGTAACAGACAATCGAGTTGCAGTTCACTCTTCCTGTTGTGCAGTCTATGTATTTGGACAAATCTATAATGGCATGAACCCATCATTATGGCATCACACAGAGTATTTTTTTTTTAATTTTTATTTTTTCCATTATAGTTACCCAGAGTATTTTCATTGCTCTATTAAGCAATGTTTCTTTTCTTTTCTTTTCTTTTTTGAGCCACAGATACAGCATATGGAAGTTCCCAGACTAGGGATTGAATCAGAACTGCAGTTGCCAGCCTACACCACAGCCACAGCAACACCAGATCCAAGCCACGTCTGTGACCTACACTATAGTTCAAGGCAATGCTGGACCCTTTAACCCACTGAGTGAGGCCAGGGATCAAACCCACATCCTCGTGGATACTAGTTGGGTTCTAAACTAGTTGAGCCACAATGGGGAACTCCAGAGCAATGTCTCTTAACCTTTATTTCGTTGCTGCCCCTTATAGAGCCTCTACAGACTTTTTTTCTAATTGCCCCTCATGAAATTTTAAGACCTGAGATATACTATATAATTATACTTTATAACAACACATACATACAAATAATTTGTGCTTTATATGAAAAAGAATAAGAGGGTTTTTTTTAATCCTATAAGAATCAGTTCCCCCAGATTCTATAAAACTCCTAGAAGAAAACAAAGGCAGAATAGTCTTTGGCATAAATCGCAGGAATATCTTATTGAGCCACCTTCTAGAGTAATGACAATAAAAGTGAGAATAAACAAATGGGACCTAATAAATTTAAAAGCTTTTGAACAGCAAAGGAAACCATAAAAAAATAAATTAAAAAGATAACCCGCAGAATGAGAGAAAATATTCTGAAATGAACCAACTGACAAGGGATTAATCTCCAAAATACATACTCATGCAGCTTTAATCAAAAAACATACAACCCTATCAAAAAATGGGCAGAAGACCTAGATAGACAGATGACCAAAAAACATGAAAAGATGCTCAACATCACTCATTATTAGAAAAATGTAAATCAAAAACTACAATGAAGTATCATCTCATACCTGTCAGAATGGCCATCATGAAAAGGTCTACAAACAAGAGATCCCTTGTGTCACAGTGGGCTAAGGATCCTGCACTGTCATTACAGTGGCCCAGGTTGCTGCTCTGCTGTGGTGCAAAGTTTGATCCCTGGCCCAGGAACTTCCACATACATCCCTTGAGCACAGCCCCCCCCCCAAAAAAAAAAAAAAAAAAAAAAAACTACAAAAAAAACCCCAATAAATAGGGTATGGTGGGAATGTAAATTGGTGCAACCACTATAGAGAACAGTATGGAGGTTCCTTAGAAAACTAAATATACAACCACCATATATGATCCAGCAATTCCAATCCTGGGCATATATCTGGAAAAAACTATAATCTGAAAATATACATGCATCCCAGCATTCATAGCAGCACTATTACCATAGCTAAGACATGAAAGTAACCTAAATGTCCACCAACAGAGAAAAGGATAAAGAAGATGTGGTGCATATATACAATGGAATATCACTCAGCCATAAAAATAATGAAATCATGCCATTTGCAGCAACATAGATGGACCTAGAGATTATCATACTGAGTGAAGCCAGAGAGAGAAAGACAAATATCATATGATATCATTTATATATTGTATCTAATAAAAGTGATACAAAATAATTTATTTATAAAATAGAAACAAACTCACAGATTTCAGAACCAATCTTATGGTTACCATAGGGGAAACCATGGGAAGAGGGAGGAATTAGGAGTATGGGAATAACATATACACACTACTGTGTAAAATAGATAGTAAGAACCTACTATTATAGCACAGGGAAATCTACTAAATAGTCTGTAATAACCTATATGGGAAAAATGATACATATACATATGTTATTGTTTCACTTTGCTGTACACCTGAAACTAAAGACAACATTGTAAGTCAACTATACTCCATTAAAAATAAAAAATAAAATAAAAATTAAAATAAATCAGGAGTTCCCACTGTGGCTCAGTGCTAACAAATTCAACTAGTATCCATGAGGACGTAGGTTTGATCCCTGGCCTTGCACAGTGGGTTAAGGATCCAGCATTACCATGAGCTGTAGTATAGGTCACAGGTGTGGCTCGGATCTGGCATTGCTGTGGCTGTGGTGTAGGCTGGCAGCTGCAGCTCTGATTTGACTCGTAGCCTGGGAAACTCCATATGCCACTGGTGTGACCCGAGAAGGACAAAAAAAAAAAAAAGTAAAAATTAAAAAAAAAAGAATGAGTTCCCACCTCCTCAGGGATGCTCTCCATCCCACTGAGAATGCACCCTTGGGGGATCCCACCCTCAGCCCTATTGCCATTTGCACCTGATAATTCTTTGTTGTGGAAATTGGAAAGGTAGGATGTTTAGCAGCATGACTTGGCCTCTACACACTAGAGGCCAGCAGGACACCCGCCTCCAATGCAATAACCTCCAAGTTCTCCAGACATTGCCAAATATCTCCTGGGCAGCAAGATAGCTCCTGGCTGAAAAGCACTGATGCTATTGGACCCAACTGAGCATTGATCATGGAGCGCAAAACACCAAACACACTGAATGTTTGACCAGAGGAGATCAAGTAAATAATGGTACCTCTGTATCCAACACTTGCCCTGGTTTTTGCCATGGGCATCTTGTATAACGTAGTAAGGAGAAAAGTGACATTATAACTGGTGCATATAGTATGATACCAGTTTTGAGGTGAAAAAACAATGACTATATATTATTTGTGTATATTTAAGATTGTGTCAGTGTGTGTGTGTAAATCTGGAAGACCATGCCAAAATGCTTAGAGTGGTCACCTCTGGGTCACAGAATTAACAGGTGATTTTTTCATTTTCTTTTTCTTTTTCATTTTCTAATACTTCTGCCATGGGAAAGTATTAGTTATGTTTAAAGTACTGATTATCTATTATAAGGGAGAATGTCACTACAGTCTGAAAACTAACATGTTGGTGGTTTTCTTTTCCTTACTTCAGGGAGGTAATAGGAAGTAGGTTTTTGTGCTGAGTTGCTTTCTGGAAAATGAGTTTTGAGGACTCAGGGTAGGAGATATTTAGGGGAATTACTAAGCTTTGTCATCTCAGAGATGCTCAGGCAATTTCTGCAAACAAAAGCTTGCATTAAAATGAAGACATTGGGGAGTTCCCATCGTGGCTCAGTGGTTAACCGAATGCGACTAGGAACCATGAGGTTGCGGGTTCGATCCCTGGCCTTGCTCAGTGCGTTAAGGATCCGGCATTGCCGTGAGCTGTGCTGTAGGTCGCAGACGTGTCTCGGGTCCCACATTGCTGTGGCTGTGGTGTAGGCCGGCGGCTACAGCTCTGACTCGACCCTAGCCTGGGAACCTCCATATGCCGTGGGAGTGGCCCATGAAAAATGGCAAAAAGACAAAAAAAAAAAAAAAAGAAAAATGACGACATTGGGAGTCCCCTGATTTTTTTCCCTGTCTCTTTTTTAATTTGCAGGTTGAAAATGAATATGGCAGCTACTATAGCTGTGATTACAACTACCTGCGTTTCCTGCAGAAGCGTTTCCACTACTACTTGGGTGAGGACGTGGTCCTGTTCACCACTGACGGGGCGCATGAGAAGTTCCTGGCGTGTGGGACGCTGGAGGGCCTCTATGCCACAGTGGACTTCGGAGTAGGTTGGTATCTACTGTAACAGATACCTAGCTAAGCAGGCAGGTTTGGGCTTTTTACTCACTCACTCAAAGCAGCTATTGTTTAAGTGCACAGGCATACTGAGTGAGATTTCCCAAATGTTCCTTTATCAGGTAGCAAGTAAAGCAGACGACCTGATAAGGCACCCTCCGTTGCAGAGATCGTTTTTTGTCAGCTGAGTTGGCCTTTAGGACAAGGGTCTGTTTCCAGTACTGGTGGAGGTGGCTGCAGTCTGGAGTCCTGTTCTCTTAGGGGCTGCCTACCAGGAGCAGTTCTAGCTATGGGGAACTCCACCTTTCAGGCTCTGTCTGGTATATGCTGCTCCTCTCTGCTCCCCTATCCTCCTAGTCGAGGCTGGATGCTCAGGCTGGGTTGGGGCCATCATGAACTCAGTCCTGGAGTGTAGGGAGCTTACTTGGCACTTCTCTTTTCTTCTGCCTAAGAAGAAGAGTAAGACGTGGCAATCACCTTCTCCCACAAACACATCAAAAAAATGACTCACATAGAACATCTACTGAATGCTGGCAGAAGACCTTAAACCTCCAAAAAGGGCAAGAAACCCTCCACAGACTGGGTAGAACAAAGGAAAAAAGAGAGAAAGGAATCAGGATGGGATTAGTATTCCTGAGAGGGAGCTGTGAAAGAGGAAAGGAACCCACACCCTGGGAAGCCACCTACCTGACAGGAAGATCAGCCGAGACAGAGGGGGCTCAAAGCCTCAGAGAAAAGCATAGCAGCTGGACTGAGGAGGGCAAAGCAGAGAGAGAGAGAGAGGCACAGACTATTGGTACCACCTCCTGGGACACCACATCCTAAGAGGCTCAGAAGTGAGTTGGGCACTGAGACTTAGGCTCTGAAAGTCAGTTCCAGGGAGAGGACTAGGGTTGGCTTTGTGGAAACAGCCGAAGGGGCTAGGGAGTGGTGCACGTCAGCCAAGGGACCCAGGAGGAGATCTGGGCCCACAGGAAAAGCTAGGCACCACTGTTGGGGAGGGCAAGAGGAGGAGGGGTGGATTGCCATAGGAATATCCTTCTCTGCACTCACACAGACTTGGAGGGCAGAGCTACAGGCAGCGAGGCACCTCCTGTGTGGGCTACAGGTGGCAGTGCCTGCTGTGTGGGCTAAGCATGACAGGGGTGCCTCTTGCATGGTCTACAGGTGGCAGCGGGCAAATCAGTCATCTCAGACTCCAGGGGTGGACATAGCCCACCACCATTAGGGGTCTGTGAACAGGCACCACCTGCAGCCCCAGTCACCTCACAGGTCAACACAGAGGAGGGCGTTGTAACCGATCACCACCCATTATTGCTTTCACTCTCCTGGGAACGCACTTGCCCTGCAGCTGCCACTGCCAAATGGTCCAGGCACCACCTACACCTGCCTGAGTGTCACCGCCACTTCCCAGGGCACTGCAACTAGAAGCAGCCTGCACCACCATCCTGCGGGTCCTTGCCACTGTCAAGGACCCAGCAACAAGGCACTGCTACTAGCGCTGACCACTGCCTCCATCTTCCTGGAAGCACCTGCAGCACCCTATCAAGAGGATTACAGCCTACAGACACTAAACCAAAAGCAGCCCTCATGCCAAAAATAAATACTAAGCCCTCACAAAATATCCTGTGTCATTCTCACATATAAATAGCCCTCCAGGACTACAGTAGTTGTTTTCAGCTGTTTTCCTTAAACTCACAGCATAAGAAAAGGAAAAGCAAAATGAAGAAGCTCAGGAACCATTCCGAGTTAAAAGAACAGGAGAATTCACCTGAAGAAGCAAACAATGAAACAGACCTCTGCAGTCTAACAGACAGTGAATTCAAAAAGGAGATAGTGAAAATACTGAAGGAATTAAGGGCGAATATGAAGGAATTAAGAGTGGATATGAACAGTAATGCAGATTCTTTTAGGAACTAGAAAATATAAGGAGGAGCCAAGAAAAATTAGAAAATTCATTTGCAGAGGTGCAAACTGAGTTAAAGGCAGTGAAGAGCAGAATGAATAATGCAGAGGAACGAATTAGTGACTTGGAGAATAGAATAACGGAAATCACCAAATCAGGACAGCAGACAGAAAACCAAATGAAAAAACGTGAAAGGAATATAAGAGATCTATGGGATAATATAAAGTGGACCAATCTATGCATAATAGGGATTCCAGAAGGAGAAGAAAAAGGGGATAGAAAATATATTTGAAGAAATTATGGCTGAAAACTCCAAATCTAAAGGAAACAGACATCAAGTCACAGGAAGCACAGAGGGCCCCACATAAGATGAACCAAACAGGCCCACATCAAGATATACAATAAAAAATGGCAAAAGTTAAAAAGAGGATTCTAAAGGCAGCAAGAGAAGAACAAAGAGTTAATTATGAGAGAACCACCATAAGGCTATCTGCTGATTTCTCTGCAGAAACACTGCAGGCCAGAAGAGAGTGGCAAGATTTATTCAGAGTTCTTGGGAGTTCCCGTCGTAGCTCAGTGGTTAGCGAATCCGATTAGGAACCATGAGGTTGTGGGTTCGATCCCTGGCCTTGCTCAGTGGATTAAAGATCCGGCGTTGCCGTGAGCTGTTGAGTAGGTCGCAGACGCGGCTCGGATCCTGCGTTGCTGTGGCTCTGGCGTAGGCCGGTGGCTATGGCTCCAATTCGACCCCTAGCCTGGGAACCTCCATATGCCGCGGGAGCGGCCCAAGAAATAGCAAAAAGACGAAAAAAAAAAAATCTATTAGAGGTCTAAAAGGGAAAAATTTGCAGCCTAGAATACTCTATGCAGCAAGAATATCATTTAAAATAGAAGGAAAAATAAAGAATTTCTCCAACAAACAAAAACTAAAAGAGTACAGCAATACTAAACCCATTCTAAAAGAAATACTGAAAGGGCTCCTCTAAATAAAAGCGAAGAAGAAATATGACGGAGGAAATCACAATTGGAAAGTAATCACTTAAATAAGCCAGTATATAGATCTAAAAGGAAAAAAAAAAAAAAACCTATTGTAAAAGTGAGGTATCACTTTACACTAGCCAGAATGGCCATCATCAAAAAGTCTACAAACAATAAATGCTGGAGAGGGTGTGGAGAGTAAGGAACCCTCTTACACTTTTGGTGGGAATGTAAATTGGTACAACCACTATGGAAAACAGTATGGAGTTTCCTCAGAAAACTAAAAACAGAACTACCATATGATCCAGCAATCTCACTCCTGGGCATGTATCTGGACAAATCTTTCCTTGAAAAGAACACATGCACCTATATGTTCACTGCACACACTATTCACATAGCCAAGACATGGAAACAACCAAAATGTCCATCAACAGATGAATGGATTAAGAAGATGTGATACAAATACGTAATGGAATACTCTTCAACCATAAAAAAGAACAAAATAATGCCATTTGCAGCAACATGGATGGA
This sequence comes from Sus scrofa, assembly GCF_054392235.1. Taxonomy (NCBI): domain Eukaryota; kingdom Metazoa; phylum Chordata; class Mammalia; order Artiodactyla; family Suidae; genus Sus; species Sus scrofa. The sequence continues at coordinate 33,673,676 of NC_139395.1, read as the reverse complement.
ACTAGAGACTCTCATACTAAGTAAGTCAGAAAGACAAAGACAAATACTATATCCCTTATATCGGGAATCTAATATATGGATCAAATGAGCCTATCTACAGAAAAGGAACAAACTCATGGACATGGAAAACAGACTTGTGGTTGCCAAGGAGGAGGGGGAGGGAGTGGGAAAGACTGGGAGTTTGAGGTTAGTACATGCAGACTAGTGCATATGGAGTGGATAAGCAATGAGATCCTGCAGTATAGCAGAGAGAATTATATCTAAACACTTGTGGTGGAACATGATGGAGGATAATGTGAGAGAAAGTGTATAACTGGGTCACTCTGCTATGCAGCAGAAATTGACAGAACATTGTAAATCAACTGTAATTTTAAAAATTAAAAAAAAATTTTGGGAGTTCCCATCGTGGTGCAGCAGAAACAAATCTGACTAGGAACCATGAGGTTGCAGGTTCAATCCCTGGCCTTGCTCAGTGGATTCAGGATCCGGTGTTGCCATGAGCTGTGGTATAGTTTGCCGATGTGGCTCAGATCCTGCGTTGCGGTGGCTGTGGCGTAAGCCAGTGGCTACAGCTCCGATTAGACCCCTAGCCTGGGACCCTCCGTATGCTGCAGGTGCGGTCCTTAAAAGACAAAAAAAAAAAAAAAAAAATTTATCTTGCCTGACACATCAGAGCTGTGTAAGCTGCTGAGGTTCTGCACATGAAAGGATGGCTAGGATGCTTTAGGCTGTCATAACGTTAAGAGGTCTTCTTTTAGGTTGAGAGCAGCTTTTATAAAAGTCATGCTAGCTAAATGCAGTATGTGGTTAACAAATCTGACTAGGAACCATGAGGTTGCAGGTTGCTGAAAAAGATCCTGGACATTTTTTTTCCTTTTTTTTTTTTGGTTGTTTTTATGAGGACATTATTGGGACAAGTGAAATCTTTAAATAAAGCCTTTAGATTAGAATATAGTATTCTATCAATGTTAATTTCCTGTTTTTTTTTAAATCATTGTATTTTGTTTATTTAAAGATTGCCCTTGCTCTTAATAATTGCACACTGGGAGTTCCCGTCATGGCGCAGTGGTTAACAAACCCGACTAGGAACCATGAGGTTGTGGGTTCGATCCCTGGCCTTACTCAGGGGGTTGAGGATCCAGCGTTGCCATGAGCTGTGGTGTAGGTCACAGACGTGGCTGAGATCCTGCGTTTCTGTGGCTCTGGCGTAGGCCAGTGGCTACAGCTCTGATGAAACCCCTAGCCTGGGAACTTCCATATGCCTTGGAAGCAGCCCAAGAAATGGCAAAAAGACATTTTTTTAAAAAAAGAATTGCACACTGAAGTATTTAGGGGTAAAAGGCCATCCTGTCTGCAACTTATTTTCAAGTGGCTCAGGAAAAAAATGTATATTTATAGAGAGAGGAAAAAAACTGATAAATGTAACATTTAACAATTGGAGGATCTGGGTAAAAGGAATATGAATTCTTTGTATTCTCACAGCTTTTCTACGAGCTTGAAATTATTTCAAAATAAAAAGTTACCCCTCCCCCCAAAAAAGACCAACTCTTCAAGTCGCATAAAGACCCCTCCTTCTCCCTTCTGAGGGATAAGATGCCTCCAGCGTTGCCTTCCCTTGAAAAAGATGTTCAGACTGAAATTGCACTTTAAAAGAGATTCTTCTATGAGTTCCCGGCAATGCTCAGTGGTTAACAAATCTGACTAGGAACCATGAGGTTGCAGGTTCAATCCCTGGCCTCACTCAGTGGGTTAAGGATCCAGCATTGACGTGAGCTGTGGTGTAGGTCACAGACACGGCGCGGGTCTGGTGTTGCTGTGGCTCTGGCATAGGCCGGCATCTATAGCTCTGATTAGACCCCTAGCCTGGGAACCTCCACATGCCGCGGGAGAAAAGACAAAATAAATAAATAAGTAAATAAAGAGCTTCTTCTACACTACCCACAAAGAAAAGAACTGGCTCTAAGTGACTTGAGTGTTTCTAGAAACATGGTACATTGCCGAGAGCATCTGGTGATGAAATAACTCATCTACAAAGAGCTGCCCAGGAAGTGGCATATTGGTTTCCTCTTGCTTTGGCACATTTCCCAACACAGTGACGAAAACGCACAGTATCGTTCTGTTGAGCAGAAAAAATTGAAGATTATGATGAGCTTGTTGTAAGCATCATTTTATGTGGGGTGACAGCATGATGACTTCTGCTGTGGGTTGAATGACAGACATTGCCAGGCCAGTGTACCTGGGGCAGGTGGCACTGCAGCAGCTTCATTCATTCCTGGGCAAGAGGGGCACTGCCTGGGGTGGGATCTGGATGCCACCTAATGCTTAATGGTGAGAAATTTACAGCCATAAAGTATATAAGATTCCAGTTACATTTATTTATTTATTTATTTACTTATGACCATGCCCGAGGCATGTGGAAGTTCAAACATATGCCACAGCAGCAAACAGAACTTCAGTGACAATGCCAGATCCTTAACCCTCTGTGCTACAAGAGAACTCTGAGATCAATTGGTTGATTGATTCAGATTCCATTTTTTTCTGATCAGCACATTCTCTCCTGAAAGCTGGCCTTACAGAGAGGCCCAAGGCCTGTCCTGAAGCAAGGGGTTATTTGGAAGCTAGGCCAGTGCTCTTTCCACTGTGAGATACCCACTTGAGAACTGGGTAAATGGGTTGTGCAGTGTGGGGCCAGGGTGGCCTCTGCTCTGGCTGGAAAGACACTGTGCTCACTCTTTCAGTGACAGAAGGCAGCCCATTGTCTGTGGAGAAACACCCCTTTCTCCTTTTCAAAGAGGGGAGAATGGAAGATGTGGGAAACAAGACAAGACACAGGCATCCTAATGGAGTATTTCAAAAGAAAAAATTGAGCACAAGTGGTCTAGAATGGCTGGTGAGGGACATTGAAATTTAGAGTATACTCTATTATTCAGGGATAAACATAATTAGAGCATATTTGTCCCTTTGATTTATTAATTAAGTGGCAGATCTTTGTGGCACTAATGATGTGTATGGTGCTGTGGAGGCCACAAGGAGGTATGTTCACAGCAGGGCCATCCTGTAGGGAGCATCTAGGTCAGCCAGATGTCTGAGTGAAGAGAGACAAACACTAGACATGTGTCCAGGCGCTGGGGAAACAGAGCAAGCACAGGCCCGTGCTGTGATGTCCCAAAGGGAATGCAGTTGGGAGAGGCCACAGGCACTGTTCACAGAGGAAGCATTCTGTGGTCCCCACGGCCTGTCAGATGGATAGTCTCAGTCCCCACCTAGAGCCAGCTTGGAGGTGTTCCAGGCCTATGGGGGTGTGGCGGCAGGTAGGGCTTCAGGCTCAAGTCCTACAAAGAGATCTTTTTATTTAACTTTATGTCATTCCCAAGGTTGACCTTTTTCCCCCCTCCCTTATTTTCAGATGCCAACATCACAGCTGCTTTTCTAATGCAGAGGAAGTATGAACCCAGAGGACCCTTGGTAAGAATTGGGCGTGAGGTGTGGAAAGGCTGCCTGTACTAACTTCATTCCTGCTGCTGGGAGAGAGCCATTACCTGCTGTGGAGGGTGGGAGTGGATCCTCAGTTTCTCTGAGTTGAGGGTCAGCAGTTAATGGGATTGTAGGGATCCCCCCTCTGGACACAGGAGTGAACAGCAGAGCATTTCTGCTACTTGACACTGAGCCCTGCACTGGAGGAGGATGGGATGGGGACTAAGTGAATAACCTGGCTCAATCAGGTTGCATTTTTTTTTCTTGGCCACGCCCGTGTCATGCAGACATTCCCGGGCCAGGGATCGAACCCTCACCAGAGCAGCAACTTGAGCTGCAACAGTGCAATGCCAGATCCTTAACTCAATGAACTCTACAGGCTCTGCATTCTTGCACACTTCATTGCATTTGGTCCTCATGGCAGCTCTCAGAAGTAGTATTATTGTCTCCATTTTCAATGAGGCTCAGAGAACATGTCACTTGCCCAGGGTCCTACAGATTGTGAGTGGCAGGGCCAGGATTGGAGTTCAGGTCTGTGTTACTTGAGAGTTTTTTGTGACAGAGCTTTTCCACCTTTAATGTGCTTATAAATCATGTGGGGATCTTGCTAAAAGGTAAACTTTGATCCCTTGGAGCTGGGTAGAGACTGAGATTCTGCATTTCTCTGAGAAGGATCCAAGTGACCTGGGGAGGTAGGTTTGCTGACCACTCTGGGTGTCATGGATCTTTGTGGCATGCTGTGTGGGCGGGAGGTCCTGGCAGGTGTGCATAGCCCATCACATGTATGCATCCCTTTCTGCACGTCCCTTCTCCACAGCAGTTGCTATTGTTACTCCACCCAGCGTAAGAGGTCAGGCTGCCCTGCCTGTGTACACATCTTTGTACAGAGCAGCCTTTTCTGAACCCGGTCTCTGCTTGAAGTGAGCAGTACAGAACCTACATTCACAGACCTTGGGTGGGACTAGAGAGACAAGAAGGCCCCAGAACCTGTCCAGATTTCTTTCTCTTTCCGAAAAGTAAGGGCTTGGCAGGGTTATGCCCAAGAGAGACATGAAGTGCTTGGGGTCTGCTTGGCAGAATATCTGGACAGATATACCTCACTTTAAGTGAACCTGGGATCTGAAAATCTGGATTCACACAAAGAATGAATTTGGATCTAATTATTTTTACAAAATATTTTGTCATCTGATTCTTTTCCCCAACAAACTTTCCTACCATATTTAAACTGGGGATTAGTTAACAACATTTTAACCAATTGATGCAGGTATGGTTACTCAAAATGGGGTCTGGCTGCTCGCAACTTTAAAGCCAGTAAAGAGGCAAGATTGGTAGAAAGGACGGTTTGCTTGATTTCAGAGGCTGGCAACCAGTAAAGGGTGGGTGAAGCAGACTCGTGTCCAAAGACCAGCTCTTCCCCCACCCCCGGACAACCAGTGGGCAAGAGCTCTTAAAGGGGAGTTTCAGGAGTGTGTAGGTGGAGGAAGGGAGCTGCAGGCAGAAACTGCACAGCCCATTCTGACAGTCATCCTGAAATTGATCATGTAGTGTTTGACCAGCATCATCTTGATTGCTTTTAGTGCAGTTAATCATCAGTTCCAGAGTCAGCTTATTCCCATTTCTTGGAGGCCAGGTGTTTTGGTTTTTGTTTGTCTTTTCAGGGCTGTACCTGAGGCATATGGAGGTTCCCAGGCTAGGACCTGAATCAGAGCTGTTGCTGCCCACCTACACCACAGATCACAGCAACGCCAGATCCTTTTTTTTTTTTTTTTTTTTTTTTTTTGGTCTTTTTGCCATTTCTTGGGCTGCTCCCATGGCATATGGAGGTTCCCAGACTAAGGCTCCAATCGGAGCTGTAGCCTCCAGCCTACACCAGAGCCACAGCAATGTGGGATCCGAGCCGTGTCTGTAACCTACACCACAGCTCACGGCAACACCAGATCCTTAACCCACTGAGTGAGGCCAGGGATCGAACCTGCAACCACATGGTTCCTAGTCAGATTCGTTAACCACTGAGCCATGATGGGAACTCCATGCAACGCCAGATCCTTAACCCCCTGAGCGAGGCCAGGGATTGAACCTGAGTCCTCATGGATGCTAGTGGGGTTCATATCCACTGAGCCACAACAGGAATTCCTCTAGGAGGCCAGTTTTCAGAATTACGGCATCTGTGTCATGGCTGCAATCTGACATCATGTAATTAACTTCTTCCCCTGGTGAGGTTTTCAGTCTCTACAAGACAGTTCATAGAATATGGCTCAGAATATGACCCATAGCCCTTGAGAAGGAACTAAAGGTCCTTGACTCTGCCTGATGACTAAACTATTATTTGGTCTTGTTTGACTGTTTTCCTTTGCTTCATTTTCTCACTTCTCTGATTAAACTTACTCTTTGACTAAAGTTTTTCTACAGACAAAATGCAGGTGGAGGACATGAGGCAGGAGGACCACAGGGTCCTGCTCCATTTCAGTCCCTCCTTTTTTTTTTTTTTTTTTTTTTTTTTTGTCTTTTGTCGTTGTTGTTGTTGCTATTTCTTGGGCCGCTCCCACGGCATATCGAGGTTCCCAGGCTAGGGGTTGAATCGGAGCTGTAGCCACCGGCCTACGCCAGAGCCACAGCAACGCGGGATCCGAGCCGCGTCTGCAACCTACACCACAGCTCACGGCAACGCCGGATCGTTAACCCACTGAGCAAGGGCAGGGACCGAACCCACAACCTCATGGTTCCTAGTCAGATTCGTTAACCACTGCGCCACGACGGGAACTCCAAGTCCCTCCTTTTCTTTGATGCTTCTCAGCCCTGAGGATAGACAGGTACAGCACAAGAAAGGGAATAAAGTTTTGTATAGAGAGGTTAATCATAAACTTGGCAGTGGAACTTGGTTTTAGTTCTATTTCTGTTCCAATTTTTCACAACTCTTTGAGGAAATTGGAGTCATGGACACTTTAGCTACTTACTGCTTAATTTGGGGAATGGACACAGTGGGAGATAATCTCAAATTCCAAGCTTAGTATCAATATTTTGTATTATGAAAAATATTACCTCTCTCTCTCTCTCTTTTTTTTTTTTTTTTTTTTTTTTTTCCTTTTTAGGACTGCACCCAAGGCATATGGAAGTTCCCAGGCTAGGGGTCGAATTGGAGCTATAGCTGCTGGCCTATGCCACAGCCACAATAACACAGGATCTGAGCCACATCCTACACCGAAGCTCACAGCAACTCGGGATCCCCCACCCACTGAGAGTGGCCAGGGATGGAACCCACATCCTCTTGGATACTAGTCGGATTTGTTTCTGCCAGGCCACAACTGGGAACTCCCATGAAAACTTTACTTCTCTTTTTGATTGCTTTGTCATAGCAACTGGACAAACATATGACACTTAGTAGACATATTACAATGAAGATAGTAATCAAAATGCATCTTTGTATTATTCTCTGAATGTGTATTTTTTCCCCCTTAATGGTTAAAGAAGATATACAATGTATATTTAATAGGCCACAAGTTCAGGCTGTTTTGGTTAGCCTAAAGTTCAAATTAAATCATGTATAAGCCAGAATGACTTCCCCAGACCTCAAGAGGTGAACATTTTCTCCATCATATTTCCTTTTTAATTGCAAACATTTTCCTAGAAAGCATTGTTAACCTATATACTTTTCCAGCATTGCAGGAGTAGCTCAGTTGCCTACTCTGGGTCCATTCATGTCCTTGATGCTAGGCCTACTTTTCTTTATATATTGGCCTAGTTATTCATATTGGGGGAAAACTAACCAGACACAACAAACAAGAACAGAGGTATGCTGATGGGGGGACACTTTATAGACCATTACCTTTTACAGTTATACCTAACTGTCACACAAACATTATACATATGCTTTAAGCAGTAAACTTAAAGCCAGCTGTAACACACATCATAAGTAGTTATACTCTGCAACAACTTCACTGAACAATTATTTTCCATCCTGAACACTGGGGTCAAAAGTGCAATCAGAAGTAAAACAGGAGTTCCCGTCGTGGCGCAGTGGTTAACGAATCCGACTAGGAACCATGAGGTTGAGGGTTCGGTCCCTGCCCTTGCTCAGTGGGTTAACGATCCGGCGTTGCCGTGAGCTGTGGTATAGGTTGCAGACTCGGCTCGGATCCCGCATTGCTGTGGCTCTGGTGTAGGCCAGTGGCTACAGCTCCGATTCGACCCCTAGCCTGGAAAACCTCCATATGCCGAGGGAGCGGCCCAAAGAAATAGCAAAAAAAAAATAAAACAATAGGTTTTTATTAGAATTCTTTACCATATTTCTCTTTAAGATGCCTCAAGGACCCTCTGGAAAACTCAGCTAGTTTAAAAAACTTACAGTCTTATCAAAAGCAGATCAATAATACAGGAAAATTTTGTTCTCTTAACAGAGAAAACCTTGTGTAAACTCACTGTTTTATGTCCTTTTAGGGCTACACCCTCAGCATGTGGAAGTTCCCTGACTAGGAGTCTGATCAGAGCTGCAGCTGCCAGCCTACGCCACAGCCACAGCAACTCGGGATCCAAGCTGAGTCTGCAGTCTACATCGCAGCTCACTGCAATGCCAGATACTTAACCCGCTGAGCAAGGCCAGGGTTCGAACCTGAGTCCTCATGGATACTAGTCAGGTTCATTACCACTGAGCCATGATGGGAACTCTCCAGCTTACTGTTAATAACAAAATTCACTTAATTAAATTCAATCTAATCTTAAGATACAAAATTCTTTTCTTAAAGTACTTTTTTTTTTTTTTTTTTACAAACCTCCTATTACTTTCTATAGCTATGTTAATTTGTCCCTCATTTTTCTCCCATCCAGAAACAACAAACTTTAGGACAAAATTATTCTTTTATCTCTCAACAAAAATATCTCTATTCTTTACATTTTCTCTCACCAGCACATCTCCTACTTGCTATATGCGCTGAAATGCTTCCCTTATCATTCTTATATATTATAGTTTTAACCCTTAAAATCTTAACAAAACTGAGAAACAAGGGATTGAACTGTCTCTTATACCAGTGTCTGTATAAACTATTTTAAAGTGAAATCTCTGAAACATAATTATTCCAAAAGTGCTTATCCAAAAACTTTATCTCAATTGTCTCTATATTATTTATGACAATATCACACACAGAGACATATGTGCATCTAGACAGATCTCACAGTTTTATCTTAAAACTAATTTATGAATAAAATATTTCAATAGAGACCTTATTAGTCTATAAATAACAGTTGGAATAAGTTTTACATACTTCAATTTAAAAAGTCTCTTTCAGCCTTTTTTCCCCCCTGTCTTGAAGTTCTAATTGACCCAAAGCTGAAGTTTCAGGCAAAGTGGACTGTTTGTATTTCAAGGACACAATAAGAGCTAACGTCAAAGAGTTCACACTATGGCACAGTGGGTTAAGAAGCTGACTGCAGCGGCTCAGGTAACTGCAGAGGCATGGGTTTGACCCCTGGCCTGGTGCACTGTGTTAAGGAATTCAGAATTGCTGCAGCTGTGCCATAGATCACAGCAATGGCTCAGATTCAGTCCCTGGCCCAGGGAACTTCCATATGTCACAGGTATGGCCATTAAAAAAAAAAAAAAAAAGTTAACTTCAAGCCTTTTCCTAGGCATATTTTTGTTCTCTCAGGGTCAGAATTCTGAGAACAGTATTTAATCAAGCCAGCTTTATCTAACTCCATATGTCAAAAGAACTAGTTTGGGAATTTCAAAAGAGTTTCATCTCAACCAATTTTCTTTGAAGTCTTAAGAATATTGTTGGTCACATTTTACAAAAGGCAACAAGAATACCAGTCACACAAATGGAATACACACACATCAGAAGACAGAACTGTCATAAATTCTCCAAGAGGATGACCATATGGGGGAGACCCAAGCAAACATTCTCCAACGCACACAGTCCTCAACCATAGATACATGTCAGAACCAACTGGCAAAAATGCCCAAAAACTTTCTGTTCACAAACGGTCCTCGACAGCAGACACGCATCAGGACCAATAGGCAAAATGCCCCAAAAGAACTTGGTGCTCAAAAGAGAAGAGTGCCTGTGTGCACACAGGTGAACTTACTTGGTCTTGGGGCTTATCAGCTCATCCAGATGCATCTTTCCATTCCACTAAGGGAAAGTGGAAGTTGGCAGACGGTGCCAAGCAGGGGAGAAACGGAGGGTTCAGCGGCTGCAAAGAATATCTCTCAATCCCCCTCTGGGACCAGCAGCCTAGAGCAGGAAGGCAGCTCATTGCAGCCAGTGCAGCACTGTCAGGGAGGTGGCTCCATTTGGGAAAACCTGGGGAGCCAGATCTTGTGAGAGCGCAGCCCCACATGGGTGCCAAAAACTAAAGTGGGTCCAGCTGCTGCTGCTCAAAAGCCAATGAAGAGGTGAAGATGGTGGAAAGGAAAGTTTGCTTTATTTTGGAGGCCAGAAACTAGGGTGGAGAAGGATGTGTGGACTCATGTCCAAAGGCTCACTCCCCACCTCCCCACCCCCACCCCCACCCCCACCCCCACTACTGATAATCAGGGGGAGGGGCTTTTAAAGGGCAGTTTCAGGTGTGAATAGGCAGAGAAAGGGGGCTACATACATACAGAAACAGCACAGTCAGCCCTGACAGTCATCTTGAAATTGCTCATGCAGTGGTCTGACCAGTGTCATCTTGTTTTTAATACAGTTAATCTACAGTTCCAGAGTGGGTTTATTCCCATTTCTTTGAGTCCACTTCTAGGAATTGCAATAGCTTGTCATGACTACAGTCTGGTCATCATGTAATTAACTTCTTTAATCTGATGGGGGTTTCAGTGTAAGACAGCTCACAGGAAATGGCTCAGAGTGTGATCCATAGCACTAGAGAAGGAATTAAAGATCCTTGACTTTGCTTACTGACTAAACTAGTATTATTGAGTCTTATTTGACTGTTTTCCTTTGTTTCTTCATTTTCTTACTTCTCTTATTAAACTTTGACTAAAGTTTGTCGTTTTGTTTTGTTTTTTGTCTTTTGTCTTTTTTACGGCCACACCCACGGCATTTGGAGGTTCCCAGGCTAGGGGTCCAATCTGAGCTGTAGCTGCCAGCCTACACCACAGCCACAGCAACACCAGATTTTAGCCATGTCTGTGACCTACACCATAGTTCACGGCAATCAATGCCAGATCCTTAACCCACTGAACAAGGTCAAGGATCGAACCTGCAACCTCATGGTTCCTAGTCAATTCATTTCCGATGTGCTATGATGGGAACTCCGACTAAAGTTTTTGGGGTTTTTTTTGTTTTTTTTTTTTTTTGTCTCTTGTAGCGTTGCTCCCATGGCATATGGAGGTTCCCAGGCTAGGGGTCCAATCAGAGCTGTAGCCACCGGCCTACGCGAGAGCCACAGCAACTTGGGATCCGAGCTGCGTCTGCGACCTACACCAGAGTTCATGGCAACGCCGGATCCTTAACCCACTGGGCAAGGCCAGGGATCGAACCTGCAGCCTCATGGTTCCTAGTCAGATTCATTAACCACTACACCACGACAGGAACTCCCCGACTAAAGTTTTTTAACAGACAAAAGGCAGGTGTAGGACATGACGGGGGAGGACTACAGGTCCTGTTCCATTTCTGTAAAACTTTTCAGGAATTACCTATGTTAGCACCTGAGACCTGAGTTTAGGCAATACTATTGTGGGATGTCCTCATTGGTCCCCCATCTCCAGTAAAATAATGTCAGCTCCTTTATATATCTCTCTATATATATATATCTATATCTGTACACATGTATATACATTTAATTTTATTTTATAATTGCAATGTATTAGTCTTACATTTTAATCTGTTGTTTAAATTACTTGATGAATTTTATTACATTTATAGTTGTACAGTGATCATCACAACCCAGTTTTATAGCATTTCCATCCAAACCCCCAGCCCATATCAGCTCCCCTTCTCACCTGTTCCTCAGTAGAGAACTTAGGGCAGTAGTTACTGGGAAGGCCAGATGTAAAGGTCATAAGTCTATCCTAAGCTCTATGTCCCTTTCTCTCTCTCCCTTTTTTTTCTTCCGCTGCTCCTGTGGCATGTGGAAGTTCCCGGGCCAGGGATCAAACCTGTGCCACAGCAACAGCAATGCTGGATCCTTAACCCACTGAGCCACCAGAGAACTCCTCCATGTCTCTTTCTCTTTTTAGATCAATTCTGAATTCTACACTGGCTGGTTAGACCATTGGGGCCAACCTCACTCGACAGTCAAGACTCAAGTGGTGGCTTCTTTCCTCCACGACATACTTGCCCTTGGTGCAAATGTGAACATGTGAGTGTTGATTTTTGGAGAGAAGGCCATCCTCCATAACTGTGGGTTCATGATAAAGTACTGTCTGTTCTTTTGTTTCCTTGTAGGTACATGTTTATTGGTGGCACCAATTTCGCCTATTGGAATGGTAAGAGCATTTAACATCTGTTTGTAGAAGCTCATGCTAGAATGTTTTTGGTGCTTGATTTTGTGGGATATGCCTGAACAATTACTTTCTGTTTTTATTTGTCTTCTCCTAAATTTTCTAATATATAAGAATTGCCTATATAATTTAAAAAATCTTTTTTTTATTCAGAAGAGGAGAGAAATGTTGAATTTATTTTCTATTGAAAGCTGATATTTAGAAAATTGAGTACCAGGGTGTTATGAAATAATTAACGTTACATAAGTGAGGAATTGCATTATGGTACTCATGAATTATCCTTCTATATTTATTTTGTGTGTATTTTTATTTATTTTTTCTTTTTAGGGCCACACCTGGAACATATGGAAGTTCTCAGGCCATGGTCAAATTGGACCTGCAGCTGAGGCCTATGCCACATCCACGGCAACACTAGATCCAAGCTACATCTTTGACCTACCCAACAGCTTGCAGCAACCCTGGATCCTTAAACCACTGAGCGAGGCCAGAGTTGAACCAGCATCCTCACAGAGATATTGAGTCCTTAACCTGCTGAGCCACAATGGGAACTCCTTATATTTATTTTAGATGCTCACAAATTATTTATTTTTTAAATTTAATTTACAAATGTTTATGGAATCATAGAAATGGAATATTTTTCATTGGTAAATATGAGTTTTTCTAGTTTCTAGGGTTGTTTTTTTTTAAATTAAAAACAAAATTGGGAAGTTCCTGTTGTGGCTCAGCAGGTTATGAACCTGACTAGAATCCATGAAGATGCAGGTTCGATCCTTGGCCTTGCTCGGTGGGTTAAGGAATGCGAGCTGTGGTGTAGGTGAAAGATGCAGCTTGGATCCAGCATTGCTGTGGCTGTGGCATAGCCGGCAGCTGCAGCTCCCATTTGACCCCTAGCCTGGGAACTTTCATGTGCTGCAGGTGTGGCTCTAAAAAGAAAAAAAAAAATGGGGGGGCCACATCCATGGCATGTGGAAGTTCCTGGGCCAGGGATCAAACCCACACCACAGCAGTGACCCAAGCCACAGCAGTGACAATGCTGGATCCTTAACCCACTGAGCCATAGGGAACTCCAAACATTTTTTTATGTAAATAGAGTTGATTTACAATGTTGTGTTAGTTTCAGCTATACAGCAAACTGATTCATATATATATATATGAATATATATATATTCACATACACACACACACTTTTTCAGATTATTTTCCCTTATAGGTTATTACAAAATATTGAGTATAGTCCTCTGTGCTATATAGTAGGTCAAAAAATCATTTTTCTTTAAACAAAAATGTTTAAAGGACATAACCTGTCATTTAGAAAGTTTTTTTAAAATTAATTAATTTATTTATTTTTGTCTTTTTGCCTTTTCTAGGGCTGCTCCCATGGTATATGGACATTCCCAGGCTAGGGGTCTAATCGGAGCTGCAGCCGCCGGCCTACGCCAGAGCCACAGCAACGTGGGATCTGAGCCGCATCTGCAACCTACACCACAGCTCATGGCAACACCGGATCCTTAACCCACTGAGCAAGGCCAGGGATCAAACCCACAATCTCATGGTTCCTAGTCAGATTAGTTAACCACTGAGCCACGACGGGAACGCCCGAAAGTTTTATTTTTTTTAATAATTCAATGAATGTTACTATATTTATAGTTGTACGACCATCATCACAATCTAATTTTAGAACATTTCCATCCCAAGCCCCCAGTCCAAGAAAGTTTTGTTTTAAATCAAGCTAGCTAAGCAGGTCGTAGTTTCTGTCTATAGATTACCTGTTCATATAGTCTAGTCTTTTTTTTTTTTTTAACATTTTGCTTTGTTGAGATATAATTCACATACCCTAAAATTCCTGACTTTAAAGAATATTATTCAATATGGCACAGATGATCCTACCTACAAAATGGAAACAGATCACGGCCAAGGAGAGCAGACTTGTAGTTTCTGGGGGGAGAGGGGAAGGAGTGGGATGGATGGGCAGTTTGGGGTTTTGGAAGGCTTTTATATTTGGAATGTGTGGGCAAGGGGTTCTCTACTGTATAGCTCAGGAAAATGTGTGTCACTGGGTCACTTTGCTGTAAAAAAAAAATTGAACAAACATTGTAAATCAGCTATACTTTAATTAAAAATAAAAATTTTTAAATAAAGTATATAATTCAGTGGTATTTAGTTTACCACAGACTTGTGCAGCCATTCACATCATCCAATTCCAGAACATTTTTATTACCCCAAAAAGAAATCTTGTACCAAAAAACACTGCACCCCCTCCCGCTTCTCTCAGCCCTTAGCAACCACTAGTCTACTGTCTTTATGGATTTGCCTATTATGGACATTTCATACAAATAGAACCAACAATATGTGGTCTTTTATGTTTGACTTCTTTCATTTAGTATAATCTTCTCAAGGTTCATCCACATTGTAGCTTGTATCGGTATTTCATTCCTTTTTATTGTTGAATAATATTCTATTGTGTGGATATACAACATTTCGTTTCTCCATTCATCAAACAATAGACATTTTTGTCCATTATGAATAATGTCGCTATGAACATCATTGTGTAAGTATTTGAATCACTGCTGCAATTCTTTTTGCTGAATACCTAGGAGTGGAATTGCTGGTTCATATGGTAACTAACTCTGTACCTAAAGTTAGAGGAACTGCCGTAATGTATTCCAAGTCAGCTGCACTATTTTGTATTCCTGTATGGCCTATATAGTCTTTTGGGATAGAGGAGGGGGATGTAGGAAAAAAAAAAATCATGACAAAATTCTTTTCATTGCCACTGATTTTGCAAAGACCAAAGACCAATATATTGGCTTTTCTCTAAGCCCCGTTCCCAATCTCTCTCCACATCTGCATTTTCCTCTCTGAATCATTGAGGGTGCCCTCCAGTTGAGTTTTGGAGGCCTAATTGGATCTCAATTTCCTGGGATCCATAATGGAATACTATTAACTCTTAATGAAGCCTCTTCTTTGAAATGCTATCTTTTGTGCAAAGTGGGATGGTTGAGGAGAAAACTGCTTAAAGAATTGTTAATGTTCTTGTTATTAGTAAAGCTAAGAAATGTGGAGATATTGCAAAACTCAAATGTCACTTTCTTAAAGTAGTGTGCCAAGGTTGGTAACTGAAGTTAGATCATCTCTGTGTCTGTCTTCCCATCAGAAACACGTCGGACTTTGTGATGCCTTTTCCATTCAGTAGATAGGGATTCCTCCTAGCTTCCATCCATGGAACTTAGACCGGTCATCCAATCCAGGAATAAAGACTGATTTTTTTCAGGGCTGCACCAGCGGCATGTGGAAATTCCCAGACTCTGGGTCAAATCAGAGCTGCAGCTGCTGGCCTACGCCACAGTCACAGCAACACCAGATCCAAGCTGAGTCTGCAACCTACACCATGCTCATGGCAACACCGGATCCTTAACCCACTGAGTGGGGCCAGGGATCAAACCCGCATCCTCATGGATACTAGTCGGATTTGTTTCTGCTAAGCCACAATAGGAACTCCAAGATGGTCATTTTTTGCATAATACAATTTTATATCCTATTATTTTATTGAAAACAATACATTCTTCTTTTTTAAAATTTAGATATATAAAATTACCACTCAGAAGTTGTGCTTAAACCTGTCCCTTGCCCATGACCCTGCCATGAGCAATAAAAGTCTCTTTTCTGCCTCTGTTGTCCCCATTTAGTCCTCATAGCAATCTCTTCTGGGCTAGGGATTATGGACCCACTTTGCAGGTAAACAAACAAAAAACAAAAAAACCCCAGGGTACCCAAAAAAGTCCTCAAAGTCCTCAAGTTCCCCATTCAGCTGGCAGGGAGTGGAGCCTGGACTCAAACTCAGGCCTTGGAAAGGTGGTCACTGCCTTTAGGATAAACCCTGAAGCCCAAAGCCTGTGTTCCAGACCCCATACAACCCCTCTTATGTTTGTGGGCCTCTCTGACCTGCTCTGTTGCCTGTTCTTCGGGCCAGCTTCCCAGAAGAGAGCATGGGAGCACACCCCTGGCTGGGGTGCTTGTTGCCTTTCCTACCCACAGGAGGTGTCCAGGCTGTGCAGGTCTGTGTCCACTCTAGCCCATGCATCCCCATCTGGGTGAGGGCCTCCATGACAGGCCCTCCTTCCACACCATGCAAAGCTGAGAAGAAGCACATCTTGTCATTTCTTGTCTTCCTACCTCACACTCACCAGTGTGGCCAGAAAAAGCCTTGAGTTAGCATGATTTCCCTCGGACACTGCCCTTTGTTGGTCCGAAACATCCAGAGGAAGATTCCGCCGGTAGAGCTCAAGCACAGACTTAGTTTTCCAGTCTGTCCTGTAACCCACTTGCCAGCTTCTCAGCCTGGGTTCCTTTGAGCTGTCAACTATATTTCTGGAAGTTCACAGTTGTTCATAGTCCCTCAGGGAGCTCCTTATCTTACCTGGCTCTGCAGGGGTCTTGGGTAAACAAGGCCACACCTACCCCTAGGGTGCCATGGTCTAATGGAGCAAGGCACAGGCAGCAAGGTCACTGCCACCCTACAACAAGAGGAGGGACCACAAAGGAGAAGGTGAGCTCCTTGCAGCAAGGGATGTGGTTTTACTTTTTTTTTTTTTTTGCATCTCACAGCAAAGGATGTGTTTTAACATATATGTTCCCAGAGGTAGACAGTCCTGTCAACAACCACTGTCTCTGATTAATAAATGGAGAGAAAGTAGTATGACTGGATCAGTTCAACTGGTTAGGTTGTTAAGCTCTTTGAAAACGTAGATTCTGTGCAGAGAACGGATGAAAGCCTTTGGGGGGTGACCTGACCCTCAGTCTTGCTCATCTGTCACCCCCACCACCAGCAGGATCACCCAAGGTGGCTCCATCATTCATAAGCTGTGGGATCACTTGAAGGAATTTGTGACTAAGTCATGGTGAACTGTCAGATCTTGTGCCTCATTTACTTAAAAATTAGATTGGATATAAGATTATCCTAAAATAACTTTATTCAATCAGAATCCCAAGTGCAGCTTAGGAATGTGTTTAACAAGCTCTCCATGTGACTCTTCCTGGGTAGGTTGGCTCAGTTCTGGCACATGATCACTTCCCAACATTGCAGAAGGTTTTCTACCTGTGACCATCATCAGTGACAAGGCTGGGGGCCGCTGGTCTAGATTGTGCACCTTGGGCAATAATTGCAAGGCCATTTACTCTTCTAGTTTTTTTGTCTACACAGTGTTGGCATTATTTATTAGTCTCTGTCAGCTCACGTTCCCTGGGAAATGGACTCTGAGATTCCCTGGCAGGAAGTTTATTAGGATGTGTTCCCAGGGGCAACACCTGCACCAGGACTGGGCAGAAGGAGAAGTTGGGTGGTGATACAGTTTCGAAAGCAGCTGAAGGAAGAGGTTGGTAAAAGGATATAAACTTTCAACTGTAAGATGAATAAGGTCTGAAGATTTAATGTAAAACATGGTGGCTATAGTTGATAACACTGTATTGTATAATTGAAATTTGCTGCGAGACTAGAAGTTAAATGTTTTCACACTCAAAAAAGAAAGATAAATATATGAGATGATGGATGTTTAACTAGATAGGGGAATCCTTTTGCAATATATATGTATATCAAATCACCATAGTGTACACTTTAAGTATCTTACAGTTTTATACATCAATCACACCTCAGTAAAGCTGAAATAAAAAGAAAACCTTGAAGAAAAAAAAAAAGAAAAAGCAGTTGAGCTGATTCTAGAGGGAGCTCTGGGGCTGGGAAGGCTCTTTGAGGCAAGGGGACTGGGTTTTATATCCCTGCACTGGCCAATCACTGGATGTGGGCTCTCCCAGAAGGAATATAATCTTGGGCAAGGCAGCCTGGCAGAGACCAGGAACCAGAGAGGGGCACATCTGAGAGCCATCAGTGCCCCAGCAGCTAGGGGAATGAGCGAATACTTGGGCCCTGACGGGCCATTTGAGAAACACATCACAGCACCCCCTCTTTGTAGACGTTATGAAGGCCCTAAGGTTACACTTGAATCTCAGTGGGCTGATGTGTGTCTGTAGTCATCTCCATCTTTGGTTAGTCTGGTAACTTCTCAGTTGTTTTCTGCTGATCCTGGGCCCCATCACCTTTGTGTCCACCACAGACCTTTTCTCAGCCACACAGTTTGAAAGCACGAACAAGATCACAGCTGCAAGGTTAACAGTCAGACACATGGGCTGT
Source organism: Sus scrofa (assembly GCF_054392235.1). Lineage (NCBI taxonomy): Eukaryota > Metazoa > Chordata > Mammalia > Artiodactyla > Suidae > Sus > Sus scrofa. The sequence goes on along the minus strand of NC_139395.1, from coordinate 33,655,584 downwards.
GCCATAAGCCCTGTCACTGCTGGCTGTGAAATGAGTGGGTTTCGCAGGCAGCTACAGATGCTAAATTTCTCCAGGGGCTGGGTATCTACTGGGGTCGCAGCTGTGAGATCCGCTGGGAGAGTGGATGGGGAAAGCACTCTATAGATGCTAAGGTGCTCAGCAAGGGCCACCTGTAGGAAGGAACTTCTTTCTCTAAGCCTTGCATCCTGAGGGCCACCTCTGTGTCACTTAACAATTGGCTCTAATGCATCCCTTAATTTCTCCCTCCACCGTGCCAAGCCCCAAACTACTTGTCCCAGGGAGGGCCTTCTGTGGTAACTAGTGACACGTTTTTGTCTTCCAGGGGCCAACACACCCTACCAACCACAGCCCACCAGCTATGATTATGATGCCCCACTGAGTGAGGCTGGGGATCTTACTGAGAAGTATTTTGCTCTGCGAGATGTGATTCAGAAGGTGAGTGCTTTGTACAGGCTGCGGGGGCTGGTCTTGGCGAGAGCCACCCCTGACTCACTGTGCTCTGCAGACGACTTCCTGGGGCCTTTGTGTTTGGATGACAGGAAGCACCAGCTAGACTTGGCCTTGAGTCTTGGCCCCACCTGATTAAGAGTGAGCCTGTAAGCAAGTTACTCTGCAGCATTGCTTGTGTTGCAAGGATTAAAAAGAGCACGGGAAAGGCCCCTGGGACAGCCCTGACACCTCTGCTGTCCAGTAAGTGATAGCTTTTATTCCCACTAATGGTAAGAGAACGTGTGTCCATGTAAACAGCTAAAGTATGGGGGCAAGAAAACCCGAGGGCATTGTGAACACAGTGCCAAGGTGACCTGTCAGCAATACTTTTTTTTTTTTCTATTTGGTGCAAGTGATTGCTGTTTCCTTCTGGCCTGACACCTGAACTGCATGGTCCCACTCACATTATGACCTTTTGAGGCATCTAACGTGCCCAGGTGGGGTTTCCTGTCTCTGTGTGGCTTTAAAAAAAAACCACAGTTTTTCTGCTCAGTCACCTGAGTTTTGAAGTTAAAAAACAAAGGTTTTCTGCCTATAAATGTTATGGACTTTTTTTAAAGTAGGCTATAGTCTCAATTTCAGCTTAAATGTTCATATTTGTATTATGAAAAATTCTAAATGTATTGAAAAATGTAGTCTATACATAACTACTCAGAGTTTTTCCATTTCTTCTCAATTTTCAGATGTGTGGTTAAAATGTTGCTTACGTTATTTTTATTGTGGGTTTAATCTCTGTAGAATTTAGACTGATGACTCCCAAGTTCTCTCTTGTACATTTGTTCTCTGTTTCAAAGCTCTCTGTTCTTCTTTATTTCCTTCCTTTATGTGAAGCTCAGCTTTTTAATTCAGGCTTTTTGAACATTTCTAGTTTGGACATTTTTGTCTTTTGGTCATTATACTTCTTGATATACATCGATTCATTTCAACATCTTATTTTATAATAATCTGTTTGTGTCCCTTTACTACTTTCTTTTGAACTGTCTGAGGTTTTTTTTTTTTTTTTTTAATTTCATCCTTCCCCCACTATCCTACTTTGGATGTTATCTGCTATATTTTTATTATTTTAGTGGTGACCTATGGAAGTGTAAAATATGTATTGCCTCCCCCCCCAAAAAAAAGCACAGCTCATAAGTGTAGAGCTCAGTAAAATTATGCAACATGAACCCCTGGAAGCAACACACAGCCCCCTAGACATTCCCCTCACAGTCCTTCTAGCCACTGACCTCAATCGCCATAGGTTACTGTGCATTATTTGACTTTATATAAATAGGTTCCTATAGTATGCACTCCTTTATGTATGGCTTTCAGAAAACTTTAACATTCAGTTAGGCTTTTCCATCTATTCAGGTATTTTCTTTCCTTTTTTTTTTTTTTTTTTTTTTTGTCTTTTGTCTTTTGTCTTTTTTAGGGCACCCATGGCATATGGAGTTTCTGTTGCTGCCAGCCTACGCCACAGCCACAGCAACGCCAGATCCAAGCCTCATCTGTGACCTACACCACAGTTCACAGCAACAGTGGATCCTTAACCCGCTGAGCGAGGCCAGGGATCGAACCCACAACCTCATGGTTCCTAGTCGGATTTGTTTCTACTGTGCCACGATGGGAACTCCTATTCAGGTATTTTCTTATATCCCTCTTGTTTTAAAGTTTTCTTAAAATAGTCCCTGTCCATTCCTTTTTCTTTTCTCTTTAGGGCCATGCCTGTGGCATATGGAAGTTACCAGGCTAGGAGTCAGATCAGAGTTATAGCTGCTGGCCTACACCACAGCCACAATGATGTGGGATCTGAGCTGCATCTGCAATCTGCACCACAGCTCACGGCAATGCCAGATCCTTAACCCACTGAACAGGGCCAGGGATTGAACCTGTATCCTCATGGATACTCATCGGGTTTGTTTCCATTGAGCCACGTCGGGAACTCCATCCCTGTCCATTTCTTAATGTGTTTATTCTTAAATAGTCTATGTTTCTAATTCTAATATCATTATAAAAGGAATTTTTTTTAGGGCTGTATTTGCGGCACATGGAATTTCCCACACTAAGGGTTGAATTGGAACTGAAGCTGATGACCTGCACCACAGCCACAGCCATTTGGGATCCAAACCACGTCTGCGACCTACACCACAGCTCAAGGCAAAGCCGGATCCTTAACCCTCTGAGCGAGGCCAGGGATCCAACCCACATCCTCATGGATACTAGGTGGGTTTGTTTTCTGGTGAGCCACAATGGGAACTCCAGAGAATCTTTTATTTATGAGAAATATTATGATATATGTTTTTCTTTAAAATATAAAATACTTTAAAAATGTTAGTATATAAAAATAATGTTGCAGACACCCATGTCCCGGATACCTAGATTTAACATAGGTTATTGTGAAATCTTTGCTTCTGATTTTTTTTTTTTTTTTTTTTTTTTGTCTTTTTGCTGTTTCTTGGGCCGCTCCCGCGGCATATGGAGGTTCCCAGGCTAGGGGTCCAATCAGAGCTGTAGCCACCGGCCTACGCCAGAGCCACAGCAATACAGGATCCGAGCCGCGTCTGCAACCTACACCACGGGAACCCTGCTTCTGATTTTTTTAAGAAAGTAATACATCACATATAAAGTTAGAATTCATGTCCTATTTTTCCCCTCCCTTTTCAGAGGTAATTACTCTCCTGGAATGGTATTTATCCTTCATACACATTTTTGTGCTTTTACTACAAATGCATGCCTCCACAAACACTGTATATAAGGCGTTCCTGTCGTGGCTCAGTGGTTAACGAAACCGACTGGCATCCATGAGGACGCAGGTTCGATCCCTGGTGTAGGTTGCAGATGTGGCTTGGATCTGGCGTTGCTGTAGCTGTGGCATAGACTGGCGGCTACAGCTGGGATTGGACCCCTAGCTCAGGAAATCCATATGCCGCAAGTGCGGCCCTAAAAGACAAAAAAAAAAAAAGAATGCATTTAATTATTTTTGTCCCTTTAAATTGTACATTAATATTTCATTGTGCTTACCTTTCAAACTACTGATTGATTTCATTGATTTTGTTATAGTACCTGTGGACTTCTTTTCTTTTTTTTCAAAAACATGTGGCCACACCTGTGACATATAGAAATTCCCAGGCCAGGGATTGAACCAGAGTCACTGTAGAATCAATGCCAAGTAGTTATGCCCTGATCCACAAGGGAAGTCCTGGACTTACTTCTTTTACGGTCTGTTGTTTCATCTCAAAAACCACTTCAGGCTTATTTATTTTTTAAAATATTTCTTTCTTTAGATATAATTCACATACCATAGAGTTCACCCATTTGAAGGACACAATTCAGTGGGTTTTGGTATACTACATTATTAATTTTTTTAATTGTAGTAAAATATACATAACGCGAAATTTTCATTAACTATGCAATTCAGTGGCATTAATTACATTCAAAATGTCGTGTAACAACCACTGTTATCTATTTTAAAATCTTTTCATATGCACCCAGACTGAAACTCTGTAACTGTTATGCAATAACTCCCCATTCTCCCCTCCTCTCAGCTGCTGGTAAGCTTTGTTATGCTTTCTGTCTTTGTGACTTTGCTTATTCTAGATGTTTCACAAAAGTGGAAACATACAATATTTTCCTTTGATGTCTGGCTTATTTCACTTAGCATAATGTTTTCAAGGTTGATCCATGTTATAACATGTATCAGAATCACTATCGGGGTTGCTGTGAGCTGTGGTGTAGGTCATAGACGAGGCTCAGATCCTGCATAGCTGTGGGTCTGGTGTAGGCCGGCGGCTACAGCTCTGATTAGACCCCTAGTGTAGGAGCATCTATATGCCTTGGGTTCAGCCCTAAAAAGATTAAAAAAAAAAAAGAGTTCCCGTTGTGGCTCAGCAATAACTAGCATCCATGAGAATTCAGGTTCTATCCCTATCTTCGCTCAGTGGGCTAAGTATCCAGCATTGCATGAGCTGTGGTTTAGGTTGCGGATGCGATTCGGATCCCACAGTCCTGTGGTTGTGGCTTAGGCTGGCAACTGCAGCTGCAATTCAACCCCTAACCTAAGAACTTTCATGTACCACACATGCAGCCCCAAAAAGTGAAAAAATTAAAAAAAAAATAAAATAAAATAAAATTTAAAATATATAAAAAATTTTTTTTAAATTCTAGAAAGTTCCAAAAAGCAAAACTTGAGTTTGTTGCACACAGCAATTTTTTTACATAGCATTTACATTGCATTAGGTATTATAAGTAATCTAGAGATGATTTAAAGTGTGTGGGAGAATGTGTGTAAGTTATGTGCAGCTATACTCAAGTCCCTTAAGCATCCTGGAATTTTGGTATTTGACAGAGTCCGGGAACCAGTACCTCATAGATAACAAGGGATGACTGTGTACCACAGTTTTTTTTTTGGTTTTTTTTGGGGGGTTTTTTTTGTTTTGCTTTTCAGGGCCCCACCTGAGCCATATGGAAGTTCCCAGGCCAGGGGTCGAATTGGAGTTACAACTGCCAGCCTACACCACAGCCACAGCAAAGCCAGATGCGACCCATGTCTGCAACCTACACCACAGCTCACCCTTAACCCACTGAATGAGGCCAGGGGATCAAACCTGTGTCCTCAGGGATGCTAGTCAGATTCTTTTCTGCTGAGCCATAATGGAAACTCCCACAGTTTGTTTATTCATCTCATTTATCTCTTGATGGAATGGAGTTGTTCCCATCTTTTGGCCTTTTGTGTGTGTGTTTTTGTTTGTTTGTTTTTGCTTTTTTTTTTTTTTTAGGGCTGCATCCATGGCATTTGGAAGTTCCCAGGCTAGGGTTCAAATTGGAGCTGTAGCCACCGGCCTACACCACAGTCACAGCAATTTTGGATCCAAGCCGAGTCTTCGACCTACACCACAGCTCACAGCTATGCCAGATCCTTAACCCACTGAAGGAGACCTGGGATTGAACCTTCATCCTCATGGATACTAGTTGGGTTCATTACTGCTGAGCCACAGTGGAACTCCCAGTGAATGTATATTTAAATGAGTAAAAAATTACAAATCACAAAACTTTTAAAAATTAAAATAATCACAAACATCACTAAACTTTAAAAAGCTTGTTTTGGATTAACTGAACCACCTCTGCCATCCTTCTTTCCTTATGTTCTTTTGGCTACGTTCTCTTTTATTATTGCTTCAGATGACAGCAATGTTTGTAATCTCTAGAGAGAATGGAAATCTTTCTCTTGAGTGCCTGATTGAAATTTTTCAGTATTGATAGTTTAGAAAAACAGAAAAGCTTCCCATTTTACTGAGAGTGTTATATGAATGTTAGGATTGTCATCAAAATTGGGGAAATCTCAAGTTCTTTCATGCGTGAGCTGTAATATTTGGAAGAAATTTCTGCAGATAGGTTCTAGCCCCATAGCATTTCAGACTTTGCTTCCTTTCCACAACCCACATATTTCTGGGGTTGCGTGCCTTAAAGCACAATCATATTGCAAGTGAGTCAGTATACTGGGTACTAGGAATAATCTGTTAGCAATAAGTTACCTACTCATGGGAGCAACATTGAGCCTTGTAAATATATTCTACACTCAAATAAAACTCCACCTCACTTTCCTTTGGTTAAATGACAAAGATGCCTGTAGCCATTCTAAAACCCCCTGATAGAAGAAAATATATGACACAGGAAAGCTGGAGCCCAAACAGCCAAGGGTCTTAGCCTTTCATTGTTAAATTACATTATTTTTGCAAAAAACCTATGACCGTATGAATGTACTGCTAAGACCCCTCCCCTGGGGCTCTTCTGGATGCAGAAGATGAGTTTGGAGGCTGCTACACTAACCTAGGAATGAGATAATGGCAAGAGCAGCAGGGAGTGGAGAGAAAAGAGTCAATTTGAAAATTTTTCAGGAGGTAAAATTGGTAGGATTTGGCAACTGGCTGAATGCAGGTGTGAGGAAGGATGAGAGGGTCATTGATTTGTTCAGGGTATAGCCTTGGTTGGATAATGGGATCGGTACTGGGGTCAGTAACTAAGAGAGGGTTGCAGAGAAGGTACAGGTGGGAAGGGGGAGGGGAAGAAAATTTGCTTAGAATGCCTCTGGGGACACCCAGGTGGAGGTGTCTGTCCGGTAAGCTCCTCATTTAAGAGCAAGAAGCTCCAGAAAGAAGACATTAGGACAGGCATGGACTGTATGGGCTTTGTGGAGATGGAGGCTGACGTGCAAGAGAAGTTGAGATTGTACATGGGGGCTGAGTGAGAAGGTCAGTGGGCCATGTAGAAGACAAATGCAGAAGATCCCGGCATTTAACCAGTGGCCGCAGTAACCCATGAATGAGACAGTCTTCAGAAATTAATGTAATTCATACTAAGTGAAGTAAGTCAGAAAGAGAAAGACAAATACCACATGATATCACTAATATATGGAATCTAAAATGAACTTATCTATGAAACAGAAACAAACTCACAGACATAGAGAACAGACTTGTTGCCAAGGGGGAATGGGGGTGGTGGAGGGGAGGATTGGGAGTTTGGGATTAGCAGATGGAAACTAGTATATACAGGATGGTTAAACAACAAGATTCTACTGTATAGCATAGGGAACTATGTTCAATATCCTATAATACATCATAATAGAAAATTGTGTGTGTGTATATAACTGAGTAACTTTGCTGTACAGCAGAACTTAACACAACAATGTAAATCAACTGTATGTCAGTAAAATAAATGTTTAAAAAAAGAAATTAATGTGCAGTTCATGCTGTGGCTCAGTGGCTCACGTCTCTGCAGAGGTGCAGGTTCATTCCCCAGCCTGGTGCCATAGGTTAAAGGATATGGCGTTGCCGCAGCGACGGCATAGGTCTCAGCTGTGGCTTGGATTCAGTCCCTGGCCCAAGAACTTCCATTTGCCATGGGTGCAGCCATAAAATAAGAAAAAATAGAAAAGAAAAGAGAGAGAAGGAAAGAGAAAGAAAAAGAAAGAAAGAGAGAGAGAGAAAGAAAGAGAAGGAAAGGAAGAAAGAAAGAAAAAGGAAGGAAGGAAGGAAGGAAAGAAAGAAAAAGAAAAAAAGAAAAGCGAGGGAGAGAGGGAGGAAGGAAGATGGTTAGTTCAGTAGCTTATGGTAATTTAACATGTGGTCATCTTTCCCCTCTTTTTTGATATTTTGGGTTTGGAAGAGAAAAAAGAATGACTTTAAAAGTGGGCTTTTTCTTATGAAACTTGGTAGATGTTCAGCAAGCTGGTTTGTTAGATGCTATGTGTTTGTATCAAGGAAAATAAATGGGATCATAAATACCCCCATATATAGCTCTTTCTGCCTCTTTCCTTCACCAAAGATTTATGAAGTCAAGTGGGTCTCTTCTTTAGTCCATTTCAAGAGTAAGTTGTGTGGAGATGGATATTTCTTTCACTCACATGGACACCAGGGATGGGAATTTCCCATCAGGCTACAGAAGCCTGAACTCAGTGGTGAAGGCTCCAGGCAGCCCTGTGCACAGAACTCTTCAAGACATGACAAAGCTTGTGACATTTGCATTTTTAAAGGTATTCTCTTTGGTGTGGGTAAAAGTCAACCAGACATGGTTAACACTTTGACCTCGAGGACGAATGCAAAAGTATACGGTATTGCCCTTCTCCTCACCAACTCCTGAGAGGGGCAGTGGTGAGTTTATTTTTGTATGTTTTTTAAATGAATCTAAGATTCATTTTTAAAGAGTTTTGTTCCAGTTATTCATAGGGATTCCATCAAAGATAAGAGTCCTGCTGAATTTTTGAAGATGGGTTATTCTGCAGAAATTAATCAAGTTGTGGTTGAAGACCTTGATGACTAGAGTGGATCTTGGGATTCCCCAAGGGTTGCATTGGGGCTGGAAGGGGACTGGGGATCCAAGAATGGGATTTTCAGTACTTCAGAAGCTTAATGAAGCTTGAAACTTGACCCAGAACCAGTCTACACTGGTTGACTGATTGTCCTTCTTGGTTTATGGCTAGAATGATGTTAGCTCAGTGGGTAGACACAGCTGTCTCCAGATGATCTGTGATGTTGGTGGGAACACAGTGGTTTATGTCTGATAGTTAAGGGTGATAAGGAGCTCCTATTGTGGCTTAGTGGTATTGAACCTGACTAGTATCCATGAGGATGAGCATCAATCCCTGGCCTCAGAGGGTTAAGGATCCAGCATGGCTGAGACCCCTAGCCTGGGAACCTCCATATGCTGCGGGGGCAGTCCTAAAAACAAAAACAAAATTATTAAGGATGACAAGGTGAATATTATTGAACGGATGTAATTTTTTCTTTTCCTTTTTAGGGCCACACCTGAGGCATATGAAAGTTCCCAGGCTAAGGGTCAAATCAGAGTTACAGCTGCCAGTCTACACCACAGCCACAGCAATGCATGATCCAAGCCATGTCTTCGATCTACACCATAGCTCATGGCAACACTGGATCCTTAACCCACTGAGCAAGGCCAGGGATCAAACCTGTATCTTCATGGATACTAGTTGGATCCATTTCCACCACACCACAACAACTCCCTAGATAGTCTTTTAAAGCAATGCCTGCACTCTTATGGCATTAGTCTATTCACCTCCTACAAACCTGGCTTTTCTAGTTTGTCTTCCAGAGTGATTTCTCTGAAACACTAATCTGGTCAGGATGCCTTCCATGACCCCACCCATATTTTCCTCAAGCCTCATCTTTCAATTCTCCCTTTCTTCACCAGTTTTAAAAATTAAAGTATAGAAGTTCTCATCATGGAGCAGTGGTTGACGAATCCGACTAGGAACCATTAGGTTGTGGGTTCGATCCCTGGCCTCACTCAGTGGGTTAAGGATCCAGTGTTGCCATAAGCTGTGGTGTAGGTTGCACATGTGGCTTGGATCCCATGTTGCTGTGGCTGTGGTGTAGGTCGGCGGCTGCAGCTCCGATTGGAGCCCTAGCCTGGGAACCTCCATATGCCATGGGTGCGGCCCTAGAAAAGACAAAAAGTACCAATAAATAAATAAATAAATATTAAAATTGAAAAAAAATAAAATAATAAAATAAATAAAAATTGAAGTATAGTTAATTTATAATGTGTTAGTTTCAGGCGTACAGCAAAGTGATTCAATTTTATATGCATATATATGCATACTGTATATATACATATACTACACACACATGTGTGGGTGTGGTATATGTGCATTCTTTTTCAGATTCTTTTCCATTATAGGTTATTTTTCTTTTGGTGTGCCCACAGCAAGTGAAAGTTCCTGGGCCAGGAATCGAACCTGTGCCACAGTTGTGACCTGAGCCACAGTGCGGCAATGCTGGATCATTAACCCGCTGCAGCACACAGCAACTTCCCACTATTTTTTTTATCCTCTAATTTCCTGACTGGTAGGAAGATGCTTCCCTGATGGGCATTCTATTTGAAAGTGGGGTGAAGGAGTGAAAAACCTGACAGAAAATATGAAGAGTTTCATCAGCCTTCCCGTTTTCAGCTTTGTTTCATTTCCATCCTTTGTCACATCCCCTCTCCAGGGTTCTTTGAGGCCAATCTACTGTCTGTCTCCTGTTTCCATAACCCCTGCCATACTCACTGGGGACCTAGATTTCCTCATCCTACTTATTCAGTCACCACTCCTCTACCTATTTTTGTTTCTCAGAAATTTGCTGAAACCTCTCATGCATGGGCAGCTCCTCTCTTGTTGGCTTCACTTTCTAAAAAAAAAAAAAAAAAATCCTTTTTCATCATTTAGTAGCATTTTGGAAGGGAGAAGAGATAAATATGCACTCAGGCAGCCCTCTTGAACTGGGAGTCCTTTGTACTTCTAATATTCTTTGAGTTTATATTTCTGTAAAATTTTTAAAAAGTCATATTAAAATGATCTTCATTAATATGAGGCCAGAGTTACTGCTGATCTTAGAGCAAGATATGAGATCTCTCTTCCCAGCTTTGCCTGAGGTCTAGACCACATTCCTTCTCCACATTCTGGCCAGTAAAAGCAGAAGCCATAAATCCACAGAGGGGACCTGACAGTGGTATGATTCATTTTCTGAAGACCCCCACTTACTGCATATGGTAGTGACCATGGCATGTCTAACTCCTAAAATCAAGGTGAATTCCAATATAGCCAGGACTGCAAACTCTCTAACACACTGGAAGAAAAGCTCACTGCACAGACACCTCCCCCCCCCACTTTTTAAGGGCTGCACCTGCTACATATGGAAGTTCCCAAGCTAGGAGCTGAATCAGTGAATCAGAGCTGCGGCAATGGTGGATCCTTAACTCACCAAGCGGGGCCAGGGATTGAACCCCGAAACCTTGTGGATACTAGTTGGATTCGTTACAACCGAGCCACAATGGGAACTCCAATAGATACCTTTATAATGACCTGTATGCAGCTAACTTTGATGGGGCACAGAGGATTAAGGATCCAGCATAGCCATAGCTGTGGCTTGGGTCACAACTGCGACATGGGTACAGTCCCTGGCCCAGGAGCGTCTATATGCCGCAGGTGCTGCCAAAGGGGATTAAAAGAAAGTGCACAGCCCCAGAGCAAAGACCCCACATATTATATCTCACTTCCTGCCAGGTCACCCTAAAACAAAGCTCCCCACTGGACAAACCTGGATCCTGTACACAGAGTAGGACTGGCAGAGAGAAGCTGAATGTGTAAAGTCTGGGACATTCATTTGCATTACTGTTAAATATGAGGGGACAACCCAAGATGGTGGCTAGATGTTTGAGGACATCCATAAAAGCTGCAACGGGAGAGAGTGAGAGAGACTAAGACAAAATAAACAGAAAATAACCTAAAGGCAACAGAATTCAGAGGACAGGAGAGATCTTACACAAAACCAAGCAGACCCTCATAAGTTTATATCCTTTAGAGAGATTTGCAAATATACTGCACCTGTAAAATAAGAACAGGATACTTTGAAAAAGCAGCACAAGAAAAAGGTCTTGGAAATTAAAAATTATCTCTCAGAAATTAAAACCAGAAGAAAGAGATAAAAACAGGAGAGAAAAGATGAGATATAGAGGAACAATCTAGGATGTCCAACTTACTTTTAAAAGGGAGGTTGGAGAAAAAGAAAACATCAAGAACAATATGAATTTTTTTTTTCAAAAAGAAAAGGATATCTGAGTTGCCTAGCATAAGGAATATAAAAAACATACATATCCAGACCCATCTTTGGAAAATTGGGGAACACTGAAGATAAAGAGCCCACAAGCTCCCAGAGATGAAAAGTTGGTTGCCTTTTTCAAGAATGAGCTTGTCGGAGTTCCTGTTGTGGCTCGATGGTTAACGAACCCAACTAGCATCCATGAGGATGCGGGTTCGATTCCTTGCCTCACTTAGTGGGTTAAGGATCCTGTGTGGCTGTGGCTGGCAACTACAGCTCCGATTCGACCCCTAGCCTGGAAACCTCCAAATGCTGTGGGTGTGGCCCTAAAAAGACCAAAAAAAAAAAAAAAAAGAATGAGCTTGTCATGAAGCACACCAGGTGGTAGAGAACACAGAACAGTCCCTTTGTTATCCTAGGGGAAGATGCTTATCAACATAAAATTCTATATCCATCCAGTTATTAACTGAATGTGACATTTTCAGACATTCGAAGATTCAGGAAGTTTTATCTCCCTTGTACCAGTTCTAAGGAAGTTGCTTGTGATTGCTCCAGTGAAATGAGGAAGTCATGAGATTCTAGAAAGGCAAGAGGGCAAAACCAGAAGAAAAATGAAGATAAATCCTGGACTCTCAAGCCTAGAGGAAAGTCAGTTCCTTGGAGCAGGAAGACTAGGGGTTCCAGTAGGAAGTTTTCTGGAGGGTAAAAGGAATGTTTGGGGAAACTTGATACTATCTTTGTAAATTTGGAACAACCTAAAGAGGTGTTAACCTAACAGCAGACAGGAAAAAAAGAAAGGCAATTTGAAACCCCAGGGGAGAGAAAAGAAACAAATATGTCAGGAAAGAGACAGAACTAGTACATACCCACCACTTAGCTGTGCAGAGAGCCATATTTATGTAGTTGTAATAATGTGAGCGCTATTGATTGAATTTTAGAGTTAATATACAGATGAAAGGAAGACAATGGCTATAGGACAGACCCTTAACCTTGAAAATATAGAAAGTACAGCCAGTGGTTGGGAGGTGGGAGTTGGGAGGAGAGCTCAGGATAGGATGCAAATAGCTGTATCTTTAAAAGTATGGACACGAGGGACAATGTCTTAGTTGGTTAGAACTAAGAAATAAAAGCACAGGATATTATTTTAAAGCTGTAAAGGTAACTAGTAGAGAAAGTGAAAATGATAACCTGACCATGTTGGCAAAAAAGGGAGCGATCTGGAAGAGTACAACTGAACTAAATCCCATGTATTAAAGAAATCAGTGACTGTGTTCTAAATTGATCAAACAAGAAATAGCAAAGTATATTACTTAGATACTACAAGAAGTAAAAACAGGAACAGTTAAATGATTTTAAGATGATTTCCTATGAAGAACAGGACTAAGAGAATAGTGAACCAGAAGATTACTGCTTTTTACCAGAACAGTTTTTATTTAATTAAATTAATTAATTAATTAATTAATTTGTCCTTTTGCCTTTTCTAGGGCCGCTCCCATGGCATATGGAGGTTCCCAGGCTAGGGGTCGAATCAGAGCTGTTGCTGCCGGCCTACGCCACAGCCACAGCAACGCGGGATCTGAGCCACGTCTGCAGCCTACACCACAGCTCACAGCAACGCCAGATCCTTAACCCACTGAGCAAGGCCAGGGATCAAACCCGAAACCTCATGGTTCCTAGTCGGAGTCGTCAACCACTGCTCCACGACGGGAACTCCTAGTTTTATTTTTATTATTGTTATTATTTTTATCACATCTGTAGTTGTATAATGATCATCACAATCCAATTTCACAGGATTTCCATCCCACAACCCAAGCACATCCCCCACCCCCCAAGCTGTCTCCTCCAGAGACCATAAGTTTTTCAATGTCTGTGAGTCAGCATCTGTACTAGAACAGTTTTTATCTTTTTTTTTTTTTTTTTTTTTTTTTTTTTTGTCTTTTGTCTTTTTAGGGCTGTACTCGTGGCAAATGGAACTCTAGTTTTTATCTTTTTCCTTACTTTTAAAAAGGGAAATTGAGAGAGAAGAAGGAAGGAGGGAGGGATGGAGGGAGGGAAGGAGGGGAAAAAGAAAGAAGGAAGAAAAGAGAAAAGAAAGAAAAAGCTTAAGGATCCCGAGAGATCATACTGCAACCTACTTGAAGATTGTAGATGGACAAAGACTTTTCTAAGACCTGGAAATTACACCCATATCTTCTGACATTAATATAAATTGTGTGTGACTTTGTGCGTGTGTGTGTGTGTGTGTGTGCGTGTGTGTACATATTTAATAAGGTTTTATTTTTAAACTTCATTTAAAAATAATTTCAGGAGTTCCCATCATGGTGCAGTAGAAACAAATCTGACTAGGAACCATGAGATTGTGGGTTTGATCCCTGGCCTTGCTCAGTAGGTTAAGGATCTGTTGTTGCCGTGAGCTGTGGTGTAGGTTGCAGACGCGGCTGGGATCCTGCATTGCTGTGACTGTGGTGCAGGCCGGTGGCTACAGCTCCAATTAGACCCCTAGCCCAGGAACCTCCATATGCTGCGGGTGCAGCCCTCGAAAAACAAGAAAACAAAAAATAAATAAAAATTTTTAAAGTAAAAATAATTTCAAACTTCAGGGAAATTTTCAAGAATAAAAATAGTACAAAGAACATGTATAATCCACACCCAGATTCTCTCATGTCATTATTTCACCCTGTTTGGCCCTCACTGCACCCATGTGTTCCCTAAACGTCTAGAGGGTTGCTTACATCAGGACCCTCTACCCCTAAATACTTTAGTGAATGTTTTGTAAGAACAGGCTGGAATACGCTCTTGCACAACCACAGCAAATTTAACACTGATACAAAACTTTCGTCTACCAATAAGGTTTAGTCAGCAAATAGCAACTTTCCCTACTATAGGCTCCCTTCCTTCGGAGTCTGTTTTGCAAGGAACCTTCTTCCTTTTCTTCCCTACTTAGCCTTCTGCTGTCAACCTCATTCTCTATTTTTTATTTTTATTTTTATTTTTTTTCCTCTCTGTTTTGAAGTCTTTTGTTCTGTAATTATTTGAATGATTCCTGGAGCTTAAAGCACAGACATACACAAACATATACTTAGATCCTGTTTTGGAGGAAGTTTTTTGTTCCCTTGCCTTTCCAAAAATCACCAGCACTGTTGTTTGAGTCTTTGGCCCTCTTTTTGAAACGTAAATTGTACAGATATGTTTCTGAGAGTTTAACGGCTGTTTTTCTTTTCTGTCTTTTTCCACGCCGGTTTATAGTTCAAAAAAGTACCAGAAGGTCTTATTCCTCCATCCACACCCAAGTTTGCATATGGAAAAGTTGCTCTGAAAAAGGTAAGAAAGGGAGGTCCCATCAAGGCTCAGTGGGGTAACTAACCCAACTAGTATACTCGAGGATGCAGTTTCGATCCTGGCCTCGCTCAGTGGGTTAAGGATCCTTGTTACCACAAGCTGTGGTGTAGGTCGCAGATATGGCTCGGATCTAGGGTAGCTGTTGCTATGGTGTAGGCCTCAGCTGCAGCTCTGATTCAACCCCTTGCCTGGGAACTTCCATATGTGGTCCTAAAAAGCAAAAAAAAAACAAAGGTAAGAATAAAATGACAGAAATACTGAGTGAGGAAGTGGGATTTAGCAGTCATAAGTGAAAGTGTTGTGCTGGGGAATTGGGTTCGTTATTTTTCTGTGAATTTGTTTTCGGCGAGACTGATGGGGAGGATTATTATGCTTCTGGGAAAACAAGGCCAGAGGAGGTGAGAGGCTGTGTGTGCGTGTTGACAGGGTGAGCATATGGGCATGAACAGGCGTTCTTAGACCATTTTGGTTCCATTATTAATGTCAAAAACTGGAAGAGCCCTAGTGGGAATAACATGCCACCTTGTTATGGCTGGTGACATTCTTTGTTATAATTCACCTCTTTTTAAAAGGGTTTCTCAAAAGCCACAGGCATTAACCCTAAATTATACAGTCCCCTCCATCTCAAAATCATGTCCTCAATTTTGTGACCTGTTGTTTATATGGTAAATGGGACATCAGGGGGGAAGCTAGAAATGAATCATAAATACAAGTGAAGGGCATTTTATTCTAGGGAAAGAGAAAAAGAAGAAGGGTTTCATTTGATAGCCAGGAGTGACGTAAGCCCTAGTCAGTCTGTTTTGACCATCTGTGTCTTCAGGTTTTCCCCTCTTATAATCCCTAACTCCTACATGGGTTAACTCACAAGAAAAAAAAAGTTACACGTTTCTTAAGAATCTTGACATTCTAAAATAGCATCATGAGTTTTTATCTTTAAGCAAAATGCCAAACATGATTGTATAATTTTTCCATTCGTGAAGCCTTTTGATGTAGTATGGTTGGCTGAACTCTTGTAAATTTTTCCACCTAGTGTCAGATATGTGTGTTACATTCTACAAAGAATGTGGTCTCTCTGCCTGATAGGAATCTTTCTTTAGATTAATCAAACTTTAATCACACTTGTAAAGGGAGTACCTTCTACTCGTTCATTGCTACTGCTATTTAAGGGAAGGGTGGGTTTGTGTGTCTTAGAGCGTGAAAAATCTATTTTTAGGCAACAGAAAATAACTGCAATGTTTAAAACAACAACATTGCTGAAACAAAGCTACCTGAGTACCAAAGTACATTCTATTTACCAAAAGGGAAAACTGTGAGACCAGAAATGGCTTTTCTTTGTTAACTTAAATATATACAATTTAAGAGAGCAAATCAGCATATAACTGAGTTAAGTTTATGTAGAACGTAGTTGTAGAAGAGAAAAGCTTTCCCCATGAGTTGAATTCCTTTAGTTGTCCAAGAGGGAAAACACCCACCTGAGTAGCTGAATTGATGGATCTATACTTAGTATTTTTTTCTTCCATGCTGCATGTCATTGAGGTAGCCATGAAAAGTGTTTATAAAATCCCTAACCAGGACTTCCCCTGTGGTGCAATGGGATTGGCAGAGTCTTGGGAGCACTGGGATGAACGTTCGATTCTCAGCCCAGCACAGTGGGTTAAGGATCCAGTGTTGCCACAGCTTCAGCTTAGGTTATCACTGTGGCCCAGATCTGATCTCTGGCCCAGGAAACTCATATGCCTGGGGGGGGGCCCAAAAAAATCCTGACCAGTATCATGTCGGGGAAAGCCCTGGGCTTGGAACCACATCTAACTGCAAATCCTGCCTGTGCCATGACTCAAGCGAGCTGCTCTGAGTCTCCGCTTCCTCTTCCCTAATAACGGGACAGTAATGCCTGCCTTGCTGGGTGTTGTGAGGATTCGGTGAGGTGTTATAGTCAAGTGCCATCTCTCCTGCACTTAGGTGAGGCACCCATGCTTGTAGCTGCTATTGTTGTTACTACATCAGAATAAGCACCCTGGGCTGCAAGAATACACAGTCATTTAGGCTGAATATAATAAGTATTTATTGTCTACTATGCCATGGACATTGGGGATGAGCTCAGCACAGACCTGCCTTTAAGGAGCTGATGGTCAGCAAGGATGACAGTGGTATAAACAAACTGGAAAGTGATACAGACCAGGGAAATGCTGCAGACGAGCTCAGAGGAGGGCAGAATTGTAGCCACTTCACTCAGAGGTGGTGGGCTTTACTGAGCCTTTGTTTTCATGCATTTTAAGGGCCTTTTATATACAGGAGGTTGTATTTGCAAATAGGTATGTTTAAATCTCTTTTTAAGATTACCATCTATTATTTTTCATCAAGAGTCAGGGAATGGATGGAGTTGAGTAAAGGTGATTAGGGGACAGCCCTGAGTGGAATTTTAACCATTTCAGTTCATTTAGGGTTTTGTCTTTGAGACAGCTTACAGAATGGGAGAAAATAGTTTCAAACGATGCAACTGACAGGGGCATAATCTCTAAAATATACAAGTAACTTATACAACTCAACAGCAAAAAGGCCAACAACCCAATTGAAAAATTGGCAAAAGACCTGAATAGACATTTCTCCAAAGAAGATATACAGATGGCCAACAAGCACACGAAAAAAATGCTCAAATCACTGATTATTAGAGAAATGCAAATCAAAACTGCTATGAGGTACCACCTCACACCAGTCAGAGTGGCCATCATTAATAAGTCCACAAATAACAAATGCCGGAGAAGGTGTGGAGAAAAGAGAACCCTCCTGCACTGCTGGTGGGAATGTAAATTGGTACAACCACTATGCAAAACAGTATGGAGGTACCTTAGAAAACTCTATCTAGAACTACCATATGACCCAGCAATCCCACTCTTGGGCATATACCCAGACAAAACTTTCCTTGAAAAAGACAGATGCACCCATAGTTCACTGCAGCACTATTCACAGTAGCCAAGACCTGGAAACAACCTAAATGTCCATCAATGAATGAGTGGATTAAGAAGATGTGGTATACACACACACACACACACACACACAAACACACACACACACAATGGAATACTACTCAGCCATAAAAAAGAACAAAATAATGCCATTTGCAGCAACATGGAATGAACTAGAGACTCTCATACTAAGTGAAGTAAGTTAGAAAGAGAAAGACAAATACCATATTGTATCACTTATATCTGGAATCTAATGTATGGCACAAACAAACCTTTCCAGAGAAAAGAAAATCATGGACTTGGAGAACAGACTTGGGGTTGCCAAGGCCAAGGGGGAGGGAGTGGGATGGACTGGAAATTGGGGGTTAATAGATGCAAACTATTGCCTCTGGAATGGATAAGCAATGAGATCCTGCTGTATAGCACTGGGAACTACATCTAGTCACTTATGATGAAACATGATAATGTGAGAAAAAAGAATGCAGACATGTATGTGTGACTGGGTCACCTTGCTGTATAGTAGAAAATTGATAGAAGATTCTAGACCAGCTATAATGGAAAAAAATAAAAATCATTAATTAAAAAAAAAAAAATCTGGAGTTCCCGTCATGGCGCAGTGGAAACAAATCCAAGTATGCTCCAGGAGGTTGCAGGTTTGGTCCCTGGCCTTGCTCAGTAGGTTAAGGATCCAGTGTTGCCGTGAGCTGTGGTGTTGGTCGCAGATGCAGCTTGTATCTGGCGTTGCTGTGGCTCTGGTGTAGGCCAGTGGCTACAGCTCCAATTTGAACCCTAGCCTGGGAACCTCCATATGCCTTGGGTGTGGCCCTAAAAAGACAAAAAGACAAGAAAAAAAAACTCCACTGTCTTTGACAATGACCTTATTCTCTACTGTGGTTACCAGGGAGGGAGGAGAGTAAATGAATGCTGCTTTTGTTCCTTTTCAGTTAAAAACAGTGGTGGAAGCTCTGGACATTCTGTGTCCCTCTGGACCCATAAAAAGCTTTTATCCCTTGACATTTATCCAGGTGAAACAGGTAAGCTTGCAAAGGTAGTGCTTCACCTTTTTTCTACTTGCAAAACTGCTTTCTGCACTGTCCTGAACACAGGGACCAAACAGCAAGCAGGTAAATCAGACTCCACGTAAGTTAACCATGACTGTCCAGCCTCTCTTTAGTTCTAGGCGGTGCACCTGTCTTCCCCTCCTCCCATTTCTTATTATCACTCAGATAGGTCGTAGCACAACCTGCTTCAGCATGATTCTGTGCAAGCTAGATACTGAGTGTATCTCTGACATAATTAATCCTTTTCATTAGGTATCAGAGAAAATCCACTATTTTAATACTCAAAAAAGACAACTGTCCACAATTTGCTCAAAGGTATAGGCACTGTGTTTTAATGGATTAGGTTCTTAGACATTCTTTTTCCTACTTTTGAAGAGAACAAGAACAGAGTACATCATGTGTGTATAGGTGTGTGTCTGTGTGTGTTTAATCTCCAGGCACTGCCCCATCTTTATTGTAAAAGTTTCCCCAGCTTTTGCAAAAGTTGCAAGACTAGTACAACAAACACCAGTAGAGCTTTCACCTGAATTCACCACGTTAACTGTTGCTTCACTCACTTTATACATTTCTCTGTGTGTGTGTGCAGTCAACTGCTTTTTTTTTTTTTAACCGTTTGAGGTAGTATTTCAGTATCATACTTAACTCAAATATTACAATGTATATTTTTAAGAAGGACATTATCCTATGCGACCAGAACTAATGATCATCCTTAAGAAATTCAGTGTGGCTACAATGCTATTACCTAATTTACATTCTACAGTCAAGTACCCATAATGTCCTTCATTGCTTAACTTTTTCATCCCAGTTTCCAATCCACAGTTATGTGTTGCATTTAATCTTTCATCTGAAACTGTTTCCGTGTCTCTCTCTCCCTCTCTCTCTCTCTCAAGACACGGATTTGTCTGAAGAGTTCAGCCCAGTTGTTTTGTAGACCACCCCTCACTGCTCAGGTTCAGCGAGGCATTTTTAGCATGAACATGACAGCAGTGAGGTGTCCTCAGGGCACAGTATCAGGATGCTCACAAGGTCATTCTGTCCCTTTGCTGAGAAGTTCAGTTTGATCACTTAGGATCTCAGTCCCATTTTTTTTAAATGGGACGTTACCTGGGTCTTCCTTTCTGACTCTCTGTGGAGATCACCTTCCGGAGGGTGACATAATAATAGCGCATCTAATCTTACCTCAGTGTATTTTGCCTCTGGTTACCACTGTTATACTTGTGATTTACCCTACAGCACCAGTTTGTGAGAAATACAATGAATGATTAAGCCCTGGCTGATTTTATATTTGCGTTGGGTAGCGTTCTTTCTCTAGGTCTAGCATCCATGTCTTCATCCACCTGCCTTCTCCACTGAGTAGAGCCAATGGCACATCAGGCAAGACATGACACAGAGCAGGTGGAACCTAGGAAGTGAATCCTAGCTTAATGTTTAGACACTGGCAGATGTGTTCTTTCTCAGAACCCTTCTGCTCTCATCTGTGGCCAAGGCAGTGCTCTCAGATCTAGCCGTGGGGGGCCTGAGCTGTGTTTCAGGTCTAGAGCAAATCCATGGGATGCTTATTTCCAGCAAATTCCATGGTGGGCACGGCTGCAGGAAGTGAGATACAGCCCTGGAACCCCCCACAGCTGGCCCCTGCCCTGGCCCTGGAGGACTAAGCTATCATTTGCAGGGGGGCACCTCAGCTTCTGCTCCCCTCCTGGAAACCCCTCGCTTAGTTTTCTTCAGCCTCACCCCTTTGGTACTTTCAAAAGATAAAAACAGGAGAGAGATGGAAATCTGGGGTCTGGGAGGGAGGCATTCTTGTGCTTGAAAGTTTGGCTGGTGACACCAGTGGCATTTGAGTTTAGCCCTTTCCTGCAACACAAGAACATGGGTTAGGAGCTGGGTTCAGCTCCTGCAAATCACCTCTTCACTTGCCCTGCAGTGCACTTTTTTGCTTTTGGAGTCCTAGGAGCTGGCAACTTTTTCTCTGCTCCCTGTTGGCTTTCCATGTGGACTCTCTTATAAGACTCTGGATCTGTCCAGCTCCCCCAGCTAATGGTGACAGCAGGAACCCCTCACCCAGGCTGTGGGCACCCTTGCTGCGGAGGCTGATTGCTGGGGCCTTCCTTTCGGACCAGAGATCCCAGCATCTCAAAGTATTTCTGACTTAGCAACAGGTTACACCCCCGTCTCTGTTTCCCCTACTCCTCCACTTTAAACAGTTTCTGATTGACTCTTGTTTTGTACGTTAGAGCAGATTTAGCTCAAGAACCTGGGGAATGGTTCACCAAACATTCTTGGCTCTGTTGCTCTTTGTCTTTTGTTGTTGTTGTTGTTGTTGTCTTTAGTTTCTTTGGGTCACAGAAATAACCTGTGAGATATATGATGGGATCCCCCTGAGTGATTCAGGGGAAGACACTCAGCACATTCCAGGGTCCAGTTCCCTCATGTGGGAGACTCGGAGGGGATGTTTCACAAAACACTCTTCAGGCTTCCGTGCAGATTACTGCAGTGATGGTTATCCTGTGATCTGAAGACTGAAGCCGGTTCCCTTCTTTCAGACTGAATTTTTGCTAAGGCAGGGAAACATTTCACTGCTATGGTTTTAGAAATGTTGCTTTCAAACAGATCAAGGGTGACCAAGTTCTCCTAATATGAACGGCAAAGGTGATGTCTTTTTCTTGCATCCCTCTCTGACCAGTATTTTGGGTTTGTACTGTACCGGACAACGCTTCCTAAAGACTGCAAGGACCCAACACATCTCTCTTCGCCCTTCAATGGTGTCCACGATCGGGCTTATGTCTCTGTGGACGGGGTAAGTGTCTTCTTTGGACTTGTGAGGCTGCCCCCACAGGGAAAGGGTGTGTGGGCTGCACTGTGGCTGCCTTTCCAACCTCAGGCTCAGTCGTTCCTCTTGATGCCCTTTAGCTGTGCCCCTCACTTGCTGAGGTCGCCTCCCTAGGCTCCGTCTGCCTGAGATGCACCTCTCACCCGTCTCAACAGCGGGCTGTGCACAAGATGCCCCTTCCTCAGAAGCCCTCCTGGTCACCCAGTCCAGGGCCATCCCCTCTGAATGGCCTGCATGTCATCCATGCCTTCTTTCCTCCTGGAGGACAGGGTCCGTTTTGTACCTACGGGATGATTCATTTAACTGCGCCTTCATCCTGCATAAGACACTCTACTCTGAAGAAATAGAATGTCTGTGCTAAAAGACACAAAGACTTCGTTTTGTAGCAAAGTCAAGATAACATTTTAGGATTTCCATTCCTCTCACTGAAACAATCGTGTGAGAAGACACATGAAGAGATTTACCTAAGAAATTTTGTTCAGAAAATTTTAAATGAAAATATTTCCCCTCTGTTTTCAACAGTGGCTTTAATTTCAGTGGCAGCAAGTTTCTAAGACACGATGCGAATACTGATGGCACTTGTTTCTGAAATTCCAATTTGGAGGCTTATCTTAGTGAATTATAATCAGTGTTACTCTGTGTTTTTTTAATCTCATGTTTTAAAAAATTAGGAATATGTTGCTGTTGTTTCCCCTCACTTTATTATTTAATCTTTGTGGTTAATGCATCACATCAGGTATTTTGAGGTAAGACAGCTCCACCTAACTTGCTGATTTTATCTTATCTGATTTTTTTGTCTCCTGCCTCCATGTTGTTCAGAAGCTATTTTTTGTGACTGTCTTTTGTGCTGTGAGAACATGAAGAGGTTCCTGTAATAGGAATCTTCCCCCAGAATGTTCGCCTCTATTCCCTTTCTAATAAAAACAGATGCACAGCCAAACATTCCAGAGCCAAGGAACCCAGCCTCACCCCTTTCTTGGGGGAGCCGAGCCTGGTGATCTTCTTGTGTAGCCATCTGGCCCCGTGATTTGGGCAAAAGACTCATCAGAGCATTCCCTCCCAAGTCTGATGACACGTCAAGGCAGGAAAATGCATGTTGAAATAACTGAGCAGGTTGCCTCTCTGCTGACTCTCCCACCCTAGTTAATTCTCACTTGGCGTTGAACCCACAGGTCCCCCAGGGAGTCCTTGAGCGAAATATTGTGATTACCCTGAACATAACAGGGAAAGCTGGAGCCACCCTGGACCTCCTGGTGGAGAACATGGGGCGTGTGAACTATGGCAATTCCATCAATGATTTTAAGGTAGGTCCAGCCTCGCTGTTGGGAGTGAAGCTCAAATCTTGACCTGACTGTGCCTGAGCCATTGGGGAAGTTTTTGTAAATCCATTTAAAAACTCTCCTGCATATATTCTTTCCCTGTAGCCCTTTTCATAGAGAAGCAATTTTTAAAAACACACCCACTTTGTCAAATTTGATGAGTGAACCTACCCTGACTTGTTTTGCAACCTAGAAGTTGGGTTATTTTGGGATAACTACAGGGGTCAAGAATGTTGAGCCTTGCAAACAGGGCCCTTCCCTTGCATTTGAGTGCAGTCATCCATTAGAAAGAAACAGGAGGAGGAAGCCACTGCATCATTTTCCAAAGCCAGCTTAGCATTTCTTCTGCTATTTTCTGGGTGTGAATGAGCTGGGGCAAATCCTTTTCTTTCCTTTTTTTTTTTTTTTTTTTTTTTTTTGCTTTTTTGTTTTCAGGGCCACACTCGGGACATATGCAGGTTCCCAGGCTAAGGGTCAACTCAGAGCTACAGCTGCCAGCTTACACCACACCCACAGCAATGCAGGATCCAAGTCGCAGCTGCGACCTACACCACAGCTCACAGCAACGCCGGATCCTTAACCCACTGAGGAAGTCCTGGGATTGAACCTGCAACTTCATGGTTTCTAGTCGGATTCATTTCCACTGCGCCACAACGGGAACTCCTGGAACAAACTCTTGAATCATAGAAAGCCTTTCCCTTTGTGCACTGCCTCTCATCTCTGTTGGTTATTCTCTGCCTAAGAGTCTTCCAAATACATTTTTCTAATGTACATTTTGAGAGTATTATTCTGTAAATGTCTGTTAAGCTCCTACCCTGCGCACATGAGTGCTTTTGCCCCGTGGGGATGCAAAAGATGTTGGGATATAGGCTCCCCCAGTGGTAGCTCACCATGTGCTGGAGGAGAGAAGCCTGCACCAAGGAAATGATGGCACCACCCTCTCTAGGACAGGACCCTTCCTGACCGTTCTGGTGGCTTCTCAAGCAAGGCAATTATATTCTTAGGGAATAGCCATGACAAGGACACTTTTGTCCCCAGTAGAAATGTCCCTATTATAGTCCCTGTGCTCAGACTATAATTAGTAGTCTTCCCGCTTGGCTGTCACAGGCCACACTGACCCGTGGAGTGACAGGGACTCTTAGGAGATCTATGAGCCCCCAGTACCCAGCAAAGAGCCTATCGCACAGCTGCCTGGTTAATGCTTATTAAATTTCTAATTGTGCAATTGAGACTTGGTATTGAGAGGTGTCCTGGGAGAAATTTGGAATCCCACTGGGATGGAGAAGCTCCCCTCATTAAAAGCTGAGAAGAGGAAGCTAGATGAGCCATGAGCAAAGGCTTTGATGCATTGGCCATGCCACGGACACCCCCGGCCTTACCTCCACTAGACAAGTAGAGCAACTTCAGAATTTGAGTCTGAGGCTCCCCATCGTCATGACGGCCCTTTCTCTCCTTTTGCAGTGGGCTGGATGTTCTCTTGCATTTCCCCTGATCATCACTCTCCCACCCTCAAATTCCATTATTTTCTCCATTCTACCAGTGTCTCTGAACCAAATACTGAAGATTGGCGATTTGGGATCAAAGCTCTGGCCTCCAGCCAGATTTGTGTCACTTTCATGTACACACAGTTTGAGTCTCGTGTACTGTTGGTGTTTCACATCCCAGCTTGCTTTTCCCAGGAAATCAGTGCTATAACACAGAATCACTTGAAGCTTCCCTCCTCTACCCCCACCCTCACCTTATTGCTCTATTTCTCCTTTGCAGGGTCTTATTTCTAACCTGACCCTTGGTTCCAGTATCCTCACTGACTGGCAGATCTTCCCGATGGACACTGAGGATGCAGTTCGCCGCTACCTTGGGGCCTGGCATGGCTATGGTGGCAAGGGCCACCATGAAGCCCATACCCACAGCCCATCTGAGTACACACTGCCAGCCTTTTATGTGGCTAACTTCTCTATTCCCAGTGAGATCCCAGACTTGCCCCAGGACACCTTTATCCAGTTTCCTGGATGGACCAAGGTATGTGTCTTCATGGGCAGTGTTTGAATTCAGGCCTCAGATGTCTGGCATTCAGTCTCTGATAAAGAATCAAAAAGAGCTGCTATGGGGATATTGTGTGACAGTTGGGGAGTGCAGGGTTTTTCTATGGAAGTTTTCCCATTCCATGGGGACAGGACCATGGCAGATCTTTGGGGATGCAATGGCCAGCACGAAGGTATACTATCTATCCCATTTTCACTGACTGACAACTTCCTTTAGCAGATGATGGCTTTCCTCCTTCCTGTAAGAAAAATCATAGCCCCTTTTGATATTGACTAGAAGGAGCACTTCTTTATCCTGAGAAAAATCTGGCCCAGAAAAAGAGGTGAATCTCTGGGGAGACTGTTTTCTCTTGTTCATGCCTTACTCTATGCTCCCAGAATACTCACACCTCTGTATGAGGGTGCCCCGTGTTCTGGGGGCAGCCACCACTGTCTGTATGATCCTCGGCTCTCCTTTGGCCATTTGACTGTCTGCTCACTCCCCTTTATTCTTTGAAGACATTGGCATGTCTTCTTTCACCATTGTCTTCCCTACTTCAAGTCCTATTTTCATCCTTGATGACCTTATTATAACTCAGTTATTCATTCAACAAATATTTTAGTGGCTGCTGTGTATCCAAGCTTTGTGCTAGGCACTTAGGATATACTAATGCATAAAACCAGATATGCTTCTTGCCCTCATGGAACTTAAAGTCTAGCTGGGGCAGCAGACTCAAATCTATAATCACCCAAATTAAATGATGAAACTGCAGTTGCAATGGATGCTAAGAAGAAATATGGGGGTTGATCATAATTGGGCATTTGACCTTGTCAAGGAGGTTCAGAGAAGCTCTCCCTGTGGACCTGATGCTTGACAGAGATAGGAGGTTTGAGTAGGAATTAACATGGCAGAAAGGGGAGGGACACGTGCTCCAGGCAGAGGAGATAGCATGTGCAAGGGCCCTGTGGTTAAAGGGGAGCGTGGCCAGTGAGAGGAACTGATACAGGACTCAAAATGTATGGAATCTGATTTAGAGAAGAGGCTAGAAAATGGGTAGAGACCAGATCAGGACAGGCCAATTAAACCATATTAAGGTTTTGTCTTTCTGTTGAGAGCCACTGGAACAGAAGAGACATGACACAATTGTGATGTGACCAGCCTCCGTAACCCCAGGATGGGTTGGGTGAGAGTACATGTGGATTCAGGGAAACTGTCTTGGAGGCTGGACTACAGTTTCATTGATGGACTTGGGATGGTGGGAGCCAAGATGGAGATGATGTCAACTATTTGAGAGATGTCTGATGTTAAATCAGTAGGATGTAATGAGAGATCAGATGTAGGGGTTTAAAGAGAAGGACATACCACATGACTCTGAGGTCATCTACAGCTAGGCAGATGGTACCATTTACTGAAAGAAGAAATTTCAGAAGAGGACTTGGGCTGGAAGAGCAAGATCATGAGTTTTGATGTGGACAGTTGAGTTAGAGAGGCCTTAGAGAACAGCAGAGAAAAGGTACTGGAGGAAGAGGCCCTTGGATCTATGGGTGGGGATTCAGAGGAGGGGATCTGGGATGGGAATATACATGTGATGTAATTTGTGTGTGGATGGTCTCTGAAGACGTGGGATGGAGGAGGTCCTATAAGGAGAGAGGATGCAGAAAGGAGAAAGGAAGATCAGCCCTCAGGCTGCTTGTGAGAGACACAAACATGGTGGAGAGTGAGGGGAGACCAAGATAGGGGAAGAGAACAGCATTTATGCTGTTGAGGGGGGTCATGGGACCTTCTTTAAGGGCTAAGCCTGCAGAGGGATGTATCTGCAGCCAGATGGCCTTCTGTTGAGTATAGGGGAAGGAGATGAACATGTGAACAAATATAGATGCTTAAATATAAACATTTTTCTTGAGAAGTTTGTGAAGGAAAAGAGGAAAAAAATACTGGGAAAAAAGCTGGAAGAGAAGAGGGCTGAAGATGCACATGGCATGTGTTTAATAAATGCCCTTTTATAATGTTTGCTTTTTACATGTTTATGAAAATATATTTTTATTATCATTCTATTTGAAATATTTTCTAATTTTCCATACTATCTCTTCTTTGAAACAGGTTATTTAGAAATACGGTGTTTAGGGAGTTCCCGTCGTGGCGCAGTGGTTAACAAATCCGACTAGGAACCATGAGGTTGCGGGTTCGGTCCCTGCCCTTGCTCAGTGGGTTAACGATCCGGCGTTGCCGTGAGCTGTGGTGTAGGTTGCAGACATGGCTCGGATCCCGCATTGCTGTGGCTCTGGCGTAGGCCAGTGGCTACAGCTCCGATTGGACCCCTAGCCTGGGAACCTCCATATGCCGCGGGAGCGGCCCAAGAAATAGCTAAAAAGACAAAAAAAAAAGAAAAGAAAAAAAAGAAAAAAGAAATACGGTGTTTAATTTTCATGTATTTGGGGTTTTTTTTAAAGCATATTTTATTTTTGAGTCTAATTTAATTCTTCTACAAAATTTCTGGAAGAAGGAGAAAAATCTTTATGATCTTGGGTTAGGCAAAGCTTAGATTTGTCACCTAATACATGATCTTTAAAAGAAAAAGTTGATAAATTGGACATCATCAAAATTGAAAATGTTGGAGTTCCCTTCATGGCTCAGTGGTTAATGAACTCAGCTAGGATCCATGAGGATGGTGGTTCAATCCCTGGCCTCACTCAGTGGGTTAAGGATCTGATGTTGTCATGAGCTATGGTGTTGCTCGGATCCTGCATTGCTATGGCACAGGCCATCGGCTACAGCTCCAATTTGACCCCTAGCCTGGGAACCTCCATATGCCGTGGGTGCAGCCCTAAAATAGCCAAAGGAAAAAAAAAAGAAAAAACCAAAAATGTTTTCCTTTCAAAAAACATTATTAATAAAAATTAAAATCCAAGCCACAGACTGGCAGAAAATATTTTCAAATCATATATCTGACAAAGAACTTGATTCTAGAATATATAAAGAATCCTTATAAGCCAATAATAAGACAACCAACCCAGTCAAAAATTGGGCAAAGGGCTTGCATAGACATTTAACCAAAGAAGATATGCAAATGGCTGGTAAGTACATAAAAAGATGCTTAATGCTCAGTATCATTAAGGAAGTGCAAATCAAAACCACAGTGAAATACCATTTCCCACCCACTAGAATGGCTATAATAGTGAAAGATGGACAGGAACAAATGTTGGCGAGGATACGGAGAAACAGGAACCTTCCTACATTGCTGGTGAGAATGTAAGATGGTACAAACACTTTGGAGCACAGTTTGATAGTTTCTTCAAGGACTAAATATAAAATTACCATAGGACTCATTGATTCTACTCCTAGGTGTTTCCAAGAGAAATGAAAACATATGCCCCCACAAAGACTTTCACACAAGTATTCATGGTGGCATTATCAAAATAACCCAAACCTGGAAATCATTCAAAATGTCCATCAACTGATGAATGGATAAATAAACTGTGGAATGGTCATACAGTGGAATAGTATTCCACAGTGAAAAGGAGCAAACTACTAATATGAGCTACAACATGGATGAATCTGAAAAACAGTATGCTAAGATGCCAGTAATAAAAGACCATGGATTATATGAGCCAATTTATATGAACTGTTCAGAAAAGGCAGGTCTGTAGAGACAGAAAGTAAATAAATGGCTGCTTAGGACTGACGATGGGAATAGAGTGACTGCAAACGGGTATGGGGTTTCTTTATGGAGGGATTGAAATGTCCAAAAATTGAACTGTGGCGATGGTTGCAAAATCTTCTTAAATTTATTGAGACTTGGGATATAGTCCAGCATATGGTGTTTCTGGAATTGTAAGCTCAGCTGTCCTCTCTCTGGACACATGTTTCTATCTCTCAACTCTCATGCCTTCCAAGCCTAATCTTCCATCTCACTGATGGCCTGAAACCCTGCCATTAAGGCCACGGTTCTTCCCTGTCCCGCCTAGACATCACCACCTTTTTAAGAGCCATCAATCTATTGGCCCCCTTGCCTTCCACTCTGTCCCCTTGCTCATCTTCCATTGGGATTGGGTCCACCATTGGCCTCTGTTGGTGCGCTAGCAACTGAGCACCTTGAGGGGTCTCTCTGGCCCATTTGTCAAGGTCACCATCCTCCTTCTTCACACTGTGGAGGCCTCCAACTTGCCCAGCAGTCCTTGGCCTCTCTTCCCCATCCCAGCTGGCCTCTTCAACCCCCACCACTGCCCTTAAATCACCTTACTCCTCCCCACCCCCTCTCCGAGGACTCACCCTCCTTGCTGCTATCAGGTGGAGCTCCTTTGTTCCTCAGCTTCCTGTCAGACTTATCTCTCTGCCTCCACCCTCACTTCCTGCCAAGTGGCCTCTAGGAGGAAGTCTAAGCTCTGAATCCCCCCTCCCCACCTCCTTCCTCCAGGCCAAGATCCTGTTCTCTTACTTCCTCCTCCTGCATTTTGTCAGCCTTTCCATCTTCTCTGACAGCTCTCAGGTCGCAGCCAAGAAGGCTCGGGGATCTAGAAACAAAGCAAAGCCCTCCCTGATCTTCATGCTGGAGCACTCAGGCTTATTCTCGTTCCCTCGCTCTTTCTTTTTCTCACTTCATCCTTTCCCCCTCTCCCTCTGGGTGTCCTCTGTTCACACTTTTTCATTCCCTCCCTCTGCCCACTGAGCCTTCACAACGTCAAGACTGGCATTAACTCCTCTATGAAACCTTCCTGGGCACCTGGTCCCCCTTGAGCCCCTTCATGTCCTGCCTGGACTCAGTATCATGATCCTTCACTACTCTTAGGCTGGTACCCTGCTTTTACCTATTGAGTCATATGTTTCACGAGAGGCATTTTTTAAAGTGTTCGGTTTGTTCTGCCTCCTCTCTGGGCCTGGTTACTCTGTAACTGCTTTCAGGTGAAAGGGGGGAAGATGCCTGTGTTGCTGAGCCTCTAGGAAGATCTTTAAAAGAAAAAGTTGATAAATTGGACAGATGGCAGAAGGGCACGTAGGCCCTTGAGCCATCCTTTTGGTGATGAGAAGCTTAGGTGGTGCTGTGGACGCAGGGCCAAGGCCGATGAGAAGACCCAACACAAAACCCTGCTCACCAGATGGTGTCAGTTTAGCGCCTTAAGAGAAAGAACCATTGGGAAATGCAAAGCTGAAAGAGAACATAGCTACAGGAATTATGAGAAGGGCTGGGGGCTCAGATGGAGCTCAAAGCACACCTGGTCCTTCGTCAGAATCAGAGGCTTTGTCAGGGAGGGAATTTCAGGTGAAAGGATACTAGATGCAAAGGTAAAGAAATGGAAAGCATGATATATTTTTGGAGGTCAAGAGGGTTCATGTTGGCCAGGTCATAGAAGTGTCACACCCAAGAGTTACTGGCCTAGGCATTCTGCTCAGCACTTAAGAGACATTATCTTCATAATCATCAAAGGAGGGCCCTGTGGTAGGATGTCCCAGCAGTGTTTCCATTTTGCAGATGAGCAGATAGAGGCTCAGAGACCTCGATATCTTATGTGAGGTGCAAAAGTGGTAGTGGAAGAGCTCCCCAGCCCTGGGTCTGTCTGACTTGAAGGCCCCATGAAAAGGCAGGCAGCGTGAACAGGGCCCCCCAGGCCAGCAGGGAACTCGTGCTAATTTTCCAGCTCTTTACTTGTTTAGTCAGTTTGATGTATGTTCTGCACCTTTATGCTTAAAAAGTACATATACACACAATATACATGAATGCATCAGAGGATTTGGAACCCCAAAAGCCCATCTAATTCGTGCCTGCCCCTAAACTAGTATACAGATATTCACAGCAGCATAATCCAAAAAATATCTAAAATCAACCAAAAGGTGGAAAAACCCAAATGTCCATCAACTGATGAATGAATAAACAACTGTGGTCTATCCAGATAATGGAAAATTATTTGGCAGTAAAAAGAAAAAGTATTCAAACATGTTACAACCTGGATGAACCTTGAAAACATGCTCAGTGAAAGAAGCCAGTCACAAACCATACATACAGTGTGATTCCATGTATGAGAAATGTCCAGAACAGGCAGATCTATAGACACAGGAAGATTAGTGGTTGCCTAAAGCAGGAAAAAGGGAGTATTGAGTGGCAAATGGGGAGTAAACATCATAGAATGTAGGGTTTCTTTTTGGGGTGGTGATTGGGCAGCTCTGTAATAATAACCAGCAAACTGTACATGTGAAATGTGGGGATTGTGTGGCGTATAAATTATATCTCAGTAAAGCTTTACACACACAAAGAAGGCCATCCACAGGATTTGTGGACCTGGGTTGTGTAGGTATGAAGGTCAGAGGACATACATGTATCATACATAAAACAGAACATGCATCTTTTCTGTTATTTTCTGGCAAGCAGTGGTCCCTGTTGCTAAGGACAGTCCTGGGCCAACTGCTGAAGTTCTGAGTAATCGGCAGATGTAGAAGAGACAGAGCCCACCCTTCCTCACCAGGCATGGAGTTCTGACTGGGAGAAAGAGTGCATTGGCAGATGTAAGAAGTGGTAGGGATGGACCACCTGAAGCCTGGGCCATTTCCAAGTCTCTGCCTCTAGCAGGGAGACCTGTCAGGCCCTGTCCTGGCCTCTCGGCTCATGCTATTCACTTGCTGTAGAGAAACTACTTTGATGGAGTGAATGAAGTCACTGATAAGGGGATGCATGAGATAAAAAACTCACTTCTGATTACTCAGCCTCAGTTGAGCTGGATGTGGCTTTCTGATTAAATGCTCCAACATAACTTGGATTTCAGTGGGAAGCGGTCAAGCATGTTTTGCTCCACATAGGAGACACACACCGGCACTTTTCTGCACAGAATCCTGACTGCCAACTCCCTATGGTACCAGTGTTCTTCAGTGCTCCGGCTGTGTCAGATGTACCAGACCCAAAATGCCATGCTCTGCCAATGCGGTGACATGGGTACTGTAGCCTTCCTGCATTTTTTTCCACTTGTGGTAGGTCTGGGTGCCTAACAGAGCATGATCCTAAGAGAGGTGGGTTTACTTCCCACTTTTTCTCCATTAGAATTTAGCTTTGAACACTAAGAATGAAAATAGAGTACGGACTAAAGTTTTTTGTTGTTGTTGTTGTTGTCTTTTTAGGACCTCACCCTTGTCTTTTTAGGGTATTTGGAAGTTCCCAAACAAGGGGTTGAATTGCAGCTGCAGCCTCAGCAATACCACATCCAAGCTGCATCTGCAATTTACATGGCACCTCACAGCAACACCAGATCCTTAACCCACTGAGCGAGGCTAGGGGTTGAACCCACGTCCTCTTGGGTAACAGTTGGGTTTGTTACTGCGAAGCCACAACGGACACTCCCTAAAATCAATTTTATTTTTTAAAGGCAAATATTCCCTCTTTTAAGATATTTAAAAAAAATCATGCAATAAAAGAAGTTATAACAAAGGGCTGACAAAAAGCCCTTCTAGTTTGAGACTCTTTTGGCATCTTGCTTTTGAAATTTCCAGCTCTCCAAACATTTGGTCTTTCTGGTGACCAGTCCTATCCTGAGGCCTTCACTAGAAAGATGACATGGTTAGAGGGTTGGAACTTTCAACCCCATCCCCCAACCTCTAGAGTTGGGGTGGGGGGCTGCAGATGGAGTTCTCTAAAGACTATAGAACAAGATTCAGAGAGCTTCTGTGTTGGTGAACACATCCAGGTGCTGAGAGGTTATACCTGAATGGGAGGTGCATCTGGAGGGGCTGGTAGCTCAGTTGCCTACCCCTCATACCTTGTCCTATGAATCTTTCCCATCTGGCCATTCCCAAGGTGCATCTTTTATAGACAACCCATAAATATAAGTAAAATGTTTTTCTGAGTTCTGTTTGAACCTTAGGAGGGGGTCATGGGAACCCTTGATTTATAGCTGATTGTTCAGAAGAAGGGGTGGCCCCAGACCTGTGACTGGTATGCGAAGTGGGACAGTCTTATGGGACTAGGCCCTTTATCTTATGGGATCCAATGCCAGATCTAGGTGGATGGTCTCAGAATTGAACTGTTGGATATCCAGCTGGTTTCCAGAGAATTGCAATGTTGGTTGGTGCCAAAGAAAATATCCCAGGAGTTCCTGTCATGGCTCAGTGGTTAACAAATCCAACTAGGAACCATGAAGTTTCAGGTTTGATCCCTGGCCTTGCTCAGTGGGTTAAGGATCCGGCGTTGCCGTGAGCTGTGGTGTAGTTTGCAGATGCAGCTCGGATCCCGCGTTGCTGTGGCTCTGGTGTAGGCCGGCTGCTTCAGCTCCGATTAGACCCCTAGCCTGGGAACGTCCATATGCCGAGGGAACGGCCCTAGAAAAGGCAAAAAGACAAAAAAAAGAAAGAAAGAAAAAAGAAATTATCCCAGAAAGAACCAGGAGGGGAGTGATAGGAAATGAAGTTGGAAAGGTGGTTTTATGGCCATATGTACCAAGGAGTTTGGATATTACTTTGAGAACTTTGAAGAACTACGGGTGGTTTGAAGCATCAAAGTGATGTGATCGGGTATGGCAACAGTTTACAGAACGTACCAGAAGGTGCGGAAGTGGTGATGGGGTTATGGAGCATGTGAACACTGCTCATGGGAAGACATCATAATTAAACACTATAATTTCAGAGAGTGGTAACTGTTGGAAAATAAATGTGATGATGTGCTATAACATGAGGTGCAGGGGTGATGCTGCTGCTCTTATATGGCATAATCATTATCCATTGCTACATAACAATTTTTACTCTAAAACAGCAGTAAATATTTAATATCCTCACAGCTTCTGTGGATCAGGAACTTGGGACTGACTAGGCTGGGTGGTTCTGGCTCAGGGTCTTATAAAATTACAGTCAACTTGTCAGCCAGGGCTGCATCATTTGAAGGCTTTACTGGGACTGCAGGGTCCACTGCCCAGGTAACTACTCACATGGCTGGAAGCTTGGTGCTCGCTGTGGGCAGGAAGTCTTAGTTTTTTCCCCACATGGGACTCTCCACAGGCTGCTTGAATGTCCTCACAACATACAGTGGCTGGCTTTCCCCAGAGTGAACAATCCAAACAAGAGAGAGGCAGGAAAAAAACTATATTAAAAAAAAAAAAACAAAAACCCCACTTAGCCTTGGAAGTCACATGGCATCATTTTGGTCACATTCTGTTGTTATCAAGAGTTATCAAGTCTAGTTCCCGTTCTTGGGGTGGTAATTAGAGTCTGCCTTTTGAAGAGAGACGTATCAGAGAATTTACGGACATATTTTTAAAATTGCCACGTATGTAATGGTCAGGAATGCCTCTAGGAGGAGGTAACCATTGAGGGGGAGGATGAGTCATCCATGTGACGAAGCAGAGGAGAAATGCTCCAGAAACAGGGAACTTTGTGTGTGAAGGCCCAGAGCAAGACAGATTCCATAATCAAGAGGGAGTGTGAGAGAGAGAGATCTGGGGTCAGGGTGGAGGGGGTGCCAGTCAGACAGATGTGATGTAGACCGTGGCTTCCCACTCCAGGAGTAGGTGCTAAGCAGAGAGTGAAAGGACTGATTTGCATTTT
Source organism: Sus scrofa (assembly GCF_054392235.1). Classification (NCBI taxonomy): domain Eukaryota; kingdom Metazoa; phylum Chordata; class Mammalia; order Artiodactyla; family Suidae; genus Sus; species Sus scrofa. The sequence goes on along the minus strand of NC_139395.1, from coordinate 33,620,955 downwards.
AAAAATAAGTGGGGAGTGGGTTGTAGTAGGTGAGACTGGAAGCAAGGGCTGATGGAGGCTGTTACCGCAGTCCTGTAGGACACCGTGGGCTTGGGTGGTGGTGGATAGAGAGAAGGGCAAGATGTATTTGGAAAAGAGGCAAGATTTACTGAAGGATTGGGTGTGGTATTTGAGAAAAAAAGTATTGAGGAGGCTTGGGGCCTGCACAGCTGGAAAGATGGTGCTGTCAGCCCTGAGTTCGAGGCTACGGAGGGCAGGTAGGGGACCAAAGGCCCCGTATTGGGCATGTTCAGTTTCAAATACTTCCTTCTCATCCAAGAGTAAATTCTGTCTGCTCTTGGCCATCAAAGGTGTGACTATAAATTCTAGATCACTGCAAAAAAGGCCAGGTGCATTCAGTACAATGTAATTTTGTCATCTGTTTCCAGGCCTGATGGCCATCCTCTAAAGAGCCTGTCAGTCTTGAATCTATACAGATCAGTCTGTACAAACCGAGATGTGGGTACACTGTAAGTCAGAGGTGTGCCTTCATTGCTTGTCATGAGAATGCAGTGGGGAGGTGCCTGTCCCAGCTTTGGGGCTGTTGGGAAAGGACCCAACCTGTAGAACGGACTCCGAGTGGAGGGTGATGGGTAGGAAATCTGCTCCCACACACCTCGGAAGCTGTCCCTGCTGATGCCACCAGCACCCACACGGTGACATGTTTCCCAGACATTTCTCAGGCCTCCTGTCATGTGACCTCTTGACAAGTAACATCTGACAGTGGTAACCACTTCCTCCCTTGAAACTCTCCTGACATCTATGACCAAACTTCTGGTTTTCCCTCCTTGTCTTTGTTCCTTCTCAGGCTTTTCTGTGTCCTCAGAACTTGATCCAGGGCCCTCTTCTTACACTTTCAGGGGACATTATCTTCACAGATGTGCTAGTAACACTCAAATTTCCAGCTCCAGCTTGCCATCTTTGAGGACCAGGAACACCACATCCATCCACCATGGGGGGCATTGGAGGCCTCATGAGCACCTCTCACCCAATACAAATAAGGCAGAACCCTTCCTCCTCATTCACCTGGAGAAGTGGTCCAGGGAGAAGGAAGGAAGCTAGACTAGACCCTAGTTCAGCAATGGGGGTGGGGGGGTGGAAAGGAGGCCCAGCTGTGGGAAATAATACCAGCAGTCTGGTCGTGGAAAGCTCACTGCACATCACCACTGTGCTGAGACCTCAATGGCATTCTCTCACTTAATCACTTACAACAACCCTGAGTGAGGCACAGACATGACAGAGGTAGCCCTGACAAGATTTGGTGACTGATTAGTGAAAGAGGAACTGGCCAGGAGAGGTTTATTCTACTATTGTTAAATCAGGTTCATAGATATAATTTACTTTACTAAAAAGTAGCGTGCTGTTGTACCTCGAGGCCATAGAGATGTGTATCAGTTACCTTTTGCTGCATAACAAACCACCCCAGACTTAGTGGTTTCAAACAACAACCATTTATCTAGCTCCTGATCTAGAGTACTGGCAGACTGGGTGGTGGTTCTGCTGGTTGCAGCTGGGCAGGCCCTTCTCCTGGGAGTTGACTGGCTGTCTGCAGAGGCAACAGGGATTGGTCCATGTCTCTCTCATCATCCATCAAGCCACCCGGGGCTTGCTTATATAGGGACTGGCAGCGTGCAAACAAAGAATGCAGATGTGCCAGGCTTCTTAAAACCCAAGTCAGAATTCACATGTCACTTCTTCCATGTTCCTTGGATAAAACAAGTCACTAGATCAGCCTGATCCAAGGGATGGAGAAATAGATTCTACCTCCTAATAGGAGGAGCTGCAAAGAAGTGTGGCTGTTTCTGCAGTCAGCCACAAGGTCCTAGCACTGTTTGAACCTACTTTCATTCTGAATTTGATATGCTTTTTAAACTTTTTTGGCCTGATTTACGGTTATTCTTACCATCGACAAAATCTACTATTCCCATCTCACTCACTGTTTCTAGTCACAAGTCCTATGGTTGTCTTAGAGAGAAAAAACAAATTCAGTCTTGCATCAGTTTAGTTGCATGCTACTAAAATTCATTCCGAATTAAATCTGATCTAATCTTAATCTTAACGTACAAAATTCTTTTCTCAAAGTTCCACTTTTTTTTTTCTTTTTTGGCTGCTTTATGGCATATGGAGTTCCTGGGCCAGGGATCAGATCTGAGCCGCAGTCACAGTCTGAGCCGAAGTCTCAACCTAAGCTACAGCAACAGCAGATCTTTAATGCACTATGCTGGGCCAGAGATCAAACCTGCATCACAATGCTCCCAAGATGCCGCTGATCCCATTGCACCACAGTGGGAACTTCAAAGTTCCACTTAAAAAAAATTTTTTTAGGCTTTTTTTTAAATTAATTAATTTTTTATCTGCACCCTCAGCATGAAGTCCCTGGACCAGGGATCAAACCCAAGCTATAGCAGTGATGACACCTGATCCTTAATCAGCTGCACCACAAGGGAACTCCATCAAAGTCTCCCTCCTCCTTTGTTTTTTTTAAACGAACTTTCTGTATCCATATTAATTTGTTCCCAATTTTTTCCCATCCAGAAACAACCAATTGTAGGAAAAAATTATCATTTTTTTCTCAACAAAAATATCTCCATTCTTTATAATTCTCTTGCCGACAACACATATCCTACTTGCTTTACATACTGAATTGTTCCCTTATCATGTTTACATACTATAATTTTTAACCCTTAAAAACCTTAACAAAACCAAGAAGCAGGTAATTGAACTGTTATACCAGCATTTTCTGATTGGCAAACTTAAAAACATATTTCATAACCTCTAAAAACATACATCTTTCTCATAGCATAATTTCTCTTTAATGTGGTACGAGATGCATGTTTAACAAACCCAAACATTATTAGTGTTTTTTCTCATAAAAAGGCAAAAGTGGAGTTCCCCGTCATGGCTCAGAGGAAGCAAATCTGACTAGTATCCGTGAGGATGCAGCTTCAATCCCTGGCCTCGATTGGTGGGTTGAGACTCCAGCATTGCCATGAGCTTTCTCTTCTTTTTTTTTTTTTTTTTTGGCCACACCTGAGGCATATAGAAGTTTCCAGGCCAGGGGTCAAATCCAAGCCACTGCAACCTATGCCACAGCTCTAGCCAAACTGGATCCTTAACCCACTGTACTGGTCTGGGAGTCAAACCTGTACATGAGCCACCACAGAGCCAATACCTTAACCCAATGTGCCACTTAGGAGTGAGAACTTCTAAGTAGACATTCTTAAAACATAATTATTCTCAAAAAGTTTATCCAAAAGTTTTTATGATAATATCACATATAGACATGTATATATTTATTTAGGCAGAGCTCTCATAGCTTCATCTTAAAAGTTATTCATGAATCAAGTATTTCAGTACAGAACTTAATTAGTCTATTAATAACAGCTGGAATAAGTTAAGTTTACAAGCTTCAGTTTAAGATATCTTTCCTCCTTTTTCCCTCTTGGCTTAAAGTTCTACTAATTAACTCGAGGCTGACGTCTCAGGCAAAGTGGACTGTGTCTGTATTTCAAGAATATAGTAAGAGTTAATTTCACACTTTCTCCTAAACATATTTTTGTTCTCTCAGGGTCAGAATTCTGAAAAAAGTATTTTAATCAAGCTAGCTTTCTCTAACTGGATATGCAAAAATAACCACTTTTAGAATTTCACAAGAGTTTCATCTTAACCACTTTTCTCCAGAGTCTGAAGAGTACTGTTGCCATACAGTATTTTTGTAAAAAATCATTTTTTTTCGGAGTTTCCGTCATGGCTCAGCGGAAACACATCTGACTAGCATCCATGAGGATTCGGGTTCGATCCCCGGGTTCGATCCCTCGCCTCTCTCAGTGGGTTAAGGATCTGGCACTGCCGTGACCTGTGGTGTAGATCCCAGATGCTGCTCAGCTGTGGTGTAAGCCAGTGGCCACAGCTTTGATTCGACCCCGAGCCTGGGAACCTCCATATACCATGGGTACGGCCCTGAAAAGACAAAAGAAACAAAAAAGATTTTTTTTTGCTTTTTTTTTTCTTTCTTTTTGTGTCTTTTTAGGGCCGCACTTGCGGCATATGGAGGTTCCCAGGCCAGGGGTCAAATCGGAGCTATAGCCACCGGCCTACACCACAGCCACAGCAATGTCAGATCTGAGCAGCGTCTGGGACCTACACCACAGGTCATGGCAACGCTGGATCCTTAACCCACTGAGCAGAGCCAGGGATCGAACCCACAACCTCATAGTTCCTAGTCGGGTTCATTTCTGCTGCGCCATGACGGGAACTCCAAAATCTTTTTTTTCTTTAGTCGTAATTGCATAACTAAAATCTTTCTAATGAATTGAACCTGAATTTCTCATTTTACAAAAGGCAACAGGAATACCAATCACGCAAATGGAGTATATGCTCACACACCAGAAGACAGACCTGTCACAAATCCTCCAAGAGGGTGACAGATAATGGAGTCCCAAACACACACTTCCCCAACATAAATGGTCTTCCATAGTAGACACACATCAGAACCAGTTAGCAAAAGACCCACATAGCACCTCGTGTTCATAAAGGGCCCTCGAGGGCAGACCCACATCAGTTGGCAGAATGCCCAGAGAGCAGCTTGTGCTCAAAAGAGAAGTTTGCTGGGTTGACACCAGTGTACTTACTAGGTCTGGGGCCTTCTCAGCTTGTCCAAATGCACCCTTCTGTTCCACCAAGAGAAAGCGGAAGTTAGCAGACAGTGCCAAGCAGGGGAGAAATAAGGAGGGTCTCCAAATCTAATGGTTTTGGCAGCTGCAAGGACTGTCCCCCAAAACCCTCCTGCCTTGAGCAGCAAAGGGGCTGGTTGTGGCCAGCCGGGTGCTGTCATGGCGAAGGCTCTACTCTGGAAAACCTTGACAGTGCAGCCTACGTGGGTGTGAAAAACTTAGGGAAAGTTGGTCCAGCTGTTCCTCACTCAAGCGAGAGTAAAGGAGTTCCTGTTATGTCTCAGCAATTACCGAACCAACTAGTATCCCTGCAGAAGTGGTTTGACCCCTGGTCTCGCTCAGCGAGTTAAGGATCCAGCTTTGCTGTGGGCTGTGGTGTAGGTGGCAGATGGGGCTATAATCCTGCGTTGCTATGGCTGTGGTGTAGGCCAGCGGCTGCAGCTCCAACTGGACCTTAGCTTGGGAACCTCCATGTGCTGCAGGTGCCCTAAATAAACCAAAAAATAAAAATAAAAAAGCCAGCGAAGAGGCAAAGTTGGTGGAGAAGAAAGTTTGCTTTATTTCAGAGACTGGCAATGGGAAGCGGTTGGGGGGCTAAAGTTTTTCTTTTTTGTCTTTTGTCTTTTTAGGGCCGTACCTATGACATATGGAGGTTCCCAGGCTAGGGATCTAATTGGAGCTGTTGCTGCTGGCCTACACAGAAGCCACAGCAACTCCAGATCCAAGCCGAGTCTTCAATCTACAGCACAGCTCAGAGCAACGCCGGATCCTTAACCCACTGAGAGAGGCCAGGGATGGAACCCGCAACCTCATGGTTCCTAGTTGGATTTGTTTCTGCTGCGCCACAATGGAAACTCAGGGCTAAAGTTTTTCTATAGACCGAAGGCAGGCGCAGGACCTGGAAGGGGAAGGACTATAGGGTCCTTCTCCGTTTCACTGTGAACTTGGAAACTAGATGACCAGACTTCTTTGCACAAATATATATTCATTTAGTAACAAAACGTATAAGAATTGTGTGTAAACAGGAGTAAGTAAGTTCTGAGGGAAGGAGGGTCTTCTGCGTATTTTAGTGCCTGGACTTTGTAACAGCCTGAAGGTGTGCTTTGCTCACCAATTCTTGGCTGTGTTCCGGGTGTGTGAGGCTGGGTAATGATGATTGTTAGGTGAGGGGCTCCATAAAAAGATTGGTGCATTGGTGGCACTCTGGGGGAGTTGAGAAGGGATTTATCTTTGGGGTTTGCTGAGAGAAGGAAGTGACTCATCTTTTGTGTTAATATTCTGTTTTTGCGGCTTCAGTTCTATCTGGGTCTGTCCTAAAATACAGAGAAACCATAAAGTTCTTTAAGTTTTTAACTCTAAGATCAAGGAGGAAGCAAAGGAGTATGATTTACATCATTTGCAGACCCTGTGGTTCTGAAGGAAGGGGAGAATTCATTTTCTCCCATGTACTTCATGGAGGTCTATGTAACATCTTAACTCTGAGATGGTCCCTCACTACTTTACCTTTTTCCCCCATTTTTTCCTCCTAAGTAATCATCACACACACTCATGAATTGTGTGTGGTGAGAGCCTTTTAATTTTGAGAAATGGACCTTTGTGTTTTCCATTTTAAGTCCTCTATCTAAATGTCATATTTCAGAGTATGACAGAGTCAGTGTTTGGTGTTGTTAAAGGAACGCCCAAGCAAATTTACAAAAGGCAACAGGAATACCAATCAAGCAAATGGAATATATGCTCACACACCAGAAGACAGAACTGTCACAAAAATTTTTAAATGTGAAAATTTTAAAACTATAACTTAAACCAGGACTGAATGTTTTGCTTTACATTCTTATGAGAGGGTTGTATTTATCTAGAGAATTTAAAATAGACAGACACATGTCTGTCTGATTAATGCAGAAATAAAACTTCCAGAAACCTAGCATTCAGTGGAACTACTGTCACCTTGGTGATAATAGCAAAGAGCAGGAAGCCTGCCAGGGGTCAAGTGTTGTCAGAGAAAGTCAGCCTTTGTCATGGAGATATTTCAGTTGGGACAACCCCAGGAAACCCCAGAAGCCACTGTTTTTCACTCTGTAGGTGCTTGGTCTCAGTGGAGCTCACCGGGGACATGCTCTGGAGGACTGGCCGTGAGGGCGGAGAGGAGGGGTGGGTGCTGGTCTGATGATGGAGTGATAGGCGTTCACTGCACCACAGCTGTGCCACCCAGCACGGCAGTCACTGGCCACATGTGGCTATTTATGTCTACACTTGAATTAGTTCAAGGTTACAATTCAGTCCCTCCCTTGTACCAGCCTCACTGCAGGTGTTCAGGAGTCACTGTCAGGTGCGCGTAGCTACCCTGTGGGGCGGCTCAGAGCCCTCCATCACTGTAGACAGTTCTGTTGGCCTGTGGTGCCTTGGAGCTATGTACCATGACCTGTTCTTTCCGAATCCTTCATCCTTTCTCCTCTAAGGGTAACCAAACCACCATGGACTTCATTGAATGTCCATTCTGTTAGGGATTGAGAGTAGAGGGAAATTTTGTCCTGAGAACATTCATGGCTTTGGAGAAGTAATTGAAACCAAATATGATGTAACCCTAGGTTTGGAGAAATTTGGAGAGACAATGCCAGGCATGATGCCTACATGTTAGACTCATTTGTTTGAGAGACAGAGTCCCTAAGGGAGCTGGAGTCTCAAAATGGGCCACTGGTGATAATTTGGGAGAGAAAAGAAAAATTAGAACAGATCATGCAGTGCACAGAATAAAGGAAGTGATTAGGAGAAAAATGCTATCAATTTTGATGAGCAACTAGGTGTGGCATCTGGGGTTACATCTGTCAGTCACAGAGCAGTCTAGGAAACAGGGCCACCATGAGTGTTCACTAGTAGGAGTTGGACCTTCCATAAATGTGGGAGCAGCTGGAGAAGTGAGAGTTGGAAGAGAGGCCGGAGAATCAAAGGCGGAAACACTCATCAGCCCCCTACCCCCACAGCTGGTCCAGCTGGCACCTCAGGGAACTCCCAGAAGCAAGTGGTACCCTGGGAAGATCTTTGGGCAGTTGCCTTGTGCATCAGGGTAGCGTTTAAGATGATGAGCTGGACCTGGAGGAGCAGGGAACTGAGGGCCAGTTGAGCCCCCAGAGGCCTGATTGTGTTAGCCCCACATTTAACCAGGAAAACCCTTAGCAGTGGCCTGGCTCCCCTAACACCTTCCAGTGTCAAGCATCCTGCTTCTAGGTTTATTGCTTGCAGCAACTCATCTTGCTCCAGGGAGTTGCATCCCCTAACCCTGGAGGGAGCCAGGGGGCCTTTTTTCCATGCTGGCTTCCAGGTCCCAGTAGCCAACACAGAAAATTCAGAAACTAGTTCCCACCTTCCAGGGATGCAGCATGAGGAATGTGAGGGGCCTGCAGGGCTGCCTCCTAGACACGTAGGGATAGAATCTCAGTCATGGGAAGGGACCGATCCTCAGCATGGCCATGGCTAGGACTCAGTGTGGCCCTGTGTCACCCAGGCCCCTCGTGTGCTGCTTATGGAGCCCTCCCACAGTCCCCCTGGGAACTCTTCCCCCCTCAACCACAGAGTCAAGTTCTGCTGTTCTCTAATACTGCGGAAACAAGGTGCCACCAGATCTTCAACTGATAAAAACCTGGTGAAGCTGTCATGGTGTGTACCTTCAGTATGGATCGAGATAGCATATCCCGTGGTAAAAACAAGAGTAAAATAATTCTGAGAAGTGTGAAACTGTCATCCTTTTTCTAAATGACTTGTCCTAACAGACAGGTGGGTTTCTATCATCGGCCTCCTTTTCATGGGCCTGTGGACGCCGAGGTCTTTTCATTGTAGTGGCATGAGGGGGGCTGCCCCATGATGATCACCTGCACTGCCACGCCATGCTGCCCGCTGGCCATGCACTGCTTCCTCCTGTCCTTACGATCCTCAGGTGCCAGCATAAGTGGGGACCTGCCCAAGGTCACACAGCCAGTAAGTGGCAGGACTTAGGTTTGAAGTCAGGAAATTCAGAGGGAGCTGGCATCAAAGGGACACCTGGGGGCTAAAAAGTGCCCAAAGGGGAGAACTGAGGAGCTCAGGGCAAGACCCGGATTAGGGCTGCAGGTGGTGGCCAGGGCTGGGCCTCCTCCAGGGAGTCCCCCAGTACATTTGCGCCACTTTGGGGGCAATATCTATACTTCTTCATCCTGTCCTTCCTTCTCCCTTCTTCCTTCTTTCCTCCCATCTTCCTACATATTCTCACTCCCCCTCTTTGCTCTCTTTTTCTGTAACAGAATGTTCCATCTATTCCGCCAACTGCTAAGTCCCACCTGTGAATAAATCTTAGGCCGAGAGGCTGTATAGAAACACCCACACCTGATCCCTATTCTTTTTTTTCTGAGTGGCTGCACCTGTGGCATATATGGCAGTTCCCAGGCCAGGGATTGAGGCTAAGCCTCTGCGGGGACCTGAGCCACTGCAGTCAGGTTCTTATCCCACTGCACCACAGCAGGAACTCCCTGGTCCCTATTCTTGAGGACTTTCTTCTCTCAGTTTTCTTGTGGAATCAGCTTCTACTCACAGAAGTCAGTCTTGCAGCTTGTAAGATCACCTCTGCTTCTCAAAGCAAGTCTCTACCCTCATGCTGATGCTGGTGTGAAAACCATCAAAACACAGAAGGAACACAGATGCCCACCTGGGCAGCCCATCTCACCCTCCTCCACCCCCACATCCTTCTCAAAGGCTTATTTGGGAGGCTCTGGGACTCGTGTGTCCCAGGCTGCAAGCCCCATGCTTATCTCCTGAATGAAGGGAAGTCATGGACCCCTGTCTGGAGGAGTGGAGTGCAAAAGAGGGAAGCTCGTCTCCTTGAGGAGGCAGGGGGCAGCTGTGTACAGAGGCGTCAGGGAGAGGCCAGTGTGTGCAGACTTGCAGCCACCTAAGAGCCAGGAAAAATTCAGCAACTTGGTGAAACTGCCACAGTGTAGTCCAGGGCTGCCATGTGTGGCGCTAAAGCCAAAGGGACCAAACATGTATCTTCCCGAAGCAGGGCGGAACTGGGGCACGTTTTGTGGCTTCTCCCACTCAGCTCCTGCCTGACTTGGCCAGTCCTCTCAGCAAGATGCTGGAACCCACACTGGCCTGACCTGGCTCTCTTCGATCCTCAGGATGGTCAGCACAGCTTAGTTAATGGTTTTCTCTCTCTTTTTCTCCAGGGTCAGGTGTGGATAAATGGTTTTAACCTTGGCCGCTATTGGCCAGCTCGAGGTCCCCAGAAGACCTTATTTGTGCCGCAGCACATCCTGGTGACCTCGGCTCCAAACACCATCATCGTGCTGGAGCTGGAGCATGCACCCTGCGGGGACAAGGAGCCGTGCACTGTGGAGTTCGTGGACAAGCCGCTTATTGGCGCAACCGAGACCTGGAGCCATGTCCCTCAAGACCAAAACCGAGACTCAAAGCCAGGCCGCGTGTAATGACGATGACTGTGACCCTTCGGAACTGTAGCCTTGCACATACCTCGCATAACCCTCAGGATGCCAGCATTCACTGAGGAGTTCGATTGGAAAACAGATGAGTTGTTTTCTCACCCAAGGATTTCCTGCAGCCTTGTGGCACCTGAGGCACCCCTGTCCACTGCACAGATGTGGGGTAGGATGGTGGTAGCCCAGCAATGCACAGAAGCCTCCAAAGAATTGAAATGGAGGCTTTAAGGGTGTTTCTAATTTTCACTTTGGAAGAATCATGTCTTTTTATTAAATAAAATTTGTATTCAAATGATATTACTGTTTTTAATGCTGAGCAGGTATTAAATGATAAGTTCTGATTTAAATCATAACTAGACTTGAGTAGGCTGAATAAGCCACTTCACTGTCTTGAGGTTGGTTCAAAGGAATGGAAAATAGTCTTGTTTTGATCTAGTGGACTACTGCTTTTCTGATCCTGGTTTGACTTCCTTTTGAATTTCTGTGATATCAACTAGGTGAGCCCATAAAACAACTCAAAATGATTATGCAAATGATGACCAGTTGGACAGCACAGATAGGATAGTCCGTCCATATGGTACAGTGCTGCAGAGCTGCTAAAATGGTGATGCAGATGTGTGTTTATTTACATGAAGACACATTAATGGTAAGTTGTGTGAAAAAAGCAGGTCACGGAGTTCCCTGGTGGCTCAGCAGGTTAAGGACCCAGAACTGTCACTGCTGTGATTTAGGTTGTTGCTGTGGAGTGGGTTCCATCCTGGGCCGAGAACTTCTGCATGCCGTGGGTGTGGGAAAAAAAAAAAAAGTAGGTCACCTTAAGTTCGATCCCACTTTGTGTGTTTAGACATAAGACCTGCACATATGCACAGGCTCAACCCAGGCCCTGGACACACAGCAGCAGACATGTGCATGGACATGCAGGGTCAGGGCATTGCACGAGATGCACATCCTGCCCAGGCCATCCTGCTCTCATGTGTTGAGCACCTGCCCTCCACCGTGCCTGGTTCTGAGCATACTGTATACTGAATCCACTTGTCCCTCATGAGAACTCAGAGGAACATAAATCATCTTCCCAGGGAAAGTCAGGGAAGATGGCTACAAGTGGTAGAGACAGGGTTTGAACCCCAGTCATCTGGCTCTGATGTCCAGACCCGCATTATATCCATTATATATCAATCCATGCTCCTGTCCCTACAATAAAGAACCGCAGTGACAAAAACAGAAATGTTAGCATGAGCATATTTGGGTGGTGAGTGTTTGAGAGGTTGTTTACCTTTTCTTTTTTGCCTACCTGTATTTTAAATCCTCCACAGAGAAGATGTACATGTTTCTAAGGAAGGACGAAAAGAAAGATTTCTGGTGATAATCTAGGACATCATTTCATGGGAGTGTGTTTTTCTCTTGTCTCGTAGACATCTGGGATTCAACAGAAGTTTTAAAACTGCTACAGGAGGTGTGTGTGGGTTGAGACAAACTGAGACCAAAACTGGCCTCAGGACTGTCTTCCATAGCATCTTCTGCTGGATGTTCCACATCTTCTGGATGTTGGATAGACCACAAGGTGGAGGGGCTGCTACCTGCACCCACAGCGTCATTGCATTACTCTTCCTCCTCTATTAAGTTACTGAAAACTTAGAAAACAATACTCAAGAACTGTGCCCAGGGATACGTTTTGGGAAGATGTGAGATGAATCTTTAAAAGCCTTATGTTCGTTGGTCCATTGCACATCCCCTTCCCAGAGACTCAGCGTCGTGGAGTCCCCAGAGGCTCAGGCAGTGGAGTGAAACCACCTTGTCAAACATTTCATTTCCATCCTCTCATCCAGTCTTCAGAACCACATCCCACCGTAGGCAGCAGTAAGCCCATTTCACAGATGAGAACATTTAAATTTTAGCAAGAGGTGGAGCTGGATTCCAGTCTGGTCTGACTCCATGAGTGTTTTGTCTTGTTCATGCGAGGGAATATTTTGGGGTTCTCCCCCTTGTGCGGGATGTCATGTTCTGGAAAAGAGAAACTTAATACATAAGTGGTTCCACTCTGGAATCTACCCAAACCCATCCTATTCTCTGTACCTCTCGGGGCACTCATTTCATCTTCTACATCATTCTTTCCTTTCTTTCTTTCTCTCTCTCTCTCTCTCTCTTTTTTTTTTTTTTTTTTTTTTTTTTTTTGTCTTTTTGTCTTTTTGTCTTTTTGTCTTGTCTAGGGCCACTCCTGCAGCATATGGAGGTTCCCAGGCTAGGGGTCTAATCAGAGCTATAGCCACCAGCCTACACCAGAGCCACAGCAACACTAGATTTGAGCCACGTCTGCAACCTACACCACAGCTCACGGCAACGCCAGATCCTTAACCCACTGAGCAAGGCCAGGGATCAAACCTGCACCCTCATGGTTCCTAGTCAGATTTGTTAACCACTGAACCGCAACGGGAACTCCTACAACGTCATTCTTAAAACATGATGCACCTTCCATCTTTCCTGACATCTTATCTCTGTGGAAGGGTGCTACCTCTGAGAAAAATAAAGGCAACACATTTATTGCCCACTATGTAAAGATTTCATATGAAATTTTTCTTAAGCCGATTTCATTTTTGGCTTCCCCACAGCATATAGAGTTCCTAGGCCGGGGATCAGATCTGAACCACAGTTATGACCCAAGCCGCAGCTACAGCAACACTGGATCCTTAACCACTGAGCTGGGCCGGGGATCAAACCTGCAACCCAGCTCTTCCAAGACACTGACAATCCCATTGCACCACAGTGGGAACCCGTAATTTTTTTTTTATTTTATGGCTACACCTGTAACATGTGGAGGTTCCTGGGTCAGGGATTGAATCCTAGGTGCAGTTCTGACCTATGCCACAGTTGTGGCAACACCAGATCCTTTAACCAGGCCAGGGAATGAACCTGTGCCTCCCCAGTGACATGAACCACTGCAGTCAGATTCTTAACCCACTGTGGCACAACAGGAACTCCTCTTAAGCTGACTTTAATATGTCAAAGCTTTCTGAGCTAACCCAACCGTAACACTGATATTCCTGGAACATTACCATATTTTTAGCCATCCTTGTGAACAGCATGGCCTTTTCCTGCATGCCCTTGGCTTAGATGTACCCCAGACTTATACTTGTTTGGAACAGTTTCATTGAAGCATGATTTGCATCCCACATAATTCACTCATATTAAGGCACAGATCAATGGGTTTTAAACTTAAGTGTGAAGCCATCACTACAATCCAGTTTTAGAATACTTCTTTCACTCCAGAAAGTTCTCTCATGTGGGAAGTCTTCATTTCATCCCACACCAGGCAGCCACTAATCTGCTTTCCACCTCTGCAGCTTTGGCTTCTGTAAGAATTTTCATGGAACTGGGATCACAATATGAAGTCTTACGCACCTGACTTCTTTCACTGAACATAATGTATTTAGGTCCATCCATGTGGTAGCCTGATCAGGAATTTTTCCCTTCTTCCGGCTGAAGGGTTTTCCACCTGTGTATGTCCTGCAGTTTCTTCATCCATTTGTCAGTTGGTGAGTGTTTGTACCTCTCTCAGTTTGGGGCTTTTATGAATAATGCTTATCTGAATGTCCATGCATAAATCCTCATGTAGTCAACCGTTCACACTTCCCTTGAGTAGACACCTAGGAGTGGAATTGTTTAGTCACACAATAAATGTATGTTTAAATTTTAAAGGGAGTTCCCTGGTGGCTCAGCTGGTTAAAGATCCAATGTTGTCACTGCTGTGGTTTGGGCCACTGCCGTGGTGCAGGTTCAAATCCTAGGCCCAGGAACTTCCACATGTTGTGTGGGCATGGCAAGGAAGGAAGGGAGGGAGGGAGGAAAGAATGAAGGAAGGAAGGGAGGAAGGAGCCAAACAATTTCATTTATTTATTTATTTATTATGGCCACACCCAAGGTATATGGAAGTTCCTGGGCTAAGGGTCGAATTGGAGCTGCAGCTGCTAGCCTATGCCACAGCCACAGCAACCCCACAACCACAGCCACTGTAATGTCCAATCACCATATCAACCTACACCACAGATTGCAGCAATGCTGCATCCTTAACCCACCGAGCGAGGTCAGGATTGAACCCACATCTTCATGGACACTATGTCAGGTTCTTAACCTGCTAAGCCACAATGGGAACTACAAAACTGCCAAACAATTTCAGGACATCTTTTTGAGGCTGGAAAGGAATGCAGAAGAGGCAGAGTCATCCTTGGCAGAGTGCTATCATCCTAGAGTCAGTGCCCTTTCCTCTCCCCTACATCTCTTTGCCCTGTTCTGTATTAGGCTATTCGGCATCTGTCTCTCTCTTCTTTTGTCTGTCAGTCTGTAGATCATTGTTTCTCAAAAATCCATGTTATTCAGAATGAAATTGTTTTGTGTTCATCTGAGTCTGGTTTTTTGTTTTTGTTTTTTGTTTTTTGTTTTCATTTTTTTCCCCAACAAGCAATAGGTCTTTTGTCAAATGACATACATAGGAAGTGATCTTGTGTGGTCTTTGTTTCTTTATGATTATAAAAAAAGGTCATTTCCTGACATCATTTTTTTCAGTCAGTGTGAGGGATTCTGTCTGGTCTGTGGTGGCCCCATAGCTTGTAGGCTGTGAGGAAAGTCTGGTCATTGTCCAGACACCTGTGGTGAAGTGGTTCTGGGTTAAACCCAGCCCCTGCTCTTGGTATGACTAAATGTTTTCTGGGGTTGTCCCCTCCCCACCGCTAGCCTTTCGGTCCTGACGTGTTGTACCTAGACACCTAGCAGAAGACTGTTTTCTATAAATGTCCAGTGAAGAGTCTCGAGATTCCCCAGCATACCACAGCTCTGCTTCTACCCTAGGGACTTTCCATACCTGAGGCAGCATCCCAGGAGCCCCAACCAGCAGCACTGTCTCCCCAAGTGAAACAGGAGAGGCTAGGGGTCAGAAATGCTGGGGATGCAACCACTGTGGAAAACAGCATGGAGATTCCTCAGAAAACTAAATACAGAACTACCATATGATCCAGCAATCCCACTCCTGGGCATATATCCAGACAAAAGTGTAATTCATAAAGATACATGCGGAGTTCCCGTCATGGCTCAGTGGAAACAAATCTGACTAGCATCCATGAGGATGCAGGTTCAATCCTTGGCCTCTCACAGTGGGTTAAGGATCTGTAACCTGTGGTGTAGTCCAGCAGCTACAGCTCCATTTTGACCCCTAGCCTGGAAACCTCCTTATGTTGTGGGTACAACACTAAAAAAAAAAAAAAAAAAAAAAGACCAAAAAAAAAAAAAGGCAATGCACTCCTATGTTCCTAGCAATACTGTTCAAAATAGCCAAGACATGGAAACAATCTAAATGTCCACTGACAGATGAGTAGATTAAGATGTGGTACATATCACAATGGAATTCTACTCAGCCATAAAAAAGGATGAAATAATGCCCTTCACAGCAATGTGAATGCAAGTAAAAATTCTCATACTAAGTGAAGTCAGAAAGACAAATACCATATGATATCACTTATATGTGGAATCTAAAATATGGCACAACTATGTCTAGTCACTTATGATGGAGCATGATAATGGGAGAAAAAAGAATGTGTACATGTATGTGTAACTGGGTCACCATGCTGTACAGTAGAAAAAAAATGCATTGGGGAAATAACAAAAAAATTCTTTAAAAATTAAAAAATAAAAAATAAAATATGGCACAAATGAAAATATCCACAAAACAGAAACAGACTCATAGACATAGAGAACAAACCTATGGTTGCCAAGTGGGAGGTAAGAGGAAGAGGGATGAACTGGGAGTTTGGAGTTTGTAGATGCAAGCATCTAGAATGGATAGGCAATGAGGTCCTACGATAGCATAGGGAACTATATCCAATCTCCTGGGACAGACCATGATGGGGAATAGTATTAAAAAGAATATATATATTGCATAACTGAGTCACCTTGCTATACAGCAGAAACTGGCACATTATAAATCAACTCTGAATTAAAAAAAGAAACACAGGGGACATATATTCTCATAGAGCTTTCTATATCTGCCACTGCTTTACCCTCTCCTCATCCTTCTCTTCAACTTTGCCCACAATTTCTGTCTCATGTTGGCTGCTTTTATTAGAACTTTCATATATTTTGGAGTCTAAAAGGTATCTCTCTCCAAGTTTGATTGAAAATGGAGTTTGCGGGGTTTTTAATTCTTTCTTTTTTTTAATTTTACAATTTTCCAGAGAAGACGAAAATGCAGACTTCTGCAGCTCTGTTCATACCAAAAGTCGTAATGAAGTCATTTTTGACCCAAAGACCACCCACTCATTTCTGGAACTAGGAGACAATTCAATCAATCTTTGAACTCTGTGACACAGTTTTATTAGAAACATAATGGGGATTTTGGAGAGAGGACTGGTGAACTTTGTATAGTGAAATAGAAACTTGAATTGCCAGTATTGAGCACTGAGTTAAGAGATAAGAAAATTCACTCATTCACTAAAAAATAATTCAACAACTGTTGTGTACTAGGCATTTTACCAAGCAATAAGGTGATTATTGCTGGTGGAGTTTGTCTAATTCATTATTAGAATATTGTTCCCCGGAACTAAGTTTCTTAGTGATAATAAAACCCACCTTATCTACTTTAAGAAGATGATGAAATGAATTTCAGTATACAAAAACAGTTGGTGGATTTCTGATATTCTGAAAGGAGAATTTGGAGCCATTTCAAGCTTTTAAGAACTAAAGCATTGGTTTTTTTAAATTTTTATTGAAATATAGTTGATTTATGACACTGGGCTAGTTTCACATGTATAAAAAGGGATTATATATATATCTTTTTTAGATTCTCTTTGATTATAGGTGATTACAGGATATTGAGTATAGTTCCCTGTGCTATGCTGGTTATCTATTTTATATAGTAGTCTGTATATTTTAATCCCAAACTCTTAATTTATCTCCCCCACACTTCTCCTTTGGTAACCATAAATTTGTTTTCTATGTCTATAAGTTTATTTCTGTTTCATAAATAAGTTCATTTGTATCATTTTTGTAGATTCCACATATAAGTAATATCATATATATCTTTATCTGGCTTACTTCACTTAGTATAATAATCTCTAGGTCCATCCATGTTGCTGCAAGTGGCATTTTTCATTCTTTTTTATGGCTAAGTAATATTCTTGTGTGTATGTGCATGTGCTTGTGTGCATGCACATATGTGTACATACATACCACATCTTTATCCATTCCTCTGTTGATGGACACAAGTTGTTTCCCATGTTTTGGCTGTTATAAACAGTGCTGATACGAACACTAGGAAGCATACATCTTTTCTAATTATAATTTTCTCTGGATAGATGCCCAGGAGTGGGATCACTGGATCATATGGTAACTCTATTATTAGTTTTTTAAGGAAACTCTGTACTATTCTTCATAGAGGCTGCACCAATTTACATTCCCACCAACAGTGTAGAAGGGTTTCCTTTTCTCCATACCCTCTCCAGCATTTATTATTTGTTTACTTTTTGATGATGGCTATTCAGGAGTAAAATGTTGTGACTACAAAAATGGGTGGAGCTTATGTCTGTTACATTTGAGCCCAGGTCAATGACTGGGCTTGAGTCAGTGACTGGTAAGGAATATGGAAAAAATGCCTCAGAGCTTGAGGCAGGCAGATTATGCAAACAAAGTTGAGACTGACTAATGGATGCATATATACTAAGAGTCAAAAGGAGGAATTCCCTGGTGCTTCAGTGGGTTCAGGATCTGGTGTTGTCACTGCTGTGGCTCAGGTCACTGCTGTGGTGTGGGTTAGATCCCTGGCCCAGGAATTTCCACATGGCACAGTCATGGCCAAAAAAAAAAAAAGAGAGAGAGATAGTCAAAAGCAGTCCATGGCCATAGGGCAGTAAATGCACAGCTGTGATGCAGACACTGTGATTCCTCATTTTCCCATACCTGTGAAATTTCCCATACCTTTATTTATTTATTTATTTTTGTCTTTTTGCCATTTCTTGGGCCGCTCCTGAGGCATACGGAGGTTCCCAGTCTAGGTGTTGAATCGGAGCTGTAGCCACCAGCCTGCACCAGAGCCACAGCAACGTGGGATCCGAGCCGCGCCTGAGACCTACACCACAGCTCACAGCAACGCCGGATCCTTAACCCACTGAGCAAGGCCAGGGATCGAACCCGCAACCTCATGGTTCCTAGTCGGATTCGTTAACCACTGTGCCACAACGGGAACTCCCCGAACCTTTTCCATTTATATTAGGTGTTCATTTGCCCCGCTGTGATCCAGAAGCCCCTGTTTGAGACTTAAGTTCCTGGAACCAGATTCTAAGACTCTGAGATTAGCATACAGGAGATTTAATGAGGAGTCCTCTTGGGAACAGTTCTAAGGGCATGAAGGAAGCAGAACTAGGCAGTAGAAAAAGTTGAACCACAAGGTTGTTGCAGCAGAGGGCCCTGCTAATCTTTCGAGGAGCTCTGTAGTTGGAATGGCCCATCGGCTTTGTCCCAAATTAAGGTAAGGGGGCAAGTGTTTCTTTCCCCCCTCTTTATCCAGGTATTGGATGTGGGCTGTCCTCAGGGAGGGTTGTCTAGAAAGGAGACCAGCTGAGAGGTGGCAAACGTCAGTGCCCCTGGTAGCTGGAGGAGTGAGTGCCATAGATCTGTACCAGGTGTGTGGATGGCACTTCACAACACCCACTATGTCTCCTGCAGCCCCAGGGAGGGTGGCAACTGGCTCAGGAGCTCAAAACAGCTGTCTCCTGAGTCTATAACTTTTTTTTCATCTCTTCTTTTCCTACTTTGCTCCCCTCCACATGTTCACTTTATCTACAAAAACCTACTCCCACTCCCCACAGTGTGCTCTTGACACTACCTGCCTTTTCATGTGTGATTTCATCAACTTAGAATGTCCTTCCCTCTTTCATTCATCAAAATCATACTCCTCTAAAAAGGAACCCTCCTATACTGTTGGTGGGAATGTAAACTGGTGCAGTCAATACGGAGAAGAGTACGGAGGCTCCTTAAAATATTAAAAATAAAGTTACCATATGATCCAGCAATCCCACCCCTGGGCATCTCTCTGCAGCGAATTATAATTTGAAAAGATACAGTGTTGACAGCAACATTATGTACAACAGCCAAGACATGGAAGCAACCTAAATGCCCATCAACAGATGAATAGATAAGGAAGATGCAGTATATACATACAACTGGATATTACTCAGCTACTAAAAAAGAATGAAATAATGCCATTTGCAGCAACATGATTAGACCTAGAGATTATCATACTAAGTCAGAAAGACAAATACCATATGATATCATTTATATGTGGAATCTAAAATATTGCATATGTGGGAGTTCTCCTGTGGCATAGCAGGTTAAAGATCCAGCATTGTCTCTGCAGCGGCTTGGATGGCTGCTGTGGTGTAGATTCCATCCCTGGCCCAGGAAATTCTGTATGCCATGGGCACAGTCAAAAAGTAAATGAGTTGGAGTTCCCGTCGTGGCGCAGTGGTTAACGAATCCGACTAGGATCCATGAGGTTTCGGGTTCGGTCCCTGGCCTTGCTCAGTGGGTTAACGATCCAGCGTTGCCATGAGCTGTGGTGTAGATTGCAGACGCGGCTCGGATCCCGCGTTGCTGTGGCTCTGGCGTAGGCCGGTGGCTACAGCTCCGATTCGACCCCTAGCCTGGGAACCTCCATATGCCGTGGGAGTGGCCCAAGAAATAGCTAAAAGACCAAAAAAAAAATAAAATAAAATAAAATAAAAAAATAAGTCAATAAAATAAAATATGAAGAGTTCCTGCTGTGACGATGTGGGTTAAGAATCCAATTGTGAAAAATAAAAAAAGAAAGAAAGAAAAAAAAGAATTTGATTGCAGGAGTTTACTACTGTGGCTCAAACGAACCCGACTAGTAACCCTGAGGATGCAGGTTCGATCCCTGGCCTTGCTCAGTGGATTAAGGATCTGGCATTGCCATGAGGTGTGGTGTAGCCACACAATGTTGATGTATGTGGCTATGGCGTAGGCTGGCAGCTACAGCTCTGATTCGACCCCTAGCCTGGGTACTTCCATAGGCCACATGTATGGCCCTAAAAAAGACAGGAAAAAAAAAAAAAAAAAAGAATCCAACTCCAGCAGCTTGGTTTGCTTCTGAGGCACTTGTTCAATCCGTGGCCCAGGACAATGGCTTAAAGGGTCCAGTGTTGCCACAGCTGTGGCATAGGTTGCAGCTGCAGCTTGGATTCAATTTCTGGCCTGGGAACATCCATATGCTGCAGGTGCAGTCATTAAAATTAATTAATTAATTAAGATATGATACAAGTGAACTTGCTAAAAAAACAGAAATAGACTCACAGACATATAAAACAAAGTTAAGGTTACAAAATTGGGGAGAGGGTGAGAGAAGGATAAATTAGGAGTTTGAGATTAGCAGATACAATCCATTATATGTAAAATAGATAATCAGCAGAATTAAAACCACTATATATAAAACAGATAACCAACAAGGACCTATGGTATAGCACAGGAACTACTCAATATTTTGTAATAATCTATAAAGGAAAAGAATCTGAAAAAGACTATATCACTTTGCTGTATATCTGAAACTAACATGACCATATATGTCAACCATGCTTCGATTTTAAAAATTCAGTTAAAAAATTTATGCTCCTCTTACAAGGCTGACTTGAAAAATTAATTGTATTATAAAATTTGATACTGAAGCCATTTCTTCTTAGTCTGGGGTCCTAAAATATTTTGTTTGTGACTCTGTTACCATATCTTGCATTGCACTGTTCTGCTTGCATTACAGTAGTTCTTACGCTTGTGTTTATCCTTCTCAGAGTAAAAATTCCCTAACTGCAGAGCTCACTCCTTTATCTTTTTTTTTTTTTTTTTTTTTGTCTTTTAGGGCTACAGTGGTGGCATTTGGAGGTTTCCAGATTAGGGGTCGAATTGGAGCTGTAGCTGCCGGCCTACGCCAGAGCCACAGCAATGAGGGATCTGAGCCGTGTCTGCAAACTACACCACAGCTCACAGCAACGCCAGATCCTTAACCCATTGAGCGAGTCCAGGGATAGAACCCGTGTCCTCATGGATGCTAGTCGGGTTCATTAACCACTGAGCCACGATGGGAACTCCTTTATCCTATTATTCTCTACATTACCTAGCAGCCTGCTTGGCACACATCCTCAACAAGTAGGAATTAACTGCATCAAATGCCTCAAATTGTAGTGAGAGTTTCTCAGGAAAAAAATCTCCCTAAAGGTCTGAAGACCTCTTCTTTCTTCTCATATGGAACAGGTGACACCTAATTATTTAATTGAATTTGAGGGCCTACTATGGGACAGATATTGATAGGGCTATTATTATTCTTTCTATTGCTCTTCCAGTAAAATTCACATAATACAAAACTAATAATTTTAAAATGAACAATTCAGGAGTTCCCATCATGGTTCAGCAGAAACAAATCTGACTAGTATCCATGAGGACACAGGCTCAATCCCTGGCCTCTCTCAGTGGGTTGAGGATCTGGTGTTACCGTGGGCTGTGCTGTAGGTCACAGATGCACCGCCGATCTGGTATTGCTGTGACTGTGGCGTAGGCCAGTAGCTACAGCTCTGATTTGACCCCTAGCCTGGAAACCTCCGTCTGCTGCGGGTACAGCCCTAAAAATACAAAAAAAAAAAAAAAAAAAAAAAAAACAAACAAAAAAACACAACAATTCAGTGGCATTTAGTACATCCCCAACACTCTGCTGCCATCATCTCTGTCTAGTTCCACGACATTTACATCACCCCAAAAGGAAACTTGTTTCTTTTGTTCTTAAAGAAATCACACCTAGTGTGTGTTCCCCAGAAGCTAGACATGTTAAAACAAGCAAGGGAGGGTCTAATGTCTGAAAACTTACACTTTTGGGTAAAAATCACACTGGCTTGCTTTCTATGTTACTATTAATGGAGAAGAAACTTGTTTTTAGTTGTCTGAGAGGGTCATGTACGGGTGTCACCAGAGGTTCTAAATTCTCACCTTGAGGGAACACCCCCGACCCCAACTTTGGAGCAAGGGAAGCCCTGAGTGACCTGAAGTGATAAGTAACTCAGATGAGGGGTAGAAGCTGTGTGGCCTGCACTTCAGCCTTGCTAAGCATTGTACGCAATGGACAACAAAGGGACGGTAAAATCCCTTTGGCCAGCCTTTGTCTTTTGGTATCCTAAAATTTGTCTCCCTTTGATTAAATGAATGAAATTACAAGCTCTCCCAGAAAAGGGGTAGCAGCCACCGGCTAGGAAGTCTAAAATCACACTTTATCTATGACCCAGAAACATAGATGCGTTGCAATAGTCATCTTACTTCATTTTTTCAGTCACCCTGCAATACAGTCCTCTTTACAGATGAGAGGAAACTGAGGCTAGGAGAGGAAGGTAATATGCACGGGCTTGCAAGGAAATGCAAGAGGTAGGATTTGCAGGCTCTACCATACCTTGCAGAGGTTTTTTAAGGAAACAGTGCCTAGGAACCTGGCCCTCTCCCACTCCTTATACACTCTAATCTCCAAGTGTTGTGACAACATGATAGCATCTCCTTTCCCCATTCCAAGTGGCAATCTTAACTGCAAAACTTTTTTTCATTCTTCCTCCTGAGGACATCTGTCTCATCTATAACATGCAGATCTAGTGAAAGGCAAGACAATGGGAACATCAGCGGCTAGGATTATCATCCCTATCAGGAAACCAAACACAGACACGACCAGTAGAAAGTATATATAAGTTTATTGTTTCTCTATAAAGGCAACATCAACTTACCCTTTTAAAAATCACTTTTCTGAAAATAAACTTTCTGGAAATGCAGTAAAGCGTGCAATACTATGTAAATTCACATAAGCATTTTAAACTGGTTAACTCAGGTAAGAATTTGCAGAACAGGTTTGCTCTGGGAGAGATTACAGGTATCTCCAGATTTCATTGAAGTCTTTAGTTAATTCTGATTAAGGCTGTAAGAACAGAGATTTCTCTTAATGGTATAAAATAGTTACATAATTAAAATCACTTGTAAGAAATGACCTAACCAACTTTTGAGTCTGCTAAAACTTATAAGCCAGGGCCAATATTTTAAACGAGAGGATGCCGCTTTTCACAATTTCATTTTTTGAGAGTCATTTCTATGCCACATCAGCAATAATTTTTAGTGGATTATTCTTGCCTCACTTGATGGCAGACACTTCAAAATGACTAAGGAAGCATTGTCATACTTCATCAGTCCTCATAACTTTTATTTTTGAAGGTGACGTTTGTAAATGAGTAAAAGGTCCCACATAAACGTATCTGGGCCTATGTATTATTCTGTAGGTATTTTTTATGTTTTGTTTTTATTTTTTGCCATACCCATGGCATGTGGAAGTTCCCAGGCCAAGAACTGAACCTGTGCCACAGCAGTGACAAGGCTGGATCCTTAAGCCGCTGTGCCACAAGAGAACTCCCTATTTGTTAAATTTGAGTATTCATCTGTTATAATTAAAACATGCCCACAAACATATGCAACTGTATTTGAATATCTACAGATAAGTTTGGATTTTTTTAATGCCTGGTATTTCATGTTTGGAAATCAGAACATGCTAATTCCTTCATGTCCTTATAATCAGCATTAAAAGTTTGGCTTCCATTAACAAATAATCCTTTACAATAAAAGAATCAAGATCTACGTTCCTTCACTATTTCTTTCTGCATATACCTGGCTTCATGGAAAAATACCATGCTTCGGATATATTATTAGGAAAAAACTGGGACAGCATACCAAAGTTTTCTGTATTGTCTCACAAAAGCTAGAAGATAATTAAAGGGCTCACTTTCACAGCAAGAAGTACGGATTTACTTACTCCCCAAGTCAATTCTGTACAATTCTCTCTGGAGAACCCATGAGTTCAGGTTAGAAGGGAATAGTCTTCCCCTTCCAAAATTATCTACCTCCTCATTGAAACATTGCTCAGAATCCTCCTCAGGCTTACCCATTCCCAGGAAAGCCTGGTGCGAGGAGGGATGCCCCCATCTGGGTGAACTCTGGTCGCACTGAACTTGTAAATGGCAGGAAGAAAAGCTGACTGCAGGGTGAGAAGCCCTACTTTTAGCAGTGGATGTAATTCTTCTTCTTCCTGGCACTCATTCAGGAAACTCTTACTACAATAACATTTTAAGTAAGCTCTTAATTTGGGAAGCTTATTAACCTTGTTTGTGCATTTTTTGTTTTTTTTTACAGAGCATCGTGGAGATCGTGGTCCACAGTGGACTGCGTGTAAGACGAGCTGGGGGTTTCAGGGAAGTAGATTGGCAGGAGCCTACAGTACTGGCAGGGCACCAAAGTGCCCCGGCAAGTTTTGAAGAGCTGTACAATGTACTTGCGAAATTTCTCCCCCAGGAAGAAGTAGATGACTGGATTAAGGCAGCAGTGAACAAAAGCCAGGGTCTCTGTAGCCTGAATGGCGTAGTCCAGGTGTCTTTCAAAGGTGCAGTCCTGCAGGACCTCGAGCTCCACCAGGGTCTCCAGGAAGAGCACCACATTGTAAGGGGTCCAGAAGCCCAGGAAGAGGACCACCACGGCAAAGATCATCTTCACTGCCTTGTTCTTCTTCTCGTTTTTGCAGTGCTGCAGGGTCCTGATGATCATGGAGTAGCAGAAGAGCATGATCCCCAAGGGGATCACAAGCCCTAGAATGTTGATCTCAAGGGAGCTCAGAACCTTCCATCTTGTGGAGTTGAAAGAATACTTGGTTTTGCAGTAGGTATGGTTGCGCTCAGTATAGCAAGTGCTGAACAAAAGCCCTGGAAGTGAAGCGAACACAGCCACCGACCACGTGGCCAGGCTGGTGATGACCCCATAAGTCAAGGTCCTTGCTCTCAGGGAGAAGACCGCGTGCACAATGGCCAGGTACCTATCGATGCTCATGAGCATGATGAAGAAGATGCCACTGTAGAAGCCCACCAGGTACATCCAGGAAACCAGCTTGCAGAGGCCTAACCCAAACACCCACTGGTCTGCGGCATAGTAGCCCCAGAAAGGGAGTGAGAGCACGAAGAGCAGGTCTGAGATGGCAAGGTTGAGCAGGTACACGTCGGTCATGGACTTGAGCCGCTTGTACTTGAACAGGACCAGAACCACCACAGAATTTCCAAACAGACCAAAGAGGAAGACCAAGGAGTAGAGGGGAGGCAGGAAGAGCCCCCCAAATGCCTTGATGCCTTCCTTGGTGCAAGGCTTGGGGATGCTTTCAAACAGATAATAATTGCTATAGATGCTTTCATCCAGGGTGGTGTCTGCTATATCTGTGGGGTTCATTTTCAGATTTACAGGCTCCTCAAGGCAGGTCTGAGCCCAACCAGAAGAACTTAAAGAGGGAAGAGCCAACAAGATTTCTGTAAGAACACAAGCAAATCAAACCAGTGCTGAGTGCAGAGCACAGCTGCTTTGTATTTTGCCCTGGATAAGCCTACACTCTTCCCAACCTTCCCACACTGAAGGGCTCAGTTTCTTGAATTGAAGGGCAGTGCAGCCAAGTAAAATAATTCTGCCCTTTGGAGTCAGACAGATTCCAAATTCCAGCTCTACCAATTTTCCTACCCCTCTCCAGGAGCTCCAGTTCTCTCATGGGCAAGTAGGGGTAGAAAAACCTCCTTTTCAAGGAGGAATTTTTCAAGGATGTATTTCTGAGAGATAGTCTGGCATTACTGAAATCACTTGCAGGGATGACAAGACAAGCTGACATCCCCAAGAGTACTGCTCCCAGGGCCCTTCTGACATGAAAGCCAAAAAATAAAAAAATAAAAGATAAAAAAAATCTATGTATGTTTCCCCTTCAGGTTGTAATGACAAAAATTCAGTGATACTTAGTTAAATCATCAGGCTAGAAGGGAACCAGATTGGCCTTTTGCCTTTATATAAAAATTCTAGGAGTTCCTGTCATGGCTCAGCAGAAACCAATCCGACTAGGAACCACAACATTGAGGGTTCCATCCCTGGCCTCGCTCAGTAGGTTAAAGATCTAGTGTTGTCGTGAGCTGTGGTGTAGGTCGCAGACACGGCTCAGATCAGAGTTGCTGTGGCTGTAGTGTAGGCCAGCAGCTACAACTCCGATTTGACCCCTAGCCTGGGAACCTCCATGTGCCATGGGTTCAGCCCTAAAAAGCAAAAAAGCAAAACAAAACAAAATTCTAATTCCTCCTGCCTGCTTTGCACTTTAGATTTCAAAGCATATTCACTAGTCTTATGCCCCTGTTCCCATGCCCCCTCCAACAAAAATCTGCTATCTAAGCCAAATAAGCATACTGAGCTATGGTGTAGATAACTCATGAAAGATTCAGAGAGGTTAAATGCCTTCCGGAGACCACACAGCTATGGAGAGAACTTGTTCCTCAGGCCCCAAGTCCCAGTGATGTACTGGAAAACCAGGTCTAGGGGTGCTTTGATTTATGGCTTTTGCTGGTTTCCATGGTGCAAATTCTCCCACAATGGCTGAGGTCAAGCCACCAACTACCCCACAGAATTCTTGAAGATTCAACCATCAGCTCCTGAGAGCTGGCACAGGTGGCCCCAGCTCGCCACACCCAGCCCCATGTTCACTACAGAGTCCTGTCTTAGCCGGGACACATGTGGGCCAACTTGACACTAACACAGCAAATGTATTTTCAAGGCCCCACGGAAGGATGCAGTATTCAGTTAGGTAAAATGAGGGGAAATTTTGGTCTTTCATCAAAATCGCATATAAAAATGCATCTTACGCACTGAATTTTATCAGAGTGGGAATTAGTGGGACAAAAATCTAGAAAAGGCACATCACAGACAGAAATAAAATCTCTACCTCCCCAACCATGCTCATTTCCTATCAAACTGGCAGCTGAGGTTAAAACTTTCTTAACCTTACACACACGCACGCTCACACCACCCTCATTTCCTATCTAAATCAGCAGATGAGGAGGTTAAAACCTTCACATGTTCACGTGTGAATCAGAGCAATCCAGGGAGGAGGCTTTCTGACTCAAGACCACCTCCTCTTGTATTCTTCTTAATGGCTCCCTGATACTCATTAAAATCATTTTTACAAATTGTTCGATAATTCACATCTATTCCACTCCCTACGTCCCACCCTGAACACCACACACCCAAACACCAAAACTATGTGTTTCTCAAGGGAGAGGTTTTGATTTCTTCCTGCAATGGATGCTGAACATCTGGGGCATCACAGGGTCTCCAAAAAAAAAAAAAAAAAAAAAAAAAGAGAGAAAAGAAAAGAAAAAAGCCAAAACAAACAAACAAACAAACTGTTAAATGTTATGGACTCTAGTTAAACAATAATTCTAATCTTTCTCTACCATTTTACTAGTGCAAATGAAAGGGATAGAAGAAGTTGATGAGTTAGGAAATTATCAGGAAAAGAAACAAAAGTCAACACGGCTGTTAAATGTCTGAAATCATTCTGTGGCCTGGTCTTTCTTGACCAGGGGTGTCTTGATAGAAGCAAGAAGCAGAGAAGTGTTTATGTTGAGTGAAAATTATCCGTGTTCCGAGCATGTGGCTTAGGCCAGATGTGTGCAGAAGAGAGCCCTGTGTATGTGTAAGAGCCGGTCAGATGAGGGCTCTGAGTGTGTGGGCACAGGTAGGTTATAAGCAAGCTGCGGGAGAGAGGCCAACTAGAATGACAGGCAGAATGACCAGGTTGCCCGAGTGATGGGCTGGCTGCGTGGCTGGGCAGCTTTCAGTGCTTCCAGGGTCCAGACACCTGTGGACCAAGCAGCACTTGGCCTGAGACCTTGAGAATGGTCCCACCCCCACTTACCTTGCTTGTCTTAAAGTGGCTCCAAGGAAGGTCTGCGAGGCAGTGCCCGGCTTGCTCAAGAAGCGTGATGCTAAGAAAGACAGGTGCCTTTGAAGGGCGCGTGGCTTCCTGTGAGCACCAGCTCTATCCCTCACTCATCTACGATGAGTGCAAGTGGGGTTTTTTGATAGAAGTAAGAAGCAGAAAAAGAGTGACTCTTAGCTTGGGTTCAGGTTAAACTCTTAGTCACTCATTTCCCAAAACAGAAAGCTAGGAAGCTTTGCCCTCTGTTAGATGAGGGAGGAAAATGAGGGGAGGTTTCTTATTCGTTTTTTGTTTTTGGCCACAGCATCCAATGGCTTGATGTGGAATCTCAGTTCCTAGACCAGGGACTGAACTTGGGGCTGCAGCAGCAAAAGCGCCAAGTCCTAACCACCAGACTACCAGGGAACACCCCTGAAGTAAGTTTTTAAAAAGAGAAACTTTTTTAAAATTAAAAAAATTTACAAATTAAAAAAAAACTCTAAAAAGTTTTTAAAGTTTTAAAATTTGTTGGATTTTTAACTTAATTTTTTTCATCTCAGCTGGGTATGTACAGCAGAAATGATCTTTATATTCTGGATCAGTGGGCTATTTATTTATTTTCCCATCATGGATGTATAGTAGCCAGCAATCAAGATACTCTAAACAGTGGGATCTGAAGAGGTCAGAGTGAGAGGCCAGATTTACTCCAAATAAGGACAGTCAGGAGTAGAGAAGAGAAAAATGTATTCAAATGTGTGCATCTGACAGTGATGCGGAGGGTCTACTCAACCACATTCAATAAATGACAAGTCCTCAGTCTGGTGTAAAGTGCCATGAGGACTGAGCTCTGAGCCTCCTTCACAACAGGGGCTCAATGCCCTTTCTGCCTCAGGCCCTTTCTACTCAGTGGAGCTTCCCCTGACAATGATCCTGGCTGAAAGATTCTTTGGGTTTGTGTACCAATCGTAGCAAAGGGGCTGACACCAGTCCCAAGTCTTTTCTACCTAGTATCCTTGGCTTCTGTGAGCTCCCAGCATTTCCTTCTGTGTGTCTACAATTGCTTGGCTCTTTGGTTCAGCTTAAAAGAGCCACAAATTTCAATTTTCCTGAGGAATTTGCATGAATAAAAACTGAAAAACTGAGTAGAGTAGTGTTTATCAATGCTTTTTTCATTATCACTCCTCCTAAGGGGTCTCTTCAGATTAGTTTTTCCTAATCACTTTCCCATGAAATTTTAATACCATAGATAAATTGTAAATCTGCTTTTTATGCATACATATATGTTTTATATATAAAAGAGTAAGATTTGTTTTGGAGGTCAAGAATCTTGAGCTAGAACAGTGCTTCCCTGTGTGAAATGTGAAGCCAGATTCACAGAAATTTTGTGAAAAAGAAATGGAGATCTGTGGCCAAGTAAGCTTGAGGAATGCTGGCCTTGGGTGTGGGTTAAACACAGTTCCTTACTGTAGTGCTTTCCAGTGCTAATATTATCATGATCTCTGGAAGGAGACATAGAGTAAAAATGTCCACAATATGTTTTGTTTCCAGAGCTGACACCAGATCCTTGCTCAAATTCTGGCAATCCCTCCCTTAGATAGGAACTAGCATATATCTTTTAAGTAACAGGGTCAAGAGACAAAGAAAGGAAGCTATAGGAAGAGAAAAAAAAAAGCCCAGATGGACCCAGCTGGAACCAAGATGAATCTGCCCTCCAGCAGCCTCTGAGCCTCATTCTATACTGATTTTACCACATCATCTACTAAATGACACACCTACCAAGCAGCCAGGACCTGAAGCTGTGCCATATGGGCTGACGCTGACCTGTGAACTAAGTTCCCATTTCCCCATTCCCTGGCCATTGAATAAAGCTTGTGCTGCACCCATCTCAGCTTCTGTTTTGTTTTTGGATGTGCAAACCGGAAAAACTTCCCCACCCAGGCAGGGGGCCTTGGCCAGGCTAGGGCCCAAGCAGGGGTGCATATGACCTAATTTGGTAAGAATCTGACCAGTGAATCTATGTCCATTATACAGAGTAACTTATAAAATGAACATGTTTTTTGGAAACATAAAGCCAGAGGAAGGTTTCACCATGGAATTAGAGGCATCTAGGGACAAGTTGCCCTGGGCGAGTTCATCTGAGCGTGTAGCCTAAGTCACCATGGACACCTCCATGGAGGGAGAGGAGCAGTATGAATGGATGATATCTAGAGGTCCAAATCATCATCAGTGATCACTGGTCATTGTGCGTCTGCAGATGGTCCCTTAAAGCCAGCGGGCACTCCCTTGACTCACTGGCCACATGACAGACACCCAGCCCCACCAACGGGGGTAAGCCTGAGCTCCAGGGTCCATGTTGGCTGAGGGCACTTGTTTTGAGGCCTGCTCAGTCCGGGTTGGATCTCAGTGCCACCACTAACTAGCTATGTGAACCTCAATTTTCTCATCTATAAAAAGGGGTGATAATGCATGAGCATTGTGAGAGGATTAATGAGCTAATGTTTGTAAAGCACTTAGCATGATGTCTCGTACAGACAGGTGCTCAAAATGACACTAGTTGTGAAAATTAGTAGGTTAAATAAAACGCACAGGAATAGCTCCCTCTCTTCAAATGGCTGGCATGTTGCCCTTAGCCCTAACTAGGAATCCAGGAAATATTTCAGTTTAGACTCAGTGGGCACATTTAATTTCTGAGTCAGTGTTCAGGTTAAAAGCAGACTTCAGGTTTCCAAGTTACAAATACTACTGCCCTGAAGAAAGTCAGTCTTCAGGTTTACAAAGTAATAATGACACTATCCTGGAGAAACATTAAATACGTTTTACCTCCAGTAAGGTTTTCAAAACTAAATAATATCCGTTGCCCCCCTCCTCCCACATAAATGGATCAAATTTTAGTATTTCCTGGCTAGGCAAGTAAGAACCCAGAGAAGGGGCAGGAGTGTACTCAAGACAACACAACCAGAGACACAGAGCTAACACCTACACTCCTGAGATTTTCATGGATACCATTTTTACTGGGATAAGTTTCTGAAACCAGAGAGAAGGTGACCAACAAAAAAATCCGGAGGAAACTCTTCCCCCACAGCAATGTAGTGCACAGGACAGCACAGCACAGACCCTCAAGAAGCAAAGCAATGGCATGAAACTATAGCGCCCCCTGGTGTACAAATCCTTGTTTCAACACCAAAGACAAATTTGCCAAAATCAAAATCAAAGTACAATCCCCAAGTCACAGTACCATAGCCACCGGCGGGACCAGCATATCTGACAGTGGAAGCCCAAAACACCCAAGACCTTCAGGAGGAGCTCCATTGGACCTGGCCACAGCGCAGTGGTGATAAAACATGCAGGATTTGATGTCAGACCTGTTTATTACAGCTTAAAATGAGAGAAGGCTGCTAGGCAGGGCCACACAGGGTGTTGGACCCAGTAAGCTGTAGTTGTAGCGGGCAGCTTACATACAGCAAGTGAAGCGGGGTTAGTTTTCAGCACTTCTCTCGTTGATTGGCTGAACTGGAAAAACTTTACGGGCCTGGGACAGAGAGGCAGTCCCTAGTCATCTGGTTGCCAGGCCCAAGGGCAATTAGTGCTGGTTCCTATAATGCCAGAATTCTTACACGAGGCAGACAGGGGCCTCAAAACTAGGGTCAAAAAAAGCTTTAGAACAGTGAAACAAATCCGACTAGGAACATGAGGTTAGGGGTTCGATTCCTGGCCTCGCTCAGGGCGTCGAGGATCCAAGGATCTGTTGCGGTGAGCTGTGGTATAGGCCGCAGATGTGGCTTGGATCTTGTGTTGCTGTGGCTGTGGCTGGCAGCTGTAGCTTCAATTCGACCCCTAGCCTGGGAACCTTCATATGCCACGCGTGCAGCCCTAAAAAAAACAAAAAACAAAAACAACAAAAAAACACGCAAAAAAACTTTAGAACAAACTATATCACAGAGGAGGTCTGAAAGAACAGAAAAAATTTTTGGAAAGGAAGTAAAAGGTTGCAAACAATTAAATTACAAGTGGGGAAGCTCCCCACTGTGGTGTAAGGGAATTGGTGCCATCTCCACAGTGCCAGGACAGGATCCTCGGCCAGCACGGTGGGTTAAAGGACCTAGAGCTAGGAGCCCTGAGGCCTCATTCCCACTTACTAAGTCCCCATGTTATAGTTAGAGAACGTTTTCAGTGAAGGTACCCCCCCCCCCAAAACTCCCCAGGATCATCAGCCAGAGGGTATTTCTATCCCAAGATAGATTTTTGCAGGGGGGGGCTCAAGGCTCGGTCACCCCACAGCCTGCCCCTCCCCGCAGTATGCTCCTGGTGCTCTGAGAAAAGTGGCGCCCACACTTCCCACAAACCCTGGAGCTTCTGAACCCTAACCTCCGACACCCCTACCCCTGCACAAAACTCACCAGTGGCCCAGGGATAAGACAAAATACGGTGGGCAGCAGATACTGGCTGAAAGGCTTTGCTCCAGCCTGGCTCAGGTTCACAAGTGCTATTCCTGAAGGGCACGTGGAGGGACAGTGCCTCCCAGCCTATCCGAGCCAAGGGAGCACCATGAGGGTGTGGCTTCAGGGGAGTAGGTCAGGCAGAGTGAGTAACACCACCAATCCTGGCTCTCCACTGACCATAGGAGATGCCTACTGCTGCTCCCAGCAACCACTTCAGCAACACAGTTCCTCAGTTCTTTCCCTCCGCCTCTGCTTGGGAGAGTCTGAAAGAAGCTACAGCTGATAGGTAGAAGACCAGTCATCTCTTTCCTCAAACTCATAATAAAGAATGTCAAAGATGGGAGGAAGCTGGGAAACACTTCTGCCTTTTAATCTTTGCTATACCTAATCAACAGAAACACTATTTGTAACCATTTGATTTGAGTTTGTTGAATCATTCCTCAATTATGGAGGCCAATTTCTTTCTTTTCTTTCTTTCTTTTTTTTTTTTGGCCACTCTTGCAACATGTGGAAGTTCCTGGGCCAGAGATCCATCCTGCGCTACAGCAATGACCCAGTCTGCTGCAGTGAAAATACCAGATCCTTAACCCACTGAACCACAAGAGAATTTCTGAGGCCAACTGCAATGACTTTGTTCCAGAGATAAGACTTTTAAAGTTATTAGGAAGCCCCCAAATACTGTCTACTCCCCTAACTATAGCCCCATTGGTGAAATTGCAGCTGTTTGGCCCTGGGAACTAGTGTTAAAAAACAATAGAAGGATGGAGTTCCCGTCGTGGCTCAGTGGTTAATGAAACCGACTAGAAACCAAGAGGTTGCGGGTTCGGTCCCTGGCCTTGCTCAGTGGGTTAAGGATCTAGCATTGTTGTGAGCTGTGGTGTAGGTTGCAGATGCAGCTCAGATCCCGCACTGCTGTGGCTCTGGCGTAGGCTGGTGGCTACAGCTCCGATTTGACTCCTAGCCTGGGAACCTCCAAATGCCGTGGAAGCGGTCCAAGAAATGGCAAAAAGACAAAAAAAAAAACAAAAAAAAAACAAAAAACAAACAAAAAAAAAAAAAAACCACACACAAAACCAATAGAAGGAGCTCCTTTGTGATTCAGTGGGTTAAGGATCTGGCATTGTCACTGCTGTGGCTCTGCTGTGGCATGGGTTCAAGCCCTGACCACTTTTCACATGCCGTGGGTGCAGTAAAAAAATAAGTAAATAAATTTAAATAAATTAAAAACAATGAGAAACTGCTGATGAATGCAGAGTTTCCATGGAACAGTGCCTAAAGTCTAAACTAAAGACAAGTGGTCCCTTTCATACTGCTAGACAGCGACATGTTCCATCACCCAAGGGTCACAATTCTTCAGGGCATATATTCCACACACTGTCTTCTTCCTCCAGAGCAACTACCACCCAATGTACAACAATCCACCAAATTCTGTTTCTGGAGTAACCAATTCTCTCCAACTATGACTTTCAACCTATAAATCAGCCCTGTGAAGTTCTTCCTCCCTCCATAATCCAAAGTTCCATCCCTTCCTTGTTAAACACAGTTGGAGATACAAAATATAAAATACAGGTTTGCATATTCAAATAGTGTGCTTTTATTTTACCATGTAGATAATTTTAGAAATATGACAGCACATTCAATATAAGCAATTTTAATACTGTCATTTTATACGTGAGAGAGGCAGCATGGAAAAGAACATCACAAGTATTTTTTCTACAGAGAAACAGTTTATCACAGCCCTCAAGAAGGTGATATGGGAGTTCCCGTCGTGGCTCAGTGGTTAACGAATCCGACTAGGAACCATGAGGTTGCGGGTTTGGTCCCTGCGCTTGCTCAGTGGGTTAATGATCCGGAGTTGCCGTGAGCTGTGGTGTAGGTCACAGACACGGCTCGGATCCTGCGTTGCTGTGGCTCTGGCATAAGCTGGCAGCTACAGCTCCGATTCGACCCCTATCCTGGGAACCTCCATATGCTGCTGGAGCGGCCAAAGAAATGGCAAAAAGACAAAAATAAAAAAAAAAAAAAAAGGTGATATGAAAAGGCACCTTGAGGAATGAAGTTGGAAAAAAATCCCATTCCTGCAGCTCTGAGAATTTGCTATCTAGCGGGCAGGACCTGTGCAGGCAAGAGGCAGCTATGGAGACTGGAAAATAGAGTGCAGCTCAGACTCCATGGAAAAAAACCTGTCAGAAAATAATGTCTCCATGATGTGCTGAATAATGGGGCCCTGAACTGCAAAACACAAGGCTTTCAACAAAGAAAAACAAGACTGTTTAAAAGCAATCGGGAGAAACCGTAGGCCATATTCTCTTAGGGTACTCCTTCCTCACTGATCCCAGATTTCAGACACCATCTCTCCCAGCCCTTTGTCCCTTTCCTCCCTCTTCTGTCTCCTCCAGCCTCCTCCAACCCTGCCATTTCTTCCCTGACATTCCCACATCAACACTCAGTCCCAAAATCTGCTTAAATATTAGCACCACAGTACTAAGGGCTGGGGTTTACCAAGCATTCCTAAGTGCCAGAAGTCAATGGGGAGAGGGAAATGAAACAGGAAAAGACTGAGTATTTACCTTATATCCCCACTGTCACCATGGTTTCTTGTGCTATGATATTTGAGAACATTCTAAGACAAGAAGTGATACCTAATCTAAAATAATTTTTTTTTGGTTTTTTTTTGTCTTTTTGCCATTTCTTGGGCCGCTCCTGTGGCATATGGAGATTCCCAGGCTAGGGGTCTAATTGGAGCTGTAGCCACCGGCCTATGCCAGAGCCACAGCAATGTGGGATCCGAGCCGAGCCGCGTCTGCAACCTACATCACAGCTCAGGTCAACGCTGGATCCTTAACCCACTGAGCAAGGCCAGGGACCGAACCCGCAACCTCATGGTTCCTAGTCAGATTCGTTAACCACTGAGCCACGATGGGAACTCCTAAAGTAAAATATTTTTAATCAAAACCCATTTTTTTCAGGGAGTTCCTGTGACACAGTGGGTTACAGATTCAGCGTTGTCTCTGCAATGGCATGGGTTCCATCCCTGGTCCAGCACGGTGGGTTAAGGATCCAGCATTGCTGCAGCTGTGGTATAGGTCACAGCTACAGCTCGGATTTGATCCTGGTCCAGGAACTTCCATATGCTGTGGGTACGTTAAAAAAAAAAAAACACAACATTTTATACATTATCAATGGTACTTAAAAATGTCATTTAGAAAAAAATTTACTTTTGCCCTTTTTTGACAATGTTTTAAACTTTATATAATAAAACACAAAATGGAAGTTCCTGGAGTTCCTGTTGTGGCTCAGTGGTTAACAAATCCAACTGGGAACCCTGAGGTTGCAGGGTTCGATTCCTGGCCTTTCTCAGTGGGTTGAGGATCTGGTGTTGTTGTGAGCCATGGTATAGGTTGCAGACGTGGCTCAGATCCGGCACTGCTGTGGCTGTGGGAAGGCCAGTGGACCCCTAGCCTGGGAACTTCCATATGCCACAGGAACGGCCCTAGAAAAGACAAAAAGACCAAAAAAAAAAAAAAAAAAAAAGGAAGTTCCTTTGTGGTGCAGTGGGTTAAGGATCCACTGCTGCTACAGCTGTAGTACAGGGTGAAACTGTGGCACAGATCTGATTCCTGGCCCAGGAATTTCTATATGCCATGGTGAGGCCAAAAAACAAACAAAAAAACTGAATGATTTTCAAATAATAATGTGTGTGTGTGTGTGTTAGCTTGTGTGTATGTGTCCCTGTAAACATACTTTTGGGTACAAATATTATTACATAAGCAGTAACCACATTTATACAATGACCTGATGTAATAAAATACATCCAGTGTACAATAGTTTATCTGCATTATAAAAGCCTCCTTCCTCATACATTTTTGGAAAGGGGGCTCTTTTTTCTCTCTTATGGCCAGGGATCAGGTCTGAGAAGTAGCCAATGACCTACACCACAGCTGCAGCAACACCAGATCCTCAACCCAGGGTGCCACAGTGTTGGAACTCCAAAAGGACTCATTTTACTTTCTGAGACATGCACATGTTGTTAGCAGTTCCAAGATGTACTTATGTGAATGTCTTTGTTTATTTAAGGAAAAAAAGAAGAGATTTGTGATCGATAATTCAGAGTTGGAGAAGGATTGCTCTTGTATATAATTAAGAAGAAGGAGAGTTCTTACCAGGTTAAGGGTTCAGCACTGTCACTGCAGAGGCTTGGGTTGCTGCTGTGGTGAGAGTTTGATCCCTGGCCCAGGAACTTCCACATGCCGAGGGTCCAGTCAGGAAGAAAAAAAAAAAAAAAAAAAAAAAAAAAAAAAAAAAAAAGTGGGGAGCGCCCTGGTGGAGCAGTAGGTTAAGGACCTGGTGTTGTCACTGCTGTGTTTTGGGTCACAGTTGAGGCAGGTTCCATCCCTGGCCCCACAACTTTGGAATGCTGCAGGTGTGGACAAAAAAAAAAGTGGGACTGATTTGGTCAATTGTCAGTCAAGCTACATTAAACATATTTTAACATACAAAACTGATTTTAGAATTTTAAGAGTGAAATAAATGTACTTTTCATGTTAAGTGTAACATATTTATTAATGAGCAAAATATTCTAATCAACTAAGTTTTGCAAATAAGAGAACAACTTATAGTATTTAAACTCACCCATTTAATGTGTTTAAATGCTTTAGCTTCTTTCAGCTGCTCTAAGAGTTTCTGTTTGGTGGGTCTTTTACCTCCAGAGTTGAATGTCACTCCAAACTCACTGTCATATCCTCATCTGCATACTAGGGCCTTTCGTAGGTTATATGCTATGAAACAATGTAATCAGCTTTTCAGTTCAATGACATATGAAAAAAATTCCTTCTCATGAAATTGAGAGCTAAGTTTCAGAATTCTTACCTATGAATGTGCTCAAGTTGATCACTAACAATATCACTCCCACCTAACTTATGGTTTAGCAATCATAGTTTATTCATTACTGGAACATTTGGGGAGAACACCAGGGAATTCTGGCAATAATTTTAAGTGGCACATTCTGATTATATACATGTGTGACCTTTTCATCACAGAATTAGAATTAAAAAGTTAAAAACACATTGTAAATCAACTATAATAGAAAAAATAAAAATCTTTAAGAAAAAGTTAAAAACAGGTGTTCTCTGGTGGCCTAGTGGTTAAAAGATTTGGCATTGTCACTGCTGTGGTATGTGTCACTGCTGTGGTGCAGGTTCAACCCCTGGCCTGAGAACTTCAGCATGCTATGGGTAGGGCCATAAAAATAAAGAATAAAAAGTTAAAAACGGATATAATGTACTAACTTAAAATATACTGAAACTCATATGTGAAAACTAAATTAAATGTTAATGTTGGGGAGTTCCCTTCGTGGCACAGCAGAAAAGAATCCTACTAGGAACCATGAGGTTGCGGGTTCTATCCCTAAGTGAGGTCCGGCACTGCTGCTGCCACGAGCTGTGGTCTAGGTCGCAGACTAGGCTCACTAGGATCCTGCATTGCTGTGGCTGTAGCATAGGTTGACAGCTGTAGCTCTGATTGGACCCTTAGCCTGGGAACCTCCATATGCCTCAGGTGTAGCCCTGAAAAGCAAAAAAAAAGTTAAAGTTTAATTAGATCAATGATTCTCAATAAATAAGTAATAATGGTAGAAATTTAAAGTACACTTCAAATAATTCTTCTTTCAAAAGATCTATTATGGGAGTTCCCCTAGTGGCTTAGTAGGTAACAAATGCCAACTAGTATCCACAAGGATGCAGGTTCAACCCCTGGGTTCAGGATCCAGCAATGCAGTGAGCTATGATGTAGGTCACAGATGCAGCTTGGATCCTGCATTGCTGTGGCTATGGTGTAGGCTGGCAGCTGAAGCTCCAATTCAACCAGTAGCCTGGGAACTTTCAGATGCCATACCTGCTGCCCTAAAAAGAAAAAGTCTATTATGGCAGTGTAGTGGTTCTCAATGTGATTCCTAGTACCATTAAAGGGGCTCCAAGATTGTTTCAAGGAGCCCATGAGGTTAAAACAATTTTTGTAATACAACTAAAATTTTTAAGTTCTAAATTCTAAAGAATTTCCAGAATTATAATAATTGACCCTTCAACAATGTTGGGGGTTAGGGACACCAAAGCTCCATGCAGTTGTAAATCTGCATATAAAATATAGTTGGCCATCCATGTAAGCAGTTCCACATCTGAGGATTCAAACAACCTCTAATCAGATCATACAGTATTATAGTATTTACTATTGAAAAAAATCCACGTATAAGTGGACCCATGTAGTTCAAAACCATGTAGTTCAAGAGTCAACTGTATATTTATTTTTAACTTTTTTCTTCTATATTCTAAATAAAACTTCCCGGAGGCTACGTGTAATGATGATGCTAGTGGTTTTACCTGCCAATAATTTTGCACCATTTGTGCAAATAATCAGCACAATGAAAAACGCAAATAGCATCTCAACTGTATATTTATTTTTAACTTTTTTCTTCTATATTCTAAATAAAACTTCCCGGAGGCTACGTGTAATGATGATGCTAGTGGTTTTACCTGCCAATAATTTTGCACCATTTGTGCAAATAATCAGCACAATGAAAAACGCAAATAGCATCTTAACATTATTATGAAAATAGTTTTTTCAAGTTTTTTTTTGAAATATAGATTATTGGCATTGTTGTGATAATTTCTGCTGTAGAAAATAATTTTGGAAATTCCTTAGTGGGCTAGAAGGTTAAGGATCTGACATTGTCACAGCTGTGGCTTGGGTTCAATCTCTTGCCCCAGAACTTCTGCATGCCATGGGTGCAGCCAAATAAATAAATAATAAAAATAAAATAGGGAGTTCCCGTCATGGCTCAGTGGTTAACGAATCTGACTAGGAACCATGAGGCTGTGGGTTCTACCCCTGGCCTTGCTCAGGGGGTTAAGGATCCAGCGTTGCCCTGAGCTGTGGTGTAGGTCACAGATGTGTCCTGGATCCTGCGTTGATGTGGCTCTGGTGTAGGCCTGTGGCTACAGCTCTGATTAGACCCCTAGCCTGAAACCTCCATATGCCACAGGTAAAGCCCTAAAAAAAGACAAAATAATAAAATAAAATACAGTACTCATACTTTAAAAAAAGAGAGAAAAAATAGTTTTGGATTTGCCAACATTCTAAACGCATTCCCACCAGAGGGCTCCATATTCCACACTTTGAAACTGCATTAATAGGGTAATAAATCTTGCCAGCAGGTAATAGAAGGTATAGTGTAGGATCTTCAAACTAATCCTAGCAACAATTTAAAATATTGTGAGTTATCAAATGTAATCCTGAATTAGGTAAAGTCTTCTTAGATATATTACGAAAGCACAAGCAACAAAAGAAAAAACTGGACTTAAAAAATTTGCTTCAAAACGATACCATCAAGTAAGAAGATAACCCGTAAAAGGGGAATATATATATGACTTGTCTCCAGAATATATAGAAGCTTTTACAATAACACAAATAACCGAACTGAAAATGGAGACAGGAGGAGTTCCTGTTGTGGCTCAGAGTTAATGATCCCTGACCTCCTTCAGTGGGTTAAGGATCTGGCGTTGCCAGGAGCTGCGTTGTAGATTACAGACTTGGCTCAGATCATAAGTTACTGCGGCTGTGGTGCAGGCCGGCAGCTGCAGCTCCAATTGGACCCCTAGTTGGGAACTTCCACATACTGCAGATTCAGTCATAAAAAAGAAAAAAGGGGAGGGGGGAGAAAGGAACTGAATAGAAATTTCTTTAAAGAAAAGACACAAACAGCTAATAAGCACATGGATAAATGGTGAATATCATTAACCACCAGGGAAATGTAAATCAAAAACCCAGTATTATACAACTTCACATCCACTAGGAGGGCTATAACCAAAATGATAGATAACAAGTGTTAACACAGATGTGAAGAAACTGGAAGCCTCACACATTACTGGGGGAATATAAAATGGTGCAGCCACTTTGGAAAACAGTGTAGCAATTCCCCAATTAGAAAAAGTTGCCAGGGACTTCCTGTTGTGGAACAGCTTTGTGGAACAGCAGAAACAAATCTGACTAGTATCCATGAGGATTTGGGTTTGATCCCTGGTCTTGCTCAGCGGGTTGGGGATCCTGCGTTGCTGTGAGTTGCGGTATATGTTGCACACATGGCTTGGATTCCACGTTGCTGTGGCTATGATGTAGGCTGGCAGCTGTAGCTCTGTTCACGCCTAGCCTGGGAACTTCCATATGCTGCTGGTGTGGCCCCAAAAACCACAAAAACAAACAAGTGTTGCCATATGATCAAGCAATTCCACTCCTAGGTATACTCTCAAGAAAAATAAAAGATACCCATATAAAGACTTGTATATGAAGATTCATAGAATTATTATTCTATAATAGTCAAAAGGTGTAAATAACTACATTAGCAAAACATAGCCACACAATGGAATATTCAGTGATAAAAAGGGATAAGTACTAGTACATGCTACATCATGGTTAAACCCTGAAAACATTATGGTAAGTGAAAGAAGTCAGAAAGATATTATTTCATTTATATGAAATGTCCTGGACAGTCAAATCTTTAAAAATCAAAAGCAGATTAGTGGTTACAAGTGTAAGAGAATGGTGAGTGAACACTAATGAATATGAAATTTCTTTTTGAGATGACAAAAATGTTCTAAAAACAATTATGACAATGGTTGCAAAAGTCTGTGAATATACAAAAAGCCACTGAATTTAAAAAAGGTGAACTTTATAGTATATGAATTATATCTAATGAAATGTATACAAAAGTCAGGACCCTTATTATGACGTAAAGACACTACATGATCTACCCTTCATATTCTAACCTCATTGCTACTAAATTCCGCTCTCTCAACACTAAACCTTTGCCTCTAAGATGCCATCAGACAGTTCTGTGGTGCAGTGGGTTAAGGATCTGGCACTGCTTCCAGCAGCAGCTTGTGTAGTTGCCATGGCCTAGTTTGATCCCTGGATAGGAACTTCCATTTTGCAGCCAAAAAATTAAAAGCTGCCACTAGGCATGTTGCCACCTCCGGTCCTTTGCATTTGATTTTTCCTCTGCTTCAAATATTCTTCTTTCAGGTATGTTCGGAAATTCTCCCATTCCTTTCAAGTTTTTACCAAAAAATTATTTTCCAAATGAGGTCCTAAACTGTTATCCGAATGAAAATTTAAACCCTCTGATATATCCTATCAATCCCCACTCTGCTTTCTTTTTCTCCCTTGCATTTCCTATTATATAAAATACCAAATATTCTATTTTCTTATTCCTTTACCAAATAAAAAATTTACAGTATTTAGGTGTACAGCACAGTAATGCAGTATTTTTGCAGTTTAAACTCCATGTAACTACAAGATAATGTCTCTTGCTATACCATCTTTGTCGTTTACCTATTTCATACATAGTAATTTGTATCTATTTATCCCATACCCCTAAGTTTGTCCCTCCCCCCTTCTTCCTTTGTTAACCATGTTTATTTTCTTTATCTGTGTCTGTTTCAGTTTTGCATATACATTCATTTACATTAGATTCCACGTAAAAGTTATATAATATTTGACTTACTACACTAAGCACAATATTCTCTAGGTCCATTCACATTATAGCAAATGGCAGAATTTCATTCTTTTTATGGTTGAATAACATTCCATTGTATATATATGCCATATCTAGGAAGATGATCTGTTAATGGGTACTTGGACTGCTTCCATGTCTTGGCTGTGGTAAATAGCGTAGATATTAACATCAGGGTGCATGATGGAGTTCCCGTTGTAGCTCAACAGAAATGAATCTGACTAGGATCCATGAGGACAAAGGTTCCATCCCTGGCCTCACTCAGTGGGTTAAGGATCTGGGTTGCTGTGAGCTGTGGTAGAGTCGAAGACGTGACTCAGATCCCACGTTGCAGTGACTGTGGTGTAGGCCGGCAGCTACAGCTCCAACTTGACCCCTAGCCTGGGAAGCTCCATATGCCACGCGTGCATCCTTAAATAGCAAAAAAAAAAAAAAAAAAAAAAAAAAAAAAAACCAACCAAACAAAAAAAAACAAAGAAGAAAGAAAAGGGGGGGGGGGCGTGTATCTTTTTTTAGTGTATATATATATATATATTTTTTTTTTTTTGTCTTTTTTGCTACTTCTTGGGCCGCTCCCGCGGCATATGAAGGTTCCCAGGCTAGGGGTCGAATCGGAGCTGTAGCCACCAGCCTAGGCCAGAGCCACAGCAACGCAGGATCCAAGCCGCGTCTGCAACCTACACCACAGCTCATGGCAACAATGGATCGTTAACCCACTAAGCAAGGGCAGGGACCGAACCTGAAACCTTGTGGTTCCTAGTCGGATTCGTTAACCACTGCGCCACGATGGGAACTCCGCATTTGTTTTTTTTTTTTGTTTTTTTTTTTTTGCTATTTCTTTGGGCCGCTCCCGCGGCATATGGAGGTTCCCAGGCTAGGGGTCGAATCAGAGCTGTAGCCACTGGCCTACGCCAGAGCCACAGCAACGCAGGATCCGAGCCGCGTCTGCAACCTACACCACAGCTCACGGCAACGCCGGATCGTTAACCCACTGAGCAAGGGCAGGGACCGAACCCGCAACCTCATGGTTCCTAGTCGGATTCGTTAACCACTGCGCCACGGCAGGAACTCCCACGCATTTGTTTTTTGATACTAAGTTGTATGAACTGTTTATATATTTTGAAAACTAACCCCTTGTCACATCATTTGCAAATATTTTCTCCCATTCTGTAGGGTTT
Organism: Sus scrofa; assembly: GCF_054392235.1. NCBI lineage: Eukaryota > Metazoa > Chordata > Mammalia > Artiodactyla > Suidae > Sus > Sus scrofa. The sequence goes on along the minus strand of NC_139395.1, from coordinate 33,577,781 downwards.
TTTTTTTTTTCCATTTTGTGAATGGTTTCCTTTGCTGTGCAAAAGCTTTTAAGTTTAGTCTCATTCATTTATTTTAGTAATAACAGGTGTTTGAAGATGGTAAAAGGTTTAGTAATAACATTAATGGAGATTAACATAAATTGAAGTTACAGCAGCCTTTTCAAAAATGAAAAACCCTAATTTGATTAATTTTATTCTTTCATACTGACATGAGTAAAATGAATAACAGAACTCTAAAAGATGAACTATTGAGGAGTTCCCATCATGGCGCAGCGGAAACAAATCCGACTAGGAACCATGAGGTCGCGGGTTCGATCCCTGGCCTCGCTCAGTGGGCTAAGGATCTGGCATTGCCGTGAGCTGTGGCATAGGTCAGGGGCTGTAGCTCCGATTCAACCCCTAGCCTGGGAACCTCCATATGCCACGACTGTGGCCCTAAAAAGCATGCATGCATGCATAAATAAATAAATAAAAGATGAACTATGGAGTATTTACTTTGTAATATACATTCTACTGAGTGTATATCTACTATCCATTCCAACCCTCACAATAATTCTATAAGAGGCTTTTTACATTATCTTTCATATGTCAATGGGGAAAATGAGATACAAACATATTAGCAGCCATGTCAACAACTTAAAGCTGGTAAGTGATGGAGACGAGATTAATATCCAGTGCTTGAACTTTGAATTATCTTTACCTGGCATCTTATCTGGCTAGCAGAAGTCAGACCATACCACTGAGAGGTTGAGGTTCCATGAGTCCACAAGGACCCTCAACTCTCCTAAAAACTAGTTTCAAATTACACACAAGAACTTGGATGGACTGCAAAGTAATTATGTTGAATGAAAAATGGTTACAAACTGTATGTCTCCCTTTTAAAACATTCTCGCCAAAATTACAGAGATTGAGAACAGATCAGTGGTTTCCTTGTGTTGGGTGCAGGCTTTATCTCATAAGTTACCCCTAAGAATAACCCCCACGAAGTGGTCAATACCCATCTCCTTATTTTCTTTTGATTTCCTGATGGTTTTCCTCTGCCCCAAGGAACAGTCTTCCTTTACTTCCATGCTCACTTCTACAGCACCTTCTTGGGGCTTCACCCTGGCAATTCTTCCTTCCAATCAAGTAAGGACAGGAGCCACCTCACTTGAGCTAGTTTTTCTTTTTGCTCCCAGGGGAGAGAGAGATATGATATATATATATATCACAATTTTTCTCAAACTTTGAATTAGGAAACATGCATTAGTTTCTAATTATGAACAAAAGTACAGTGTGATGTCAAGAAGGGGCCAACATGTTCATCAAAGAGCAAATCCAGGAGCCTCCATGGTGGCTCAGCGGAACGAATCTGACTAACATCTATGAGGATACAGATTCGATCCCTGGCCTCGTTCATGGGTTAAGGATCCAGCGTTTCTGTGACTGGTATAGGCAGGCAGCTGTAGCTCCGATTGGACCCTTAGCCTGGGAACCTGCATATGCCACGGGTGCGGCCCTAAAAAGACAAAAAAAGAGCGAATCCAATCACCACAAAGAAGATCGAAGGTTGATAAACAATTGTCCTTTCAGCCTCTCTGTCTCTTCGACACTACATAAGATCTGGGCCCCTATGGCCTCGTCTCCAGGCTGCAGTTAGAGACTTAATGAGGAGGGGAAACGGCCCAGGGTTGGTGGCCAGAGGGGCTGCTATGCTCTGAGGCAGATTTGGGAGAAAACGAGGCCCGGCTCCTCCACAGCCCAGCCTTCGCCTGGGCGGCTCCTCCGTCTTCCACAGCTCTGAGGTAAGAGCTGCTGCCCAGGTCCCACAGCCGCCCCTTCCCCACATCCTGGCGCCCAGTCCTTTCCCTTCTCCCGAGTCAAGTCAAGTCAAGTTACCTGTCAGGGCCCAAAGAGCGTGTGAAGAGACTGCATGTGGCCCACTACTGTTGGCGGTTAACTGCCACCTCTCACAAGTTTGGCTCAGGGTGTGTCTGAGCATGCGCTTCTCTCAGCCAATCAGAGGCAAGGGAGGCCTGAGGGACACCTCTGAGTGGATGGCCTGGAGAGGCGTCTTGCAGCCAATCAGAGCCAAACGAGCTCCGAGGCTGCATCGCCAGTGGATGTGTTATTTCATTCGTATGCGCCCAGGTGGATAGGAGTGACCTATCCAGAGGCAGCCGACTTGTGGCCAGTCAGGGCCAAGAAAGTGAGGCATGTCTTGAGAGTTCTTATGGGGCAAGAGCCACAGGAACATCTAGCGGCTGTCAGGGCTCAGCGCTCTGAATAATTGGAAGCTGAGAACTGCTGAATAACATGGGCCTGAACTCACACTGGTTCCTTCTGCCATAAATGCTCTTCTCGCTTTCCTTACCAGTTGAATACAGTGCTTCCTTCAGAGGCCAACGCAATGCCATCTTCTCCTCTAAGCTTACCCCAACCTGAGAGAATCCAACCTCAAGAAGACCGGCCCTGTCAGCCTGCATTGAGACTGCCCATCCTATCAGACTAAGAGCTTGTCACACAGCCAGGAAATGGAGGCAGATTGCATAACATCAACTTGCAAGGGCTTTGGAGGCTGAGGCCAAGCTTCACTCAGAGCCAGATTTCATAACCTCTAAGATTTGTGGCCTGAGGGAAGGGAATTATCCCCTCTAAGATCAGCTTTCTCATCTGCAAAAAGGAGGAAGGTGGTAAAGCCTCCATTTGAATTGTTGCATGAATTGAACTGTAAGTAAAGGGACAGCACAGGCTCTTGTCATTTCCCCAGCTGTCTGGGGAATGTGGGAGTCCAGGGGCTGAGGAGTAGGCAGGGGATTGGTAGCATCTTCTGGTTACTAAAGGCTTTTTTTAAGCAAAAGGCGTTTCCAGATTGGTGGCAGCTCAGGATGGCACTGGCAGAACTGGACCCAGGAGATGTTCTTTAGCTGAAGAAAATGTTTGCGTAGGGGGTGAGGTCCCCATACCAGAAGGGTTCCAGCAGAAAGAGGCTGTGTCTGGATTTGAACAAACAGACCCCTCAGACCTTATCCCAGTCTTGTAATCTGTGACTGGGAAGTGAAGAGGTGCTGCAGCATTTTCCCTTCTGGACCCAAGCCTCCTTGTCTCTAAAATGAGAGGACTGGGTTGCACATCTCTAGGTGGGGAACTGGGTTAGAGAAGGCAGTTCAACCTTAGAAAAAAACTCAGCACCTCCAAAGCCTCTCACTGTACATACTTGACCTCATGGCCTTTCATCAGGAATGCCTTCTCCCACCCTACCCCTATATCCTCTACCACCTCTCTCAGTAGTCCCTCCATGTTCAACATTATTAAATACTAAAAATCTGACTGTCCTCTGAGGACACTCATTTGTCTCTAACCTTCTCCAGAGTGGCTGCTCTTTCTCAAACACTCTTGGCTCTGAAGGATTTAGAGGAGAAAAAGATGAGGAAGGTGCAATGATCTGGCATGGAGGAGATGAGAACTGGGAGCCCAAAGGTAAGGCAGCTTTACCTGTGAGGAGGCAGCAGCACTGAATTAGGGGCTTCTGAGAGCTGGGATTTCTGGTCTAGAACCCTCAGAGGTCTTTCCTGAGCATTAGATGGCAAAATCTGGGGAAGAGAATGAAGCTCTCCAGTGAGTCACCAGAACCAACAGAAAGGTTTAGAACCTGGGTCAGAAAGAGCACCCCTCCCCATGCCACAGGTTTGGGCTCCTGTGTGACACTGAACAAACCACTGAACCATTGAATGAAACTCCACTTCTCCTGTCAACAAGCCTTCTAGGTCTCCACTGGTATGCTTTCCTTAGCTCCAGCTCTTCCCATCTATTCTCAGTCCCCATTCTGGGCTTATCTCCTGCTTCTCATCCCTCCTCCGGCCTTCTGCACCTACCATAGAATGACTCTCCCACCTCTCGGTCATCCCTATGCCCTTATCATCCCACCCCGCAGAGCCAAACAAGTAAGCTGAGCTCCAAGGCCCCTCTTCCCTCCCTCAGAACCCATTCATCCTGTGGGGATCTAGCCCTACAAGCTAGAGTTCCTCACCTCCCCAACCATCCCCCCAGAAACAAGCTCATCCCATTGCCATTCCTTGCCTAAACTGCCCCACCTCTTCCACAATCTCTCCCAATCCAGAGCCATCTCCCCTTTGCAACCCTAGCTTGGGTTTGGATTCTCCCTGCCTTTGGCTTGCTGTGGCAACTTACCTTCAGAGATGGATGTAGATATAAAAGTGAAGACATTATGTGAAAGTAACGTTTAAAAGGATGTGATACAGGAGTTCCCTGGTAACTCACTGGGTAAGGATCTGGCATTTTTACTGCTATGGCTCAGGTCACTGCTGTACCACAGGTTTGATCCCTGGCCAGGGTACTTTCGCATGCCATGGGTTTGGCCATAAGAGTTGTGATACAAATGTAAGAGGCTATATTGGAGTTCTCTTGTGGTGTAGCAGGCTATGGATACAGCGTTGTCACTGCAGCAGCCTGGATCGCTGCTGTGGCACAGGTTCAATACCTGGCCTGGAAATTTCCACATTCCACAGGTGCAACCCCCCCAATTTAAAATGCTATATTAACGTTTACTCTTACATAAATTCCTTCCAGATACTCAGAATTGCAAACTTCCCCGTTGTGATGGCTTTTCTCTCTTGCACTTCTAACCTGCTGGCCAGCTACAGTTCCCTAAGCAGAAATGTGTTTCCTTTGGTAGCATGGAAATCTCAGAATGTCTGGAGGCAGCTAGAGCTAAGGCAGATTCATCTCTGTCACTTACTAACGTTCATCCTTTAATAGGTTTCTTTCCTGCTTTGATTGCTCACCTATAAAATGAGCACATAATTGCTTTATTTGGCTGTTGTGATACTTAAATAAGAAAATGCTTATAAGGCACTTGACAATAAATACTTAAGGAAGTTTTCTTCCTTAAGTATTTTGATGGCCAGGTCTTCACTGGTGGTGACAGGAACCATCTAGGTACAAAGTACAGAGAACCAGAGTGCCTGGAGGTTTAGAGCCACCAGCCATGACTGGTGCCAGGGTATAATACCCCAGTTCCCTTGCTCTTGTTTAGGACAAGCCTGAGTGTGTGCTACACTAGCTACACTGCTCACCTCTGTGTGACTAAGCCTAGGTTATTCTCTATGGTACGCCCTTGCCTGGCCTTCTTCCTTTTATATGTCTCCAATCCCCCACTGGTTTTTCCTGGGAATACTTTCTGATAAAACACTTTCACAAAAATGCTCATTTTACAGTCTGCTTCTAAGGAAACCCAAACCAAATCTAAGAAAGTCTCATTATACCTACCTGAGGCTGCTGAGGACGAGTGCACAGAAGAGAGCAGGGTGCCTGGTGCACAGCAGGTGATCCACAAATGGCTGAGCTCAGGAAGTGCCAACAGATGCTGGCGCCAGGTATTAGGAGAGGACCACCCTAGCCAGGCCAGGAGATTGAAGGGGATGTCTGGGTTTGAGGAAGCAGACTACCAGTGTCTGCTCCTCAACCTGATTACAAAGATGAAGAAAAGAGACTCAGGCTCTGTGTCACTTGCCCAGGTCCCCTCAGCTGGTGAGTGGCAGAACTGGGATGCAAACCCAGACCTGTTATGTGGCAACAGAACACAGAAGGAAACGGGCACCGAGACCATGAGGCCAGGAGAGTAGACACAGCAGAGGGCAAAGAAGCTGTGATGAGAGCACAGTGAGAGTGGCAGTAAGAGGAGGGGGAGGTCCCTGGTGGCTCAGTGGGTTAAGGAGCTGGCGTCATCACTACTATGACTGGTTAGTGCAGTGATGCAGGCTTGACCCTTGGCCCAGGAACTTGTGTGTGCCACGGGTGCAGCCAAGAAAATGAGAAAAAGAGGAAAAGGATCAATTTGGGAGAAATGACAGGATCTGGTGAGAGAATGTAGGCAGGACACCTACTGTGTGAGCTCAAGGGTGGGGCTTTGGTCCGCATTGTTCACTGCAGTATTCCCAGCACCGCAGCACACAGTGCCTGGGTCATAGAGGCATTCAAGTAATATGCAGGAGTTCCCGTCGTGGCGCAGTGGTTAACGAATCCGACTAGGAACCATGAGGTTGCAGGTTCGGTCCCTGCCCTTGCTCAGTGGGTTAACGATCCGGCGTTGCCGTGAGCTGTGGTGTAGGCTGCAGACGCGGCTCGGATCCTGTGTTGCTGTGGCTCTGGCGTAGGCCGGTGGCTACAGCTCCGATTCAACCCTTAGCCTGGGAACCTCCATATGCCGCGGGAGCGGCCCAAGAAATAGCAACAACAACAACAAAAAGACAAAAGACAAAAGACAAAAAAAAAAAAAAAAAAAAAAGAAATATGCAAAAGATGTGTAAAGTGATGGATGGTGAGACAAAAAACATCATTAGGTGGAATTTATTTACACTACTCACAAAATTCTAAATACCTTACATAGACTTGTTCATGAATGAACAAGTGTTATCCCATGCTGGACACTGTTTAGGCACTGAGGATATAGCAGTGAGTGAGCTTCAGACACAGAGGGGAGAAAAATGACAAATCAAGGAACAAGGTCACATAAGATAGTCATAAATGCTAGTAAATAATGTGAAAGCCCTGGTGGTGCACTGGGTTAAGGGTCCGTTGTCACTGCTGTGGCTTGGGAACTTCCCCATGCCATGGGTTCAGCCAAAAAAAGGAAAAAGACAATGAGAGGGAAAAAATAGACTTGAAATATTTAAATATTTGATTACTGAATGAACTAGTGGGTAAATGAAAGGGCTTTGCCAATGTCCTCAGAGTATAACAATGGAGGTCCCCCTGGCAGGCATGAGGACGTTGCTCAAGGAAGCCAGCTGGCAGGGGAGAGAGAAAGTGGGCTCGGTTTCACAGCTTGTTACAAGTGGTGTTGGCAGAGATTCCTGGAGAACTGACAAATATGAAAATGAACTCTTAGGTTCATAGTCATACCAACACACACACACACACACACACACACACACACACACACACACACACGCATGCTGTGTGCATGTGTATCTACCATGATCAAGAATAAAAATACTGTAGTTCCCTGGTGGCTCAGCAGGTTAAGGATCTGGCATTGTCTCTGCTGTGGCATGGGTTCCATCCACAGCCCCAGAACTTCCGCATGGTAGGGTCAAAAAAAAAAAAAAAAATTACAGCAGGAAAGAACCCAAATGAATAAGGAGTGGCCCTTCAACCCTGGAAGACCTTGGTTTTGTCATAGCCGGGCAAAAGGCCCCACCCACAAAAGGTCATTTTCTCCTGTTTCTGAGGTGGGCTTCTGCCAGCATCTTGGTCTCCCTTGCTTTAGGAATAATGTCACGGAGGGTTGGGAGAGATTATTTCGTCATGTGGAAGGTATAGCGATGACAAGTGGTGCTGGAATCCCAACAGAGCCTGTTTCCTGGGGATTCTGCTGAATTGGCTGGGAATTTGGAAGTCCTGGCCCCGGCCCAGCCCTCCCTGCATGAGGACCTGGGGACAGCATGTTCTGGGTGGATCCCTCCCCCTTTCTTTCATTCCCATCACAGGCCTCAAGGTTATGGGCACATTCCCAAACTGCATTCCCGTACTTGATGAGATCGCACGGTCCAGGTTAGGGGCTGAACTCCAGTCCCCACCCAGCCCTACCCCACCCCATTCTTACCAAACACTTGTCCTGGAGCCAAGACCCTCGCAGACAACTCTGACTCACCTGGCAGGTTATCCAGGATGCTGATGAACTTTCCTCAAGCAGTAGGATCTCTCCCTGCTCACAAGACAGTATAAAAAGTTTAAGTTTCCAATTCAATGCCAGGCTAGGTCCAGAGAAAATACTGTCTTTAGTCTTGCTCCCTACCCTCTTTGGATGCAGCATGCAGTGGCCCGATGTGGGATCTCAGTCCCCAGACCAGAGATCAATTGAAAAGTGCCAAGTCCTAACCACTAGAGCACCAGGGAACTCCTTGGCTTAGTGTTTCATAGCAAGGATAACACACATCAAAGTTGACATCTTTTGAGTCGAACACCAAGAAATTATCCCACCTAAGAAAACAAAGTTGTTGTCAGGCCACCTGTCCCAGCAAGCCCTAGAAGGGCTTGGTTGAGCAGAAAGTACATCCACATCACAGAATCCACCAGGCAAAAGTGAGGTATGAAGTTCCCATCGTGGTGCAGTGGAAACAAATCCAACTAGGAACCATGAAGTTGCAGGTTCGATCCCTGGCCTTGCACAGTGGGTTAAGGATCTGCTGTTGCCGTGAGCCATGGTGTAGGCTGCCTGGGAACCTCCATATGCCATGAGTGTGGCCCTAAAAGGCCAAAAAAAAAAAAAAAAGAGTGAGGTAAAAGTGGATGAATACCCAGCCAAAATCAAGTGTCTGTATATCAGACTAACACAAAATCACGTTCACATTTGCCAATGTTGCAGATTCTTCTCCTCCTTTCTTCTAGGAATGCTTCGTCTGGCACTAGGCTAAGCAGGGAGGATCAACGGTAAGTCACAAGCCAGCCTTTAAAAAAACAAAAAACAAAAAACACAGACTTGTCAGGAAAAGAAAGATCAACACTAGAAATGGTGAGCTAACTGAAAAAGACTAATTGGTTTTAAATCATCCCTAGACCAGGTCTAAACTCCCTAGGTATGCAGAAATGAGGCAACAGGCCCCAAATCCTTTTGCAGATGGGAACATGGTCCCTAGTTTTAAGGCTAAAGACAAAAGAGGGAAGGAGGGGGAGGCACTGGGAGTTTGAGAGTAATAGATGCAAACTATTATATTTAGAATGGATAAACAACAGGCCCTACTTTATCACACAGCAAACTATATCCAACCTCCTGGGATAGACCTTGATGGAAAATAATTTTTTAAAAAATGTATATATGTATAACTAAGCCACTTTGCTATACAGCAGAAATTGGCACAACATTGTAAATCAAATAATTTAAAAAATTTAAAAATGACTTACAGGCATTCCCATCATGACTCAGTGGTTTAAGAAACCACCTAGTATCCATGAGGAGGCAGGTTCAATCCCTGGTCTGGCTCAGTGGGTTAAGGATCTGGCATTGCATGACCTATGGTGTAGGTCACAGATGTGGCTCAGATCCAGAGTTGCTGAGGCTGTGGCCTAGGCTGGTGGCTACAACTTTGATTCGACCCCTAGCCTGGGAACTTCCATATACTGCGGGTGCAGCTCTTAAAAGACCAAACAAACAAACAAACAAAAACAAAAAACACAACAACTAAAACCCAAAAAACACTTACAAAAAGAGATATGGGTTAAGCATTTCTGAAACTACTACACGTTTTCTAGAAGTGGCAGATAAAGAAGTATATTTTGGATAATGAGTCCGAGGTTTCTCTCTGAAGAAATTGCTACAAATAATGAATGGAAGGAGGCTGGAGTAAAATCTGTGTTATTGGGTTAGAATCAAAAGTATCAATACCAACTCAAGGTTTTTAGTGTATTACAGATAGACACTAAAATGTGCATATATTCCCTGGTGCCGTCTGCTAAGAGGGCCTGAGAGCAGTGACACTCCAGCAGAAATGAGTAGCACCCAGCCAGAGGCTGCCAGATCTGAAATTTCCCAAGAATCCTGAAGTCCAGATTTTAAAGCATTTGAGCTCTGTAGCATTTCCTCATTTAAAATGCCAGTACCTACCTGTTTTGAAAACACTGCATGAACCAAATCCACCCCACCAACCAGAGAACCATCCATCCACTGCAGACTCCTGTTCATGAAGGGCAGTGTACACGCCCTTATTCATTCTGGATTAAAGGATCACACAGACACACCATTTCCATGGAAAAACCCTCTTGTTTATTTGATTAAACAAAAATAAAATAAGCTGCATAGGAACAATTTTAAAGTCCAAAGAGACACCAACTTTGTTTTAAGGCTGCAGTAGCTGATACAGCATCTCCTTGCTACCTTCTCCAGCCTTCTCTGTGGACCACAGTGATACATTCAGAAGCCTGTTAGCTAACACAGGAGTTTTTGAACACTTTTCCATTGGTTCTTCACCTGCTCATTGCCTGTCATGCCTGAGGCCTGCAGTATATCATTTAAGATTTAAAAGTAAAAATCCAGAGGAAAAAGGAGAGAAAAACAAAAAAAACAAAAAACCCCACCCCAAACAAAAACCCACCTTAAAGGTTTGGGGAAAAACCTTTGCTTCCCCATTCACGACTTAATTGACAGGATGGGCACCATCGCTGCAATGCCCATATTTAAAAGTGTCAAGAGGCAGTCAGCACCCAGGTGGGCTTGCAGCACGGTTTCTGTGGCCCAGGCAGTTATTCTGGCCTCGCATACCCATTATATTGTGTCTGCCTTGGACCAATTAGGAAAAAAAAAAAAAAAAAAAAAAAAAAAAGGCTTACCTTAGTCATTCTAATATAGGCAACATGCCCATGTTCTGCATTTACTTTTCTCACAAAAACCCCTCCACCAAGCCGTGTGTTCCACACTTAAAAATTAAAGCATTTTGCTGACCGGGCATGACAGCTAATGGACAGTATTGAGCAAGTTTCATTAAAAACCAAAACCAAAACCAAAACCACCTAACAACCCTCCCACCCACCCGAATATACCTAACATGCTAGTTAAAAACAACATCCCTTACCCACCCACCCTCTCACCTGCACTGAATTTAGGGGAAAAGAAGAAGGGAAAAAAAAAAAAAAAAGGAAGAAATCTTACCGCCCTAAAAAACAAGAACACCCCAGAAATGTGGAAAATCTCCCTCTGAAAAGACAACTAGACAGACTGTTAGAAACATAAAGAACTATTCCAGAGCCGGTTATTTAAAGAAAGTAAACACTTTGCTACACACATTAACATTCAGTCAGTGTGCTCTGAGATAGAGCCTTAAGCAAAATACTACCTGAGCTTGCAAGTTAATACAATCATTAAAAGGAGGTCTACGACCATGTGGATACACAAAACTTTTAGAACCATTACTGGTTAAATGACGATGGAAAAACATCCCACCAGGCTGGCTTGTTAACCCGTAAGATCAGTTTTAAAAATAGGCATCATTGAGGTATTTCTTCACCGTGACATTTTAAACCAAATTCACAAGAATGACAGTGGTCTTAGGTTCCTCTCTTCCAGCCCAAACACAAATTAGCTAGTGGGGGAAGAGAAGCAAAGAGGCAATACAGTTTATCATGGTAATGTGCTTTTCAACTTTATCAAGTATTTAATGAATAAGCAAAGCAAAAGAACACCTGTCAAAGAATATGTTACCTTTGGTAGGAAAAAATCCCCCAGACACAAAAGAGCAACCATCAGTGCTTAGTTTAACAGTGATTGTTGCAATGTCATGGTGGTGGGACATCCTGCTGGGTCCAGAAATAGTACAAATACAATCACGAACTCTAAAGGATGCTCATTCCATTCCCTTCAAAGACATGATGTTACCAATAACTAGACCCTTAGAATTGTTCCTAAAAAGTTGTATTTGCAGACATTCAAAATACAGGTAAAATGTTTTTCTCTTGGTGGGGGGGGGAGACCTAAAGGGCTTTATATGCAGTTAAGTCCTCAAATAGGTCAAATGAACCAGTAGTTTTATAATACTGAACAATGAGGTAATGGTGTGTGTAACTCCTAGGGGGGGAAAAAAGCCACATTGGTAAGAAATACTTGGATTTATGATTACATTTGCCTGAGTATAGGAATATTTGGTTTCAAAGTTGTTGTTGTTGTTTTCCAAGGTCAATCAAACGTTTCTCCTGGGAAAAGTCAGTTCTACATTTATAAAAACATTTTCTGCTAGAGGTAGCTCCTCACTCCTGCCCACTCCCTGGGAGGTTAATACTATTCAAAGACCCATCGGATGCTAACATGAGGTAGATGACTTTCACCAAAAGTGAGGTAGAAACTCAACGAAAGCAGAGTGGATGGTGTGGCATGTATCCTGTGCCTCTGGCCAGAGAGCCCCGGGAGGAACGGGCTCTACATTCCATCACATACAAGCGTTTGACTTTTATACAGCCCCAGACTGTTGGAAACTCATTTAGAGTGATGTTTGAAATAAATACTTTTGGCACCATTGGGTTTCTTTTTTTAAACAGAAAAACAAGCCTATAACTTTGGCATAGCTTTCACTATCTACCAGAACACAGCCCTCTCTGCATCTTCCAAAGAGGAAGACATGGATTCTGCTGCTTCAAGCTTAAAAGACTTCTCTCCTCAGGTCATTAAGCTTTGGCTTAACTGGAATAAAACAGACTGAGCCAACTTCACACTCTTCTCTTAACAACTCCATCACAAAGTACCTTCCATCCAGCAACTTTTTTTGGCCCAGCGTGTACGTTAGATTCTGTTTGTGGTACCCTTGTATGTGTTTCCCTGATTTCCCAAATAAGTTAGACTTAAAAGGGCATCCATCAATCAAAGAGTGAGTGCACGTGGGGGAACTGTCTGGGTCACTGGGCTCCAGCCAACTCGCATGCCACCTGCCAGCCACAACACAGCACAGGTTCTGAGACAGCATTGCTTCCTGTGACCAAATCCACAGAGGAATTACTAAGACAAACAAACAAACCAAAAACAGTAACACTTTTGAAATGTTGAGGCAGTGTCAACCAAAAGTGGCTTTTATCTGAGTTTAGATTTCCTTTAGCCACCCTAATACCCAAACCTGTATAATATTCAAGTCCAAACTGGCATCACAAGCTATATACCAACCTGACACCCCATCCCACCACTGGACCAGATCAGATATACATGGGGATTATTGTCTAAATATCAAAAAGAAATATTTTAACCTCCTCCCCCCACAGCACTCAGAACCTTATCTTTTTTCCCCTCTTTGACCCAATTCCTGCAACCCTAGCATCACCTTATAAGGGACAGGAGACATGTATCGAAATACGCTTATTTTGAACAGCCTCACTCACACAGATGTTGGCTTTTCTCATCTTTCTTTGATTTGGAGCATTCCACATTGTACAAGAAGCACACTCCCAAGTGCTTTGCACCAAGTCCTGGGGTCAGGAGTCAATCTGAGGCAGCCACAGAGGGCAATGTTTTAAAAACAAAAGCTTCCTAAGTGTGACTATGTTTCTCAAATGGCAGTGATGCACAATTGTGGGTGCAGAGAAAGGCAAGCAGGTGTCAAGAGGCAGTTATCACCCAGCCACATGCTCATGTCAGGGAGGGGACCCACTAGCTTTAAGCCTGCAAATTGGACAGTCTATTAATAAGCCCTGATCATTTCAGTCATCTGTGGAAATCCTGGCTTGACAACCAAATCCACAGAAAAATATTAAATAAGCAGCTTTAGTTACTGCTACTCACCAAGATTTCTCACTCAGGTCCCAATATTTCCCCACATATGGGCAAACCAGGAAGGGAAGAGTGAAGATGATGTGAGCGAAGACAGAATAATCAGAGGTAGTGACTACCTGAAATAACTTAGCCTGGCCATAATTACAATTTGGGTTTCTGAGAGCATTTGTAAAGAATTTTCAAGATCCATTATTTTTCCATTTAAAAAAAAATGTTAAGCATTTAAAAACCAGTTGTCTTTGGTATTTAAAGGGTATGACTAGTTGCGGGGGAGGAGGGGGGGAGAGGCGGCACATGGGGGGCTGAGAGAAGGAGGATGAGCACCATGTTTTTCCAAGATAAAAAACAATAAAAACGTTTAATTATATGAGCTCTTTACCAGTCAAAGCTTAGAACTTAGGAGCAACACAAAAAAGGCCACTGAATAGGAATTAGAGAGGAATTCACTATTAAATTCTTCAATTAAAAGACGAGGACCTTATGAAACAAGACCTCCTGGCACCTCCCCACCCTGAAACACAGCAGCTGGAAGGCAGCAGTTTGACTTTCCAATTTTGAGGTCCTTCATTGCATGCAGTTCTCCTTTATGAAACAAAGTTTGCCCCATTTTGGTCACTCAGAAACCCTAGAACTAAAGCAACGGGAAGAGACAGGGGCCCCTGACGTGATAAACTGAATGTCCAAAAGAGCTGGATGAGAAATGCTATTTGATGGACTTGCTAGCTACACTGCTCCCCCTCATTTGCTTTTCTTTGGGGACCACAAAAACAGTTGTTCCATCAGTTAGTTTATTCTGTTCGTTAAAAACTACATCCCTGTTGCAAGAGGCATTTCTCTTAAATGCCAGAACAGAAACTGATCTGTCAGTCTTCCTGTTTAAACCAGAGGTGTCCCTGTAGGCCATTGCTGTCCGGGAGCACCTCTTTGTCCTATGATGCTCTGCTTTGGAATGTGGTTCTCATTTAGCACGAGTTCTGCACCCAAGTCCAGCTTTTTATAAACCAACCCTGTAAAGTGACGGATGCCATCCCACGATTCTGCAGTGGGAGCCTGACTTAAGTTTTCATTCTTTGGTACCGATAAAAGGTTGAACAGAAGATATCATGTCCAGTCGGGGCAATTTGGTTTACAAATCCTCTACATTCAAAGGCCTTTGGGGGAGGGGTGGGGGGGGATTCACGTTAACCACAAGGTCTTCCAGCATGGCTGGGGAGCAGGCCACTCTGTAAAAGTGACCTGAGCAGAGGGTATGGGGATGTTCCTATTAACTTGACTTTCAAACATTCTATTTCCCTGAACTTCCAAAGCAGGAAAAAATTGTGCTTTTTAAAAACAAAAGTCCTTCCCTTTGTCTACTCTTTTTAGGAAAAGAAACACCTAGCATTAAGAGAACAACATTCAATCGTGGGCTGGGGACCATGCCTGCCCTCCGAAGCCTGGGGGTACCCTTCCTGTTTTTCATGCTCTCTGCTGACCCACTCAGCAAACGCACACCCACCCACTCATATCCACACGCCAGTCCATGCCTGAAAATTCCCTTCCTAAGAAGGAGGTTAATTTTTGCCTTCTTTCTACTTAATTCTTTATAACCAAAGCAAACTACAAATACTGAACTTTTGAAAATATTTATCAAAAATCCTGAACTACATCTACGTTTTCAGGAACCAAAGTATGAAAAGAAGAAGTTCTTTGGGATGTGGTAGAGCACTTCCAGTTTTACTATTTTGGTGTAAGGTGGCTTCACACCCACACGTACACATATACACAGACCCACACCCACCAACTCACACACATGCATGCGTGCACACCCTCCCTTTAAAGAAACAAAAGATTGCATACCCTAAGATATGAATGGTCTGCTTTTCTTGGCTAGCAAGCCACAGCCACATCTTCTAAGAATAAGAAAAGATGCTGATGCTGAACAGGATGATAAACACACTGAGGTATAAAAGGAGAACACAGGAAAGTTCTCTGTTGCAGCATTAAAAAAAAAAAAAAAAAAAAAAAAAAAAGATTTTTTTTTTTTCCAAAAAGATCAAGATCACACAACACAACCTAATCCCATAAACACAGTATTCTCAAGATCACAAATACTCTACCATTAAGCATCTTAAATCCTATTTTTCCACATTTTATACTTCTTTGTTTTTTAACTTACTAGTAGTTTTTCTCGTGTTTCCTTGGCTCAATCTACAGAATGCACCCCACCGCACACATCCAGCGCCCTCCCAGCCAGAGATGCTAGGCTTGTGCATGTCACGCCCCACAGAAGGAAGAGTAAACTCCACCACGTGAGGGGGGGGAGGCAGAGGGCCTGTTGGAGAAGGAAATGTAAAGGTTTCTGAGGTAGATAGAAATCATCACAGGCTCAATCCCTGCAGAAAAGACAAGTACATTCATCTGTAAAAAAATAAAGATGAGGTAGGACGTAAGCAATGTTGTACTTTTCTTGTTGTCTTTAAACAAAAGAAAAAAAGAAATTTCCCTGAGACGGTTTCTTCTTTGAAATTCAAAAGGGGGAGAGAGAGACGTATACACGCACACCCCAAACCCAGAAGCCTAGGAAATGTGATTAGAAGATGAGGATTCGATTGTTGCCAAAGTCCACCACGACGATCATGCCGTCTGGTGTGACGGCAATGCCAGAGGGGCGGTCCATCTGCCCAAAGCCGCTGCCCTGGGCCCCAAACTTGCACAGGAAGCTGCCGTTGGACTCGAACATCTGCACCCGGTGGTTCCTGGAGTCGGCCACAATGATGCGCCCCTCCTGGTCCACTGCCACGCCCTGCGGGCGCAGGAATTGCCCGTTGCCGGTGCCCTCCGAGCCCAGGAAGCGGGCTGACTGGCAGTCGGGATGGATGACCAGGAGGCGGTGGTTGTTGAAGTCGGTGACCACCAAGTGGCCCTCGTGGTTGAAAGCCACCCCCCTCGGGGAGTCAAAGTGCTTCCAGAGCGCCCCCTCGAAGCCATACTTATTCAGGAAGACCCCGTCGGGCCCAAATAGCTGGATCCGGTGGTTCCGCGTGTCAGAGACCAGGATCTTGCCCTCAGAATTCACCGCCACATCCCAAGGGTAGTTGAACTGCCCATTCTTGGTGCCCTTTTCGCCGAACTTGAGAAGGAACTGGCCCTCGAAGGTGAAGATCTGGATGCGATGATTGTCCTTGTCGGCCACCACGATCCTGCGGGAGGCATCGCAGGCCACCCCAGCTGGCCGGTCGAACTGGCCAGGCCGGGAGCCCAGCGTGCCGAACTTATGGTGGAAGGCACCGCAGGGCTTAAACACCTGGATGCGGTTGTTGCTGCGGTCAGCCACCACGATGTAGCCCTCCTTGTCCACACTCACACCCCAGGGCCGGCAGAGCTTGCCGTCGCTGTCGCCCTCACTGCCGAAGCTCAGGCCCGGGAGCCCGATGCCCACGTAGCTGCGGCCGGACTTGACCACCACCTTGAAGGGGCTGTTCTCGATGTGCTGGTTACATAGGGTGACTGACACCAGGTGCTCGCCCTCCAGCTGGGGCCGGTAGCTCACCACGTAGGTGCCGTTCTGCTGGTCACTCACCTCTGCACCAAACAGGTTGCCGTCGGGGCCCAGGACCACGGCAGACATGAGGTCACCGCCTGAGAGGCGGGGCTCCCCATCATGGTCGTAGCCAATGACGGTGAAGGAGGCCACCTTTCCCTGGAGGGCCCGCTTGAGGCCATCGCCTGTGGCCTTGGTGAGTGGCGCGAAGGCCCCGCTGCTGACAAAGCCAAAGGACTTGATGGCAAGGTACAGGGCCTGGTCAGGAGGCGTGAACATGACTCGGTCATCCTCCTGGGGCTGCAGGAGGCTGCGCACAGTCTTCAGCTCCTGCACCTGGGCCAGCATGCGGTCTCGGGCCAGCAGGATGTCCAGCGCCCTCCCCTCCTCCAGGACCTGCTGAACGGCACTGATAGTGCTCTCCAGCTTGTTCAGGTTCTGCCGCAGCTTCTCCACCTGTAGGTAGAGAGACTTGGCTTTCACCTGGCGGATCTTCTCTACCTGCAAGGGAAGGTAAGAGTAGGGAGAGAGAAGATGCAGAGGCTTAGAACCAAAGTGGAAAACCAACACATCAGCTGACACTGTGGACGAGGAAGCCTCATATCCAGGGAGAGTCTGCAGAAATGACTGGTCTACACCCAACCCCAAATGGCAAAATCCAAAGACAGAGGAAGGCTGGGGAACTGACCCCAAGGACAGAGATGACTGCAGAGGTCTGACAACTAAATGCAACAACTGATGCTGAATCACTGTTAAAAACACCACTGGGATCTCTCTTCCTCTTCCCTCCCCTCTCTCTTCTCACATGCACCAAGGAAGGGTCGTGTGATCACACAGAAGGCAGCCTTCCACAAGCCGGGAAGAGAGATCTCACCAAGGGCCAAATTAGCGAGAACCTTGATCTTGGACTTCCCAGCCTCCAAACCGTGAGACAATAAATTCCTGTTGTTTCATCCAAGGGAAAAAAAAAAACAAAAAACAAAAAACCAAAACCAAACTACTATTGGTGAAATGTGACTACAGACTGAGGATTAGATGTTAGTGTTGGGATCAAGATTCAATTTCCTGATTTTGATTAACTGAGGTTACATAATAGGACATTCTTGCTCAGAGGAAATAAACTCTGAAGCATTTAGGTGTAAAGGGGTAACATCTCCAACACTCCAGCTTACCCTCAAATCACATACACACAGAATAAACGCAAATGGGGCAAGATGTAAATAATGGGGTAAAGAATACATGGAATTCTTTTATCCTTTCTGCAACTTTTCTCTAAGTTACAAACTGAATGAAATGAAAGTTAAAACCAGCCACATAGCAATGTTTTCTGGGTGCCTACTCTGTACCAGGCACTAGAGGCACATACAGCCAGTGGGAGACACGAGGTTGATCACACCGAGCTTTTAAAGTGATGGACCCTGAACAAGCTAAGAAATATTGCAAGACAATTTCAGAAGTGCTAGGGATTAGAGTAATAGAAAATAGAGTGTAACAGACAGTGAGGTCTCATTTACTCAGAAGGTTGCCAGGGACTTTGAAGGTAGAAAGTGGCAGAAAAGGAACCAGAGGCAGGACTGCCCAACCAACTAACTGGATGGAGTACAAGG
This sequence comes from Sus scrofa, assembly GCF_054392235.1. Lineage (NCBI taxonomy): Eukaryota > Metazoa > Chordata > Mammalia > Artiodactyla > Suidae > Sus > Sus scrofa. Next base: position 33,559,408 of record NC_139395.1, on the reverse strand, counting down.
CTATTCCGGTGCTCCCAACAGACTGAATCTACCTACAGAGGGCCTGAAGTCTCCTGAAGGATATTTCTCTCTCTCTACCTACATAAACAACCCCCCCACCACACACACACACACACACACACACACACACACACACACACACACGCAGTAAGAGGGAGAAAGCCTGTGTATAGAAAGAGTAAAAGGAAGGATGTGATGATGACCTAATTCAAAATTACCACCCCCACCCCCATGTCCTTGTCTCCTCCTGTTTCTCCCTTTACAAGTTTAGTTTTTGTTTTCTGGGTTTTTTCCTGGCCACACCTGAGGCATGCAGAAGTTCCCAGGGTCAGAAATCAAAGTTTCGCCGCAGAAGTGATGTCAGTACTTAACCCACTGAGCCATCGGGGAACTCCTCTTCACAGGTTATAGAAACCTTCAACAAGGAGCCTGAAAGTCCCCACCACACCCTAAATTTGGAGAGGCCAACTTTTGACAATCATTGGCCAAAATAATTTCAAAGGAGTGTTCTAAATCCAAAATGCTATATGATACACAAACATGGATTCTGTCCTGCTTCTGAGGTTGTCAAATCACCCTACGAGGGAATGCAGGGTTTTTGTCTGACCAAGGAAACCTTCCTCCATTCTCTGGCATGAAATAGCTCAAAGTCCTCTGAGTTTAAATGATTTCCTCTTGTGAAGAGAACAAACACGTCTCCTAGCTGGTTCATGCTGTTTTGCAGAGAGGACCGTGAAGCTTTGTTCTCTGGCCTTGCCCTGGGTTTTGGTTCTGATCCCTCAACTAGGTGGCTGCAGCTCCCTTCCAAGAGGCAGCATGTCCACTGGAAAGGAGGTGGACACAGACACTTAAAACTGTGTCACCTGGCACTCAAGTTATCTCCAGTAACCGGGAACAAAACATTCTATGACAAAGAGGTGGCCAGGCAGAGACAAGCAGGAAGGAGCAGAAAAATAGTCATTAGTGAAGGAGAAGGGGAGACTCCCACAGGATTTGGGGTGAGGTACCACAGCCAAAAGTAGAGACAAACAGGACTGAGGTGTATCCAAAAATGAGTTCTTGGTGGTTTTTTTTTTTTTTCCTCTCTCTTTTTTTTTTGTCTTTTTGACTTTTCTAGGGCCGCACCCGCAACATATGGAGGTTCCCAGGCTAGGGGTCTAATCGGAGCTGTAGCCGCTGGCCTACACCACAGCCATAGCAACTCAGGATCTGAGCTGAGTCTGCAACATACACCACAGCTCACGGCAACACCAGATCCTTAACCCACTGAGCAAGGCCAGGGATCGAACCCGCAACCTTATGGTTCCTAGTCGGATTCGTTAACCACTGTGCCATGACGGGAACTCCTAAAAATGAGTTTTTAGGCAAGGAAAAACAAAGTTTATTCCATGAAGAAGAGACTGACTCTTCTTCCAATTTGCTCCTCCTCCTCCAGTAAAACACTTGCTCTCTATTCCGCCTGAAAGAGGACTGCCTTAGAGAGAGGGCATGAGTCAGCCGCACAGGAGGGCGGGTGACTAAGGTGAGATCTGTAGAAACCCCTGCACACAAAGGCCTTTTCATCAGCAAATCCAGAAGAGCAAGTTTGTGGCAGAGTTCACTGCAGGGCTCTCAGGTTGCAAGAAGGGGGCCCCTCTCAGCTATAATGAACATTCGTGGGTGGCATGGGACTGGCCGACCATGGGTATGTCGGAGTGTCTGAAAACCATGTCAGGCCCGCAAAGGTGCCTGAATAAATTATGTGAATTAAATCTTGGACTGTTTCCACCCAAGGACTCTTCTGCCAAAAGGTGACAGTGGAGAGGTCAGAGGAGACAGAAACCAGCTAGGTATGAGCTAACGCAAAGGAAGAAGCAATGCAGAATCCAACACAGCCTTCTGAAAGGCTAGTAAAACAAACCCTTCTAGGGCAGAGTAAATTGGCAAGGAGCACTTTCAGAATTGGTGGAGATGCCATCTCCACCATCATAAATTGGCGAGGAGCACTTTCAGAATTGGTGGAGATGCCATCTCCACCATCATATAACTTGGATGAGCAAGACAAGCACCACACACCCAAGCACATGGCTTTTCCATCAGCTATGTGTGAAGTCTTGTTCATGGGCTCAGAGAAAGCAACTGGCAGCTGAACTGACTGCACCCTCAGGCATCCTCCCCTCTTCTTGATCTGGGCAGAAGATCAGAGAAGAAAATGCTGCAAGGGGATGTGGGCAGAGTGAGTCCCCTCTCCAGCTGATTTTTATCTAAACAGTATACTGAGTTCTCTGCGCTCTTCTCCAACAAGAAGAAAGGGTGAGCACTCACTGTCCTCACCACTGGAAAACTGGTTTTCCCCAAAGGTTCAGGAAGTACAACTAGCCAGGGCACCGAAACTGAGGACGGCTTAGCAGCCTGCTCTCCTAATGGCAGTCTTCACTGCACTGCCTTCTTCCTGTGCGTGCAACAGAATACCCGAGATGCCGTCCAGTCCGGGGACCTGGCTGCTACTGAAAGGGCTTCTTGTCATTTTACATTCCACAGCGTGTCCCAAGGATCATTACAGATTGAACTGGGGTGGGGGTACTAAGCACATAGTCCATAGTATTTACCGCATCTTTCTGCAGACAAACTCTGGAGAAAACTACCAAGAGTTCTAAAACTCAGAGCAGGGGTCCAAGGTGTGACATCAGGCTCCTTGCCATCCTGCTGTGGTTCACAGAGGCGGCCCAGGGTGGGGTGGGCACCTCCATTACCTTCCACAGCAGCTCACATTCCCGCTCCTCCAGGGCCTTCTTGTGTCTTGCTGTCACGGCTTTGACCTCCGACTGTACCACCTTGGCCTTCATCTCCACCTGCTCTGCCACTGTCTGGGCCTGCTCGATGCTCAGCTGGAAAAACCAAAAACAGTCTCATGGCACAGGAAAGAAAGCAGGCACACAGGGAGAGAAAGGGAGAAGGGCATCTATCTTACATGTAATTGAAGGAGCTGCTTGGCCAGGGCTGGTTTCTTTGTATGAGAAATGGCACCTACAAAGTGAATGTCAGGACTATTAAAGAGGTACTCTGACACAGTGAAACCAGTGTAGCTGGGTCACAGCCCAAAACTGGGAATGAGGATCAGATGTGAAATGTACTGCTCTGGGCACACGAGTGGCTTCCCACAGACTCTCTGGCTACACTCCCCACCTGGGGAAACCGTGCAGGCCAGGTGTATCCCTCAGGGAAGATGTGTGACTCAGAGCCAATGCCAAGTGCAAACTGGGAACAGTGTCGATCCGCCTGAGAAACCACGCCGGTGACCAGAGACCATCCACACCCCACCACAAACCCCCACCCTGTACCACCAGCCTCTGTAAATCAGCCAGTTTAATCAGACCTATTACTGTTCATAAAAAATTAATCCAGACAGAAGGCCTGGTATTTTCATTAATATTACATGATGTGCCTTGAAAAACCACAAGGATACTGAGAAATTAAATCAGGGATTCCAAAATGACTGCTGCTGGTACGATGGGTTTTAGCTAGGAGAGGCATCCCAGATCAGGAGAGATCTAGAAAAGCTGCAAGGGTTTGGAACATGCCTGGGATCAGCAATCAACTACAGGAGACCAATCTTCCCTGTGCCCCAGAGAAGGGTTTCTGGGATGTGGAAGACATCTAAAGCTGGCAGCAAACTGGGCAAATCAGGCTGGACGGTCTTCTTAGGACTCGGAAAACTCACATTCAAATCTGGCATTACTATGAACTGTGGTATAGGGCAAAGACATGGCTCAGATCCCTCATTGCTGTGGCTATAGCTGTGGCCAGCAGCTGTAGCTCCGATTGGACCCCTAGCCTGGGAACCTCCATATGCGGCGGGTGCGGCCCTAAAAAGCAAAATAAAATAAAATAAAATAAAATAAATAAAAATCTAGCTCCTCCTCCTATTAATTCTAAGGCCTTGGACAAGTATGTTCCTGGCCATCTCCAACCTTGGGGTGAATGTGAGAAAAATGCAGGACAACACAGAGGAAAATCTGTTACTATAACAGTGCTCAAGGAGTTCTCTGGTGGTCTGGCAGCTAGGGATCCAGTGTTATCACTGCTGTGGCACAGGTTTGATCCCTGGCCCAAGAACTTCCCAATGCCAAAAGCAGGCCAAAACAAACCAAACAAACAAACAAACCCCAAACAAAAATACACCAGTGCTCACCTGACAAGCACCTACAACCATCCTCCCCTCATCCACTCAGCTCTCATCGTATAAGTAGGCCTATTCACACTTCCTACCTTGTTTTCTTTTTTAAATTATAGTAAAATATGTGTAACATAAAATGTCCCGTAAGTGACATTTAGCATATTCTACGTGGTACACCCACCACCACCACCACGATCCGACTCTGCAACACCTCTTTCACCACAAAAGGAAACATCCACACCTATGAAGGAGTCACTCTCCACTTCCCCTCCTCTTTCCCCGTGGCATCCATAAACTTCTGTCTATTGTGAATATTTCACACAAAGAGAATCAAACAATATACAATCACCCTTATTTTTATGAATATGCTTCCTGCTAATCAGCTGTGACTCATTTGACCTATGATCTACTGACCACCTTTCATCCTCGTCAGCTGGACGACATATTCACAGCATGGGAGCCTCGCCAACGGTGCAGCTGCCTCCAGACCAGCCTCGGCTGACACACTGCACCCTCAGTCCCAATCCCTGTGAGGCCCAAGGATCCACCAAGCTGGTCGGAGCAGACACCTGGCTGACCGGGTGGCTCATGGACTCCCCATGGCCTGGAAGGCCTTTCACGTCCAAACTCACCCTACAACTTCAAATTCCACTTTCTTCCTGCAACTGGAAGTGAAGGACACCCATCTGTAGTGTTTCTGCTCCATCTTTTCAGCTGTGTCCCAAGTATCATTACAGATTGAACTGGGGTGGGGGTACTAAGCACATAGTCCATAGTATTTACCACTGGGTTGTAACAGGAATAATCTTATAATTTGATATTGGCTCATGCATGTTTATCAAAGCACTAGATAACTATACTGGGTTAAACATTGTCCTCCCAAAATTCAGGTGTGCCCAAAACCTCGGAACATAACCTTATTTGGAAATAAGGTCTTTGCAAATGTAAGTGGTTAAGATGGGGTCAAGTTGGACTAAGGTGAGTCCTAAATTCAATGACTAATTTCTACACAGGGCCACATGAGCATGGAGCCCAGAGACAAAGTAACACAGGCACAAGCCAAGGCGGGAGGAAGCACAGGAAAATTCTTCCCTAGAAGTTTCACAAGGCGCACAACCCTGCAAACACCCCAAATTTTGGACTTCTGTTCTCCAGAACTGCAAGAGAGTAATTTCCTTTTGTCGCCTGGTTATGGTAAATTTTTTTATAGCAGCCCTAGGAAACTAATACAGTAGCCACCAAGTTGAAGTAGATGGATATATCCAAATTACACAAAATATACAAAATTAGAATGACCAGTCCATAAATAAGTATGCTTATGAGAAGATATCATAACGGAGTTGGGAGGTTTCAAACCTCTCAGGCTGTCAGAATTAATTCAGAAAAAAGAAACCTCCTTGGACATTTAAACAGAGATGGTTTAATGTACAAAAGTTGGCTGAACAGGACCTGGAGGACTGCTGGGGCCAAGGGCGCACTGAGGATTAGGACAGACAGTAACTGAGGGCAGCAGCAACCACCTCTCAGGCCCGAGAACAAAGAGAAGAAAGTGGGGGTTTCAAGGATGCAGAAGCACAGGGGGCGGGGCCAGGGGCCAGTCCCAGCTCATTCTGAGAGTGGCAAAAGCTGGAAACTGGAACCAACTTCTGCTGCCAGGATGAAAAATAAGCTTCTGATAAGAACAGGATGTCAGAAGTTCCCACTGTGGCACAGTGGGTTAAGAATCTGACATTGCCCCAGCTGTGGTATGGGTTGCAGCTGCAGCTCGGATCCAATCCCTGGCCCAGGAACTTCCTTTCATATGCCACAGGTGCAGTCGGAAAAGAAAAAGAACAAAAAAAAAAAACCACAAAAAGCAAAAACAACAACCAAACAAAAAAACTAAACAGGAAGTCAAGGGAAAAAGCAAGCCCCTTCTCCTCACTTCCAGACACATGGTTTCAAAGGCTATAGCCCCAGCACCACACAGCACAATTGTGAAAGGGTAGATTAATAACTAATACACCCTATTTTCAGATGTGTGGGGTATTAATTAGCACAGAGCTGGTGTCAAAGTCAATATTTGACCAAGGCAACCAAGCCTATGTCCTTAACCCCCCCCCCTTTTTTTTTGCTCTTTATACCTGTGGTATGGAAGTGCCCAGGCTAGAGGTTGAATCGGAGCTACACCTGCCAGCCTAGGCCACAGCCAGAGCAATGCAGGATCCAAGTCGAATCTACAATTTATGTCACAGGTCATGGCAATGCCAGATCACTGACCCACTGAGTGAGGCCAGGGATCAAATCCACATCCTCGTGGATACTAGTTGGATTCATTTCCACTATTCTACAACAGGAACTCCCCTTAACACTTCTTAATGCTTCCTCAACGGAAAGCTTAGGCAGCAAACTGCCTGCTATTTGTGTCCTATTACTTACCGAACAGATTTCCTATAAAAATCAGAAGACGTGGACATAATAGGCCCACATTTCTAGAGGGCAATGACTACCCTCTTCCCACGACAGTGAGTGTCTGCTCACTCCTCCCCCTCCTGTCCTCCTACCCAGGCTGCTTCCAGTCTCTCCTCCCAGGTCCCCAGCAGGCCCCTGGGTTTGGAACTCCATTCTGTCACATTCCAGACAGGTAGAAGGGGAGCAAAGCTCTGGCTGCAATATAAGTCGGCCCCAATCCTGAAGTCATAAAAACCCTATGTGTAGAGACAAAATGATCTCCCCCCTCCAGATCGTACACAACCTGGGCAGGAGGCGCATTCAAAGATGTGCAGACCAGGATCTGCTCAAATAGTTCCCAATATCTAAGTGGGGCCTTTGAAGGACACAAGAATCAGGTGGGTTGGGGCAAATGACAGTGGGTGAAAGGGCTGAGGAAATGCCAAAAATGAAACACACACTTGATATAAAAAAGAAGGTAGAGGAGTTCCCGTCATGGTTCAGTGGTTCACGCATCTGACTAGGAACCATGAGGCTGTGGGTTCGATCCCTGGCTTTGCTCAGTGGGTTAAGGATCCGGCATTGCCATGAGCTGTGGTGTAGGTCGCAGACGCGGCTTGGATCCTGCGTTGCTGTGGCTCTGGTGTAGGCCGGTGGCTACAGCTCTGATTTGACCCCTAGCCTGGGATCCTCCATATGCCACGGGTGCGGTCCCAGAAAAGGACACCCCCCAAAAAAAAAAAATTGTTTAAAAAGAAGGTAGAAAGGAAAAAGGGAGAGGGGAGGAAGAGAGGAGAGACAGGAGGGAAGAGAGGAAGGAAGCCAAGTAAGCATGGGGCTTGAGAAAAAATGTTATCCTTAAATGTTAACAGATTCAAGCAGACATTCGAAGTTGAAGGCAGGCAAGTCAGCAATGCTAGCTGACTGTTGAGTGATGGCCACTTAGTAATGAGGATGAGGCTGAGGCCAAATCTGGGTTTCATGGGAAGAGTGCAGAAAGTGATTAGTGATGTCTGCTGTGGAGAACAGTGGTGGTCTGATGACAGGTATTTAAAGTGTCCGGATAGAAGATAACAGAGAATTCAAGTGACACTCCAAAACTCAAAGGCCACCACTCCAGATACGGGCATTACTGTAGTTCCCTCTAAAATGTAATTTTCATCACATTTAACATCTTTCAAACTATATTTCATCTAACACTGCCAGTGGGTTTCCCCCCTTTGCTGTATAAAATAAATGTGTTTCTTACAATTAATGGCATTTTAAATGTGACGAAAGGAATAAAAGAAAGTAAAGAATTCAGACTCTCTTACATGGAGAGCAACTATATTCCTGATCCAGACCACAGGTGTCCCAAGGGAATCAGCACACATTAATGAAATCTCCCAATTACGTACGTAACTGAAATGTTTTACTTTCAGAAGCGTTAAAGGAACAAGGCACTCTAAAAAGCAACCAGCAAGTATCTGCCCCTCAAACACAGATAAGGTACACCACAGACATCTTCCTTGCTTTCTTTATTGTGGGTAACTAAAAGACCTTCATCAGGGTAAATTCTCCTTACAAGGCTATCTCAAATTAATTAAAGGATTTATTTACTTCTGGGTTTTTTTCCTAGAACTAAGACTGACTAGAGTAACCATTTGTCTACCATTTGTTATTTTCTAGTTTGTTTTTTCCTTTTAATATGCAGATGTTTCTGGTATCATTTCTAATCTTAGAACACCATGCCTTTAAGGTATTTAACATACATCCACCTTCAAGTTTGGGAGGATGGGTTTTGTTGTGTGCTTTTTTGTGTTTGTTTGTTTGTTTAATGCTTTCCCCACTCCTCCTCTCCATGTAACCCTTTTAACCTAGTGAAGTTTTGCTATTTGCTATGATAATTTAAATCTATTCCTTCTCCCTCTTTCATCATACTTTATTTAGTTTGAAATCTTAACTTTCTTAAAGTTATTAGCAAAATAAAGGCTGTTTCTAGGCTATTTACTAATTTCTTGGATCTGTCAGTTTGCCAGTACAAATAAAGAGCTTTTAAAAGCTTCTAAAAGAGGGTTAAGGATCTGGTGTCCTCATTGCTGTGGCACAGGTTCTTGATTCTTGGCCCTGAACTTCAGGATGCCACAGGTGTGGCAAAAAAAAAAGAAAGAAAGAAAGACTTTATTAAAAGCTCCCAGGGATGGAGTTCCCACTGTGGCTCAGTGGATTACGAACCCAATTAGTATCCATGAGGATGCTGGTTCTATCCCTGACCCTGCACAGTGGGTTAAGGATCTGGCATTGCCATGGCTGCGGCGTAGGCCAGCAGCTACAGGTCTGATTCAACCCTAGCCTGGGAGCTTCCATATGCCGCAGGTATGGCCCAATAAAGAAAAAGAGAGGAGGAAAAAAATAAAAGCTCCTAAATGACACACTTAGTACATTAATACTGTGAGGAGCAGACAAACAAAAATCTGGAACAGTTTAAGACAAATGACTTCCAAATAAAATTTGTGGAGTTCCCGTCGTGGCGCAGTGGTTAACAAATCCGACTAGGAACCAAGAGGTTGCGGGTTCGGTCCCTGCCCTTGCTCAGTGGGTTAAGGATCTGGCGTTGCCGTGAGCTGTGGTGTAGGTTGCAGACGCGGCTCGGATCCCGCGTTGCTGTGGCTCTGGCGTAGGCCGGTGGCTACAGCTCCGATTCAACCCCTAGCCTGGGAACCTCCATATGCCGCGGGAGCGGCCCAAGAAATAGCAACAACAACAACAGACAAAAAGACAAAAGACAAAAGACAAAAAAAAAAAAAAAAAAAAAAAAAAAAAAAAATTTGTAACAAACATTCTCTGTAAAAGAAATCAGAACCTCTTCTTACTCCATGACCAGAATTATTCTGTATTTTGGTTTAAGTGGATTAAGTCTCCCTCTTTTTTTAAAGTTTAACCCACTGAGCAAGTTTTTTTAACCCACTTGCTCAGTGGGTTAAGGATATGATGTTGCCATGAGCTATGGTAAAGGTTGCAGGTTCGGCTCAGATCCCACATTGCTGTAGGTCAGCAGCTGCAGCTCTGATTCTGATTTTTAAGAAAAAAGGGGGTGGGAGTGTGTATTTTCAAAAAAATTTATCAACCCCCCCAAATTCTATGTTAATTGACGGGTATTCCTTTTCCAATGTTCACATCAATTGGACACCCATCTTCACACTATCTTTGTTGTACTATTTAATATAAATGCTATTGAATGACAACAAAAATTATGTGGACGGGCCACTTGCTTCATTAACACTTGGACCAACTGCATAAAGTGCTGAAGATCTGTGGCCCTAATCAGTGTGTTCTTTTTTGGCACTTCCAGGTCACTCCTTTAGCCTGCGGGGCACATCTCAAATTTCAATGGCTATCATTCTATCTACTGTCTACTGTAACCAACAAAAGAGATCTTTTTTTTTTTTTTTTTTTTTTTTTTTGCCTTTTCTAGGGCCGCTCCCTCGGCATAAGGAGGTTCCCAGGCTAGGGATCTAATCAGAGCTCTAGCCACCAGTCTATGCCAGAGCCACAGCAATGCGGGATCCAAGCCGCGTCTGCAACCTACACCACAGCTCACGGCAACACCCGGATCCTTAACCCACTGAGCAAGGCCCAGGATCAAGCCCTCAACCTCATGGTTCTTAGTTGGATTCATTAACCACTGCGCCATGACAGGACCTCCAACAAAAGAGATCTAAATAATCTCTCTGTATAAATAAACACATGTAGACCCTGGGCTATATACTGGCTGCTCTTTCAACGTCCTCTAAATGTCCTTTGAAGATGACTTTTGGATTAGAGAAAGGGAGGCCCCCTGAAGCTCTCAGAACAGTGTTCTCCCCTTCTTGTTACTGTTTGCTGTCATTTTGGTGGCATCATATGCATGTGGAACCCGCATCACAGCAGTGACCCGAGCCAAAACAGTGACACTAGAACTCCTGCTCTCCCTTTATTAAGGAGAGGCAGAAGTTCACTTAGTTGCTGGACACACAAAGATTCCTCCTCAGCCTGACTCATCAGTTTCAGTGCCACACAACTCTGATTGTTCAGACTCTAAAAAGGAACTCATGGGCAAGATGTTTTCTGCAGTGAAAGCTAGGTCATGCCAGGCTTCTGACTTTGGGGACAGAGCCTATTTCTGTACCTCACATGGGAACAGGCTTTTTGAGCAATGGTTTTTGAGCAATGCTAACTTGTCCTCAGTCTTTACCTCAGATTCTCCTCCCTGCCTCCAAAGGTATGTGCTGGCATCACAGAGACTTAGAGGGCAAGTGTGTTTTCTACTATCACCTAAGGACTTCTTTCTGATGCTCCATTCATAGTAGCCCCCAGAAGAAAAAAAGGTCAATGCTGGAGTTCCCGTCCTGGCTCAGCAGTAACAAACCCAACTGGCATCCATGAGGATACAGGTTTGATGATCCCTGGCCTTGCTCAGTGGGTGAAGGATCCAGTGTTTCAGTGAGCTGTGGTGTGTGTCACAGATGAGGCTCAGATCCCGCATTGCTGTGGCTGTGGTGCAGGCCAGAGGCCACAGCTCCAATTGAACCCCTAGCCTGGGAACCTCCATATGCCACGTACAATTTTAACCACTCTCCTTAAGCAAATCACTACAAGTCTTTTTTTTTTTCCCCCGGAGTGGCTGGTCCCACAAAGCATGGGGAGTACTGGGAATTTTCTCAATCACATCAAGAAGCCCAGAGTGTTCTCAATCTCCAGGGACAGATCTGTAAGCCTCCAGGTGATGCTGACAGCAGACGAGAAGGCATCTGACAAGGCCCTGACTGCAGTGGCATAAACAGAAGCCTCGGGGACACAGATTCCCTAATACAGGATAGAAAGGACATCACTGCAGCAGAAGAATGACAGAGTAAGTCATTCTAGAAACACAGACTTTCTCAAACTTCCAATTTTATAACCTGCATATCAGAAAATCTGACTCAACAGAATGATGACTTCGGTATCACACAGAGGAATGTGATAGCTGCTGAGGAACATGTTAAGATCTGAAACCATCCTCCCACACCCTTCTTTAGAGCACATGATCAATTCTTTACCATTTCCAAAAAAGACACCCCCCCCACCCCCCGCTTTTAAGGGCCACACCCATGACATTATGGAGGTTCCCAGGCTAGGGGTCCAATCAGAGCTACAGCTGCTGGCCTATACCATAGCCGTAGCAACAAGGGATCCGAGCTGCGTCTGCCACCTGCACCACAGCTCACAGCAATGCCAGATCCTTAACCCACTGAGCGAGGCCAGGGATCAAATCCAAAACCCCATGGTTCCTAGCAGGATTCACTTCCACTGCGCCACAACGGAAACTCCAAAAGACGATTTTTAAAATAATTCATATATTCCAATACTCATTCTAAACAGTTTCTTATTCAACGCATGCTTGAGGATTAGCAAGGCTTCTTGACTTATCCTATTAGACAAGGAAAAGAACCCACCTTTGTTTTCCTAAAATCTTGTCGGACAAGAAGATTCAAAATCGATTCAGGCACACTGTTACCTGTCTATGTGAGAACTCTGCTACCCCCCAGTTATACATGTCCCTAATCCCAAAGGGATGGGGATTCCACAGAAACAAGGGTCTAAGCCACCCTCCAGGAAAGAGTTTAAGACTCTGAACCTTGTAAAAAAATCTCCCATGCTCACTTATTTCCCATCTGTAAATGAATAAATCTAAGCAGAAAGATCTCTGAAAAAACATTAAGTGGCCCAGTCTTTCTATAGTCCTGACTCAAGCATGTGTGTGTCCCCCTGGATTTAGGGGAGGGGAACAGCTTTGTGAGGGGGGTCCAGCCCAGGTGTCTGGGACAAGCCCTGACTGGCCAGCAGCTCCGGCCACATCATTCTCATCTTCACAAGGGTGTGAGTAGGGCTTGGGGCACCCTGTCCCCTATGGGACTGCTGCCATATGGGTGTCACATGGGCTCATTTAGGTCACTGGCCCATAGCTCCAGACTCTGGACCCTGGGCAATAATCTACTATGCTTTCTGAAAGGGAGTGGGAAAGGTTGTGTGGGCAAGAAAGAACAAATGCAACAGGTGATGGGTGGGGCAGGACTGACCTGGATGGCCTGGCGGCCCTGCTGGGCATCAGCCAGCAGCTGGATGGTGAGCGCCCGAGAGTCTTGCAATGCCTCCTGGAGGTAGACGAAGCTGTGGCCGCCATGCCGGCCCACCGTACACTCCCGGCAGATGGGCACGGAGCAGGTGTCACAGTACAGGTGCAGCACCTGGGGACCAGAGAGGCAGCATGCATTAATGAGATTTGGGATGAGGGCTGTGCTTTGAATCTAGAACCCCATGATAAAAAAGCCAGTGTGGGGACAGCTTGTTCCCACCACCACCCCAAAACAACCGACCAACTCCCTCATTCTACTCCAGTTTCATTCATAACCATAACTTAGACACTTCGAAAGCCAAGAGGAAACAAAACAGTCCTCCTAGCACAAGAGATTTCCCTGTATCTTATTTTAATTACCCAGAAAAAGTCCAAGACTGTTTCCCTGCTCTGAGATTGGTGGCTGAATGAAAGGATATACGTCTTTTTCCCCCCTTGCATCTCCTCGTCTCCCCCGCAACCCCCAGCTCCTGAGAACCACTTTCTACTCTGGATTTAGGAATTCAGTGTTTAAGGATACACTTTCTTTAGTCATCCCAGCCTCTGGTGTGCAAGCGAGGCTGGGGGCCAGGATTAATCATCCTCCTACCACAGCCGGCTGCCACCCTCCCCCTTGAGGGGATGAACACACTCGAGGCACTCAAGCAAGGTACAGGCTTAAGCTTCTGAGACGAAGACAAAAAGCTAATGGTAAAAGTCAGCGAGCTTCTTGTCTTTCTTCCTGCCAAGTTGTTCCAAGGAGTTGACTCTGGGAGGCAGCCCATGCTGACAGAACTGCTTTATGCGACGCTGTGTACCTCCCTGGGGCCCGACGAGATGGGAGGGAGGAACAGGCTTGGCATCAGCTCCACCTGCTGATAAATGAGCCCTCGAGAGCCAGAACTCCTTGGCACAGAAACAGGGTCTGTCCCATCGTATCCCGCCACAGAGCAGGGCACTTAGCACTGCCCTCTGTAAATGTTGGCTTGATTGCTTTCAAGAATAGAGCTTAAATTTGCCTCTGGTATACCTGGGGTGAGGGTAAGCCAGCCAACACGCAACAGGCAGAGAAGCAGTGTCCAACGAGTGGGGAGGGGATGTCTTTCACATACATGAGCACTCAATCCCAGGAAGTAGAGGGACTGTAGTGCCAAGGGCTGCACAAGGAGCAAGGCCTTCTGAAGAGCTGGTCCCAACGTGTGGGTACCAGCTACCACACCCACAGCACAGAGCATCTGGCTAGGTACCACCAGAGAATGTGAGACTCAAGGCAACTCTGGGAACAGACTGTTGTGATAGGAAGGAAGAGATGGAGGTGGCCCTTGGGCCTAGAAAGTTCCTATTTGGCTAAAAGTCCCACAGAGAAAGGTCCTGGGGCCATGCTGCTTCTCTCATTTTCCAGCTTAGTGAATCAGTCATACATATAAATATAACCATTCTTTTTTTCCCATTTACGTTATGACAAACTATTGAGTACATTTTCCTGTTCTATACAGTGGGTTCTCATTAATCATCTATTTTATGCAGTAGTGTGTATATATTACTCCACCCTCCCAATTGGCCAATCACTTTTTTTTTCTTGCTTTAAAGGGGCGCACCCGTGGCATATGGAGGGTCCCAGGCTAGGAGTCTAATTGGAGCTACAGCCACCGGCCTACATTACAGCCACAGCAACGCCAGATCCAAGCCTTGTCTGCAACCTACACCACAGCTCATGGCAACACCAAATCCTTAACCCACTGAGGAAGGCCAGGGATTGAACCTGCATCCTCATGGACGCTCGTTTGTTCCCACTGCACCAAGATGGGAACTCCTGGCCTATCACTTTTTGAAGAAGGTCATTTAGAGACATTTAATTTAGAGACAATCTAATCTTTTCTTTCTAATTTGATAAATCTAAAATTCTCAATCTAGGGAGTTCCCTGGTGGTCTAGTGGTTAGACACTAGTGGCACTGTCACTGCTGCAGCCCAAGTATAATCCCTGATCTGGGTAATGAGGTCCCACATTAAGCCACTGCATACTGCAGCCAAAAAATTAATAACAAGAGTAATAATACAAAACAAAATTCTCAAGCTAGCCTTAAATACTATCCAAAAACTGCTGAACCGGATACACTTGGGGGAAATTCCCACTCTTTTTTTACACTGTGGTCCTAAGGCAATTATCCTACAAGCTCAACCGCATCCCTCTCTTCTGCTCCCTCCATCTGTCACAGGAATAAAGGGATCACTCCTGCTAATGCAAAGTGTGAAAATCTTCCCTCAAAAGGCTCTCTGCTCTTACCTAACAGCTAAAGCAGTCACTTTTTTTTTTTTTTTTTTTTTTTTTTAAAGGACTGCATCTGTGGCAGGTCCCAGGCTAAGGGTCGAATCTGAGCTGTAGCTGCCGGCCTACACCACAGCCAAAATAATGTTAGATCCGAGCCATGTCTGCCACCTACACCACAGCTTATGGCAACACCCAATCCTTAACCCACTGATCGAGGCCAGGGATTGAACTAACAACCTCATGGGTACCAGTCAGATTCGTTACTGCTGAACCACAACAGGAACTTCCAAGTCTTCTCTTCACCTCTGCTTGGGATTTACAGCTGTGGGGACTGACTAGTGTCTCCTGTGTTCTTCAGTCAATGGGCTCATGTAAATATAACAGCTCTTATCTTCGAGGGCCTGAATAGGCAAGAATCTTCAGCTGTTAGCCTGGGCCTGGCACCACCTGGCCAGGAGGACATCTACCCAGTCACCATATATGGAACACATGGGATCCAACCAGGTACCTCAAGAAACCCTTCCACTCCAGAAGTCCCAGGAACCCTATCTCTGGGGACTCGATGTCACAAACCAAATAATTCTGGGCCCCAGGTGTCAATACAGAACTGCAAGGAATTAAAGTGATTTTTCCGGGCTTTTATGTTTGTAAAATCCAGAGCATGCATGAATTGTGCATGGGAGAAGATATGCTACAAATGGTAGGTTTTAAAGGATTTTGCAGATGAAGGAGACAGAAAAGAAATCCTGGTCAGAACAGGTGGCAACAGGACCTGCCCCACCCCACCATGTTCAGCCTTGAGAGCCCAGGTACCTCTATACTGGGCGAATGGAGGTCCTGGGATGTGATCCCACCTGTCAGTATTTTTTTTTTTTTTTTTTTTTTTTTTTGGTCTTTTTGCCATTTCTTGGGCCGCTCCCACGGCATATGGAGGTTCCCAGGCTAGGGGTCGAATCGGCCCTGTAGCCACGGGCCTACGCCAGAGCCACAGCAATGCGGGATCCGAGCCATGTCTGCAACCTACACCACAGCTCACGGCAACGCCGGATCGTTAACCCACTGAGCAAGGGCAGGGACCGAACCCACAACCTCATGGTTCCTAGTCGGATTCGTTAACCACTGCGCCATGACGGGAACTCCCTACCTGTCAGTATTACACACGGGATCAATGCAGCTCCAAGCACCTACAACACACAGGTTTTTGGAAGCTCTGATGCTTCTACAATTCCACGCTGACTACAGGACCACTGAGGTAGGGCTGGGACTGGGGGTGGGAAGCACTCAGCTAGTTGATTATAAAAAAAACTATGGTTAAGGAGTTCCCTGATGGCTCAGTGGGTTAAGGATCCGGTGTTGTCACATCTGTAGCTTGGGTTACTGCAGTGGTGCAGATTCAACTTCTGGACTGCTAACTTTCACATGTTGTGGGACCAGCCAAAAACATAAAAACAAACAAAAACAAAAAAACTATGCCTAAGCAGAGCCCCAATAGTACTTTTTAATCAACAAAAAATTGTAGATTTTTAAAAAAAGATAATGTGAGATTATACTTTATAAATTTTCTAGTGAAATGAAGTAAAACTTTGGGAAGATGTCACACTCCATTTAGAAGCTCCAATCTCACGTGCTTAGCAATTTCTAAGGTCAAAACCCTCCAACTTTAGAGCTGGTACAATTCTGTGAACAGGCAGGGATGTGTGTGGGTGCAACTCCCTCTAGACCTGCTTTTTAAAGGTTATTTTAAAAGAATAAACTGGAGGGCAGTTCGGAAGGTCCACAGCCAGAAAGAAATGTGGCAGAGGCCATGAACTGTGGCTCCGGGAAGGGGGGGAAGGAGCAGTCCTCTGGCAGCAGGAATTCCAGGGCCTGGAGCTGCCGGTTTGGGTCTTCCCGGGCAGATGCTCAGACACGCCCCCTCCCCCCCACATGGCGACAATCTGGCTGCCCCAGCTGAATGGAGCAGGCCTGACCTCTGACCTTGCAAGTGACCACCCTCTTCCCTGCCCCCAGCTCCCAGAACGCCCCACCCACTGCCTTCCTCTCCCAAAATTTCTAAAATACCAGGCGGAGACAAAGACCTAGGAATGTGAGCCCAGCAGGAGAGGAAGGGGGGGGAAGGTCAAAGAAAAAATAAATAAAAATACCAAGTGAGCAGGTTTACCTTAGCCAGTGCTAAAACGCTTAAATAAAGTGCTTTGTTAATTATGTACTCCAGGAATCTACTTTTTATATTACCTGTGATCCAACAAGGAACACACACACAGACACAGACACACACACACATTCACTCATTCCCGTTGGAGCACCAGGTTAAAATACAACTACCCATATCAGTGAGAAGTGTAAATGAAAAGGATGGAAGGGCCTCTCATAGTCAAGAGGCCCCAACTGAAATAATAAATATTAACTGCTATAAACTAATTTTTTAAGATTTCTTTGGCATCCCTTAAAATGACTGGGGACATCTGGCCTCCCACAAACTCAGGCCTAAACAGAAGGAGGTCCCCACCCACCAGAGAGGGTTTGTCTCCACTACAGACATGAAGGGGAGGAGGGCTGGTGACAACCAGAAGCCTTATCTGTATGTGACACTCAGCAGGCTCTCCTATTTAAAAAAAAAAAAAAAAAAAAAAAAAGGTAAACCAAGTTCAAGGAGTGAAGTCCAGCCATGAAACTAAGTCTACTCAACAATATCAAAACCAAGCTTCACTTGATTTAGGGAAAATACATGGATCGCCAGTGCTCTTAAACGCGCAGAAGCCCTCCTGCTTCTCTGGCCACGTGCTGCTGCAGAGCTGTGGCCTTGGGGGGCCTGGGAAAAGGGGAAAGAAAGGAAACTGAACCTTCCTTCTTACACATCACCACCAACTCAGGACAGCAGAGCCCAGCAGAGGACAAGTTACCTCTTTGGGAGGTAAAGACATCTGAAACTTTTTGAAAAATTTAGACAAAGAACACACATGCATTTTTAATACAAAAAGATACACAGATGCAAACAGTTCTTTTAAAAATCTGCCCCAATTTCTCAATCAGTTGTTTCTACTTTTTTACATTAACATCCCAAAACATGCTATATTCCAACCACACATGAACTTTCAAAAGACAGAAATAGGAGAGTATTATACTAGGCTTCTTTCACTTAACTCTATTAACGTAGAGAATGTTCTGGGTCTGACTGTTTTATGAATGGCTGTGTGGTATGTCGCCTGTGGATGTACCATGACTTATTTAATTAGTACCTGCTGATAGGATTTTAACGCTGTTTCCTGATTTTTGAAAAATCACAAGCAACACTGCAGTGAATATCCTTTATACTGTTTTTTATAAAGCCTGGAACCCTCAATTTGTTAATATAGTTGATTGCTACATCAGTAGGAAAGGAAAAAATCAGAAGGAAAAAATCTACTTGCAAGTGTGGACAATAAGGTTTCTCAAATTTATTAACTTGAAATCAAGTCAATCCTCACCCGTGTGAAAAGTGAAAGTTGTGAAGTGACAGTGTCTGGTCCCAACAAGACCAAACCTACACAAAAGGCCAGCGTGGGGACCCCAGAGAGCCAGACAAGGTAGGACTGGAGTGCAGGTCTGCTCTGCTGAGACTAGAAAGTGGAAGGTGGAGGCTGAGACTGGAAAGAAGCCCCAGAGGAGGAGCAGGAAAGCAAAGCTTGTGTCTTCTATACTAAGGAATAGCTGCCGGATTTTCCAAAACCTGAGCTTGGAGGGGAGTGGGGCCACTTGATGGAATGACTCCAGAAGTGGACAGGAGAAGAACTCCAGGTGGTGTAAAGGAAAAGGGGTGTTAAGAATAAAACCTCCTAGAAGGTACCATTCAAAGACATGGTGAAACAAACATGGGCAGCCCCCTGTAAGTCCAGAAGCCCTTTCTGCAATCCCCCAACCCAACAGACTCTGGAAACCATAAACTATTCGGCAGCAAAACCTCAACTAGTGTGACAATGGTTTACGACTGGGGGGGGGGGCGCTGCTCACAGTGGGGCCAGGGATCAAACCTGTGCCACAGCAGTGACAACAGCCAGAATCTCAACCACTAGACTACTAGGGAACTCCAAAATGGTTTATAATTTTTATCTATCCCATTTAGCATGACCTTTCATATATTTCACTGAAGAAATATTAATATTCATTATTTTTTGGGTGTTGCTTCACAGCATAAACTTCCCAAAATCAAAAATGTTGAATGTCAAGACGCATCTAATTCCAAGGGCCAGGGCAAAATACCTGCAGGGCCAGGAACTCAGAGGAGTTCCTGCTGTGGCTCAGAGGAGTCTGACTAGTATCTATGAGGATTTGGGTTCGATCCCTGGTCCTGCTCAGTGGGTTAAGGATCCGGTGTAGCTGTAACCTGTGATGTAGGTCACAGAGGCAGCTTGAATATGGCATTGCTGTGGCTGTGGCGTAGGGTGGTAGTTGCAGCTCTTATTCCACCCCTAGCCTGGGAAACTCCATATGCGGCAAGTGTAGCCCTAAAAAGCAAAAACAAGCAAAAAGAAAACAAAAAAAAACTTTCCTGGGCTAATAGGGCAAGAACAGAAGTTAAGACTATGTGGTTGCTGGGGGTAGGGGGTTGTCAGACCCCACGGGCTATGAGCAGCTCTAGAGCAAATACAAGCTTTTTTGGCTCCTGTGGACAAGGCAAATTTGAAAAGGAAGGGCTGGAAACAGGAATGTCATCAACTCTAACAACTTCAACGTGGTTGCTGGGGGCAAGGGGGGGGGTGGCGGCAGGGATGGGAAGGGTGCCATAGTGCAATGATCACAAAACATCCCATGTTGTTCACTTGAGGTTTCTGTTTAACTCCTAAAGCTACATCAATCATGATCGCTTCCCTGCCTTTCAGAAGAAAATGTTCATTCTCCCAATGACCAATGCTGTCCCTTCTTAACGCTGACCAACCACCACCAACTCAGGAGGCTTCCTCAAAGCTCCTTTCCCTCCCTATCACCTGCCCCCAGAGCCAGGCACACCAGATCCCCACTTCATATCCCAGGAGTATTTCTATTTCATAATTTATACTCCATGTTGCAGGGCCCTCCCCCACAAAGAGCCCTCCCTGAGCCCACAGCTTCTAATAGTGACATATGCCAAAGCAAAACCACTGCCTTTTACAAAGCATGGATAATTACAGGAGTACATTTAGTTTCTACAGCTGAATGACTGAATTTGGCTGAGCTTACTTACAGCTTTGGAAATAAAAATAACTTCTGGCACACAGAACTGTCAGAATCATTCAAAAGCATGGAAAGGAGTTCGTCCTAGAAGAAAACCACTTGCCCCCAGCCCTGAAGCCCCAGAGGGCAGTACACTCTGAGAGGATAGCACATGATACCTTCCACCAGTTTTGCCAGAGCCATAGACAAAAAATACTTCTCACCGTAGCCCCCTCCTAAAACTGAGGTTGCAGTAGTAAATCTGACTCAAAAAGGGCCTTTACCAGGCAAGAAAGGACTATAACCCAGGTGTGTATTTTCCTGGGATCCTGACGCCACTTGAGGCACAGCAGTGAGGTTTTCAGGGAAGGAGAAATTATCCAAGTGAACTCTAAGGACAGAGGTCAAGGTAAGAAAAACAGCAGGCAGAAAACTGGCACTTCCCACACTGAGCTACAGTTAATGTTCTCAGAGTCTCTGTGAAGTCCCCAAAAGAAACATGTAATTTATAAAAGTATAGTCACAATGTCACAAAATATTCAGTGTGGGCCAATATACATGGAATCCCAGAGAAGCACAGGAGGGGGATGCAGCTATGCCCCTGTCCACTCCCTTCTGGTACCTGGAACATCTTCCCTGGCCCTGTATCCATCTTTCTCCTCTCCCTGACTCTCAGAGTTGCTGATCAACAGCCTCAGTGTCTGCCTCTGGGGACCCCAAGCTGCAACAAACAGCTCTTGCTCTTTGGACTATTTCTTCATCTCCTGGTGGGATTCTGATTTTTAGGCTGGAGTCTTGTTATCTTTTATCTTTGGCTCAACCCACACAGCTTAAGGCACATTCAAGGCCAGCCACCACTCCCGAGGCCAGCAGGGCCCACAGCCTGGAGTAAATCTCATTTCTGGAAGGCTTTAATATACCATCCCAGGTAAAAGTGACACACCTGTGCTGGGGGTTTCCTCCAACAGATCCAAGGTTCATGACATTGAGTGACACTCTGGAAAATGCCAGAACTGTGTTTTGGATTACTGCCTCATTTATTTTAGCAAAGAAATTATAAAAGTTGGGTGTTTAAAAATTCTTCTAGAGTTCCTACTGTGGCACAGTGGGTTAAGAATCCGAATGCAGCGGCACTGGTTGCTGCAGAGGCTTAGGTTCAATCCCCAGTCCAGCATAGTGGGTTAAAGGATCTGGCGTTTGAATCTGCAGCTGTGGCTTGGAGTCAATCCCTGGCCCAGGAACCTCTATGGGCTACGGGTGCAGCCATAAAACGAAAAAAAAAAAAATTCTTCCAGTTCAAATACAAAAACTAAACTTCCCTATCATAAGAGAAACAGACAATGGAATATTTCTAGCAATGAAGACAAATTACTGATTTGTGCACGCACACAAATGCTCAGTGGGAAATGCTAGAATCAAAAAAGCAGGAGTTCCCGTCATGGCGCAGTGGTTAACGAATCCGACTAGGAACCATGAGGTTGCGGGTTCGGTCCCTGCCCTTGCTCAGTGGGTTAACGATCTGGCGTTGCCGTGAGCTGTGGTGTAGGTTGCAGACGCAGCTCGGATCCCACGTTGCTGTGGCTCTGGCGTAGGCCAGAGACTACAGGTCCGATTCGACCCTTAGCCTGGGAACCTCCATATGCCACGGGAGCAGCCCAAAGAAATAGCAAAAAGACAAAAAAAAAAAAAAAAAAAAAAAAAGCAAACAGGAGTTCCCGTCGTGGCTGAGCAGAAACGAATCTGACTAGTATCCACAAGAACACAGGTGTGTGATTCCTAGCCTCACTCTATGGTTTAAGGATCTGACACTGCTGTGGCTGTGGTGTAGGCCAGCGGCTCTGATTGGATCCCTACCCTGGGAACCTCCATATGCCACAGGTGTGGACCTCCCCCCCAAAAAAAAGCACACAGAGAGTTCGCTGGAGGCATGGTTAAGGGCTCAGTATTGTCACTGCTGTGGCACAGTAAAACTTCTCTGGCCTAGGAACTTCCACAGGCCTAACACCCCCCCACACACACACACCAGCCTCAAAAGCATATGCAGCATAATGCTATTTATATGAAGGCAAAACTAATCCAAGATGGAAAAAAAAGTTGCAGGGGATAGAACAGGTGTGGCTGGAGGGAAGTCAAGGGAGATGTTCTGGACCAATGGATATGTTCTGTTATCTTGGTGGAAGGAGTGAGTACACAGGTGAATACAATGCATACTTTTAATTTATGTAAATCATACCTTAAAAACTAAGAAGTGAGGAGAAAACCCTCCTACCTCCCATCTTGTGTTGGAGGAATGAGGCTTGGAGCCTGATCAGCATGGACTCCTCTTGGCTAAAGACCTAATAAAATACCCGTTGAGCCCATAAAGGAGCTACTCCAATGGCCCCACATAATTTATTTCTAATACGTTGCTACCATTCTTCCCACAATGTTCCCACTAGGTATTATTTTTCCTTTCCCCTCCACTATAAATATTATCTTAAGTTCAATCTCACAAGAGGCACGTTAGACTAACTCCCTGGAGGCTTTGATAAAATTAGAACCCCAAGTCCGATTTACGGCGCCACAGGTGGCCAGTGGTCACGCAGAGCTGTATGAAATCATGTGTCCCCACAGCCACCCCGGCATGTATCTGACCTCTGATGTACTGATGAGTGGCCCAAACAGCTTCCAGCAGCAAATACAAGAGATTTGTTCCGACACTGAGATCACTGCCCACATAAATTAGAGATTTTAAAACTAGAAGCGAAAAGATAGGTTTTGACACTGATAGGTGGTTCTCCCGCTGCCTAGCAAGGTCCAGTTTTTAATCTGTTGTGTTCTGGACAAGAGTTGGTGCTGCTTAGAGGCCAGCTTTTAAACATGGCCAGACTCCGTAGGTGGCCACGTAACTCAGCCCTCACCTCTTCAACAGCGGGCGAGGCTGTGCACCTGAAACTTTTCACTCCCTAAAGTAGCAAAAGCGATCTCAGTGGCCTCTGTAGCTGAGATCATGTGGACAGGTAGGTGTAAAGCCAAGGAAGGCACGTGTCACCTGGGGGAAAGCGTGTTGAGAAGGCAAGCAGAAATAGGCTCAAGTAAGAATAAAATGATGAACAAAAAAAAAAAAAAAAGCTTTTAAAACATTACTAGCCATACTTTATCTCTCCAACATGACTCAATAAAAATGTTCCTTTAGGAGTTCTCTCATGGCTCAGCAGGTTAAGGATCCATTGCTGTCAATGCGGTGGCTCTAGTTACAGCTGTGACGCAGGTTTGATCCCAGGCCCAGGAACTTCTGTATGCCACAGATGTGGCCCAAAAAAGTTCGTTTCTCCTCCCAATCCAGCAAATTCTATTATCTTGACTAGGTGGACACCTACATTGCTCAGTTGTCTACTGCCTTGGGCACAAAAGGTCAAACTCTGACCTTCCCAATGGCCCTGTTACACTTTCACATTAGTGACAATTGGAAGAGTGGGCTAACCTTACCAAGCACCGCCTCCAAATCAGGAGGTTCACCAAGTATTTATTGCTGTATGAATCTCATTCACTGGCAGGAATTATTTGAATTGGGGAAGGGGCCAAGCCAGGAAGCAGTAGATGGCCTGTGAATTCTCTCAATGCCAAGGTGCAGGCTCCTTGGCGGCACTTCTCAAAACTACCCCATCAGGGAGAGCATCAGACAGAGAACAGACATTCTTCTCTTCCAGGAGCCTTTCTCAACAGTGTCCTCTGTGAGCAAGAGCAGAGGGAGGGGCCTCAAACCACAGCCCTGGAGCAGCAGATGGGGGAGAAAGGAAAGGCCCCAGTTTCATCAAGAAATGGATTTCTTGGAGTTCCCATCATGGCGCAGAGGAAACGAATCTGACTAGGAACCATGAGGTTGCAGGTTTGATCCCTGGCCTTGCTCAGGGGTTAAGGACTTGGTGTTGCCTTGAGCTGTGTGGTGTAGGTCGCAGACGAAGCTCGGATCTGGTGTTGCTGTGGCTCTGGCATAGACCAGCAGCTTTAGCTCCAATTAGACCCCCAGCCTGGGAACCTCCATATGCCACAGGTGTGGCCCTAAAAGGGCAAAAGACCAAAAATTTTTAAAAAAAAGGAAAAAAGAAATGGATTTCTTTTGTGCCATATATCTAGTCACTTCGGATGGAACATGATGGAGGATAATGTGAGAAAAACTATATATATATGAATGACTGGGTCACTTTGCAATACATAAAAACTGACAGAACACTGTAAATCAACTGCAATGGAAAAGATAAAAATCATATTTAAAAAAGAGAGAGAGATGGATTTCTTTTTTAAACCCTTCTCAAGTTAGCACTTTGATAAGCAATTAATTTAAATCACACCCTCTTTCAACTCCAACCACAGGAAACTTAATCCCACAGACACCCCCACAAATGCCAAGAGAGCCAGGCCAGGCTAGGAGACCAGCTTTAAAGAGTTGCTTGTCACCCAGGCTGAGCTGGGAGACACGGAGGAAGAGGAACCCCAGAGCTGGTTCTGTGGTGCAGGCAGTTTCCCCTTCCGGTCTCAGAGGAGAAAATCCAAACCGCAGGGAGCTGTGGATACCCAAGGCCGGGAGTGTCGGCCTGAGCCCTAGGAGTTCACTCATTCCTCTTCCCATCAGTGTGCACAGATCCTAACAGCTGCAGTCCTCAAGAAACACTAATTAGAGTTCTCTCATGGTGCAGCAGGTTAAGGACCCAGTGTTGTCACTGCAGTAACCCAGGTTCAGTCCCTGGCCTGGGAACTGCCACGTGCTGTGGGAGGAACTCCCCCCCCCCAAAAAAAAGACTAATGACAACAGAACTGCAAACCCCAACATCCAGGCCAGCAGGATTTCAAGCAGGGATATGCCAACTAACTAGTAGATACAATCTGAAAAATACCAATATTTGGGGATACTGCAGGTAAAACCACTGGAATCAAACTTCTGTTTACAAAGAAGCCTGTTAAAAATGAACTTACTCGCAGAACAGAAACTGACTCACAGCCTTTGAAAACCTTACTGCTACCAAAGAAGACAGGTCAGGGCGGGGGTTGGGATGGAAATGTTGTAAAATTAGGTTGTGATGATGCTTGTACAACTATAAACATAATAAAATTAACCGAATTTTTTAAAAAATTTTTTAAAAAAGAAGGAAGCCTGAATTCCCAAGACCATTCATCATGCATGAATAGGAAAATGATAGGAATGGGGCAATTCTCAGATATGCAGCTTCCTCAAAAATCCTACTTCATTCCAACAAATGAGACCTGTGCATCACCTCTTGGCACTGCACCTACATGCTATTCACAACTTAAGATGGCCAGCTGACTCTGAGCAGGTAATGGAACAAGGAGACACAGGAGGTAAGGAGCAGACCCTCCCCCCCCCCATCAATCCCCAAGCAGATACTCAAGGGTAAGCTCAAAAAGAGGGGGACCCAAAACTGACAGGGTTGGGGGGGGGGATCCACAAGCTCTGAGCTAGGAAACCGTCAGTGGAATGTTTACATAAGTTCAGGGCAGACAAAGAAGGAACAGACCTTAAATGGTCTCTACTTGGGTTAATTCTTGGCTCTGTGTTGGGGAGAAGGGAGTCACCTTTACTTTGGCTGTCACCTAACCAGGACAGGGAGAGATGCGAGGCCAGGATGTTCATCTGTGATGGGTGTATTTTGAAGTTCTGGCCCCTTGTGGCCTTTCCTCATTCCTTTTACAAGGGAATCCACTACACCTAAAACTCCAAGAGCCTTTCGCAGAAGGTGTGCTGGGAGTCTCGGGCTGGCCTGTACACCTCTAGGTCAGCTGTGGGGAGCCTATCTCTCCCAAATTTGCCTCCTGGGTGTTGAACTGCATCTCTTTTGGAGACAGCTCTAATACTCAAGTTTGCAGTCTCTGAGGCAAGCCACGATGCCCTTGTTACATATGCTGTGTTTGCTGATTTTTTTTTTTTTTAAACCATTTTACACTCTATTCAAGATGCTGAGCTAAGAGCCTTGGGAGATTTAAAAAACAACTCAAGAAGCTTCCAGTGTCCTAAAGGTCTTGGGTGGGTCATTCTGGGGAGGTCTTTTCACCTTGTCTAAGTATAATTTTTCCCAGTACCCTCTTTTACTCACAGATGAATGGGTAAAGATGTGTTTCCTAGAATGGAATATTACTCTGCCATAAAAAATAACAAAGCAATGCCATCTGCAGCAACATCTATGTTGCCAAATATCATGCGATCACTAAAATATAGAACCTATATATATATAGATATATAGATCACTAAATATACAGAACCATACTATATATGAACCACATGAGATCACTAAAATATAGAATTAAAAAAAAATGATACAAAAGAACTTATTCACAAACCAGAAAGAGAAAGATTTCAAAATCAGTCTTATGGTTACCCAAAAGAAAACACTGGGGAGGAGGGAGGGACAAACTGGAAGGTTGGGATTGGAACATAAACACCACTAAAATCAATAAGTAACAAGGACCTACTGTAGAGCCCAGGGAAATCTATTCAATACTCTGTGATAGATTATAGGGGAAAGAATCTGAAAAAGAACTGAAAACAAATCTGAAAGAGAACATTTATATATGTTCTACACAGTTTGTATGTGGTGTTCAGTTTGCTGTACACCTGAAACTAACACATTTTAAGACAAGTGTACTCCAATAAAATTTAGAAAAAGAAAAGAAATGGCTTCCTAGAAAGAACAGGATAATGGGACTTTTAAAGAGGGACTGAGGGTGAAGACTTACAAATCCAACTAAAAGGAATACCTTGAGCAGAGAAGCCACTGTTCTTGGTCCAAGTGCAGGGGAAGAATCCAGAGGAGGCTAGAGGGGAAAGTTAGTTGGAAGCTCAAGCACCAGAGGGGGATGAAATGAGGGAACTGGACGGAGGTGACATTGCGGGGACAGCTCCAGTCACCCAGACAGGAAAGAACACCACCAGCCTGGGGCCACTCTTGAGAAGTCAAAGAAACCTGGGTTCAAATATTGATGGTCCTTTCTTCTCTAGCCCTGTTGATTAAATAGTCTCATGAGCTGTTTCTACCTCTAAAATGGGGAGAAGCCACTTCATCTCCCAGGTGGTGGTAAAGAATTCATAAGACAAAGTGCACAAAATCCAAATGCTGACCAGCAGTTCTAACAGCAAGGAGAGGGGTGGCGGCCTGCTTGGTAAGTGGCAGGGCAGTTAAATCAAACTCCAAGAACCTGTTTGCAAAGCTGGATGTGTTTGCAAGCCAGGACTGATAAGGGCTCCAAAGACCTTTCGGGCCAGAGTTCTCTGGGGCTTTGCCCACTATATGGAATTCGAAGAGATTCCATATATGCAACTAGGGAAAAAGCTTACTGGATGACCACCTCTGACCTGTAAGTATCTCCAACTCACTATGCAGCCACTGTGCCTGCTGAGTCAGGGACCTTGCCCCCCCACTAGCATCAGTCAGATCAGCCTCTTTCAGGTTCCACCAACAGATGTCATATGTTCAACATGAATCCCCAAGTAAGTTAGGCACATTTCCTTACTGCACCCATTCCTGGCACCATGCCCTTCCTTTCCCCCAAGAGGTTACAGTCTACCAGGAGAAATGCTAAGCCGACAAGTTCAGGGCTGGGGGAGAAAACTACGAAACACTGGGCCTTCAATGTTAATCTCAGCAGACTTCCTGGAGAAAGGGAAGACTGGGTTTAGTCTAAAAGTACAAACAGGAGCTCCTACTGTGGCACAACGGGATCAGCGCCATCTCTGGAGTGAGTGCTGGGATGTGGGTTCGATTCCCAGTCCAGCATAGTGGGTTGAGGATCCAGCATTGCTGCAGCTATGGCAAAGGTCACAAGTGAGGCTTGGATCTGATCCCTGGCCTTGGAACTCCATATGCCTCGGGGTGGCCAAAAAATAAAAAAATGAAAGTGCTAACAGGCATGGGTAGGATAAATAATCCCACACAGGAAGTTCCCTGGTAGTTCAGGGGGTGAAGGATCTAACATTGTCACTGCTGCGGTCCAGGTTTGATCCCTGGCCCCAGAACTTTTTGCACGCCACTGGTGAGTAAATTAAGTAAAAAAAAGTCTGACAAGACTGGCAGGAAAATGCCGAGATACCTTCGTACTCTGTCCACCAAAGTCAGCACTTCCACTGCTGCCCTGCAGTCTCTTCTCCATATACGGGGCACCTTTAAAAAAGTCAGACCTGGAGCTCCCATCAGGGCTCAACAGAAATGAATGTGACTAGCATCCAAGAGGATGCAGGTTCCATCCCTGGCCTCACTCAGTGGGTTAAGGATCTGGCGTTGCTGTTAGCTCTGGTGTAGGTCGCAGATACAGCTCAGATGCAGCATTGCTGTGACTGTGGTGTAGGCCAGCAGCTGTAGCTCTGATTAGACCCCTAGTCTGGGAACCTCTATATGCAGCGGGTGCAGACTGAAAAAGATGAAAAGCAAAGCAAAGAAAAAAGAAAAAAGTCAGACCTCCTTGAAGCCCACCACTGGCCACTCTGCCTGCTCCAGTGTTCAGCTGGGCCATCTTGGATGCTGTCCTAGACTGCTGGCTGTTCCCTAGACTCCGTGCTGTTCCCATGACACAAGTTCCACTGCAGTTCTCTTTGCCCGAGAACCACCCAACCCTCCTCAATACCTACAAGGCTCCCCCCTCAGTTCATTCAAGCCTCAGGGAGACATTTTCCCCTGACTACTGGCAGTTGGTTCGTTCCTGGGGCCTCAGCTTCCCCTGATTTTTCTTGCAGCACTTGTACCTGAAAATGTCCATCTATTTGCTCATTCATGGTCTGTCTCCCCACTGGAATTTAAGCACAGCAAAATGCTGGGAATTTGGTCTTGTTCAATGCTTCATCCCCCTAAGTGTCTGGCACATGGATGCTCAATAAATAGAGACTAACTCTATTTTGTTTGGGGTGTTGGCACTGTACCCCACCAGGGTAAACAGAAAGGCACAATGGCCTGTGGCTGCTCTGCCAGCATTTTTTGCAGCAGGTCCCCAGATGAACTGAAAAGTTCTGGCCACCTGTTTGACCCTGATGACCAATCTCACTGCTGATGATGAAAAACACCCCACTTCAAAACAAAAACAAAGCAAGTGAAAGGGGAAGGGAGATGTGAAAGAAAAGTATGTTCCAAGGTGTGCAAGATATGAGCAGAAATTGAGGTTATGATAAAAAAAAAAAAAGAGAGAAATTGAGGTTATGATAGGGAAACCCAGTGGGGGTGGTATCTGGGTGAATTTGTGAACTTTTCCAGGAAAAGCTACCTGTGCTCAGTTGAAGATGGCTGTTCATTTTCTGTTCTTCCTCTCATGAAAACATAAAATCTACTGCGCCTCTGCTTGAATCTGGGCTGTTCTTGCAACTTTCCATGCCAAGTCAAATGTGGTAGCAGTCCTGCTATAAAACTTGATGTGCTTGGTTGAAACACTTACCCTCAGAGCGCAGCAGCAGGGCTCTGAGAAACCTAGGCCACAGGGAACACTCCAGCACTCCAACAGCCCTAGTGTGAGCCACCTTGGACCCTGCAGCCCAGCTGACCTTACGCCTCCAAAAACAAGCTGGACAATAGACTCCCTCAGCCAAGTCATGAGAAATAATCAATAATCAAAACACCATTTAAATTTTATCCATTCGAAAAGATAAAACAGTTTGTCACTGCCTTGGAGAGAGAACATGTTCTTTCCTTCTCGAGTAAGGCCTAGGGACCAAATAAGATATTCAAGTTTCCGTTCTAGTTCTGCCTATAACTTATTCCATCAAAATTCAATTTGTTTGTGGATTCGATTCCACACCTTGATTGGGCAGAGGGAGAGCCAGAGGAAAATGCAGATTTCCCAAACCCCAAGAGCTGGTCACTACCTCCACAGTTTACTAAGCTCATCCAGAAGCATCTTTCCATATCTGAGACCAGGTTTATGAACAGGTGGTTCTCCAGAAATAACAACCCATAAGAAAGTGGTAGAAAACCATTAAAAGGAGGAAAAGGAGAGTTTAAATCCCCAGTAAGCTTCCAAAAGAGCCAACTCAAGGTGTCTCTCTAGAGGTCTCCCTCACATTTTCATAAAACCAAACTCCAGAGGCAACACACCTGTGGTCCAGAGCTATCATCTTCTTTCTCACTGGACCCAATGTCATCTCAAGAAAAGCTTTACCGTCCATCTCTCAGGGAAAAGAGCAGGCATAACACTTCTCCAGTAGACAAGCCACCCGGCTGGGAATTTGGCACTTCCTTGAAAAAACAGATGATTTATGGCACCATATTTGAAACCAAAAGCAAAAGCAAACTAAGTGTCCGCCAATAAGCTAGGGGGTCCCTGGTAGCTCATTGGCTTGAGGATCCGGCATTATCACTGCTGTGGCTCAGGTCACTGATGTGGCTTGAGTTCGATCCCTGACCGAAGAACTTATTACACATGCCACTGGTTTAGCAAAAAAAAAAAAAAAATTAGGGGACTAATTAAACAATTATTAGGTTACTGGGCAACCATGAAAAAGAATGAGATGATCCATGGGATAAACTCCAAAACACATTATTATAGAAAAAATAGGGAAGGAGGAGTGTATACAGAGTGCCACTGTTTGTGTAAGGATAGGAACAGGTACAAGTATTCCCTGCTAACCAAATTTACAGTGAGGGGTCCTGAATGGACTTTGATGCCATGAATACTGCTGAGTAGTATTCTTCACCCAGTGCCAAACTGGGCTGTGCTTATGTAGTTCTATTAAGAACCCAATGAAATTATAAATACTTTTTGCTATTCCTTTCACATACCCACAATATTTGCTAAGATAAGCTGCACATTTAATTACTGTTTATACTAAATCAACGCCAGATATGTACATGTTATAATGTGACATGAAAAACAATGTAGGAGTTCCCGTCATGGCGCAGTGGAAACAAATCCGACAAGGAACCATGAGGTTTCGGGTTAGATCCCTGGCCTCACTCAGTAGGTTAAGGATCTTGCATTGCTGTGAGCTGTAGTGTAGGCCGGCAGCCACAGCTAGGATTAGACGCCTAGCCTGGGAACCTCCACATGCCATGGATGTGGCCCTAAAAAGACAAAAGACCAAAAAAAAAAAAAAAAAAGAAAAAGAAAAAAAAGAAAAGAGGAGTTCCCGTCGTGGCGCAGTGGTTAACAAATCCGACTAGGAACCATGAGGTTGCGGGTTCGATCCCTGCCCTTGCTCAGTGGGTTAACGATCCGGCGTTGCCGTGAGCTGTGGTGTAGGTTGCAGACACGGCTCAGATCCCGCGTTGCTGTGGCTCTGGCGTAGGCCGGTGGCTACAGCTCCGATTCAACCCCTAGCCTGGGAACCTCCATATGCCGCGGGAGCGGCCCAAGAAATAGCAACAACAACAACAACAACAACAACAACAACAAAAAGACAAAAAGACAAAAAAAAAAAAAAAAAAAAAAGAAAAGAAAAAAGAAAGAAAGAAAGAAAAAGAAATAAAAGGAAAACAATGCAAATAAGTATTCCCAGAATGGTCTTAGTCGGGGAATGAAGCAGTGCCTAATTTTCTGTTAAGCCATAATATCAAGAATGATAAAAACCACAAGTTCCCATTGTGGCTCAGGGGTAACAAGCCAAACTACTATCCACGAGGACTCGGGTTTGATCTCTGGTGTCACTCAGTTGGTTAAGGATCCAGCATTGCTGTGAGCTGTGGTGTAGGCCAGCAGCTGTAGCTCTGATTAGAGCCCGAGCCTGGGAACTTCCATATGCTGCAAGCACAGCCCTAAAAAAAAAAAAAAAAAAAAAGTTAACTCTTCATTAGGATGACCAGCAGTTTAATATTCTATATTTTTTTTTGTTTCCACATAGGGCATCTATAAAGGGCTTCAATGAAGCACAGGGCTTTGCTGCCTCTTTAAGAGTATTAACAGGAGTTCCCATCGTGGCTCAGTGGTTAACAAATCCGACTAAGAACCATGAGGTTGTGGATCCAGCGTTGCTGTGAGCTGTGGTGTAGGTCGCAGATGCAGCTCAGATCCTGCAATGCTATGGTTGCAGCGTAGGCCGGAGGCTGCAGCTCTGATTGGACCCCTAGCCTGGGAACCTCCCTATGCCACAGGTGCAGCCCTAGAAAAGACAAAAAGACCAAAAAAAAAAAAGAGTAGTAACAGATGCTCCTTCAGTGGCTTGGAAAACTCACCTCCATAAACTCCTATCTACCCAGCTGGGGCTTTGTAACCCTGTGGCACTGGCATTTTTTAATCTGTGTGCCAACAACCACCACTAATATCAATACCCCAACTGATTTTTTTCATGACTCCAAAGCTCAACAACCCTCAATGGCTCCCCATTGGGAAGCAGGATCCAAGTTGCATCTGTGACCTATGCCACAACTCGCAGCAACATCCGATCCTTATCCCACTGAGCAAGGTCAGGGATCGAACCTGCATCCTCAGGGATACCAGTCAGGTTTGTAACCCTCTGAGCTACAATGGGAACTCCTGCCCCATGATTCTTCTGTTGTTTTGAGCCTCTGCTCTGAAGTGCTCACTTTCTGAGGGCCCCACCTTCCTTCAAACTCTTGTGGAGCCTCTTATCCTCTACACAGCATTTATTCCAACTGCTCATCAAATTTCTGTACAACCCCCTCAGGAATAACCTATTAGTGGACACATGGTGAAGCTGGGAAAACTTATTCATCTGTCTCCCAACCCCCTCCCTCCCTTTGGTGTGAGGGAAGGAACACAGCTCTCAATGTCCTTCCCCAGGATGTGCCCCAGGGCTCCAGTTTAGCCTACAACACTGTCCCTGTCCCTAATTTCATTCAGGCCCTACAATCTAAAAGTCTACCCCTAGGGGATCTGTGATCAATTCGGTCCAAGGCTTAAGGGACAAATATAAAATTGCTGGGTCCAAGATGGCAGCTGGTCCGATACAGAGCCTTTGTTCCTGCAAGCTCCCTCAGGCTCCCTCCCAAAGCCTCTTTCTTACAAGGGGGAATTTGGCAGAAAATTCTTCCTCCAAGCCCAAGAGATAGCTATTTATGCCTGGATGGTAACATGAGGCTTCCTTTCTTCCCTTCTCTTCTGCAGCTTCAATACACATTTCAGGCACGCACATCTCCACCAGCCTTGCCACCCTGCCATCACCAAGTTCCAAAAAAGTAAATCTCTATGATTGTCACACAGGAGGTAATTACTTTAAACCAGAAATGCCCCATCCCTCTCAAAGCTGCCAGCTCTAATATCCTTACCAACTGGAAGAAAAGATGTGGAAAACACCAACCAGGAGACTTCAAACAACTTCATATTAGCTGAATGAATTCAGCTGAGGAGGAGGAAGGCAAACAATCAAAGCCAACTCTGCTTCTTTTGCTCATTGTTTGCATTCAGCCACTACCAACTGTGTTCATCTATTACCAACGGTATTCAGTTTCTCTGCCAATTGTAGGCTAAAATTTAAATATCAGCATTGAGGATTTTTTTTTCTAAAGTAGGAGTAGGGGTGGGAACGGAATTAAAACCAACACTTATCAAAAAGAACAAACTTTTCCCTCAAAGAAACACTGTCCAACAGGTTTTAAAATGCAGGAGTTGAACTAGTGACATTTCCAGTCACATTTCGGGAAAAGGAGCTTTCTTAAAGGCCTATTCATGAAGCTCCTAAAGAAAAAAAGAAACCAAACAGGAAGGAAGGTGAAGATTGTTGTTTAAAGTAATGGCGTTTTTCATTTTGTGTATTTTTTCATAAAAAACTTTCCCTATCAAACCCCTCCCCCACTCTCACCCTCAGGTTTTCTAATGTGAATGGGGTGGCTGGTGGGGGTGGAGAAATGACTTGAGATTTCGGGATTTGATCAATGCAACATGTTAGGGGCAGAGCACAGGGTCAAAAGGAAATGATTAATCCCACAAGAGAAACAGGCGGATGGGGCAGGGAATGGCTCCCCTACAAAACCCTCACTAATAAATAGGTCAAAAGATACTCTGGTTGAGCAAGGTTTCTTCTCCCCAACCCAGACTCAGCAGTTCCTCCTGAAACAGTTTTTAGAAACCAAAGAACATTCATCAGCACAACCTAGTTTTCCTTAGGGTTATTTTTATTTTCACATTCCAGCTATTGCCAAAGGGGGTCCAGGATGACCCCAGTCATCTGGATGACTAGACGCTCTATGACAATTCCCATTACTGGAGGGAACCACGCTGTCATTAATGGGGATGGGGCCGACTTAAAAGAAGCTGGCAGTACAGACATACAATATCCCTTTGAAATACTATGACATCAACACTCTGAAAGTACAGAAATAGGTCAAACCCAAGGAGGGGGAGGGAAATGCCTTACAAAAATCCTCTGGGAGACAATTTTCCTCTTAGCTTTTTTTACCCTAATGCGTGCTTGCTTTCAGAGAGTCGCATGCAAAGAATTCGTATTTCTGGAGTTTCCGTTGTGGCTCAGCGGAAACGAATCTGACTAGCATCCACGAGGATAGGATTGATCCCCTGATCCCCGCTCAGTGGGTTAAGGATCCAGCTTTGCTGAGAGCTGTGGTGTAGATCAAAGATGAGGCTCAGATCTGGTGTTGCTGTGGCTGTGGTGTAGGACGGTGGCTACAGCTCTGACTCGAGCCCTACACCTTGGAAACCTCCATATGCCATGGGTGCGGCCCTAAAAAGACACACACACAAAAGAATTTGTGTCTCTAACTAATGATGCACATTTCCCCCCTCTCATCACCCCATTCTATTACAAAACCCAGACCCGTCACAGGGCTGGCAGTGTAAAGGAGCTCAGTGGGCCTCATCCCCCAAAGAAGTCTGAGGGCTGC
Source organism: Sus scrofa (assembly GCF_054392235.1). Lineage (NCBI taxonomy): Eukaryota > Metazoa > Chordata > Mammalia > Artiodactyla > Suidae > Sus > Sus scrofa. The sequence goes on along the minus strand of NC_139395.1, from coordinate 33,524,509 downwards.
AGGGACTCAATCCTGACATCACCCTGTGGGGTTCTGCTCCACTTTTAAAAATTCATGGTAATAGATGACTGTCTTGACTGAAAGGCACTCAAGATACTCCCCCAAGAACACTCTGAGCCACAAAATCTTACTACACATTACAGGGGAGCGGCCCTGGATCTGTGTGCACAATTGTGTGTGTGCACATCTTGCTGGGGAAAAGGTGCACAGGTGTCAGATTCTCAGAGATCTCTATTTTTGCAAAGACCCAGTCAATGTACTCAACTCTGCCCCTTCCATCAGGCAAAAAGGTGGGGAAGGAGGCCTGTCTGACCAGGTAAAACAAGCACAGGAATAAGGATTAGAAGTTGGTGGTCTGGCAGCCCCCCCCCCCGCGCGCCCCCACCAAGTTCCTTCTTCTAGCCAGGCTGTTTACAAATCAGTCCATGGAGGGATCCCAATGCCAGGTCTAAGGTGCCTTCCCTCAGGCCCACAAGAAAAGATCAGGTTCCTTCTTACATTATCCCTCCATTTCCAACACCCTAGCTTTTAACTTTATATTGCAATTATCATTCCCATCTCCCCAAGCTCTATGCTTAAGGCTCCTCTGATCTCCAAGGGCTGGGATCTCCAGGATCCCATTTCCTAAAACAGGAGAGTCCTTGGAATATTTTAAATACTGTCTTAACCCTCCCCCATCCTCAGACCCAGAGGCTGCAGGGGGCTCGCCCACTGCTGTGGAGGTGAGCGGGTCCCTGTTGGACAGGGCCCTGGCTGCTCCAGTGGAGCCTGGTGGAACTGGGTTGGGGATCCAGCAGTACCATGAGCTGTGGTATGGGTCTTGGACGCAGCTTGGATCCTGCATTGCTATGGCTTGGTGTAGGCCGGCAGCTACAGCTCCAATGTGACCCCTAGCCTGGGAACCTCCATATGCATGGGTGTGGCCCTAAAAAGACAAAAGACAAAAGACAAAAAGAAAAAAAGAAAGAAAGAAAAGGAAAATGACAGCCAGCATTTTAAAAATGGAGGGGTGTTTCCTGGTGGCTCAGTGAGTTAAGGATCTGGTGTTGTCAGTGCTGTGGCATGGGTTCCATCCTTGGCCTGGAAACTTCTGCATGCTGCAGGCAAGGCCAAAAAAAAAAAAAAGCCAGCAAAAAAAAGTAACCTCATAACTCCTATTAGTTGACGCTGTATATTTTTGAGCCTTGTTTCTCTAAAGGAGCATGAAAAGAAACAATATTTAGGAACATGAAATGATGAAGAGTGGGCAAAGAATTAGCAAAAAAACAAACAAACAAACAAACAAACAAACAAACAAACAAAAAAAACCAAACCAATCCATCATCTCCTTGTGTCTTATGAGAGATTTCCAACAACCCGATGCCCTAATGACTCAGGCCCCCATCCCTCGGGGCAGAGGGGTGGTACCCGAGTGGCAGTAAGGAAACCAGCTGACTTCTGCAGATATGTCAGTCAGTGGACGGGCCAGACCTGTGGAACTCCCTGGGCAGGATTCCTCCATCCTGTACAACCTAGAGGGTAGGGAGAAACACACCCTAGCCTGGGGTGTACAACTGTCACCTCAAACATTTCAGATTGTGTAGCTAGGAATGCACCCACCCCTATCCCTACTCAAGGAAAAGAAAAGCAGGGCAAAGGGAGAAAGGAAGGAACCCGCACAGGGTCACACGGTAGCACTACGTGGTCTGTTGTTCTTTGCCACTTTTGCTTAAGAACACTTAAGCACACACTCCTTCCAAAATATGACCTATATCACAACTAAAAAGAAAAGAACAGAGCCCCATACAGAGAGCCACCTGAACTGAGATTGGGAGGCTGTGTGGGAGGGAGGGGGCAGACCCTAGGCAAATCTGTTTGGCTGTCAGCACCTTCATTTGTCACATGAGGAAGGGGCTGCATTTAACAAATCACAAAGCAGCACTGAGCACAGATACTCAATGTACACTTGCCAATGGATGGATACAGAACATCAGGCACTGGGCTGAATGCCACCTCATCGTCACGTTTAAAAAGCATAACTGGGAGTTCCCATTGTGGCGCAGCAGAAATGAATGTGACTAGGAGCCAAGAGGTTTCGGGTTCAATCCCTGGCCTCGCTCAGTGGGTTAAGGATCTGGCGTTGCCGTGAGCTGTGGCGTAGGTCGCAGATTCTGCTTGGATCCCGAGTTGCTGTGGCTCTGGTGTAGGCCGGCGGCAACAGCTCCAATTAGACCCCTAGCTTGGGAACCTCCATGTGCCACAGGTGTGGCCCTAAAAAGACAAAAAACAAATAAAAAATAAGAAGCATAACTGAGTGAGGAGGGTGAAACAGCTCTGGATGAGGGAGGGTGATAAACACAAACACACACAACCAAGAAGCCGTAGTCCCATCTCCATTGTCTTTTTTCTTTTGGCTGCGCCCATGGCATACAGAAATTCCTGGGCCAGGGAACAAACCCATGCCACAGCAGTGACAACAAGAACTGGGTCCTTAACCTGCTGAGCCACCGGGGAACTCCACCTCCATTTTAAAGATGGTGAAAACTGATGTTTGGCCCAGATGACATGGTTGGTTATGCAGTTTGACCCAGAAACCTCATGAAAGACATCAAGGCACCTTACCTTACTCTCTTAGGGCCCTAGGCTGGACATGTTAATAATAATATTATTAATCCATAATATGCTCAACTGGTTCGTAATTGCCTGCGATGCTCAGTTACTTACTGCCCTCTGCTTTGAAGTTTGTACATGTAGCCCTAAAATAACTCCCAACAACCCTGCTAGAGTGTGCAAAAGGCACAAATACTAGTTTATAAAAGAGGTAACTCCTTTATAGGCAAAACTTTAAAATAAAGGAATAAGGAAAGGAAAGAGGGAGAGAGGGTGGAGAGGGAGGGAGGAAGGAGGGAGGGAGAGAGGGAGGAAAGAACGAAGCCCTGGAGGAGTCAGTTAGCAGGAGCTCCTGGGCCAGATGAAAGACATGGGAACTGAAACATGGCTGTGAGCAGAGCAGCCAGCAGCTGCCTTCTCTTTCCACCTCCTTTGCCCCTAGGGAATTCTACATCTTCTAGGTCTAGTTCTGTATCAGGAGGAGGGCATGGGCCACTATCTCCCATGTCCCCACCCATGCAGTGGAATTCGGAATTCACCCTGGGCAGTAAATGGCAGCCCTGGGCCTTGGTCTAGGGGACAGGCAATATAAGCTCACCATTTCAGCCTTATCTTAATATCATTATACTCCCTCCTATGGCACAGGAGCAGCTATTTTAATACAATCTTGAAATGAAAGGGACACTTTGGGAAGATGTGTCCTGTTCTGAATATCTCTCCCTGCATTTGTCAAAGGCTGCTCTGCTGGGGATTGGAGGCAATGGATGAATTCAAGGTGGCCTTTGCCAGTGTAGAGTCTGGATGAAACAACTAGGCAGAAATGAGAAAAGTTCTATTTACTGACTTAGTCTTTCAAGCAAACATGGAGATAGATAGCACTGGGACACAGCACATTACTAACATACATTTCCCAAGAGCAGTGCAAGCTCTAAAAGAATAATTTCTGGGCTTTTTTTGGCCATACCTGTGGCATGGGCCAGGGATGGAACTCGTGACACAGCAGTCACAACACTGGATCCTTAACCTCTAGGCCACCAGGGAATTCTATTTCTTAGACCAAAAAGAAAGGAAAGTAAGGTGTCCACAGCATCCACATTAGCCTCAGGAAAGGAAAGCCTGGGCTTCTGGAGTGCTACGAACATTTCCCTGAAGGGGTGGGGGGCGGGTGACAACAGGGTGGGGAGGGGGGTGTTGACGGGGCAGAGGGGTGATGACGGCCCTTCCTCTCCCATAAGCTGCCCTGAGATGTTCCTGCAGCCTCCCAAGCAGCCTGAGTGCCCATTGCAGGCCCTGCGGGCTCTGTGCCCTGCAAACAGGTACCTGGAAGGCCTCCAGATGGCTCCACGTGGCTCTGTTTAGACAGAGGAAGTGCCAACTGGCAGCCAGAGCAGCAGCTGAAGACCTGGCAACAGAAACAGCCTCACCCTGGGCAGAGGACACCCTAAGGGGCTACCCTCATTCCAGCTGCTTTTGTCTGTGGGACTGCAGCCAGCAACAAGGGCAGGCAATTGCACTGCAACCAACACAGGCCACCACAACACTTACTGTCTTTGGCTAAATTGGATTTTCATCCCAATTATCAATAAGACTGCGTAACTTTGAGAATATGAAATAATTTTTCAGAAACAGAATTGTTCCCTTGAACCTCTTTTTTTTTTTTTTTTTTTTTGCTTTTTAGGGCTGCATCCGAGGCATATGGAGGTTCCCAGGCTAGGGGTCCAATTGGAACTGTAGCCGCTGGCCTACGTCACAGCCACACAAGATCCAAGCCTCGTCTGCGACCTACACTACAGCTCACAGCAATGCCGGATCCTTGACCCACTGATCAAGGCCAGGGATCGAACCTGTATCCTCATGGATGCTAGTCAGATTTGTTAACTGCTGAGCCATGATGGGAACTCCAGAACCTCTTTCCAAAAGTGGCTCAGAGGGGACTGTCTCCAAGCCAATACCTGCAGAAACACTAAGCAGTAGGTTAAAGCATCCTTATTACCAAAGGCTGATGAAAACATGGTATCTGATGATAAACAGGGGTAACAACTCAGATGCAATCACTCAGATAGGATAAATGAAAAAACTTATGATTGACATTGGAGATTAATAACGTTTTTTTCTTTTTTCTTTTTTTTGGGGGGTTTAGGGTTACACCTGTGGCACAAGGAAGTTCCCAGGCTAGGGGTCGAATCAAAGCTATAGCTGCTGCCCTACACCAAAGTCATAGCACATGGGATCCAAGCCACATCTGAGACCTAAATCACAGCTCAGAGCAAAGAAGGATCCCTAACCCACTGAGCAGGGTCAGGGATTGAACCCATGTTTTCATGGATACTAGTTGGGTTTGTTACTTCTGAGCCATGATGGGAACTTCCGGGGATTAAAATGTTAATGCAAAAAAACCAAAACTGTGTGTTCAGGGAGGGAGTGGGATGGACTGGGAGTTTGGGGTTAGATGTAAACTATCACATTTAGAAAGTGGATAAGCAATGAGGTCCTACTGTATAGCACGGGAAAATATACTGAAACTCTGGATAGAACATGATGGAAGATAGCATGAGAAAAAGAGTGTGTGTGTGTGTGTGTGTGTGTGTATGACACTATAAATCAACTATAATTGGAGTTCCCGCCGTGGCTCAGTGGTGAACGAGTCTGACTGGGAACTGTGAGGTCGCGGGTTAGATCCCTGGCAGCTACAGCTCCGATTGGACCCCTAGCCTGGGAACCTCCATATGCCTTGGGTGCAGCCCTAGAAAAGAAAAAAGACAAATAAATAAATAAATAAATCAACTATAATTTAAAAAACAAAAGTGTGTGCTCAGGGCTCTGCTGTGACCTTATAAAGCCCCTCCCTCTCCTGGGGCACCACTTAAATCTGTTTCTCCTAGTTCCCATCGTGGCTCAGCAATTAACGAATCCGACTAGCATCCATGAGGATGCAGGTTTGATCCCTGGCCTTGCTCAGAGGGTTAAGGATTGCTGGCATTGCCTTGAACTGTGGTGTAGGTTCAGACAAGGCTTGGATCCCAAGTTGCTGTGGCTGTGGTGTAGGCAGGTGGCTACAGCTCATATTGGACCCCTAGCCTGGGAACCTCCATATGCCCTGGGTGCAGCCCTAAAAAGACAAAAAGACAACAACAACAACAAGCTCTCTCTCAAAGGGGGCCACCTGCATTAGAACCCCAGGGTGCTTGTGAAATTGGAACCCTACTCCAGTTTTAAAGAATCAGAATCTCTGTGGGGTAGGGAGCCCCAGGGTCAAATAAGATAAGGCTGATTTAAACAAGAATAAAAAATGAAATGAGAAAATATAAGCACGCTCATATAGTGGGCAATCACTAAAAATATTCCTTGTATAAAATACTTTAATACTTCTGCTCTAATAGCTTAGGACACTTCCCCCCCTTTATTTCACCTCCTGGAACCTTAGTCAAAAAGTGCATTATCTGATATTATTTGCATAACGTTAAATTCAAGAGCTCCTCCACGAATGGGAGCCAGGCCCAGATTAACTGTAGCTTTGGGGTTTGGCTCTGCACCTTCCCCAAAAGGCAAAAAATAAGAGTTTTCAGGGAGGTTCTAACTACCACTGGGCAAAAAGACTCTTTCCCAGAACGTTCCTTGTCCTCAGCTAGGCTAGAACAGAAAATCCAGTGGTTAACGGGATAAGCATAACAAGCCTGCTTCCTGGGGAACATTAAATACACTTAATTAAAACCCTGCAGAACAGGGAGGCAGGAGATGAGTTAGCAGGGGGAAAGGAGCAAGCTGCTAGCGCAAGAGGTGATGCCTGCCCTCCCAGAGCTCTCTAACCCTTAAACATGTTAGATTCAATGTGCTGCACCCCAGCCATCATCCCATTTGACAGGTCCCAGCATCCATTCCTTAAATTAAAGGCCACTCTGAAGGCCTGTCCCATGAGCTGGCAACCTCAAAGGCTTTATTCATCAAAAATGAAGCTTACAGAGGAGTTACTGCTGTATCTTAAAATGCTGGTAATTGAAACAAAGGGGAACTGGGGTGGAGAAGGATCTTCTGAAGTGCAGTAATCACTCAACCCTCCATTACGGCCTCTTCCCATCTCTCCCCACCTGACACCGTCACACAGGCCAGATCCGGGGGACTGGAAGCAGCAGGGAGCAGAGCCCCCAAGCGTGTGAGGTCATACCCCTCCAGGACTCCCTTGCCATCTCCATCCAGCCCACCTACCCACCTCCAGCTCGCAGACCCAGGGAGCCCTTGCCCAGTCACCATCTCTCTAGCCCAGGTCCCGCTGGGAAAGGTTCAAGCTACCACCCCTGATAATCCTACAAGGCTTCCCACTCCATCTTCCAATTATAGAAAACCAAGGGCATCACCATCAAAAAGCATTTATTAAGCACCTAACTGCCTAGAGTCTGGGCAAAGATTCAGAGGGGCCTGGCCCCTGCCCTGGGAGAGGGTCATTTATGACCATTAAGGCCAGAGTAAGGCAGGCTCCCAGAGGCCCATAAAACTCCCAGGGAAGGAAGTGGGGATTAACCATTTCCTCCCACCTCTCAAGAAGGGGTTTCAAACTCTACCAAATTGCATGATAGGAGGGTTCCAGGACGGGGTTAATGGGGGGCGTGAGTCAGAAGATCCTACACCTGACCACGTCCTCTACTGGAGGACATGACTAACCCTGGGGTCCCTTGAGTTGCTTTGACTTTTACAGATGAGAGCTTTTGAGGCCATGCGGTCCCAGTGGCTCTGGGACACATTCTAGCAAGTCTTCTCGCCACCCCTAGGCAAGGGTCTGGACTCTGTCCAGGGAGGGACAAGACATACAATGAGGATTACATGTTTATTTGACAAGTTCTATGCTGGTGCAATGGCTTAATTCTCTTACACACTCATCAGCCAGATTTATTGGATCAAAACCTGTCCCTATTCCAGGCAATTTACAACTCCCTCATTTTTCATTCAAATTATATTGAAATTTATTTCAGCAACTCTTACCCAAACCTAAGAACGGCTTACAAAGAAAGCCAACAACATGCAGAAACAAGCTTGAATCAGGAAAGGAGAAGCATGTCAATGAGCCATCCTGAATTGAAACCAGGAATTTGGCTCTGAGCTTCCTGGCAGTCAAAGCAAGAAGTGTAATACTACATCATTATGTCACTGTCAAACAATCAGTTTCAGATGGCCAAGAGTTTTCCTGGCAGCAAATTCAAACACAGTAGTGAACCTGTCAATTCCCCTCCTCCCTCCTCTGCAGTCACAGACACATAGAAAACACATGTGGGTGATCTGCTCTCTAGATTTCCCTTCTCCCTGCCTCTGAGATGCAGAAATCTCTGCTGAAGTCTTAAGGACAATCTTTCTCTTCCTACAGAGAAGATGGTGCAGGTGCCCAGAACCCTTATGGTGTGTAGAATGAGTTCTCCCAAAATCCTCTTCTAGAAATCCCAGGAACTACTCTTTCCTAAACTACTGCCCAAACCCTTTAGACAGGCACACACTCCACCCTACTCCCATGATGGCCTGTGAGGGGCGGCCACTAAGACCCCAGAGTGTTTGGACCAGGAGAGGGGCTAGCACTTGGTTTCCAAGTCAAGCTTCCACCTCCCCCCATTTTTAGCCAGGACCCCCTTTCATTGCCAGGTGGTAGGGTTGACTGGGGTGAGGGTGAGGTGGTCAGAGAGGTGCTATTCTAGGTATTCTGTCCTGTGAAAACCTGCTGTCACCTGTGAGGAACCCTGCAACAAAGGTCAGTAGGACCCAAATACAGAATAGGGGATGGGTGGGTCCTGTGGGGAAAAGCCCTACGGGTTGGGTATTGCAGCCCCTCCCAATAACTTTAAAGAGTGTCAGAAGTAGAGATGCCATATAAAATACACCCCTGCCTGGTTAAATTTCAATTTTCAACAGACAACTTTTCATATTAGCATGTCCCAAATACTGCATGGGACATTCATACCAAAAGATTATTTACTGTTTATGAACTGGGCATCCTGGGGGGTTGGGAGGAGCTAGAACTGACAGTCCAGGTCAGGAGGCTTCCTGGTGAGTTCTATGGGGGGGGGGGGGGGCGTCCTAGCTGGGTGAGGAGGGGAGGGCGGAACTTTGAGTTTACTCCGCATTGGCTTATCAACAAGTTTTTCTTTCTTTTTTTTTTTTTAATGGGGGAGGGTCTTTTGTTTGACTGTGGTTAGGACAAAAGCTGGCTCACCAAATCCAGCCCAGAGGTGACTGAGCTAGGAGATGCACCCCCAGCCCCACCCCCATCTGAGCCCTAAGAACCACCTCCTCGGGAGACATAAAGCTTCCATGGTGCTGGCCACTCAAGCCAAGGCTTCAACATTCCAGGAGGCAGCCATTCCCGCCCTTCAGGAGGAACAAAGAGCCTGGGGAGGAATTCCTGCTGCCCCAAGCATGGGGGTGGGGTGGTGTCCAAACAAAACTAGGCCGAAAAAAGCACCCTAGGTGGAAACCCACTCCCTCCACGTCCTGTGGGAGGAACGAGAAGGCCCAAGGAGAGACTCTAGCACAGTTATTTAAATTCAACCTTACAAAGGCGGAATGCATCCTGGGGGCTGAGTCTCTAACTGCGATGGAGTAAAGTTCAAGAGAGAAAAATCTCTAAAGGAAACAGGCCCAAAGCTCCAAATTTAATCATTAACTTTATCTTGAGGGTCTTTGTATTCTTGCTATGAGCTAGTTTTTACAGTAACCAACACGCAAACATTTCACTGTCCTTCAAAACACAGAGGGTGGGATTTGCCAGCTTGTTTTTAAAACTGCAGCTCCCACCTCATCATGGGTGATCCCAGGCAGATTCCAATCAGGGATATCCAGCACAAAGGACCTCTGGAGGGGCAGAAGGGGGCAGAGAGCTGGAGAATCAGCCCATATGCTGGAGCACCCACCTCTGAGACCACAAGAGGCTCAGCTTCAGAGAAGTCTGGGGACAGGTTCTCTTTCACTTTGAAGGCTGAGGTGGTTCCAAGGGTGACCACGTTCCCATGAAAGTTCCCTTTCACCATCCCCAACCACAGGTTTTAAAGGGGGCCCAACATCTCCCAAGCCTGAGCCTGTTTGAATTAACTCCGTAAACACTGGCTGAACATTTGCTTTGCAGATAAAGTTCTAATCGCTAAAGGAGTCCTCAGCAAAGTGCTTCCTAGTTTATCAAATGCCCTCAAAGACTCCCAACTCCCAGGTCTTTCTTCCTGGAGCCGCTAATGGTCCTGGCCATCTACCCAGGTCCCTCCCCACCTGACTACCACCCTGGGGGGGAAAAAAGTTAACTTTAATGCCTTGTACCCCGTTGTTAAGAGTATCTGACCCTTATTCTGTCCCAGCTCCAGCTCAACCTCCTGCCTCCTTCAGTAAATCCAGTTCTCGCAGGAGGCCAGATACCATACACAGAGAAAGGGGAAAAGAGGAGGGCAAGTGCAGAAACCAACTCTTAAATCCAGACAGTGTCAGGCGGTTAAGGACCCCTCCCCCACAACCAAACTCAATAATCAGCTTTCTAAACTGAAGACTCAACAATTCTGTCCACAGGAAATAGCCTAAAACCAGTGGAAGGCGGTTCTGAATGACATTTACAGTGGCTGGTTCAGGGCAAGGAACTGCCCCCCACCCCAAAGTGAAGTGTCCTTCGGAACAAATCAAGTTTTCTAAGAAACACGAAACCAAAAATCTTCTGAAAAGGAAGAGTCTTTGGAAATGGAAGACACCCACCTGTCACCTCCAGGTGATCTGACAGGCCTGGAAAGCTATGCATTTTCTCAGAAATGACCACTATCATGGGCCTAGTCTCAAGGACGAGAGCCCTCTGAAGGACACGACACCAGCACTCTGCTGTTAGGACTTTACTTCTCTACCCTTTCCTGAGCCCTGAAATCTTTCACACATAAGCATATAAGACCCACTCAACAAGTTTAGTACTTTTACGTGTAACATCATTCACCAGAATATCCCCAATCCCTCGTCATTCTCTTTCCCTCGACAGTGATGTAAGGGTCCCCAGAAGAACACATCTGTACTAGTCCATTGTGTCCTCAAACACCCAGAGAGCAGGAGAGAGCAGGCACATGGCCGGTGTTCAATGAGAAGTGTGTTGATTGAATGGAATTCACTTCCACACTTTCCAAGCAATCCTTGAGGAATTTGCCTCCCAGCAGGCAACTGCTAGCTGAGAAACAATGTTCTCTGACCATTTGTATTGTGGCCCTGGAACAGCAAACATTTAAAAGAAGGAGGGAAGGGGGAGATATATGACCTGGGCCATTGCAGGCCTCAGAGGTGAAGATCTTAGGGCAACCTTACATCTTACCACCACATCAGCAATCAACCAGGACACCAGGCATGGTAACTTTCCATCATCTGAGACTCAGTAACATCCAAAGGCCTCCGCCTCACTCCGGTTTCCATAAATCCTCCCCAAGACCCAGGACCAGAGCAGCAGGCCAAAGTCTCCAGAGATTATCACTGAAAGGTATGGCAGCAAAGAAACTTTCTAGGAAGGTAGAAATGTTCCATCTTGATTGGGGTGGTGGTAGCAGTGTGTCAAAATGCAGCAAAAACGTGTGCTTGACATGACTGCATTTCATTGTGCCTAAACTACATCTCAATAAAGATGATAATAAGTAAATGGGTTGTATACTGTCATGTAAGGATGTGCCAGATTGATTACTAGATTTAAAAAACACAATAGAAGATAATGTGAGAAAAAGAATTTATGTCAATGTGCGACTGGGTCGCTTTGCTGTATAGCAGAAATTGAACATTGTAAACGACAATAAAAAAATTTTTTAATTAAAACAGCGAAATGGGAGTTTCCGTCGTGGCACAGCGGAAATGAATCTGACTAGGAACCATGAGGTTGCTGGTTTGATCCCTGGCCTTGCTCAGTGGGTTAAGGATGCGGCTGTGTTGCCTTGAGCTGTGGTGTAGGATCTGGAGTTGCTGTGATGTAGGCCGGCACTGTAGCTCTGAATGGACCCCTAGCCTGGGAATTCCCATATACCGAGGGTGCAACCCTAGAAAAGACAAAAGACAAAAAAAAAAAAAAAAAAAAATTGTATACGGCATCTAGTTCTACATTATTTCAAAACACCTTTATTAACTTACTCTGCAGGAGTAAGGATTAAAGGATGGATACAGTCATATGGATCATGTTGCAAAAGCATAGGAAATGAAACCAATGATACAGTCCAACCTGTTACCAGTAGTTACATCTGGGGCGTGGAATTAGCAAGTTGTATATTTTTCGCTACTTAGCACTTGCCTGTGTTAAAATGACTAGTTATTTCTCTTTCAGTTTAAAAGCCCAATGAAGATAAAAACTAAAGGGAGAAAAGGCAGGTCGGTAGGGCCCTGCCCAATAACTGGTACCCCCAGTAGGTAACAGCACAACACACACTTAAAACACTGATGATGTGTAACAGGCTCACACCAATTCAAGCACTGGCACTTATCTGCTATCTATTTTCTTAATAGCTAGTGAACATCAAAGAGATTTTTAAGAGATCACCAATATATGACCACAAAGCATGAACACTCAATTACATACATAAAACTGCAACCCAGTTGGCAGTCAACGAGTACAGGCCTTTAATACACCCTCTCTTGACCTCCAGCTAACAGCTATATTCAGAACTGCTTCCCAGAAATGTAAGGGTTCAGAGAAAAAGGGGAAATGAGACCATTCACTAACAGTCAGGACATCAGACTCATCATTTATTCTAGATAAAGTTAGATCCCACCTCCTATGATACAGAGACAATATATTCTAAAGTAGGATTAAAGACACAAAAAAGAAAGTAAAAGATGACCAACAATCACACTAAAATTTAAAATGTAAGGATTCCCCTGGTAGCACGAAGTTTCAATCCCTGGCCCAGGAACTTCCACATGCCTCAGGGGAGACTAAAAAATAAAATGAAGTTTAAAATATTATACCAAGTTAAGTTGAGGCAGTGCAAGGTCCTTTGTAAGAAACAAACAGCTAGTACTTGGTATTTTTCCAAAATGCCTACAAATCGATTTAAAACAAAGGCAAAACAGGAAACAATGCAATCAGGGGAGGAGATCCAAATGGTCAATAAACAAATGAAAAGATGCCCACCCCACAGTAATCACAGAATTGCAAAGTAAAACAACAGGAGGAGCCATTTTTCTCCCATTAGATTGAAGGCAACAGGGCCGGCCGGGCGGGGGCGGGGCTGGGGGGAGGGAGGGAAAAGTGGCCGTCAGAGAGGACAGCTCTCGAGAACAAATTAACATTTCAAATGTGCCTCTCCAGGATCTTAGCAAGTCCCTAGCAGAGGGGAGCAGGGGGATCTTCCTTCCAGAAGTATCAGGGCTTGAAGTGAGGGCAACAGCCAAGGCAGAGAAAATCCCAGGTAGGGGAACAACGAAGTAAACTCCACATCATGAAGACCAAATCTGGACCAGTCATTATTATTATTATGACAAGCAAGGTAAGTACAGGAAAATAGCTACACGTTGTTAGGACTATATTTCTGCCTCCCTCCCTCCCTCCCTCTGTGCGTGTGATAGAGATGGGGGGAATGGCTATTAAGGTTTGGAAGAAAACACTTTGGGAAGAAGCAGGACTGGGATACACTTAAAAAAAAATTTTACAGATAATCTGAAGAAAGATATTTGTGCATTACTTGCACAATTAAATCAGGACCAGAATTAACTGGTCCAAGTAACTTCCCGGGAATCCAAGGTAGTCCTGAGAAAGATCTCAATTTTCCACTTTACCAGCAAAGACAAACTAAGGATGGTAAAGGAAGGAAAGAAAAGTCAAATAAATATAGCCACAGACACACATATATTCACCGAAATGACCACCCAAAATGACAAGTGATGCAAAGTCTAAACAAAATGTCGGTTAAGAGGGGGGGACTTTTCAAAGTTAAAAGAATACAAATTTAAAACAAAATTGTTACCTCTTCCCCCCCTTTCAAGCCCCTGACAATGTCTGCAAAAGTTCTATGGTTTTTATGAAGCACTCATTCATCTGGATTCCTCTTTTTTGTTCACTATGGCAAACCAGTCTGCCTTGAACACCAAGAAGGGGTGAGACCCTCCCCACTGTAAGTGCCGAATGAAAGGCAAGAAATCAAAATGAGAAGCACCTGGCAGACAGGACAGGGACACCTCCCCAGTTAGTTTTCCAATGTTATACCTTGGATATCCCAGGCACTCCCATGCAACACCCCCTCCCCATCATGTTTCACAAGCAAGCAACCAGGACCCAACCCGAAACGCTATCCTTTCTCCCAAACCAAGATTAAAACACTGCCTTCCCCTCCTCATCTTCATCATTTGATCTTATACGTTTCTTCAGTTTTATTCCCATGTATTTATCTGCTGTTTTTCATGCATTTTGGGGGGTAGGGTGGAGAAGAGAATTGGTTTTGCATCCCAACAAGCAATCAAACAAATAAAAGCTTAAAACTAACTTCTCTGTAAACCAACTATAATGGGAAAAAATTATTTTAAAAAAATTAAAATTATTTAAAAAAAAAACTTCTCTGGGGTTAGAACAAAATAGCACTGATAAAACATTAAATTCAGACAAATTCTGTGGTTGGTTCTGCAGTAGACCCTACACAACCAATACAGGAAAAAACAACAAAACCACTAATGCGAACGAATGCCAAAACCAGCAAATGTGAACACCATTTTTTCCTTTATGAGGGAGGGAAACATTTGCTTTCCAACTTCAAAACTAGCTGCACTAGAAGCATTTCAATCTGAGATGCCCAGGTATATGCAGCACCCTTTTTCTGCATGTTTGTTTTTTTTATGTCACTAACATGTAAATATAACTAAAATTATACTTTAGTTCTTTGATCTCAAGGCACAGCTGTCTTTTTACTGCGCAATACACTTAAGGATGAAGATTACAAAATTAGTAGTTGTGGCAACCTCAAATGTTGTCTAAAATTAGAGGATTCTGCTAATCCTCCATAAATCAGTTTCCATTTAATACCATTATATTTATGAAATATAAACCCAAACCCAAAACCCCCCTTTTTCCCCTACTAATAATCTTCAGCTTAGAGACATGTCTACCTTACTTCACCCACACTTATAGGGAGGAGAGTCTTTTCAAGATTTCTATCGATGACCAGAGCTGTGTTTTATTTTAATTTTTTTAAAAAATTAGGTCGAATCGAAGCTATACCTGCTGGCCTACACCACAGCCACAGCAATGCCAGATCCGAGCCGCATCTGCGACCTACACCACAGCTCAGGGCAATGCCGGATCCTTAACCCACTGAGGAAGGCCAGGGATTGAACCCTCAACCCTATGGTTCCTAGATGGATTCATTTCTGCCGCACCACAAGAGGAACTCAGTGTGTTTTATTTTTTTATCTGCATTCAAATGGCTTTCTAAAAATCCAGGAAAATAAATTTTCCAAAGAGGAAAAAAAAGGGAAATTGTTCTAAATAAGTTATTAACAATAAAGCACAGGACTGGCGGGTGGCTGGCAGGTGCTTCCACTATCCCCAAAGCAGTTCCCTCATGTTGAACTTGTCCCTCTCCCTCTCATTTTGTTTTGTTTTGTTTTGTTTTGTTTTGGGCCGTACCCACAGCATGCTTAAGTTACCGGGCCAGGCATTGAACCCTCGCCACAGCAGTGACAATGCCAAGTCCTTATCCTGCTGAGCCACCAGGGAACACTTTCACTTATATTTATATACGGGGCACACTGCAATTTTTTCACCAGTTAATACTTCATTTGATTCTCAGACAGCCCAGACAGTCCTAGGGAGACGAATTCGCATTACCATCCTACAGAGGGATGAGTAAGCAGAGGCTCAGAGCCACACAATTATGCTGACAAATGTTCCAGATCAAAATGGGGGCTCCATCCAGCAAGAGACAGTAACCACCAACACTCAACACAGCCCTGCTCATATTCCAGGCATTAACATAAATAGTCACAATCTTCAAAAACAGGAAACACAAGTGCCTTTCAACTGGTGAGTGTATAAACTGTGGTACATTCATACAATGGAAAACTACTCAGCAACAAATACGGAGGAACTCCTGATCCTGGCAGGCCTGCGAGGATTCGTGCATGCAGCTTCTACACTGTCAGATTCCCTGTCACCAGCCTGCAGATAAAACCACAGGACTGGAGAATAGGTCAGTGGCTGCCTGAGGCTGGGGGACTGGCATCTGTGCTCTCGATTGAGTGGAGACTCTCCATTGAGAGACTCCTTTCTGCTCTCAATTGAAACTGCTCTCGATTGTATGGAGTAGTGACTCAATGGACACTGCATGCTCTTGTCCAAAGATGCCGAACTGCCTACTAAAAAAAGGGGAGCCTAACAATGTACTGACCTCAATAAACAAAAACAAATACCAAAAAGTCAAAATAGGAAATCACTAGACTAGGAAGAAGTGTGGCCTTTCCCTCTCAGCCTAAGGAACTGCCCCCTGAACTGCAGGACAAAGCGCAGGGGGCGGGGGTGGTGCCGGCCCTCCTGAAGGCTGAGAGGAAGGGGAAGCAGGGACCTGGAGCTCCTTCCTGCAGGACTGAGGCTCCTCCCCTCACTCTAACCATAATACGCTGGAACAGTCTAGCTGACCACAGAGATACCCACAGACGCCCCTGCACACCAGGGGCAGGCCCAGGCAGCCCCACAGAGGGGTCAGACCAAATCAAGACCTTTGTGGAAGGCAGAGAGCACCCCCACAATCCCAAATTGGTGAGTTCCACAAGGAAAGGGAATGGGGGCTATTTTGCTGACTCCCCAAGGGCCTCCAAACTTTATACCAAACCCATTTTCATAGAAATTCAGGTCTGTTTACATGAAAATTGTTTGCACATATTTCATTTTTATTTAAACCATGTAATTAAACAAGTACAAAGGACCAAACAAAAAGCAGCAGTCTCTCTCAGAAGTGTAACTGGAGGGAGCTAGATGCAGGGTACGGGCTGCCTGTGGCCAGTGCAGCCTGCAGGCAAGTCAACAGCCAGCTGGATGAGTCAGCGTGTAAACACAGACAGTAAGGGGCAACAGCTTTGGACACATACTGGTTCCTTAGCCTAAGGTCCCCAACCCTAACTGCCCCCACCCTGATATTTTCATGAAAATTTCAAAAGGAATTAAACGCCAAATGGTGCTGCCTGCCAGGAGCTAGAGCCCAAATGGGATGCCATCACCCCAAAAGTAGTGTTCATTCGCTGAGTTCTTCCAGCCTCAAGCCCATCCTCCTGAGTAGACCATATCTCCATTCCTCAGCTGAATCCCTATGACTCTGACAGCAGGAGATGCAAGTCTGAGAAAGGATCTGCTCTAAGCTGTCTGCTTCCTGGGTCATACCTCACAGACTTCTTACTCCAGCAACTCTGGGTCGTCCCAGTGGCAGCACCAGATGCCAGTTTTCTAACACTCAAAAACCAGCTTCAGAGTTCCCGTCGTGGCTTAACTGTTAATGAACCCAACCCAACTAGCACCTATGAGGACTCGGGTTCCATCCCTGGCCTCACTCAGTGGGTTAAGGATCCAGCATTGCCATGAGCTGTGGTGTAGGTTAAGATGAGGCTCAGATCTCGAGTTGCTGTGGCTGTGGTGTAGGCTGGCAGCTATAGCTCCCATTCGACCCTTAGCTTGGGAACCTCCATATGCCCTAAAAAGACACACACAAAGAAGCAGCTTCATCAATCTCCACCCAGGGGCCAAACCCATAGGGACCCTCCTAAGTATGAACCACTTCAACTTCTCTCTTCATCAGCCCTAGGAGGGGAGGTAGCTGTCTCCCACACCTGCTACTTCGAAGATACCCCCATGCTCCCCTCCTTGCAGTGCAGCTTCCTAGTTAACAACTCAAATACCAGTCAACAATTCTTCACGTTAAATTACCAGTTCAAGTAACTAAAGCGACTCTGGCTCCAAACTAATATTTCCTTTACATATCAAAAGCCACCCCCCAATAAGGGTGAAAAAAGAGGAGATCTGATCAAAAAGTAAAACTACCACACATCATTCAGCAATTCTACTCCTGGGCAGATATCCATAAAAAATGAGAACACTAAATAAAAACAAACAAGCACCCCCAGTGTTCATACCAGCACAATTTACAATAGCCAAGATGTCAAAACCACCCAAGTGCCTATCAAGAGATGAATGGATAAAGATGTGGTACATATATACAATGGAAGACTTCTCAGCAATAAAAAATGAAATAATGCCATCTGCGGCAACATGGATGGACCTAGAGAATAGTATGCTTAGTGAAAGAAGTCAGAGAAAGATAAAGGCAGTATGACACCAGTTATTTGTGGAATCTAAAAAATAAAAATGAATAGCAAAACAGAAGTGGGAGCAAGATGGGGTATGGGATTAAGAAGTCCCAACTATTATGTATAACATGGATAAGCAACAAGGATATACTGTACAGCATAGGTAATAATAGCCATTATTTTTGGCCATGCCTGCAGCACAGGGAAGTTCCCATGCCAGGGACCAAACCTGTGCCACAGCAGTGGCCCGAGCCACAGCAGTGACAATGCCAAGTCCTCAACCACTAGGCCACCAGGGAACTCTCTATAATAACTTTTAATTATCTATAAAAATACTGAATCAGGAGTTCCCGTCGTGGCGCAGTGGTTAACGAATCCGACTAGGAACCATGAGGTTGCGGGTTCGGTCCCTGCGCTTGCTCGGTGGGTTAACGATCTGGCGTTGCCGTGAGCTGTGGTGTAAGTTGCAGATGCAGCTCGGATCCCGCGTTGCTGTGGCTCTGGTGTAGGCCGGAGACTACAGCTCTGATTAGACCCCT
Organism: Sus scrofa; assembly: GCF_054392235.1. Classification (NCBI taxonomy): domain Eukaryota; kingdom Metazoa; phylum Chordata; class Mammalia; order Artiodactyla; family Suidae; genus Sus; species Sus scrofa. The sequence continues at coordinate 33,506,135 of NC_139395.1, read as the reverse complement.
AGCCTGGGAACCTCCATATGCCGCGGGGGCGGCCCAAGAAATAGCAAAGAAAGAAAAAAAAAAAAAAAAAGACAAAAAATACTGAATCACTATGCTGTACACTTGACACTAATATTGTAAATCAACTATACCTCATTTTAAAAAGGGGAGGGAAGAAGGGGACCCTAACACCTTTCTTAGGGATGCTCAAAGGAAAAATCAGATAAAAGGTCAAGATTACACACTCCTCTAGAGTCAATCCAACACAAGTTCCTAGAAACTACTGCCTTTCTTCCCCCCTTCTATCTAAAATTGCACCCTTCTCCAAATTCATCTTAAAGTCTTTTCCGCTCATCAGAACCTCTATTTAGAGGCCATGAGCTTTAACATTTAGATACCCTCTGGTAATTAGACCACATGTAAAGCAGCCCCCTCCCCACTCATTTACTTTCTTCCAGTTCTTTCTGTCTTTCCCAAGACACAAACCAGGTTCAGGTAGGAAACAGGTGGCAGACTGCTCTTAGACATCTTCAGCATGGAGCCCAATTCTCAGCAGCAAACATCCAAATATCTTGATGACAAATCTTAACACATCAAGTCCTGCCAGCAATGAGGAACTGCCCAAATTATCTCACAGTATCAGATATTGCTTGGCCATCAACTAGGAGGTATTTTTTAAGGAAGACAAGCAGCATATTTAATTTCATGAAAAAGGAATTTTACCCATTTGGCCGCCAATTGCAGGAAAAGTTGAAGGGAGTTTTTTCCCCAGGATATTAACACATAGTTTTTGTGTGTGTGTATACTGAAACATAAATTTTTCTAACTCCTTCTTCAAAGGCCCTTCATGTAAATCATAACTCCTCCCCACAAATAGGTCTCTAAAACTTAACTACTCCTACCACTTCCATCTGAAAGGTCAGAAATCAAAGTTAAGTGACCTGTCTGAGGTCACACAGCTACTTCGGGGTAACATCAGGCTGTGAACCCAAGTCTTACTTTGAAAGCTCACGCTCTTGTCTTTATAACAAGAAGCTACAAGCATTTTCCCATTTACTCTTTCCTTTTTAATCCCACAACCTTCCCCTCCTTCTACATAATGTGAGAGGTGATATTTTCAGGGCATTCTATGGCTTGAAAAGGAAAAAGTCTCCTTTGTTTCTGGCAAAGGGATGAAGGCAGCAGCAAGAGCATCTTCTGATTAAACCCCACTGGCATTATCATCACTGAGAACTGACAATCTGGCAACATCTTTCTGGAATTGGTCCTCAACTCCATTAACATCAACAAAGGTCATATCTGTTGTAAGAGCCCCTACCCACCAGTGCCAGAAAGACTTGCCCTAAAGTGCTGGAGCCACCATGGGAAGGTACTAGGGGGAGGGGGATGGCTTCTACTGCCTTAGACCTCAGACAGAACAGGCCTTTGTTAGAGGCTGGCATGCAGAGGAAGCAGCCTTTCCACTTTGATATTGTAGAGATCTCCTAGGAGACTTAGCCATCATGCTAAGAGATTAATTAAAACACAAGGGAGTTCCCAATGTGGCTCAGCAGGTTAAGAACCTGACGAGGTGTCCGTGAGGATGCAGGTTCAATCCCTGGCCTCACTCAGTGGGTTAAGGATTAGCATAGGTTGGAAGCTGCAGCTCTGATTCGACCCGTAGCCCAGGAAATTCCATGTGCCACAGGTGTGGCAGTGAGAAACACATGCACACACAAAACTAAAGGCCTCTTCCCTACAACTTTAATGTTCTTGTTCTGGTAATATTCCACATTAATTCTGAAAGGAGAGGTAGTCACATTAACGAGGGTCATACTCACTTTTGCCAAGAGACCATACGACTGCCCACTTGTAATTACCTGATCCCATTTAATTTTCTCCTTAGGAGTTCCTGTTGTGGCTCAGTGGAAACAAATCTGACTAGTATCCATGAGGACTCAGGTTAAACCCCTGGCCTTGTTCAGTGGGCTAAGGATCTGGCATTGCCATGAGCTGTGGTGTAGGTCGAAGAGGCAGCTTGGATCTTGTGTTGCTGTGGCTGTAGTGTAGGCCAAGAGATTCGACCCCTAGCCTGGGAACTTCCATATGCCACAGGTGCTGCTCTAAAAGACCAAAAAAAAAAAAAAAAAAAAAAAAAAACAAACCCCCAAAACTTAGAAATAACAAAAAACAAGGGAAAACCCAAGAAGCTAAAGAATCAACAATAAATATTAAATATCAGATTTTTAAGAACTATTTTAAAAAATAAATTTGCCAGGAGTTCCTGTTTGGCTCAATAGGGTTAAAGATCTGGCATTGTCACTGCTGTGGCACAGCTTCAATCCCTGGCCCAGGAACTTTCATATGCCGAGAGTGTGGCCCCAAAAAACAAATAAATTTGCCAAATATCGTACATAAATAACATGAAAAAAGTGCTGGACCAGGCAAGTTCCTGATCAACAAAATAATTTCATCATCCCAGTCGGTCTTCCCATGTGTAAAGTCGCAGTTTTTCTATCATCATTTAAGGCCTTTTTTTATAATAACTGAAATTTCCTCTTCAGGAGCACCTTAACACATATCTGACAATACTGTGAAATTAATGCTTACAAAATATTCCAGTCCCTGAAAGTAGACTGTTCCCCTGAGCAAGTCGATGCATTTCTTTGAAAAGCCAGTTTCAAAGATCAAGACACACAACATTGTAAATCAACTCTATTCTAATTTTTTTAAGTTTTTATTTTTAAATTTTTAAATTTTCTTAAAAAAATTTTTATTAAAAAATTTTTAAATGACATGAAAGATCAAGACTTTAAAGATTAATGGTTCTCAAATACATCATACAAAATACAACCAGAAAAACTGGCCTTCCATCTTAAAAAAAAAAAAAAATGCTAAGGGCATATATATAGATATAACCTCTAAATACACTTGTGTGTGCCCATCTTTTCCACTAGACTTGGGGAGCCCTATAACCCCAAGATGATCTATACCAGAAGTTAAAGCTGAGTTCCAGTTTTTCGCAAGTGACACATGGTTTATACGTTTCTCCAGTTCACCTTGCATCACCTGAAAGACTTACCACATTACTGAGATCATATTAAACTGACAGAGAAGCACAGCTCAGCCACAATTTCCAACACTAACAATTAGTTTTCTTCTACTGCACCTCCTTCTAGGAGAAAGGAAGAGTGGGGAGTCTGCTTCAAACGCTCTTAACAATTTATTAATAAAAGCTATTACAAGTGTATACAATTGCCTTCTACTGTGGGACACTGTGCTACAGAGAGTTTAAATATATTAACTCGAATCCTTACAACACTGGCAAGTGTTATGGCCACTTTATTACAGGTGAGAAAACCAAGGCAGAGCAAAAATTTCAACCTAAAACATTCAACACTGTCTCAACATTGTCTACAAGTGCTTCAGTAAAAATAAAGCTAAATAAAAAGACAATCTTCAGTGAGAAACACAACAAAAAACATTTTTCCAACTACCATTAAAACTTTGTTTACCAAATCCACCTTCTGTTCAACACTTATCCAGTACAAACCTACGGATGATCCCAAAAGAAAGACCTTCTCTTCCTCTGACATTGATCCCAAAGCAAGGCAGAGGGCACAGATCAAAATCTGTTGATACGGTCTATCTAACCACACATAATCATGACTGCTGATGCTACGTATTCACAACTCTCTCTCTCTCTCTTTTGGTTTGATCACAGGTGTAGCTGGAAAAGTTCCCAGGTGAGGGACAGAACCCATGCCACAGCAGGGACCAGAGCCACTGCAATGACAATGCCAGATCCTTTAAGTGACTGCACCACCAGAGAACTCCCCACAGTTCTCATTTTCAAAACACCTGTGAATATGTTCTATCAGATCTATATTTAGCAGCAAAATCTATGTGTGACGATTTTGCAGTACGAGAGCATTTTTATGATTATCCTACTTAGTCCAAGACATGAAAGAAGTCTGCAAAACCCACTGGCATTCCAAAAAAACACACATTGGGAGTAGGTTTTTTTTGTCTTTTTAGGGCCAAATCCACAGCATATGGAAGTTCCCAGGCTAGGGGTCCAATCAGAGCTGTAGCTGCCAGCCTACACCACAACCGCAGCAACATGGGATCCAAGCTGAGGCTGCAACATACACCACAGCTCACGGCAACGCCAGATCCTTAACCCACTGAGCAAGGGCAGGGATCAAAACTGCGTCCTCATGGATACTAGTCAGGTTTATTAACCACTGAACCATGATGGAACTCCAAAAAAACGTTTTTAATTACAAACAGTTAAGGATAGAAGGAAATTGGCTGACTGACCCTCCCAGAAGTAAAGGATACAGCTGCTGACAGATGTCCTCATCAGCTCAGAGCTTCCAAAGTCCACTCTCAGACTCTCAAAATTCACAAGGTGTGGGAGCCAGGTGGTGATGGCTTCAGTCTACACAACTGACCCCTGACCCACTTCATTCTCCTGTGTACACTGCTCTGCTTCATTCAAATTCCATCGTGGCTCAGTGGTTAATGAACCCGAATAGCACCCACGAGGACTTGGGTTCAATCCCTGGCCTCACTCAGTGGGTTAAGGATCCAGCATTGCCATGGCTGTTGTGTAGGCTGGTGGCTACAGCTCCAATTGGGAACCTCCATATGCCTGGGTGCAGCCCTAAAAGACCACGCCCCTACCCGCAAAAAAAAAAAAAAGGTCTCACTTGATGATGCTCACTTACTGATGCTCAGGTAATAAAAATCTACACTGACTTCAGAATGAATCTCCCAAATCTCAACTGGGTTGGGTAGGAGATGAAAGCCAGGAATTGGGTGTGTTCCCCTGTTTTATCCACCCTACTTTCAAACTGACTATGAAGAAACTATCGAAAGCATGAAGGAAGCTGGAGATGCAATCTGAAGGTGAAAGCATTATACGGAATAGGGTTTAAACCAAGCAGTTTCAGATGTAAATCGTCAATGCTCAGCCTGCCCACTCCTACCACCTGTCAATCAAATAGTCAATCTGGTTTCAGTCAATTTGGTTTGTGGGTACAGACAAAACCTCAAAGGGAGAGAAATAATTTAGTACTGAAGAAGCACAGGTCATATCAACTGAAGAGGAAAGATGGCTCAAGGTTTCTCCTGCAAGTCACAAAGCTGGAAAGGTCAAGAGAAGGGGGGACAGAGTGGGCCACAAGTGGCATCTTGCACTCTTTAAGCAATTGTAATTTTTTTTTTTTTTAAGGGCCACACTTGAGCATATGGAGGTTCCCAGGCTAGGGGTAGAATTGGAGCTGAGGCTGCCTGCCTAAGCCATAGCCACAGCAACGCCAGAACCAAGATAACAGAGATGGCAAAAACAGTGTTAGTAAGCCAAGCCTTCAACTCTTTGTTAGTGTTATGCGGAAAGGGGTGGGAGGGAGAAGAAACACTACCTTGAAACTACCTGCATGGTACAATTCTTCTCAACCTTTCCCTTAAGTGTCATGAAAAATGACATCAAAATGGTCCTTTATTTGCTAAAAAAATGAATACATCTGAAATAAACTCACCCTGTGGGAGGAACTAGCAAGAATTGGCAACCCATGTGACATAAGTTAGCACCAAAAGAAATAAAATTTGAAAGGGGTAGAGTTATAAAATTATCAAATAAGTCAAAAGTCCTCAAAATCAGAAAAACTTTCAAACTGTTTCTTCTCCTGGAAAACTACTTCAACAACAAAAGCATTTTAACCATCTCACCTCCTCATTTATAGCTTCCCCCAAAACTAACTCCCTTTCTACACAAGCACAGTTTGGGTTTCTTCTTTTGCTGTTGTATTTTGTTCTTTTCTTACTGCTGTCATCTGTGGCATATGGAAGTTCCCAGGTCAAGGGTCACATTGGAGCTGCAGCTACTAACCTATGTCACAGCCACAGCAGATCTAAGCTGCATCTTTTAACAAAACCCCAGCTTGCAACAATGCCAGCGATTGAACCTGCATCCTCACAGAAACAACGCTGGGTCCTTAACCCACCAAGTCACAATGGGAACTCCAGCACATAGTTTTTTAAAAATGAAAACACAAAAAGCCAAACAGGGAGTTCCCGTCGTGGCACAGTGGTTAACAAATCCAACTAGGAACCATGAGGTTGTGGGTTCGATCCCTGGCCTTGTTCAGTGGGTTAAGGATCCAGCGTTGCCATGAGCTGTGGTGTAGGTTGCAGACGCGGCTCAGATCCCAAGTTGCTGTGGCTCTGGCATAGGCTGGTGCCTACGGCTCTGATTTGACCCCTAGCCTGGGAACCTCCATATGTCACAGGAGCGGCCCAAGAAATGGCAAAAAGACAAAAATAAATAAATAAATAAAAGTAAAAAATAAAAAAAGGCAACAATTGATTTAAAAAAAAAAAAAAGCCAAAGTTGCGCTCAAAGTTTTATATTAGGAGAGGATTGTTTCCACGAAGTAGTGCTTTAGGAAATGATATATTGTAATGTTGATTTTAGCATTCTGAAATCCGAAAAGGACTCTCTAAAATTAGTATATAAATACTAATAAGGAGCTATAAAATTGGAAGAAAAACTGGGGTGAAAAAGGGAATTTTACTCAACCTTCAAACACTTTCATACTTCTTTATTCCATGTACAAACTATTTAGCTTGAAAACACCCAAATCATTAAAAAAATGTATAAACCAAAGTCTGAGAGAAAATGCCTGTTTTGTTCCTAAAATATCTTCACTGTTTCTGAAATACATATTCCTAGCTTTGGAAATAAAAATCTTGTAGACCAAAAGCAGGTCTATGAAACCCCCAAACCAGTGTTTACTTCTTAGGAAGAAAAATCAGTCACAAGTCTTTCCAGACAGTGCTAATACCACAGCCTCAGTATTACCCGCATCCTTTATGACTCTGGGCTATGCCTGCCACAGAACCGCAATGGTACAAGCTTTCCAAATGGGCAAGGGCCCAACTTCCCTGGGAGCCATGTCGATGAAACCCATCTCAGCACTTTAATGGAAGAGGTACATTCCTCAGCTTAAATGTTAATATTTTTTAAAAGCCCACAGAGACTACATACAAAGCTAACTTACTAAAATGTCAATAATAAACATTTTTCTCCCATCCATTTTCACTAAGCATTTTCTTAATTCAACAGATTTCAGTCTACAAATATCCACCTACTGAAATGAATTCAAAGCAGGAACCTCCAATTAGTTCCAAGGTATGGAAAGTTTGGTTTTCTGGTAAATAAGTGAGGTGTATGTGCTGAGCAGACACACATCTACCTAGTCCTGCAGAACTGGTCAAAGATGGGGCGAAGAAACAACTAGAATACCTATTTCTATTCATTTTACTCTCTTGTCTTTATCAAAAAAAAAAAAAAAAAAGACTTTTGGTGTAAAATTTTAGTTTACACAGCACATGCATACAATTTAAAAACATACACTGGGGAATAAAGCTGATGCTCTTTCAGTCTCAAAAACAAACAAACAAACAAAAAGACCCCACAAAAATACATTTGGTATATATGCCTGAAAAAAAGCTTAGACTCTGGGAATGCAGGATAAAAACATATTGGTGCCAATAGTGGTACAATCCCCATTCACAGTGATTTATTCAAAATAAGATACAAGAATTCATTTCGCAACCAATTATTCTAGGCAGAAAACCGCCTTCCTCCAAGTGGTTTGAGGGTGATTTTTGGAGTGTTGTTTCCTGGGGAAAGATAGTTCCCCCACCCTCACCCCAAGCCTAGGATGGCTCAATATTCAGGGTCATATTTAGCTGGAACTCTAGAACATCTTATCAGGGCGCCTTTTTTTTTTTTTTTTTTTTTTTTTTTTAAGTCCAATTTAGGGACTGGAGTTCCTGTGGAGGCTCAGGTGTTAACAAATCTGACCAGCATCCATGAGGATGCAGTTCCATCCCTAGGCTCCCCCTCAGTGGGTTAAGGATCCCAAGTTGCTGTGAGCTGTGGTGTATGTAGGTTGCAGACCCAATCGGGTCCTGTGTGGGTTGTGACTCTGGCATAGGCTGGCAGCTGTAGCTCGGATTCGACCCCTAACTTGGGAATGTCCATATGCCGCGGGTGCAGCCCTAAAAAGCAAAAAATGTCAATGTAGGGACTGAAAATAAATTTTATCAGTACCCGCACCCCATTTTTCATCCAGAAGACTCAAGAAAATCCACTCCTACCTCCATCCCCCACCCCAGCCTTCCTAACTGGGAACAATATTGCTATCCTCCAGCTACAAAATATCCCTCAGCTCTAGAGGGCAACTGTGTCACTCCTACCCCACCCCTCAGTGACAGGGACCTGAATATGCTAAGACCACTCTTGGCTTCTGCCCTTTTACGGAATCCTGCTCCCCAGCCCTGAACATGCATCCTTTCTGCTCCCAGTGTCGCCTCCAGGGCAGCCAAGGGCTCACAGCCGCTAAGTGACAGCACAGCATTAAAGGACACCTCGTGACTGGAGCAGTGTGCTCCAGTCCCGCTCACCCCTCTCCCTCTCCCCCGAATGTCCGCAGACCCTTTTTCCGCCCTGCAGTATATCCCCTTCCCCCTCACCCAGTCTCCGGGTTAGCGGGGTTAGCCGGGCTCCGGCTGGCTCACCGCGGCTCTGCCTCCGCCCGCCCTTACCCTGCCGCGCGGCCAGCGGTCCGCCCATCCCCAGCCTGGCTGGCCTTTCCGACTGGCCACCAAAGAAAAAAATTCAAAGTTTGTTTTTCAAATGGGCCAAATACAACCCATCATTTCGGTGGAAAATCAGCTCCCTCCTTTTAGGTTTTAAACATGTTTTAAACGAAGTGCTTGAACACCTTGTCAGTCCGAATGATGCTTAAGGAAAGCAGTCTTTGAGAAGAGACCCTACCAGCCGCCTCCTGCACCCCAAGGTGGCCCTAGGTAGTTGGAGGCACCCTCCCTAAAGTTAAAGGGGGGGAGGGGGGCTTCCCAAGGTCAGGTGGCATGAGTCACCATAAGGCAAGGGCACCCTGAATTATTTAATGAAGCCTGTTGACATGGGAGGCAACTCAGTATAAAGGTGCACATTTCAAAAATTGAAGTCGATTTGTACCTATTGTAAAAGACAAGGATTTAGGCTTTCAGTCTGTCATAGTTAAATAGAGAGCAGGTGATTCAGCCTCCAAAGTGCCCTCCGGCTCCTTTTCCCAATCAGAAGAATGGTTTTTTTAAAGGAACAATATCCCAAACTGTTAAGGATCTCTCCCTGGTAAGGAGAGAAAGAATTTAGGTCACGGGTGGGACCCCTTAGAGAATCTGGTTCTTTCCCTCCTAAGACTGTACTTCTCCACTCACAGCATTGGCTTGTCCCTTTACACTTCAATTCTTTAACATCCCAAAGCCAGGGATGATTAAAGTCTAAAAATGAATTTCCAATTTTCTTCTTTTAATGAAAAACCAAGGAGGGGAAAGTACAATTGTGCTCCTTGGAGCAAAATTCATTTTTAAAAGCATAGTTGGTCTAACAGTGTAATACCTCAATGCGTTTTTCCAAACAACTTTAACTAGTACTGCACTCCTTAAGAAATAAGACGTTCTGGGCATCCAGGTACCTCCCAGGGTGGGGGGAGCACCACTCCTCACTTCACACGCTCCCATACCGTTTGAATGGTTTTATAATTTAAAAAGTGTATAAACCTTTTACAAGTCTAGCAACACTGAGCATCTACTGTTTTGGCCCAAATAAAACATATGCGGATCTTTAACTGGGAATATAAATAAAACCTGACATTTAAACTCAACTGCAGGGAGGGAGGGTTCAGTCAACGCCCCTGCCAGGAGGGAAACTGTGGCGGATTCAAGGCGCCCTCTCCTTCCCTTCTTCCTCCCCCTGGACGCTAACCTTCCCAGGGAATTGGCTCCCTCTTTCCATTCCCAGGATTCGGGAATTTGAGTTAAATGCCGATCCGAATCCCACTTCTGAAAGAACCTACTAGAAACATTCACCAACGAATGTGGGGAAACTTTTAAGATTAGTTCATTCAAAGATTTAAAAAGGAAGGAAAAGAATTAACTGCCTCCGAGGCTTTATACCTAGAAAGGAACTTTTAAAATGAGGCGTCCATAACAAGTTAAGATTAGAATTTCAACTTTTTTCTCAATAGGAGAAGCCGGCCGGCAGGCAATAGCTCCGCCCTTCTTCCCAAATAACAGGTTAGGAGTGGAAAAGTCTGCGCTGTGCAAGCTTCTGCGGTGCTCGGTACCGGACGCCCAGTCTACCTCTCAGGCAGCAACTCCCACCAGGACTTTAAAAGCCTCTGCGGTCTCCTGCTCCCTTCCAAAGCAAGACTGTAGCACCAAGGATCCACAGGTAGATCGCATTAAATTACCGACCCTCTTAGCAGAGGCTGAGCCTCAAAACTCTGGATCCCTTCCTCTAACTAAGGTTTGAATGAGTGGAAGGTGTCACACGATGTGAAAAATAAGCAAGATAGTTTAAGATAGTTTTCATGCAACAGCCAAAAGAGCCTAATCAAGCCCAAAGGGTGGCGAGCAGTCGGGTCGGCTAGTTTTCAAAGGCAAGTCAAACCCCTGGTCGAACAGGGTGAGGACACCTCCCAACCAGGGAAACTGGTTCCCGTAGGGATCGAAGCCGGGGGCGGCCCAAGGACTCCCAGATGGATGAGGGCAAGGGGCAAGGTCCCCCGATTCCACTTCTCTGGGCGCAGAAGTGGGCCCACGAGGCCGAAGGTCGAATCCACGGGCCAGGACATAGGTTTTTCACTGTGCGGGAACAGATGAGCTGAAGACCCGAGGGCCCTTGGCCTTAGAAAATCACCAGCTACCCCCTTACCACACCCAAGTTGGCAACAACTTCTATACTGTCCCAACAAAAAATATAGTCCCTCCCTCACAAGCGAGCACGTGGAAAGCAGGTCTACACGGGAACACGCACCCCACACCCACCCACACTGCCATCTCCTCCTGGCTCATTCCCCACTTAAAAACGACAATCGACAAGTTTTACAAACAAAAAGGAGAAAAGCTAAAGGAGAGACCTCAGCACGCTGGGAGGCCTCTGGTGTGCCCGCACAAGACCACGTCTACACAGACACACAAACACGCTTCCATCCCGTGACTTACTTAAAACAATAGCCTGCACGCTTCGTCACACAGAAATAAAGAAATAAATGTCCATAAAGAATGGGGGGGGGGGTCCTCTTCAATCTCGGGAACCGTCGAGGGGCAGAGTAGGGTCCCTAGCACATGGAGGCTAGGTCTACACAGACACACGAATCTACCTCTTCCCAGCTGACGCCTTTAAGGGACAACGGTTGCCACGTTCGGCCGCACGGAAAATTAGATACGGAGGTGAGGACTCTGCGTTATGGGAGCCCTCACAGCCCGCATACAAAGGCCGGGTTCACACACACTTCCCCGGCCAGGATCTGCTTAGTGGAAGCGACTGCCACGTAGCTAAACGAAAAACGACAAACCCCCAAAAAGGAGAGGCCCCCTCGCCTCGCTCGGGGTCAGGCCCAGAAGCGCCCGCGAGCACGCACGCGGCCCCTGGGGGACGGATTCGAGCCCCACGCCACCCAGCTGCAGCCACCGCGGGAGCGGCCCCTGCACTTACCTCATCGTCGTGGTGCTGGCAGAAGCCGAGGCGCTCGGGGAAGACCGAAAGGATGGAAAAGGGAGCGCCAGAGAAGGACGGCCCAAGCCCGAGCTGCTGAGCCGCGGCGGCGGCCGCGGGGCCAGGCGGGCCGCGTTCGATGTAGTGGTCCTTGGTGAGGCGCACGCGCTGGTGCGCGCGGACGCAGTTGTCGCACAGGTGCTCCTGGCAGTCAAGGCAGCGAGACGAGGCCGCGTTGCCCTCGTCGCAGGAGCTGCAGCCGTGGGGTCGACGCAGCAGCAGCGCCGACGGGGAGGCGGCGGGGCCGCCTGGCGCTGAGCGTGGAGGCGCGGGCGGTGGCGGCGCGGGCGGGAGCGGCTGCGGCGCCGAGGCGGCCGCGCGCGGGTGCGCGTGGTGCGCGTGGTGCCGGTGGTTGCTGTGGCCGCCAGCGCCCGCCGCTGCGCCGGCTCGTCCGTTCTTGGGCGGCGGCTCCTCGGCCGTGGCCACCACGGCGTCGAGCAGGTTGCTAAGCAGGAAGGCAGACGAGGGCAGCGCGTCCATGCCCGCCGCCTCGGCCAGCACGACCTTCTGGTCGCACACGGGGCAGCGCAGCTTGAGCGGCTCTCCTGGCGCGCCACCGCCCGCCGCCGGCAGCCGGTGCGCCTCGAGGCAAGGGCGGCAAAAGGCGTGCAGGCAGGGCAAGACGTGCAGGCGGCGCGCCGCGGCCCCGGGGCCCCCGCCACCGCCCCCCGACGACGTGGACGTCTGCGAAGACGACGACGACGCCGACGAGTTGGAGGAAAGCGGCGCCGGCGAGCCGCACATCTCCTTGCACAGCAGGCAGATCTGGAAGTCGGTCTCGGGGAACGAAGCCATTTGCAACCAGGCCGGGAGGAGGGAGGAGACCAGAGAGGAAGAGGAGGAGGAGAGGAGAGCGCGGACGAGGTGGGTGGGGGAGCCGCTGACTCACTCAGAAAAAGGCATCGATTAGGCCTGCGATCCGGGAGCCGGCATCAGAGCGGCGCGGCCCGCGCGCTGCCACCCCCGACGCTGCGGGCATTAAATGCCACTCTCCAGAGGCGACACAGATTCCTCCCGGAGGAGGACGTGGGGGCCGCGTGCCTTCCGAAGCGGGAGCGCCGGAACAAGTCCTGACACGCGAGGGGAGAGCGGGGCAGGGAGGTCAGAGGACTCCCTGGAGCAGCTACAGCTTAGCTTCTCGCCAGCCAAGGGGAGTCCCCCAAAGTCGAGTCCTCTGTGCAATCCCAGTCCCGGCGGAAGAAGCAGAATTTGGTTCGACGAGTATTTGGTGCGTGGTTTTTCTTTAAACGGATTTACTTAGTCTCTTCTTGGGACAGTAAGTAAGGCTCCCCAAACGAGTAAAGGCGGGAGCGGCGCGACGCCGAGCCCGTGTCCCCCCGCGCGACGCCGGCCGCCCCGCCGCATGACGCGGCGGCCAGGGGCTCTTGGGTGGCCCGGCGTGCGGCGCTCCGGGCTTGCGCACAGCCCGGCGCGGCCTCCCTGCAGGGCGGTCGGCCCCGCCGCAGCTGCAGCTAGTGGGGGCCCGCCGCGGCCTCACGCGTGTAGTACGCACGCGCGCCCCACGCGCCTCGAGTCTCCCGCGCGCCTGCCTAGCCCTGCAGCGCTGCCGGCGCGTAACACGCACGCGCGCCCCACGCGGCCCGGGGCCCTCCTGCCCCCCGCCTCGCGGGGCCTGGGCGCCTCCCGCGCGTTCCTTCTCCTCCGGTTTAGCCGCGCAGCAGAGCGGGGCCGCAGGTCCCCGCGGGCCGTCCTGAATTATTCATCGGCAGGAAGATATTAGATGTACCCGCTGCCCGCTCGGCGCGAGCCGTCGTGCAATGCTATCCGAGCTCCGCGCGCGCCCTGCGCCCCTCCTCCTCCTCGCGTCCGTCCTCTCTGAAACCTTGGCAGCGAAGGGGGATCACATTTCCTTTGTCATCGGGCCATTTCGCCCTCGCCTTGGTCCCCCTCCGATCCCGAGCCGCGGGGACGGAGCCTCCACCCGGGCCCGCTGGAATCAGTGGAACGGGCAACGGCCCAGCGCGTGGAGCTCGGGAGCCGCGTGGTCAACGCCGCCGGCTCGCGCCCGCGTCATCTTCTTTCTGCATTGAGTCACGGAGCAAGACTCGGGTGGCCTCGCCGCGCCGAGCCTACCAGGCTATGCTCGCGCCGTGCGCCCTGGCCTCCTGGGGCTTTGCACAACTCCCCAATTCGGGCTGCGTGCCCGCGCACGCGCGCCCCCTCTTTCTCTGCTTTGCCGCCTCTTCCTCCTCCTCCTCCTCCTCCTCCTTCTTCTTCTCTCTCTCTCTCTCTCTCTCACTCTGTACGCTGGTTATTGGGACTGATCGGAATTCGGAATCCTTTTAATCTCCAAAGGAGCAAACTCACTTCCGCCCGAGTGCTGGGAGGGGGCTGGGGGAGGGGACACAGGGGAGGGGGTTCCAGGCAAACAGGAAACATTAGCCCTCTCAGCACGGCTCGCTTTTGTGTGCTCCCTCCCTCCTCCCTCCAACCTCCTCCCTTCTCCAGGCCGCTGGGGAGATGAACGCCCCCGGGCTTCAGTGTGACGACCTTTGAAACCTTCCGAGCGAGGAGTGGAGATCGACTCTTCCGTTTATTTAAAAAAGAAAAGAAAAGATTTCATTCTGAATCCCGGTTCTGCCGAGGCTGACATCCACTGCCCGTGATGTGGGTCCCCACCACCACCTTTTTCAATTTTCTTTTTTCATTTTTTTCTTTTTACGCCTTCTTAAGGACTCTTCGTATGTGAGCAACACCAAAACATCACGCAGTTGTGTGCAGTTGGAATTAAACGAATCTGAATTTTGATCTTCGGAGGGGCCAGTTTCCTTTTGAGTTTTACTGGGGGGAGGTTAGGGGCAGAGGGCAGCTGTTCAGGGGAGGTTCCCGGCGACGGCCCCGCGGCCATCTGGGTGGTGCCCGAGGCTGCTTGGGCGGTTCTGGGAGAGCTACTCGCCTGGCCTTGGAAAGAGACTGATTTGGAAAAGTGGAGAGGGCCACATACCAGTATTTAGAAGGTTTCTGGTGTGGAGACCAGTGGTGGAACAGTTGTCCCCATCTTAACACCATCAAGCTGTGAGTGACATCTTGGGTCCCACTTCTACAAGCAACAACCTGGATGAATCATAGAAACATTATGTTAGGAGAAAGGAGCTAAAGACAAAAGAGTTGATACCGCCTGATTCCATATACAGGAAATTCTAGAGCAGGCTTTGGAGATAGGAAAAGAACCCTCTGGGGTGAGGGAGTATTACTTGGGAAAGGGGATGAGAGAGCCTTCTGGGGTAATGGAATAGAAATAGATACATTTGTGTGTACATTTGTCAAAACTTGTAAATCTTCCATTTAAGATCTGTGCAAAATTTCACCATGTAACTTATACCTCAGTTAAAAATAACTTGGTGTCCAACCTAAATAACCATGCCTGTATCATAAAAATGAAAGAAAAAAGAAAAAACACCACACATCCCCAGCTCCTCCTCTGAATTTGCTCACCATAATTCAAGGAGTTTTCCAGGGGAAAATCAACCTGGAAAGAACCATTAAATTAATCAACTGGCAGGGCAAGACAGCCAAAGGCCCCAAGCTGCAGAAACACCACCTAAAGGGACAAAGCCATTGTGGGGCCCAGTGCTGTCCTGGGATGGAAAGAATTTTAGGTGAGAACAAGCAGCCAGCCCAGGTCCTCAGCTGCCCTCAAGAGTGCTCTCCTCAGCACCCAGCACTCTAAGCTCAGTGAATATTCAATGAAATGTGTGAGGAGTACAAAAATTATCAAAACCAGAACATGTGTCAGTTATATCTCAATAAACCCGAGATGGGGGGGAAAGCTCCATTTGCCAATTAGAAAGAGAAGTAAATATTTTATAAAGATTAGAGGAGCTTTTCATGCAACCATATTCCAGAGTTTGAGACCTGCAAGTAAACATGTACACGCTCCCACATGAATTTTCCTTACCAAATTTTGTACCACACTGGCCTTGCTTCAGCAGAGGTACGTATTCTTCTTCGGTGTTGTTTCTTTTCCTTTCCTTGATTGTTTTTAATTATTATTATTATTTTTTTAACAAAAACAAGAGGAAAACAGATGGGGGAAGAGAATTGCCAGAAGGAAGATGGCCCCAGAGGGTCAGAAAAGGGATGGGCCAGACCTGCTGTCTCCTTGGTTTAGCCCCACCCTCCAGTATCTAAAAAGGTTTAAAAAACAAAAAATGGGGCGGGGGGTGGGGGAAAGGAATGAACAGATGGGGGAAAAATTAGCAGTCTTGCTAGACCTATGACTCTAAATATCTTGCAAGTGGACAACAGAGATGGAAAAAGTCAGCTGAGACATTGTGAAAGTGCAAGAAAGCTGTAACTCCAGAAAGAGAAATCAAACTTGGTAGGTTAGTTTCCTGGAGACAACTGCTCAGAATAAGCCAAAAGGAAAAAAAAAAAGGTTTTGATTTCTCTCCATGAAGTAAATTTCTTTCCTTTTTTGGGGAGGAGGGTTCTGTGCCCACAACATGTAGAAGTTCCCAAGTCAGGGATCAAACTCACACCACAGCAACGACCCAAGCTGCTGCAGCTACAAAGCCAGATCCTTAATCTGCTATGCCACAAGGGAACTCCTTTCCTCTCTTGAATTGACAGACATTGCCAGAAAACAGGGCTGCAGTGTAAACTGTTAAATTAACACATTTCTAATTTCCATTAAGACCTAATTTACCATAGGTGGGAAAGAGGGAAATCTTTAAAGCAACTAATTTAAGCCCAATTGTATAGAAATGCAGTTAAGATGATTTTTTTTAATGTATAGTGATACAGAACAAATTCAGATTAGATTTTAATAAGGCTATAGCTTATCCATGGGATGAACGGGAGCCTTATATCCAAATGAAAGGCCAAAGACAGTCCCCTGCTATAAACTAGTATTAAATTTTTCATTGCCATCCTAACTAATAAACACCCTTTCTTAGCAAGGGAGGAGCAAACAGCTGTTCAGTTTTCCCTAACATTAGAAAGGGAATATATGTATGTGTGTATCTCCAAATCATGAAAATAAATCATTTGTATTTTACTAAGTAACCGCTTTTTAAAAGAAACCAGCCCTACAATTAAGTAAGCAGTAAATTTGCATTTTTCTCCAATTCATCCATAACTGTAACCATATTTTTTTCTCAAAGGTGACACTGGCCCCAGCTGCACTCTCAGACCTAGGGTTCCATCACATTTCCTTCAGAGTGACTTTGTATCTGCTTTTTTCATCTGATCCTTCGATTAAATATTTGATGCACCCGCTTGTTTTGATGTCAAAATTGAAGCTTTCACCATCATCCTCAGGATGCATTCACATAATTTTTAAATATATAAATCAACAGAATATTTTTTTAAACATTGCATCACCCATTCAACTCCTAGCCTGGGAACCTCCATATGCCAGGGGAGCGGCTCTAAAAAGACAAAAAAAAAAAAAAAAAAAATTACATCACAAATACTAATTAAACCATGGAGGGGGTAGGGAAAGTGATACCAGTCAAAGGGACAACCCTTGAATCATTGTCCAGGTGAAGGGGGAATAGAGTTCTACACTCCGGGCCAGCTCTTCACTCTACCCTGACTTGGCCTTGGAGTCATTGTGAGAAATGTGTCAGCTGCTTTCAGCAACCCAGAATTCAGAACAGCAACAAGTCAGAGGATATAATATAAGTGCTAGTCACCTAGATCTTTATAGACTATAGTAAAGAAGCTTGAATTGTACATAGGAGACTTAAAAGTCAATATACAGCTTTGGTAATTAAAGGTAGTTCAGAGCTCAGCCGTGCTTATATTCCAGCTCAACACTCTTAACTGTGTGACCAAGGGTAAGTTACTTAACTTATCTGTGCCTCTGATTTCTCAAGGGTGTAACAGGACTGGGGCAAGTACCTAGCCCATCATAGCTAAATTAGCTACTGAATGTACACTGTTAAGTATAGTACCGAATACATGTAGTGCTCCACCACACATTTAAACATTAGCTTCTTTTTTGAGGGGTCACACCCAGGGATCAAACCCACGTCACAGCAGTGACTCAAGCCACAGCAGTGACGACACAGAATCCTTAATCTGATAAGCCACCAGGAACTCCAGTATTAGCTTTTTGTTTTCATTATTGTTATTCAAAAAGGTTGCTCTGAACATTCATATCCAAGTCTTTGGACAAGCATATCTTTTCTCTTGAAAAACAGATGTGTGGAGTGGCTGGATCATATGGCAGGTGTATGTTAACTTTTCAAGGAACCGCACAATAGTTTTAAATAGTATTGTACAATTTTATATTTCTACCAGCAGAGTACGAGAATTCAGTTTTGTCTACACACTCACCAAAACTTTGTATAGTCAGTTATCTTTAATTTTAGCCATTCTAATGGGTGTTGTGTTACACCATTCTAATAGGTCTAATAGGTACCTCATTGAGGTTTTTTTTTTTTTTTTGGTCCTTTTGCTATTTCTTGGGCTGCTCCCTCGGCATATGGAGGTTCCCAGGCTAGGGGTTGAATCGGAGCCGTAGCCACCGGCCTACGCCAGAGCCACAGCAACGCAGGATCCGAGCCGTGTCTGCAACCCACACCACAGCTCACGGCAACGCCGGATCCTTAACCCACTGAGCAAGGGCAGGGACTGAACCCGCAACCTCATGGTTCCTAGTCGGATTCGTTAACCACTGCACCATGACGGGAACTCCCTCATTGAGGTTTTAATGTGCATTTCTCTAATGTCTAATGATGTTGCACTTCTCTTCATGTGTTTATTTACAGATCTTTGGTGCAGTGGCTGTTCAAAGCTTTTGCTTTTGTTTTTTGCTGTTTTGGTTTTTTTTTTTCTTTTTAGGGCTGAACCTGCAGCAGATGAAAGTTCCCAGGCCAGGCCAGGCTAGGGGTTGAATCTGAGCTGCAGCTGCTGGCCTGCAGCACAGCCGAACACAGCTGAAGCAATGCAAAGTCCAAGCTGTGTCTTCGAACTACACCACAGCTCACGGCAACGCCGGATCCTTAACCCCCTGAGCAAGGCCAGGGATTGAACCCACCACCTCATGGTTACTGTGGTTACGAGTTGGCTTCATTTCCACTGAGCTACAAGGGGAACTCCATCTTTATACATCTTTATATATTTTAGATATGAATCCTTTATCAGATAAATGCTTTGCAAAGATTTTTCTCCCAGTCTATAGATTGTGTTTTCACTCTCTTTTCTTTTCTTTTTTGGCCACCGTGAGGTATACAGAGTACCCAGGTCAGATAGCAGATCAGAGCCAAAGTTGCCTTTAACCAACTGTGCTCACTGGAAGATCAAACCTACATCCTAGTGCTTCAGAGACACCACCAATCATGTTGCACCACAGCGGGAAATCCTTCATTCTCTCTTGAATGAGTTTTACATTTTGAAAAATTCAGTTTATCAATTCTTTTTTTTTTTTTTTTAATTAGGACCGCACCCATGGCATATGGAAGTTCCTGGACTAGGGGTGGAATCGGAGCTGTAGCTGCCGGCCTACGCCAGCGCCACCAAAACACAGGATCCGAGCTGCATCTGCGATCTACACCATAGCTCACTTGATCCCCAGTAACACTGGATTCCTGACCCCACTGAGTGAGGTCAGGGATCAAACCCGCATCCTCATGATTACTAGTCGGATTTATTTCCACTGAGCCACAAGGGGAACGCCAATTCACTGTTTTTTAAGTTTTCACAACAAAATTTATTAGAAATATAATGGTTTTGAAAAGTCTAGCATCCAGTGAGAACTACCATCCACAATATTACACCTGGGAATGTTTCTCCAAAATGTCGTGGTCAAGTAATATAGTGGAACCATTAAATGTTAAGACATGCAGCAAAGACATAAAGCACAACAACCAAAAAAAAAAAAGGACATAAAGAACAAAAAAGAAGGACCATGTGGGTTAAAGTTTTAAGTATGCATCACATATATTAAAACACATTTTAGCCCAGTCAAAAATCAGAACCGCATTAAAAAATTTAATGTGGTGCAATAAGACCAAAAAACTTAATTTATGATCATTAGTGCTTTACTATATAAACATAGATCATAGCAAGGAACAAAAAGTTCAAATCACACAGTACGAAAAAAAAATCTTTAAATAATATAAACTATAGCACAAGAAAAATAATTCATTATATAATTCTGTTGGGAGTTCCCTTGTGGTACAGAGGGTAGGGGATCCAAGCTGCATGGCTCAGGTCACTGCTGTGGCATGAGTTTGATTTAGGGCCCAAGAAATTCCACAGGCCAATGGTGAAGCCAAAAATAAAAAAGAGTTCCCACTGTGGCTCAGTGGTTAATGAACCCGACTAGTATCCATGAGAACTGGGGTTAAATCCTTGGCCTTGTTCAGTAGGTTAAGGATGTGGCGTTGCCGTGAGCTGTGGTGTAAGCCCACAACTACACCTCCAATTCAACCCCTAGCCTGGGAACCTCCAAATGCCACAGGTACAGCCCTTTCAATGGAAAAAAAAAAAAAAAAAAAAAAAAAAGGATGCTAGTAAGAGTTCCCTGGTGGCTTAGTGGGTTAAGGACCTGGTATTGTCAATGCTGTGAAACAGATTCGATCCCTGGCCTGGGAACTTCCTCATGCCATGGGGTGTGGCCAAAACAATAAAGATGCTAATAAATTTGGAGTTTGGGATTAACAGATATATGCTACTTTATATAAAAGAGATAAACAACAAGACCTACAGTATAGCACAGGGAACTATATACAATATGTGGTAATAGCATATAATGGAAAAGGACCCGCAAAAGATATGTGACTGAATCACATTGCCTACACCAGAAGCAACTAACACAACATTGTCAATTTTTTAAAAATTTTATTGAAGTATAGTTGATTGACAATGTTGTATTAATTTCTGCTGTAACAACTATAACAACTATACCTCAATTTAAAGACAGATGCTAGCTGGAGTTCCTGTTGTGGCTCAGTGGTTAACCAATCCGACTAGGAACCATGAGGTTGTGGGTTCGATCCCTGGCTTTACTCAGTGGGTTAAGGATCCGGCGTTGCCATGAGCTATGGTGTAGTTCACAGACATGGCTTGGATCTGGTGGTGCTGTGGCTGTGGTGTAGGCTAGCAGCTGCAGCTCTGATTAGACCCCTAGCCTGATAACCTCCATATGCCAGGAGTGCGGCCCTAGAAAAATACAAAAAAAAAAAAAAAAAAAAAAAAAAGACGCTAGCTTTCTGCATAATTACAAGGATTAACGGAGATAATACTTTCAAAGTATGTAGCCCAAAGCTGGTACATGGTAAGGCTCAGGAAATGATAGTGATCTATGTTATTCTTATTCCTACTAATAGCTTTTCCCTCTAAACATTTGATCCTACATCATCTAACATGTGCTGCCCTCCATCCCCATCCACCTATCTTTTATTTATTTATTTATGTCTTTTTACCTTTCCTAGGGCCACTCCCGTGGCATATGGAGGTTCCCAGGCTAGGGGTCTAATCAGAGTTATAGCCCCTGGCCAAGCCGGAGCCACAGCAACGCGGGATCCAAGCTGCGTCTGCGACCTAAACTACAGCTCACGGCAATG